>NC_079289.1:37642500-38287500 GCF_023638135.1 Falco biarmicus | reverse complement strand
TTGTGAGTAGTGAGGTCATATACCTTTGTGTCCCTCATTTGATTAATTGCTTCAGTGGCATGTCTTTGGCTATTGAATCTTATGAACAGTGTCCCATGCATTATTTTTAAGGTAAAATGGATCCTTATCATAATAAAAACAAACAAGCAAACCAAAAACCCCATCAAAAACAAAACAGAGAAATGATATATGGAAGGAATAGGTGGTATGTCTAATGTTACAGGAAATGTGTTACAGAGCCAGAAGTTGAATACTGATCTCTTAATCCAGTGTTTTAGCCACAACCCCATCCAATAATATTTCTTTAGAGACTCTCAGAAAAGCAGATTCTAATGCAACAAATTCCTGTTATATAAAGGGATATTTCTTTGTGTATGCATGCATATTTATTTCTTTTGCATAGTTTCTTGTCTATTAAGGTATTCATTCAAAAACACTTCAGGCCAGAAATTAAATAACTTGGTAGCTTCAGTAAACCTAGAGAAGAATAAAATATATATAATACAAATTCAAATTTTAAGTGAAAAAACAATTTAATGATCATGTTTCACCTGATACTACATCAAAATGTGGAAATTGCATATGATTCTAAAGCAGGCTACAGTCAATTACATAAAATCCATAATTAATCATCCCTGCTCATTGTTTTCTGTTAGTTTGGGGGGGGTTATTTGGGTTTTTTTTCAGCTGGTCTAGATATCTCAGCACATACCAAGAATTGTATCCAGTATTCTGGCAAAAGTTGTCTGAGGACAGAATTTTTTCAAAAGTGTATGGAAGTCACAAATGCAGACTATATGTGGGAGACTATGTTGCACGTCTTGTTTTCTTATTCCCCTTGAAAAATACCAACCCAAATCACCAATTTATAAATAAATTCAAGCGTATTCCCTATGGTTTCAGTTTTTAACATGAATATTTCACAAAGTTACCATAAATATTAGCCACAATTCACTGACATTAAGTAAAAGCATAGTGCTATTAATGCTTACCCAGTAAATCTGTCGACATAGCCCAAGAATTCTGATATTTACTCTTCTATCAGAAATAAGAAAACATAAATGGTATATAGTCCCTTAAGTAGTAATTTCCTTGTTTTGAAGAGTCATTAATAATTCATAGTATCACATTGTTTTACGACTTACAATGTCTGCTGCTCATTAATTCAGAACAGTAGGATAGGCAGAAATACAGATTCTAATAAGGTGACGTATTACCACCACTAGAATTCACCTGGGAAATCCTATGCAGAATGCAATGATGGCAAGTTGAGTAATAACAGTGAGTTTAACCATGGAAAGTATATTAGATAGAATTGATTATTTATTACTAAGTGAATGGCATTACTTGTCAGTCTCATGTAATTCAATTGTGCAGATGGGCTGAAATTAAAGCTAATGTTCTGATGTCTGCTTGACATCTTTCTCAAACAGAAGCTACATTCTAACCACACATTAAAATAATTAATGTCAAAGAAAAGGCTGCAAATGCAAATATTATCTCTGACATTGATGATACTCTTTTAACAGAATATTTTCCTCCCTTAGGAATTTATTACTTGGAGAAGGACATAAAGCTAACTCAGACATTTATTTAGTTAGATAAGAAATTATGTTAAGAAAGCAAGTTGGGGGGCGTGGGGAGGGATCTAGAGGCAACTCTAATCATCAGCAAGATTAGGGATGAAGTTACTCAGTGTCTTCCTTCATCAGCTTTTCATAATAATTGTAAAGCCCATTCTTTGATTTCTCCTGGATTCATCTTGGCTCCTAGATTCAGAAAGCAGGATTCAGAAAGATCCATTACTTTCAGCTGTTGAAAAAAGCTTACATTATTTCCAGAAAGACACAAACGTAGGTGTTTAGTGTATGATTCTCTGTCAGTGTTGTGTTATTACAAATTATTTTACTTAACTCTGGAAGCCATATGTGGAAAAATTTATTCTATCACAAGCCTACACCACAGCTAGTCCTATTGTCTAACATTTGCAGCAAGAGAGTTCATGATCTTGGCCATACATCCTGTTTCATTCACTTCAGCACCTACCTCCTGAAGAATGATAAAATTCTTCTGCATAGAATATGAGGAGAGCATAGTTTGTAAAGTCTGTATGAAAAAGAACTACATTATGTAGATAATTTCCAAAGGAAGCCTGCTCCCTCTTCGTGCCAAAAAAAAATTAAAAAAAAAAAAAAAAAAAAAGGAAAAAAGAAAAATAAATTACAGACTGACTGGCTCCTCCTGAACATCTGACTGATTTTCAAGAGGGATGTCTTTGTTTATTCTCTGAAGGAAGTGTTTGTCCATGGTTAGTAATTTTGTTTATGGGACTTGAGATATGCGGTAGCAGTGCAGAAGGATGAAGATCTGCTCACAGCAGATGGCATTGCTTCTTCCCTTTAATTCCATGGAAGCCTTAGGAACATATGAACGTGGAAGAATTACTTTTAGTTGTAAAACGGTATAAGCATTCAAATAAATGTTTATATAATAGGTTTTCTTTTTTTTATTACTCTACCTGGAGATCCTAATCCCATACACTCACTCAAGTTAACACTGAGATAAATGCAATTTTTTGCTTGATTAAGGAACGTAAAGTTTGCAGAGGAGATAGTATTCATCAGTAAAAGAACAGCTTCTTTATACGGAACTGTGAATCATACAACAGATTTGCTGAATAGAACACATATTGCCTGCAGATGAAGAGCTGATTATTTCCGATTATAAATCAGATAATATTCAGCTGAGGATAACTTTGGATTTTAGAGATCAAAAAGTCATTAGGGGTTAAAGATAGGGAATAAAATATAATAAATTAAGTATCTGAGCCAAGCAGAGACTGGATTTCTGTTCCTACTCCCATGATGTGACTGACTGGAAGCATTTAGTTTTTAAACATTCTAAACCTGGCCTGGAAACATGTTATATATTTGCTGCCCTCTTTCACTGAATAAAAGGAGAGAAAAAATGATGCTGTTAATGTTTAAAATCACATACATATATAAATGGAAAAAAAGTAAAATACCTGTATTCTAGCTTGTGTAAGTCAAATAGCAATAGGTTTGCAAGGGATTTGGAAAGTTCCACTTAGTATAAGAATTCGTTGCTAATAGCTTTGTTTCGTTTGCTTTTAAATCCACTCAGCACTCCTTGGAGCAGAACAAACTGGCAATATACAGCAACAACCAAGTGACATAAGTAGTTGAAATGTTTTAAAAAGTGGCTGCCTATCTACAAATGAACTACTGCCTGTAACCTAGCTACTGACATTAATTTTCCTTTTTACTTTCCTATTGATGACCTTGGCTTTCTCAAGGCTACCTACTGGTATTATCATCCACAGAGGGTAGAAAAGTCTTTAAAAGAAAGAGATAAATGAGAAAGAGTAAATTTGCTATTCTAACATGATGCTTCTATTCTCACTCCATTGGAGGCTATCTTTTATTGTATTTGATTATTTCTTAAGGCATATAAAAATATTTTGCTATAGAAAGGTACTTCAAAATTAATGAAATCTAGACATCAGTCTTTCACAGACCCATGATATCTTCCTGACTAGTTTCCTACTGTCATTTCTATGCTACACAATTATGTTAACTGAAGGCTTTGCAGCTGAACATGGCAGCTGCTTTCTTCTAGTCTCTTTGCCTGTTTTAGGTACTAGGCAGCACAGTATAATTTAGTCTTTTTGCCTGTTTTAGGTACTAGGCAGCACAGTATAATTTATGTACTTTCTTTTTCAGAATAATGTCACAGAACTGTGAAACAACCACCTTTTTCTTGAATCAACCATCCACTTCCTACCACTTCTTCTATTTTTAAGAGTTTCTCTTTTATGTTCCAGAGTTCACACCTGCTCATGCCAGTTTCTGAAATGTTGCATTGATGCTTTTATCATGCATAAAATCAAAATAGGCTATCATCTTCTTGTTATTGTAGCAACTAAAGCAAATGTTTCTCTTAAAAGCACAGAATACCAGGGTAATGTCATACTTATGGCTGTATGGTTGAACCTTTCAGTAGGTGATTATTTATTACTTTCTGGTATTATTTATTTTTTCAAAGAGTAAGTCTAAGCAGTCCACAAAAAAGTCTGTCTGCAGATGTGTACTTAAACTACTGTAGACCATAGGTCAAACTGCTATAGACTACAGATCATGCAGACCTGATCCATCTGCATCTCATGCCATATGCCAGTTTCTATACTTTTTGTGTGCTAGGGAATAGATCTATTAGAGATTAAGTCCTCAGTAAAGTTTTAACGGATTATGGTGTCACCATAATGTAGTATGTGCAATGAAAAGAAACTGGTTTACATCAGCTACACTTCTTTTCTATCTGCATGATAAAAGCCAAGGCAGCAAAATGTTGTCATCCTAGATTGCGCAGATGTAAGCTTAGATCAGCAAATGTATTTTCATCATAAATTAAGTGCTTCAGACCCCTGCATCATTTATTTTTCTCTCCTCATACAACGTACATCTTTAGGCTTATGTATAACTTTATGACAAAATTTCAGTAATCAAAACTATGGGGTTTGATTCTAACATAACACTTAAACAATTTTGTCTTGGGTTTACATAAATGTAAAGCACCCCTAAGCATGCCATTCTAGTAAGTAATATATAGAACAGTTTTATAATCATGTGGACTAAAGATATATCATAAGTCAGAAGCAGCAGCTGTTCCCTTTGATAGCCAAGCCATTTAAGCAGTGTTTGCCCATCAGTTCATTTTTTTCTTAGCATGATCCAAACACAGTGACAGAAATCATTAAGTGTCTTGGCTGATAAAAAGCCTGAGTTTAGATCTAACCACACTCTTCTGCCAAAATTAAATGTTTATATCAAGTTCTGGTGTTGGCTTTTATTCTCAAGAACAGTTCAGACATTCCAGTTCAAACCAAAAGTGCTTACAAGGGTCTTATCCAAATTAAGAAAGCTGTAGATTGCTAAGTACAATTATCTTCCAAGGACTACTAAAGGGTTTTGTAAGTTTCTTTGACTTATAAGCTGAAAAGACTAATTTTCATTAAAAGGTCATTTTTACAGAGATTGACCTAGTGGAAATAAACCATTTTCATAACATCTTTTGTGTCCATTTTGGTTAATGAGCTTAAAAATTCCTTAAATGTTAATGACCCAACCACCCGCTCACTGTAGTCAACAATAAATAGAATCATCGTGAATGTTAACTGTACTAAGTCTCCCTGAGTAAAACTGCTGTGGCTAAACGGTTATCCCAAAAAGGGAGAAAAAAGATCAAGGTAAGGAAAGCTTCAGTTTTTAAGCCAACTGGAAATACTCACTATAGTAGACACAGCTGCCATCTCTCATCACAAACTACCAGCTAGTATGTCAAGAAAGATATCAGTGGCAGAAAAAAATGGAAAAGAATGAGACGATAGAGTGAAAGACGAACACCAGAGGACATTAGAATCAAACCCCAGGCAAGGCATGTGCCTGGATGTGTGAGAGGGCTTCAAGGAAGCTGTCTGCTGGAGTTCTGCTCCCTTCCATAACCTGAGAACATCAAAAAAGTAACCTGAATACAAAGAACAATTTAAATTAATTTAGTTGTATTTATTTGCTTAACTGCGTTCTTGTGAAAATTGATTATGTAATGTTTATACTATGCTTTGAAAATAAAAAGCAGCAGGTAAGGTATATTTAACTATTTTAGACACAGTGGTCACTGTGGTTAGAATTGTGAACTGTTTTTTCATCCTGAACTCTTGGTCTCAGCAGCTGCATCTTTCTGAAATTTCTTATACTTTAAGCAGATGCTACATATAGTCCAACTTTGTGCAAAGACAATTTGTCTATTTTTTTCCTCAGGCTTCATAAATGTAGAGATCAAGAAAGACCTGTGCATATCTAATCTGACCTCAGTATAATATATGACATAACATTTCAAATAGTAGTTCCTGTTTTCTATATATTGGACATTGAACTGTTTTTTCTTCTTTTTAGAAGGCGGCACTCTGCCTTGATTTAATTTTTTTCAGGCAACAAATAATCCCCACAATTATATTTTAATAGAAGCCCGGTAACAAAACATACTTTTCCATTTAAAGGAAAAGAAAGAGGGAAATAATTTATCGTAATTTATTAGCTCTGCCACTAAAAGAATTAAAAACTAGACTCTAAAATTTGGAAGCAATAAATATTTCTCTGAATCTTTAGGAAATGCTAGGAAATTTATTCTATTTTCACAGGAGTATACAGTTTTTAAATGCATCCAGTACTCTCATTCTGGCTTCTATTTCCCCCAGGTAAAACATGGAGCAGACCAGCAAAGTGCTACATGTACATAGAGCTAGAGAGCATAACAGTTCAAGGGAAAACCGTTTCCCACCAGTTTGAGAAATTTAAGTTAATAAAATTTAAGTTAACAATTTGCATTGGCATCAAAATGTAGAGAAAATTTTCAACTACTGAAAATGAAGTAGAAAGACCCAGATGAAGATGCTTTATCAGTGATGACTCCTCCAAGTACAATTATCAGCTGTTAGATGCCCTGCTGGAGACACACTATAACATAGGCATGAATGCCTATATACCTGCATTAAAGGCCTGTTGAGAGGAATTGTACTACAGCTGAAGCTCATCATTGTGTGTATTTCTTGCTTTTAAACAGCCCCTAGATATTATCACCAGCTTCTACAGCTTAGGGAATTGTCAATTCTACTGCAGAGATCCCAAGGAGCAGTACCTGGAAACTGTGGAATAAAAAGCATAACATAAATTGTGACTAAGTGATGCACTGCAGATTTACTGTGTAGAACAATAGTGAACAGGTGCCAGCAACAATGGACTCAATAAAGATGTGAACCTACAAAGACCTGCATTTACTCTGGTGAGTAGTATGTGAGTGGGAACATGGGAGTAAGTATTTATAACAGATGCATTCAGAAACAGGCTATTAGTTTTGTAGTTAAGGGGCGTAGTTTCTAAAAGGCACCTATTTAATAAAACTAGCACTGCTCAGATGTATGCTGCTAAATTAGCCTGGTTAACTGGCTTACCCTCTCAATTACACCAAAAGAAATCTATACTTCTGAAAAGGATATGTATAGTAGAGTTGCTGATTAAAATCCCATTCCACAAAGTATTTCACATGTGATTAGTCTGAAACACCTGCTTAATTTCTACTGAAGTTAAGGAAACTTTTGTACATGCTCTAGGGTAGGGGTCCTCAAACTACGGCCTGTGGGCTGGATACGGCCCCCCAGGTTCCTCAATCCGGCCCTCGGTATTTACAGACACCCCCCCCCCCCGCCCTCCCGCCGGGGTTGGGGGGGGGGAACCAAGCAGCCACAGATGACTGCCTGCCACTTCATCTGCGCGCCGGCCCCCTGTTTAAAAAGTTTGAGGACCCCTGGTCTAGGGCTTTCCTGAATGGTTGAGGGGCAATATTACTAAAAACTGTATGATAGACAAAGAAGAACATGCTATATTAAAGGTGCGAGTGTGTGTGTGGTGGGGGGAGGGGGGTTGGTATCTGATTTACAAGACACTTATTCTTACATGTACTTCAGTTTAATAACAGAAGTCCAGGGAAAAAAGTAATCACAGACATCCAGGACATCAGTACCAGAAAAATACAGATACTGTTCTAAGATAGTGCTTTGAGTTATCATGTATACACTGTTAAAGATTACAAACACATCAGTTACTAGCACTAGGGTTATACACAAAACTGTGAATTTGTCACTCCCTGTCTATAGAGTGCTCAGACAGACAGGCTGAACATTCTCTCACTGTCATTCTTGTCATGAATTTTGTTATTCATTTGTTCTATGGGGATCATTTACTAAGATTAACAAGCAATATCAAAGCATTTTAAAAAAATGTCAAGAAACAATTATAAAGAATTGTATATTCCACAGCATAACTCCACGTACCATGGATGGATAGATAAAACTATCAGAATACAATAAAGTAAGGTACCTGGTTTTCTTCTGATCCACATGCAAATCTATATGAAATAGATATTAATGGAAGTCTGAAGATGGTACCAATTTTAATGACTTCAAAGAATGAAATTCATCCTTTCCTCAGCAACTCTTACATGCAGTGCTCTTTTTACTTTTTTTTTTACTATTTTTTAATTATTATTTAGCTTGTTTTGTGGCATGAGTTCTGAATATGAGCAAGGATGGTAGTCTGTGTACTTTGCCCAGACAAGGCAATTGTATTTAGAATTCTTTTAAGAGCTATTATTAGGAAAAGGAAAAGGAAACCACACCTCTTAATGTGCAGAGCATGAAGTCCTTTTAACATGAAGCAGATGAGACACAGAGAGGTTTTTTTAAGCTACTTTTGCCTCAAGCTCCTCTGTGGGGAGGATACAGAGCTAAAAAGATCTGTGGCTTTATTTATAACCCCATGTAAATCACAAAACTAACTCTCCACTTTTTTCATAAGTTAACTCATAAAAATATTGCTCTAGAAATCTGTTTTTAGCTTGCTTTTGATTAAGAGATTTGCATCTCATTGAACTTAGTGTAGCATGATACACCAGGAATCTACATCTTAATAAAGATGCTATTTCTGATACTTGACAGGGTGGTGGGTAAAAATATAGACATATTAGAATATATAGAATATGTCTTTCCTATATAGAGAATACATATAAAATACATTTTTTTGTAAAAGAAATGGTATGATATTATCTTAAGTCAAACATATATAGGTCAGGTTTATGAAACAAAATATTTACCCAGATAGATGACAAAAGGCTTTCTTATTAAATTAAAAATGAGGGAATTAGTTGTATAGAAAGAACGCAGGAAATGAAGAGATGGAAGAGTGGATAGAACATGTTATTATGGAAATTACTATAACAGAAATTGATAATTTCTTGGACACACAGACAGCAACAGATATAATAATATAAACACATTAGGAGAGGGAAAAGCCATGAAGAGACTGTTTATTCCATGATTAGGTCATTGTCATATAAAGTTGGCTACCTGTATTCCAGTGCTGTCTCCAGAAGCATTTGTTTGAGTAGCTTCAGGGAACTCAGTGTTGCCCTGAACAGAGCACTGCTCTTCGTATGGAAACTCTTAGCTTCCTAAGGGAAGGATAAGAAAAGATATGCAAGGGAGAGGGGGATGTGAAACAGAGGCAAGAATAAAGAAACTATGTGTAGAAATAAAAGCAAATCACAGAAACTAGGAAAACATTCTGGGTACATGTGATCCCTGAGGGACTTAATTTTCACTGCTGCTCTGTTCAGGAAAAAATATTTTAACCCCTTCCATGGTTTCATGAGATGAAAATTCTGGAGTCTCAGCCCTACAGCTTACCTAAAATTCATGAGTAACTTTCAAGTTGCATTTAAAAGATTCCCATATATTTCCATCAAAAACACCATATTTTCTGACTTGTGAATGCTGAATCTACTATTTTAGCTACTCCTGATTAGAAGCTACCTACCTTCTTAGCTAGTCTTGGTTAGAAACTAGAGGATGGATGTTCTCTCCTATTGCTTTATGCCTGACGCCAAAGAGCCGTTATCATAATTTATCTCATTTAAAGCATCATCTTATCTTTTTATCCCATCAGCTTTCCACTGTCAGGCCTAGACTTCATGCCCGGGGGAAAACTTAAGAGTAATATTGACTAAGCTGACTATAGATGGCAAATAACCTCCATGCATTCATCTGGAATTCCCTGAGTATGCTGAAACTAACAAGAAATAGAAAACAGGAAAAAAGTTCACAAACTAAGCCCCTGGCAGTCCACTTGCCTTATTTGTTTAGACCACTCCAGGTAGCACTCTCTGGGACAATGCCTGAATAGAAGTCTGAAAGATTATTTTGGGCACCATCACAAAAATACAGGTCTGTTCTGCACAAGTTGGCTACTTTCAGTCTCAACAGCCCTTTACTACCTGGGGCTTTCCACCCTCAAGGATCACTGCTTCCTCTTGTGTTAACTTCTATGGTTTGAAACAGTTTCATGCTATAAAAACATTACTCCAGCTGGCCAAAGTTCAACTGCTAAATGTTTCAGACATGTTCAGCAGAAAAAGCACAGAAAATGATAACTATATGCTAGGGCCAAGGAGCTACAGCATGGGGCCCAAAGGGCCGAGTGAGATGTAGCGTGGATGTAGGTGCTGTACTGTAGAAGTAGTCAACCTTAGGCATCCTAGGTATCAGAGTCTCCACCAGGTGCCCTTAGAGAGGAAGTAACATAAGTAACCCATGTTTTTCTTTATCAGTGTAGTCACAGTCCATGTGTCCAGCTAGAAGTCTACCTTTAGTTTATAAAGTCTACCAAATGAAACAGCAATAGATTTCTAAGGATTAGTGGAAAAGCAAGCAGCAGTGCAGAAATCTAGAGCTGAAGGCAATTAACAATCCAGAAAGATGAAAAGCAGAAGATTCAAATGCCATTGCTATGTCAATTCCAGTAAGCTAAATGTACCTGGAACAGTTCTGTGGCACAGAGGCCAAGCAGTATGAAATGGCCTACAACCTGTTACATACTTTTTACCCCACCAGACAGTGCGTTAGCATGCAAGCTGCCTGTTGAGAAACCTCTGTGGTCTGGGCCAACCCATGGTAGGTGCTGAGGAAGTGTTTAGCACAGGACCCATCCACTGCTTTCCAGTGTAGGTTATTATTGAGACCCAGATTCTAGAAGAATCACCTCCTCCAAGTTCAGGAATGGTTCATCCCAGAGAGCAGGAACTAAAGCAAGAGTGGACAAGGAGATCCTGACAAAACTCAAATGTAGAAATGTAATATAAAAGAGGTGGAAACAGGGATGAGTGACCTGGAAGGAATATAGTGACACTGTTCAGGCATGCAGGAATGCAGATAGGAAAGCCAAAACCCACCTGGAGTTGAGTGTAAAGAACAACAAATAGGGCTTCTAAGATGTATTGACAGCAAAAGGAAGACTAGGGAAAATGTGGATCCTCTAATGAATAGGTTTGGAGGTGGGGTGGCAAAAGATATGGAAAGACCTGAGGTAGTCAACGCCATCCTTGCATCAACCTTTAGTGGTATGACCAGCCTTCATGAATCCCAGAGCCCTGTGACCACTTGGAAACTCCTTGATGGAGAAGGATCAGATTATGAAATATTTAAACAAATTAGACATAAAAAAATCCATTGTGTAAATTTATGTGGAAGGCAAGAATCTGCTGCTTTAAAGTTATCTAGTCAAGGACCTTTTTCACTGCAAAAAAAGGGGTAATAAAAGTAAGAAGTCATAAACAAGAACATAGAGGGATACAAACGTAACTGACAAATGGTAAGGGAGGTAGTGATGAGAACCAAACCTGGTCAGATGCATTAATTGGTGAGGGCATGTGGGAGTGTTGAGAATGTTTATTCTAGTGAAATTATCTGATAGAGGATCTTGTCAACTGGTTAACTAAGGAAAAAGAGAGAAAGAAGCAAAATATACCAAACACAGACCTGACAAAACATACATGAAGACAATGACAAGACACAAACCTCACCATTCACACTCACTGATGGACTATGCAGAAACTACAGACATCACTTCTAGTAAGATCAACCTGGACTTTGCAACTAATAAGATGGCAAACCCTAACTGAGTGGGGTGTGGGCATTGATAGAGCTGTACAGACCGGGAGGTGGGGGGTGGGGGGGTGGGGCATGCAGAGAAAGGGGAAGCAGGGAGGAACTAAAGAGAGGTAGAAAGTAAGTAGTATAAAGGGCTGGTTGTGTGTAAAATGAGTTTTGTGCCCAGTCATCATAGTCTGTTCTATTAAATCCTTTAATGATCTCTGTAATCTTGCTCCCTGTCCCGTGTGTGTCACTGCTGCAAGGGCTTAGTGCCAGCTATGGGGGGACATACAGGAGTGAGGGGAGTAGATGCCAGCCCCTGGGGTTAGACCAGGGATGTTGACATCCCTAGCCTGTTATGTCATCTATTGGAGCCAGTGAGGTCTTGTTGTCAGCTACTGGAGTCAGTGGGGTCTTTAAACTGCAGTCACTGGGGTGGTAACAGTATGTGTCCTGAAAACCAGCTACTAGGGGGCTAGGCATGAGTGACACAAGTGAGGGGCTCAGCACCAGTGGCTGGAATGGGACCACAGGTGGCACCTGTGTGCCAGGTGCTGGCTGCCGGGTGTGAGGGTCTGTACCTTCTTCAAACTGAGTATGTGTGGTGTGTGAGTGTGGATTTACTGGTAAACTCCAAGCTGAATCAGGTGACAAGTAGGAAGCTCCATGTCTGGACAGGGATCTCATGGAGGCAGAGGGTCCATGCTGGTATTTCGGGGGGCTAGTGAGTGTGGGGTGCCTGTGGGACAAGCGTGTGAATACTCTGTGTGTGTGCAGCAAATACTCAGTGGACCAGCCAGTGCCTGCAATACATGCTCAGCTTTGCTGCTGGTTGAACCTGCAAAGTGGAAAGTGGCAGCAGTATCCAGCAGCCCTGGTGGCCAGGCAGGAGAAGGTCCTGTGCTGGCCAGAGCTGCTGGAGAGGCCATGCTCCCAAAATCTCCTATCACATGGGACCTGATGGGCTGTACCCATGTACCCATGCTGAGGAAGCTGGCTGATATTGTTGTGAGGCCATTCTCAATCATCTTTGAAATATTATGGTGATCACAGGAGACCCCTGAGGAATAGAAGAAAGCAAATGTCCCTCTGATGTTCAGGAAGTGCAAGAAGGTATATACAGGGAGCTGCAGACTGGTCAAGATCACCTTGATCTCTGTGAAGGTGATGGAACAAATAATTATGGAAACCATTTTCAGACCTATGAAGAAGGTGATTGGAGTAGTTAGCATCATTTTATGAAGTGAAATCATGCTTGACAAACCTGACTGCCTTCTCCAATGAGATGATTAGCTTAGTGGATGAGAGGAGAGCGGGAATTGTTGTCTACATTGAGTTTAGTATGGTTTTCAAGACTATCTCTCAATATTCAAACTGAATGAAGTATGACTAGTGAGGTGCACTGACAACTGGCTCATGTGATAGAACAAAAGCTTATGGTCATCACTATGAATTCATCTAGAAGCAAGTCACCAGTTGTGTACCCCCAAGGGTTTTTACTGGAGCCAATACCATTTGCAATGTCCATTATTTTTGGGACACATTGCACTATCAGAAAGTTTGCGGATGATGTAAAGCTGGGAGTAATGTCTGATAACCAGAGGGATGTGCTGCCATTGAGTGGGACATCATCAGGCTGGAGAACTGGGCAGAAGAGAATCTAATGCAGTTCAACAAAAGCAAATGCTAAGTGTGGAACCTGGGGATGCATAACCCCACAGCAGTACATGCTGGGGGCCAACCGACCATAAAGTGTTTCTGCAGGGAAAGTCCTGGGAGTCCTGTTGGACAAGTTGACCATGACCATGACTTAGCAACGCACCTTGCAACAGAGGCCAACTGCATTCTGGGCTGTGTTAGGAGTAATGTTGCCAGCAGGTAGAGGTTCTCTGCCTAGCACTGGTGAAACAAATGTGGAATGTTATGTCCAGTTCTGAACTCCACAGTACAAGAATGGTACAGACTTACTGGAAGAAGCTCAGCAAATGGCCACAAAAATGGGCCACAAGGATGCTCCAGTGGAGCATCTGACATAGAAGAGAGGCTGAGGGAACTGGGATTGTCCAGCCTGGAGAAGAGAAGGCTCAGAGGGAACTTATCAGTGTTTATAAACATCTGATGGGGGAGGGGAGTAAAGAAGATAGAGCCAAGGTATGAAGTGACAGGACAAGAGGCAATGGATATAAATAAAAATACAGGTAATTCCACTTGAACATAAGAAAAGGGTTTTTTAATCTGGGGGTGGCCAAACACTGGAACAGACTGGCCAAGAAGTTGTGTAGTCTTTCTCTGAGGAGAAGTTCACAACCTGACTGTATGTGGCACTGAGAAACTTAATCTAGCTGGCCTTGCTCTAAGGAGGGGGTTGGAGTAGATGATCTTAAGAGGTACCTTCCAACGTCAGCCATTCTATGATTCTGAAATGCTGTGATTCTTTGACTGTTTGTAAGTATTTATTGTGTTACCAGGATAAATAAAACAAATATGACTGGCTATTTCTTTCCATTTTCCCAGTTAAAAAATGAGAATATTAATAATAATAATTATAAAAAAATAGAAGTATGAAATTACACACTAATGAAGATTAATGACTCTATTTTGACTTTCTATGAATTAAAATTATAATAGATGAAGACAGTGGACACTAGAAAGAATAAATTCAGCAAGTGTGGTTCAAGATTTTTAATATTTTTAAATACCCTTAATCTAACAAATAAGAAAAAGAACATGAAATCAATACCCAATGATGCCATCATGATAATGTCTTTATTTTACAGCATTTCTGGCTTTTAAATTTACTTCAGATTCTGTATATGTATTTTTCAATATAAGATCTAACTCATTCTGAAAGTTATTCCTGTTCCACTTCTAGTTCATGCAAATGATATCCAGCATGTTTTAGGGATAATAACTTCCAGGCTTCTGCTAAGGAAATAGAATAACAACAACAACTGCCACCTGCCACCAAAAAAAACCAAAAAACAAAAAACAAAAACCAAAAAAAGGTGTGTGTGTTTAAAGACCTTTAGACATTGAGGGGTAAAATAGAGGTTTAAATTATTCATGGAATACTCTATAAATCAAATGAAAACTTCACTCTGGTGTTCAGTATGGACAACAATATTGAATGTAGTATCAAAGAGAAGATGAGAATAGAAAACTAAAGATTCATATCTGAAATGACAGTAAAATCAAGCAACTTAATGCAGTCAGGAACAAAACATTGTCTCCTGAAAAAAACTGCAAATGGAATTGCAGGTGTAATGGCAACATTTTTCAATAAATGCATCAAGTTAGAGGTAGGTCTGGGTAATCAAAGAACAGCATGCACAGTTAATAAAAGGAGATAATCTGGACAGTAACAAAACAGTATTTAAAAGTATGCGCAGCTTTAGAAGGTATTTGGAAGGGAAGAATAATTTCAGACATGAAGGAAAATGGTAAATAGGATAGATTGTACTAGGGATAGATCATGTAAGCTATATATCTTTCTTTGACTTCTATTTTTCAGAGAAGGGAAATGTAGTACATGAAACATGTCTGGTCTTCAGTGGAGCAGGTGACATTGCCACAAGAGAAATTACTCATTGAACTTGAGAACACAGTGTTTCATAGGTACAATTAGAAAGTGGAAAATGAAGGTTACTATAAAAAAAAGTCATGGACCATTTTGAGAAATAAATGTATTTAGTATTTTTAATTTTTCATTAATATTTGTTCAAGAAATCAGATCACTAATCATTGTTAGCAACACAGTTGGGAAAGATTTCTTGTCAGATAGAGGCAGAGCAGAGTATTGTACAGAAAGCATTAAATACCCTTAAGGATAAGGAAAGAAAGGCTGGAATAGGGCAGGGTAAGATAAAATACAACAGGGCAGAGTGGGAGAGGAGAGGAGAGGAGAGGAGAGGAGAGGGAAAAAGTAAAACAAAATTTAAAAATTGGCATGTTTAGGAGTAATAGTATGATTCTTCTAAGTACTGAGGACAACTAATTTGAATATTAAAGGCAGGAGTAATAGTCAAGTGATTGGGAATAAGCAGTGCAGGCAAGAAAAAAAGGCAATTATCATCTAGAAAGTATTCCAGTGAAGACAGATTTAAAATAAGGCACCCATTAACCTTTATGTAGAACATCATACATAGTTTTGGTCACCTGGCTTTAAGAAAGATTAGCTCAGATTTCATGACTGTAAAAGAATGTTTACCAAGAAGACTTCAGAAATGGTAATGCATCTTACTACCCCATGACTAGTAGACAAAGGAGTGTGGCTTCCTTATTACAGCAAAATGAAGAACAGAAGGGAGTATGATTGCTCTGTAAATGTACTGGGGAAAGTACCAGGTAAGGAGCTATATTCATACAAGACATACAGAAAGTCAAAAATACATTTCTTTCACTGTTGGAAAAAATGCAAGAATTTTTTACATACTGGAAATGAAATTCAAAACCAGTTTTCAATTGGGAGCAGAGCCTCAGCTTCTTTTAAGTGATCATATAAATTTTGAGAAAGGGATTGGATTAGACTGTTGCCTGTGAAGGAGTAGACTGGATTTGAAAATGCTGGAGGTATCTTCCAACTCTGCATTCCTGTGAGAGATAAAAGACTATGAAACTTTCAAGTTGAGCATCTTAATGCATTATATACCTGATTATATAATCTGCAGCCCTTTCACAGCATCAAATCTTCAGAGACCAGAAGAAAGATTAAAACTTTCTAAGCACCAGGGACAGAACAAGGAGCTTCCTACGCCTGTTTTACAGTCATCCAGCATAACAGTTTAGGACCATGTTGACTTATATATCAAAGACAACTCTGCTAATCGTGGAGTAGGGGAAACACTCTGATACTCAGATCCTAAGATGACATTGGCTCAACTAGCATAGATAAAATACAGGAGGAAGCAAGCTGGTATCCATCCTGCTTCTCTTTGTATTTTCTGATAACTCAGGGAGTTTTTCTGCTGACTAAAAAGAAAAAAAACTCTCACTTGCTGTCTTCCGTGCAGTCTGGCACATTTTTTACTATCTGGCAAATTTTTATTTATATTTGAAGTATGAGAATCTATTTATTGATGTAGTGTCTCATGGTCCATAACCATTTCCAAGAAACAGAAACTAATAACTAAAATCTCCACTTTTGCTTGTGAAGAATTAATGGCAGTGAGCGCTCTACTTATGAGTAGCTTAGCAACTTGGTTAGTCACTAAGTAAATAACAGTGTGCTATAAGTTAAGAAAGGACAAATAAATTTGTAAACTGTGGCTTGACAGATATATTTGAACGTGCTCATCTAGGAGTTACTCAGATTGAGAAATCTTTTGGGACCCTTTAAAACTAGGGCACAGACTGGGAAAAGCCAATGAACCCCCACATCTTACTGTGATACAAGGTCAAAAGTAGCGTAGCCTTGGTGTGATCGGTTCAGTGGGAGGGTTTTGATGCCTGTTGCTTAGAGACTGTGCATTTTCAAGAACATTAGAAACTTCTCTGGCTGAGGAGCATGAAACAACTGCCTTCCATACACACAATGGCAATTATAATCACTAAGTTAGTGGGTAGAGTGTTTCAGCTTTTTTGATCAACTTTTACAGCTAAAGAAGGATTCCTGTTAACATTTGGGAAGAAGAACTGACAGAAAAGCTTCTGGGATATTGATCCCCAAAAGAGATTAATATCCTTGAAATGCCTTATTTCCAAATTCTGTGTTGTTTTATAGTGATCATGCTGATTCTACCAATAGAATTAATATGAACACATTTTAGTGTTTTAGCATCTATTTACATAACTCTTTGTAGCCAGTACAGGACAATTAATGATTTTAGGAACTGATTCTTATTGTAGATGCCTGAAGCATGTTATACAAATCATGGCACACACCTGCCTGCTCTTTAACTTAGAGAGCACACTTCAAGTGTACAAACATAAAGTCATAAAGTAATTTGGGTTGGAAGGGACCTGTGGGGGTTATCTGGTCCAACATTGTTCAGGTTGCTCAATTTGAGCTGAATAGGTGGTGGAGGAACCAACAAAGAGAGGTGTGCTTCAGGACCTTGTCACAAAAAAAAGAATGACTGGTTGTGGATGTGAAGACTGCAGGCAGCCTTGGCTGCAGTGACCGTGAGTTGGTGAAGCTCAGGATTCTGCATAAAGGAAGCAGGGCAACAAGTAGGACTGCAACCCTGGGCTTCAGGAGAGCTAACTTTGGCCTTTTCAAGGACCTACTTGGAGGAATCCCATCAATTAGGGCTCTAGAAGGTAGGGGGGCCCAAGAGAGCTGACTAATATTCAAGCACCACTTCCTCCAAGCTCAGGATAGGTGCATCCCTAGGAGTAAGAAATCAAGCAAAAGGGGCAGAAGGCCTGCACGGATGAGCAAGGAGCTTTTGGCAAAACTCAAACCGAAGAAGGAAGGTTATGGGATGTGGAAAAAGAGACAGGCCACTTGGGGCGAATATAGGGATGTTGTCAGAACATGCAGGGAGTTGATGAGGAAGGCTAAAGTCCTTTCAGAAGCAAATCTGGTGAGGAATGTCAAGGACAACAAGAAGGGCTTCTTCAAGTACATTAGCAGGAAAAGGTTGACTAGGGAAAACATGCACCCACTGTTGAATGAAAACAGTGCCCTGGTGGCAAAAGACACAGAGAAGATGAAGTTACTGAATTCATTCTATGCTTCAGTCTATACTGAGGAGGTCAACCCTTAGGTATTCCAGACCCTGGAGGCAAGAGAGGAAGTCTGGAGAAAAGGAAGACTTTCCCTTGGTTGAGGAGGACCATGTTAGAGATCACTTAAGCAGCCTGACACACAGAAAGCCATGGACCTTAATGGGATGCACCCCGAGTGCTGAGGGAGACGGCAGATGTTGTTGTTAAGCCACTCTCCATCATCTTTGAAAGGTCACGGAGGACAGAAGAGGTGCCTGAGGACTAGAGAAAAGCTAACATCACTCCAGTCTTCAAAAAGGGCAACAAGGAGAACCTACAGGCCAGTCAGCCTCACCTCCATCCCTGGAAACATGATGGAACAGCAATTCCTGGTGGTCACCTTTAAGCATGTGGAGGAAAATATGGTTATTGGGAGTAGTCAACATGGATTCACCAAGAGGAAATAATTTTTCACCAGTCTGGTTCATTTGATCTTTTCCTGGGCTTTTAATGGGATGCTTTTTCTGGATTACATTCTGCATTCCATTTCATCAAGTCAGGTATTACAGTGTCTAACTTCTCAAAAACTGAAGATCCTTCTTAACAATATAGTTAATGCTGAAGTCCACAAATCTTCCGTATGAAAGGCAAGAGCAAAAGGTTCCAATGAACTACATTTCATTTGTACACAACTTAAAGCATCCTTCATTTAACATAGTCTAATAACCTCTGATCCAGATATCTGAATTCCCTAATACAAAAAGGATGTGACCGGGAGGAAAGCCAGAGCCCTTTTCCTATACAGAAGGTTATTGACCTTTTCTTAAAGCTGAGTTACCAAATAACTTGTTCAGTAAATCTGCTATCTTTTTACAACCTGTATTGCTTCTGTGATGATACAGACTGCTTTCAACTAAAGTAATAACTAAAAAATACCAAAACAAACAAGAAACAGAAAAAGGAAATGCATGAGTGAATATATCTTCAAGTAGAACTTTTGTGGGTTTTCTCATATTTTAGGAAGCTTAAGGCCAAATACCAAGATTTTCAGTCAGATAATACTGCCACTGAGTTCAAATTAAAAGAATTACTTAGATCTCTTTTCAATGCCTATACTATCTCTTTGCTCATTCGTTGTGTTGGCACAAGTAGTCCCACCAAATAAATCCTTTGGATAGAAGATCTTGTAGTAAAGCACCATCCCCTTCATTAATAAATGTGGTTCTACAGAATATGAGTGGATTATAAATTAAGTATTTATAATTGCTATAATCATAAATCAGAAATGTGCTTTAGCAATTATCTTGCAGCTTGTAATCAGACTGGTTGTTAGGCTTTTTTCCAGATCTACAGGTAATGCTGTTTGGTTTTCCCTCTGGCAATTTACAGAAATTCCATAGCTTTAATTATTTTTCTTAATAAATGTGTTTTAAAATGTTATTGCAGGTTCTTGAAGAATCTAACAAGATGCCTTAAAAACAGTGCTGAAATAGCTATTATGGTATTAAACACTTATGAGTCAAAGTTGATTGAGTCCAAATTAGTTCATCAGTATAAAACTCAGTATCTGAAAGGAATCTTATCTGATTTCCAAGGAACTGACAAATCTAACAAGTTGTAAGACAGAGGTATTACAGTAATATACATGTCTCTGTGCAAAAATGAGCTAGGAATTGATCATAAGATAGTCTATAAGTATTTCTTTCTTCTTATTTCATTTTAAAAGGTTCAATCATTTCTAAATTTTCCCCCTCTGTTGATCTGATCTTCAGCAAAAACTGAGCGAGGGCTAAAGGTAAAAGGTAATTAAATTAGGAAAGTAAATGGATCTGCTGTGTTGGCTAAATTTCTTTGCCTGTTCTCAATTATTTAATCAAAATGTACTGTAAGCAGAATTATATATCTAGGGATAAGATTATCTGACATAAAGTAAAAGAATGACAGGATTTGCAGACTTCGTAAATTAAATTCTGTGATTCATGCCTTTTCTAAGGATGTGAATGACTTTCAAATGAGCAGCCACTTTATGCTTTCTAATCCTTCTTATGGAATAAATGGGAAAAATATGTTGATGTCATGTTTTGTAATAATATTTTCACACAAGCACCTTTGAAATGCATGCACCTATCACTTTATTTCTTTAATTATATTGCAGACTTCTGAATAGGTTTGGGGTCTGTTGCTTTTGGTTTTTTTTTCATTGAATCAGAAACTTGTAAAAGTATTTAAAATTACCTCTCCCTTCTGTGTGGTACTAGACCTTGAAGAACTGGAACAATCCCAGCAATTTTGCACTAAAAGGTTTTCAGACATAAAAATAAATTTTATTAATTGGGTATTTATTTGATAAGGATGCTCTTACAGGAACTTGAAGGAGGCACTAAAGTTAATTCATGTGTGATTTTATTAATTTAAATGTAATTTAGTTAGAGCAGATGAATACTTTTGCATTTATCAGCTTTTGCTCTAGTATGTAAGAAATGAACCTCAAACTGAGAAGGAGTGCACAAATAGGTTTTAAGTATTTAATCAGATGTATGTATTCATGGACATTTTTCAAAGATAAAGGAGACAGGGAGGTTGTCTGGTTGTGTGGGCAAAATGCTGGCCTTTACTTTCAGTCTATAAATTTCAGTGCTGAGACCAACAGCCAGTCTCTAAACAACTGATGCTCAAGCCACACAACCATATCAGTCAGATCAGCCCATAACTGAGCTATTGTAGCAAGGATACTTGCTGTTTTCACCTATCCTCAGAACATCCTTCCAACAGAGTAAAACACTGTCAGGATGATCTGTGATGAAGAAAAACAGGAGTAGAATGTTTGCATTCTGACTCTGAGAAAAGTAAATTGTTAGTAGCTGCAGGGAATGAAATATTTTGGTTCCAAGGAGCAGCATATATTTTTTATTATACAAACATTCAGGGGGAGGAAAAGACTGAAACAAAAGACAGTATGTATTACAAAGGAAAGGGGAAAAAGATACATGAGTGCACATGCTGCGTAAGATCAGAGTCACGCTATAAGAATTCAGAACTTCTTTCTTTCCTGTTCCTTTCATTCCCAAATCTCCCATCCCAAACCTTCCCTACAGTTCAGGATTGCATCCTGTAAGCATAGGATCAGATTCTTTCAAAGCTTTAGCATCAGACTCTGAACAACTTCAGCAGAGACAGGATTTTATGCAGGATTTATACGCACAGAAAGACATTGAATGAACATACAACAATAATTCATTGGTTTTGATTTTATTAAGAATCATTTCATGTGCCTGAAAAAATGTTATGATTAATGTTTGGTTTGTAGTATATTTCTGAGTCCTAATACAAAAAGCACACGAGAACAAACTCCAGGCTGCTTTATTGTATTGACTAAAGTAAGTAGAGTATAATCATTGAAACTCCGGAAATAAATGAAGTAATATGAAAAATATAAAAACAGTCATTGACCAGAAGGATTAACCTTCACCAAACCTGCTGAAAATATTATTCCTTTTCACAGAAAAAAAAAATATTCTTTTTTACATAAATAAATGCCTACAGTATATTTCAGATCTGAGTATTTGTGTACGGTATGATTCAATATACTTCAGTATGCTACCTCAGTTATGGACATACTGGTTTTATTTTTCTTCTTTTGACTTTGCAATAAGATACTGACAAGAAGAAAATTATTTTTTTCTGTTTACCCAGTTTAAGCTGAGAAATAGTCCCATTTACAAAAACAAGGTTCTGTGACTGTGATGCATCATTGACTTATTGTAACCTTGGGCATGCTTCTCCCATCCTCAAGCTTACCGTCCATAAACTGAGTGTATAGGGATAGAATAAGAGGTGCTTAGGAGATTACAGTTGCACAAAGATAACTAAAAGAATTAATGCTTTTAATTTCTTTAGACATTTGCATAGATTTGAAAATCCCACTGCTCTTTGCTCTGCATCTTTGAACAGGGAAATTAAAAGTATGAACTGTTTTCCTTGTTTTCCTATTTCAATTTAAACCACACTGTTCACACGTTTTTATTGTTTTTAAGTCATAACATATCAGACTTTCCTGTTTTCCCAAGGATCATCAGCCAAGGACTGGTTTTCCCTAAAGCTCAGGATACTATTTCATTAAAGCTTTAAAGCTAAATCAGGTTTACATATAGACTTTATAATGAAGTAAAGAAAGTGAATAGTTTTGAGGATAAGGTCGTTTGCTTGTTTTCAGAAAGCCCTTTTTTAGTGTCAGAAGCAAGCAAATTTATAGTCGTTTTAACTAGTTAATCAAGTTCCAAAGAAGTAGTTTTTTATGTTTATTTTAAAATTTTCTTTTTAAAAAAGTCTTCTTTTCTATTGTTATATAAATAACCCTAACAGTAATAGAAGAAACATTTAACTACAATGAGGTCATTTTAAGAGTTAACTTAAAAGCAAGAGACTAGCCCTCCTATATGCTTTCTTTATTAAAATGGGTAGAAAGAAACATAAGAGGCAGCATTTTAGACCACTTGACATTCTATTCAAGCCAAATCTGTTTATAGGAGCTTCTTTGTCTACAATTTTAGCTTTCATATTTTTATGCGCTTGCTGATAATTAACATGTGAACTCTTCCTAAGCATTTGTCCAAGGTGTTTTATTTCCTGGAAGTGATAATAAAAAAGACTTCAGCAGACCTTGAAATAAAAAGATACATATGGTGGGTTTTTTCAATCAAGATTTCATATGCAGCAGAAGTGTTAACATGTACAGCTATGTAGAAATGTAAGGAAAGGTATATTTAGTCCCAGTGACTTTCAGAAAAGAATTCATGGAACATTTATTACAACCTTCACATAATGGTAACAGTGGAGAGTTAACAACATTTTGGAAAATAACTTTGCACCCATGACTTCAACAAACACTGCTACAATAAACCTTAGCATCACAGTAAAATTACAGCGGTTTCAGGAACCAGGGAACAACAGGCAGTCTAGACAGCTCTTTTGGATATACTTGTAAGATTTATTTAATCTAACTCATCTAGGAATTCTGTTCATGTCTAAGGATGATTACCATAAGAGTCCTTTATAGCAAAGGAATGGAACTAGGGATCTTCAGAGGATAATAAATTGCACTTTCCTTCCCCAATTCCAGTTCTCCTAGGCACCAAACAAACCATTTGTTTTCCCTTTTCAGTTTTGAAAATCATCACTTTTCAGCTTTTAGTCACAGTCCAACTGCATATTTTCTTCCTGAACTAGTTGCTTAAACTACCATGATTAGTTTCTAAGACAGAAACCCAAAAATTTTACTTGAGGTCCACCCTCAGTCATTGCAGTAGGTAACCCACATTAACCCTCTTTTGAGGTCTCCTCAGTTTGCATAGTCTGAAGAAAAAACTCCTAAGATGTCTGTAAAAGTTAGGTCTATTCATAGCTGAGAACATACTGTATACATTTGTCGTTTATTCATCCTTTCATGCAAAACCACAATGAAGTAAATGTGGCATTTATTCAAATAGTATCTCCTGAGGAAAAAAAAAAATAGTGTAGCATGAAGAGCTATACATAGCTTGTCTATGAGAATCTTATCCTGAAGTCCAGGTAGTCCACCGCTCTCCCCTTCTCTATCAGGACAGTCATTTCCTCATAAAAAAATATTAAGTTGGTTAAGCATGACTTCCCCTTGGTGAAGCCATGCTGACTACTCCTGATTATTTTCTTGTCCTTAATGTGCCTGACAAGCACTTCTCTCAGTCACCATGACTTATCAAGGATTATTGAGAGTGGCCTCTCTACTACATCTGCCAGCTCCCTTGGCACTCATAGGTGCATCCCATCAGTGCCCATGGACTTATGTATGTCCAGTTTGCTTAAGTATTGCCTGACCTGATCCTCTTCCACCAAGAAGGAACTTCCAAGCACCATCTTCTTTGCTCCACACTTTCCTTCTGGTCTCTTGGACCTCTCAAGGCCAGTCTTGCTAGTAAAGACTGAGACAGTACGTCAGCCTTTTCCATGTCCTGTGTAACCAGGTCCCTCTTTTTGAGCAATGGGCCCACATATTCCCTCGTCCTCCTTTTGTCACCTATGTGCTTGTGTAAGCCCTTCTTGTTGTCTTTGGCATCCCTGGACAGATTCCATCCCATTTAGGCTTTAGCTTTTCTAACTTCATCTCTGGATGCTTGGACAATGTTTCTGTATTCCTCCCAGGTTACCCATCTTTGCTTCTACCCTGTCTATGCTTCCACCTTATGCATGCTTCCTTTTTGTGTTTGAGTTTTGCTACACATTTCTTTGTTCATACACACAGACTTCCTGGCATTTTTGCCTGACTTAGTTGTTGGGACAGAGATCTCTTGAGCTGGGAGGAGGTGATCCTTGAATATTAACCAGTTTTCTTGAGGCACCCTTTCCTCCAGACCCTTATCCCATAGTACTCTTCCAAGGTATGGAAGGTATACTTTCAGTAACATGCAACCTTTTTGTTGCTAGAGAAAGCATTTTCTATTCTCGTTTCATTTCTGTGTTACTCATTCATATATTGGTAAATATTTGACTGAGGGAAAATTATCACAGTAACTTCTGTGAAAGCAGAGGCTCTCTTCTTCCTGTGCTGTGTTCTTCCAAGACATTGTCTCTGATTGAGTCCAACAGCCACAGAGACCAGCAGATATTGGACTCAAGAGCACTGCCAAACTGTGCATTAGAGTATAGCAGCAGTCACATGTGAAATAAGAGTTGGGTAACTGTTGAAAAACAGTCACTCATAAAAAATAATCTTTATTTTGGTAAGATAAATCTAGAAGCCTGAAACAATATTGAAAATTACCAATAAAAAAATTCTCCTACAATTTTGTTATCAACCCCTTTTTTACAGGCTTAAGTGAGAAACCGAACATACATTTAATCAGTGTAATTGATTACAAATTAAAGGAAAGACTGCAAAAGTAGGGCAAGCAGCTGCAGTGAAGCTGTAAGAAGGAAATGAAATGATGCCTACAGGTTACTGCATGCTTTATAAAAGTTATTTATCACACCCATTTTTCATTAAAGCCAAACAACAACAGAAGATAGTCTGAACTATCCTTACAAAAAATTCAGATAAAGCTGGCTGTGCCAAAAAACCAAGTTTATTGAGCACATTCACTGCATTTTTGGAGGATGTGGGGATGTGGGATTTTAATTACTGTGCTTTGTGCTTTGAGAATATTAGCAAATAAGCCACATATCTACTACATGTAGTCATTTAACAGTTAAGAGGCTGCCAACCATACCTGAATAGTGTTAGAAATATAAGGTGAATAATGATACTAATATAAGGCTTTATCTTTCAAAATCAACTGGCAGAGCCAAGTAACTTAGTAAAAATTGCCAACCTCAATTATCTAAATTTCAGCCACCTAAGATTTCCTCTTACCCCAAAAAACCACTATACCCAGCACAATAAATTATAATGAAAATTCCCTTGAACTATCCAAATGCTGTTATCTAAGCCACCTTGCTGACCCCTAGGATTCTGGGGAAAATCAGATCACATTGTAGTCTAGTGTTAGTTAGGTATTATTCTTCAGTATTTAAAACAGGGAAGAAAAATATAAAAGAGAAAGGAAAATACAAAAAGGAAAATACAAAAGTCCTTCCCTCATTATAAAAATTATGTTCTTTTGACTTTAAATTACAGTTACTGGGAAAACTAGCCATTCCTTGTGACACATAAATTAGCGGAACTCATTTGATCAACTCAACATAAATCTAGAAATTGTTTTAAATTGGTTTTGCTTGGGTGTGTGTTTCAGATGAAAGGCTAGATCTTAAAGAGGAAACCTATATCTGAAATTTCACACAATTCCTTAGGTGACTTTTGGAGGACTGTCCCCTTGAGAGAAATGTGGAAGACCAGGCTCTGTAACGAGTCCCTGAAAAGAGTTAAGATCTTACCAGAGGCCAAAATATACCAGAACATTGTGAGAAGGCTGACCCAAAATCAGTGAACTCTGCATTTAACCGAGAGCTTCTGTAAATGAAATACTGAGGAGAAACCTGGGTCTGAAATCCTGCGTGTTGCTTACCATGTCCAAAGAGTCTGTGAGACCACTATTTTATCATGGCTCAGAAAGCACTATCCTTTCTTCCAAAGGATAGTCTTTCACTTCATCTTTCCAGGTGTACCCACATCATAGGGTTGAGGTGAGTATGAATCCTTGTTGTCGGTGTGTTCCCACAGCAAGCAAGGAACACATGCTTAGTATTTTCTGTTCAGAACTTGCTCAGATCTTGTTTTCTACTTGCCAGCAGAGCACCTAAATTGCCAACCTAAAGCACAGTGTGTGCAGGGACTCTCTCAGCCCCTTACACCACCGCCTTGGCCATGGGCAGAAAGGAACTCAAGGCACTGTGGGCCATGAAGAGAGCAGAAGAAGGAAATAATCCACTAGTACCTCCCGAGTGACATGGTTCCTTCAGCTGGAGGAGGAATTTAATTCAGAAATCTGGGATACAGAGAAGAAAGAGAACCTGAATTATGGACACCAGGGTTCGGTTAAGGAGGTGTTTCCACAGCATGCCCAGCACATCCTGACCAAAGCGGGCAAGGGGCTTGCTGCAGTCTTTGGACTAACAACTTTTACAGTACACCCCCCTGGTATGTTGAAACGCAAAGCTGTAAGACCCCAGCACAGAGACTGTGTCAAGCAAGCATTGTTTCTCTCTGGGGTTGCTCTTTCCTGTGCAAAGGGATACACAGTCTTCTACTGGGAGGGTAGCCAGTGCAGTGGTCTCAGCCTGTCCAACAACAGCTTCTTTCCATGGTCTAGGAGTGCCTTTATCTTTTTGCATACTTGTTCCCTGAGAGGAAAAGAAATGGAAGTTTCTCTGCAACTCTGAGTCACAGGACTGATTTTCTAGAAGACCTTTATGCATGATATTTCTTGAATGCTGCTTCATTATCACTTGGCCCAGAAAAAAAATCTTGGTGCTTTTCATGATAAAAATAAACTCAGAATTCTCCCTGATTATTTTTCATAATGAAATATATTCCACTAATGTGAATTCAGTCAGACAGGGAGGGACACTTTAAAAGGACTTCTCACAAGATACCAGTTTAATCTAGTGGTAATGACTATTGCTTAATTGAGATAAGATTAACATAAATTCAACCCAACAGGGATACAGTCAGCCAGTGCCAAAGGATTGTGTGGTGCTCAATGAAGTATTTAACCAATGCAAATTTCCTAGCACATATTAATTAATAAAAAGTAAGTATAAAGTATATTAATAATAAAGTAAAAACCCACAAAGTGTAGTATTTATGATTCAATGTATTCCAAAGTATTGAATGAATACTATATTATTTGTAAGGTAGAAGTTACCATCTCAAATTATAGGAAGAGAAATACAGGTCAAATAAAAATGAGACACTATTAATATACACTGCAGTGATGACAATGTAAGGATGGAAATACACAAATATTTTGTTTATCAGATACCAGAATCATCTGGTTGTGGATGCTGAAGCCCTCCACACAGTAGGAGCTCTGCAGTGAAACAGGGTTGAGAACAGTGATAATAGAATCATAGAAGGTTGAGGCTGAAAGGGACTTTTAAAGGTCATCTAATCCAACTTCACTGCAATGAGCAGGGAAATCTTCAATGAGATCAGGTTACTCAGAGCCCTGTCCAACCCGACCTTGAAAGATTCCCTCTCTGGGCAACCTGTGCCAGTGTTTCACCGCCCTGACTTTAAAAAATGTCTTCCTTATATCTAGTCTGAAACTACCCTCTTTTAGTTTAAAAACATTACCCCTTGCCCTATTGCAACAAGCCCTGCTAAAAAGTGTACCCTCATCTTCCTCATAATCCCCTCACCCTCAGTTTAAGTCTTGAAATGCTGCAAAAAGGTCTCTTGGAAACCTTCTCTTCTCCAGGCTGAACAACCTCAGCTCTCTCAGCCTGTCCTCATAGGAGAGGAACAGCCAGAGACTTCACAGCCTCACTGTGCACCCAAAAAATGTCAGCAGGAAGAAGAAGCTGTAAGGTAAATATTCTTGTAGATTTCACTGCCTTTAAAAATTCTCTTATTACACAAGAGCTACTCAGTCAGCTATGTCCAAATTTAGGGGAATGAAGCAAAGCCTATATCTATAATGCCTCCTTTTCTTGGATCTGGGCACAGATCCACACTGGAGCTCCTTAGCATGAAAAGCAGTTTTGCTCCTCCAGAAAAAACAGTTCAGGTTCTCCTGCCACTAGAACTAAAGAAGTAGAGGGAAGGGCAGAGATGAGAAAGACTGAGGGAAGAAATCAGGACGTTTAGGAAAATGTGGCTCACTGCTTCTGCTACTTCACTCATCGCCATCCTGACCTTACAGGACTTCAGTATAAACAAACACAGTCAGCACAAGCACAGCTCTTATATTGCTCTGCTATTCAGCTTTTCCATGCAGCAATTTTATTTTTGCTATGCCTAAAGCCAATTTAGTCTAGGCAGGTGACAAAACCAGAGATGTTGAGAAATGGGTTTTATTTCCTTCAGCATCAGTTCAGGCTGACCTGAGGCTGTCTTCAAAGACAGTGTTTTGTTAGCTTTCAAACAATGAGAATAACACTATATATAATCGCACCTTTCATAATACAGTTGTATGACAGGACATAATCAGTGATTTCTGGAATGAGGACCTCTGATACTAAACATTTTCGCCAAATATCAAGTAGTTGTAACAATATATCATAACAAGCATCTGCAAGGTATTCAAAAACAACATTTCAGCTGAAGCATTTTTCTTCGTTTTTCTCTTAGACCACTATCTATGCTGCTGCAGGTAGAAATTCATCTGGCTTTACAGACATTTATACCACTCTACAGACATTTATACTATGTTCTTCATTACCCTGACATTGCTTCATCAAAAGCTTTAGTAACATACTTATAGACTTTCCTCTCTTTTCTCTGTCTCCTTTCCTTTGAAGAGACCTCTTGTCATCAAATTGATCTAAAGATCACTTACCATGAAACTGACCAAGGACCTAACCTATATTTTCTCTAAAATTTATCCTGACACATAACCAGCTTATCCATCTGGATTTAAGGAGCAGGGGTGAGACAGGGAAAGAAAAGGGGGGGAGGGAGGAAAAAATCAAAGCAAGTCTTTAATTAGACTAATTAGGCATGTAAAGAGGAAAAAAATCACATTTCTGAAGATTCACCAGAAAAGACAATACATAAATTATTCTGTATGTATTGATTTTACTGGGTTTTGGTTTTGTTTTAGATTTAAACAGTGAACTCCACTGCAGCTAGTACATAATGAATCAATGCCATCTATAAAGACATATGTAGGCTGGCAAACAGGAGTATAGCCAAGCAAGCTCTTTTTTCCTACCCTTTCTTATAAATACCTTGATGTAATTCTTTTGCACCAGCTAGTGAGAGCTGTCTTTTATTTTCACAGATCACTACCTCTTCTTTTTAAGTTGTGATTATTTTAAGATTGATTGATTGTAAGGAAATTGTAAGGAAATTGTAAGCACTACCTACTGGAGAAATCTTTTAAACACCTTTTAGTGATACAAAAATCAGCTCATAGTAATGGCTTTATTAGTCATTTCTGTCAAATCAAATGCTTTCTGCTATGGAACAACAATGCCCTATAAAGGCTCAGAAATACTTACATGATTTCAGTTTTTATTATTGCAGTGAATATTTCCACAGTTTTAATTCAATACTGTTCTAAATGCATTTTACTAAATTGTTTTATTATGAAGTTATTGATTTGCATAACAATCTTAAAAGATTGTTCTTCAGCCTTTTTCCAGGAAAAAAAAATCAACTTCCTTTTATCTGTGAGAAAAGCCAGACTTCAAACTATGAAAAGATGATGAACCTATAGCAAGGCTTACATGTCATTAAATTCTATTCATATCTCTTCAGTTTAGGTTGCTGTACAGTGCTCATCACCAGTTTCTGAGAAATACGTTAAGTAAGGTGACAAACATCTCCAATGTATGTGTTCTCTTATACTCTTCTTGTGAAGAAGAATTATATGCAGTGAAACACTTGTTTTAGAGCTTTTAAATCTTGTAAGCACCCAGACCTTGCTAGTTGCTTGTTACAGACAGTGATCCTGGAAAGGTGTTTAAAGTCAAAGATTTGCAACAGTGGCCCAGTGCTTCTGGAGCTGTTCTTGCAATCATCCTGAGATGGATGCTGGGAACACTCTCAAGTCAGACAAGCTGTATATTTTTTCTATGATAAACTGCTTTGTATTAGAAAATCACAACTGCAATAAGTCTTTTGAACAGAGCATTTCTTAATCCTTTAGTCACTTCTGTCCACTGCTTTGAGCATCTAGTACCTCCTAATAAGGAAGGAGACTTCATTTAATGTGATACTAAACAGAAAGAGAGAGATCAGAAGACTTGTCTGATATAGTAGCCATCGTTGCTAAGGAGGTATGCTATACTTTCCTAAATGCTAATAGCTTCATGGCAAGACAAACCATACTGCTGCAGGCGGGTTGAAAGGTGACAAAAGCATGAATAGCTGATACCAGGCCATTGCTAGCTATGATAGGACAGATTCTTCTAGATAGCCAGAGATGACAGGAAGCATTGTTCACAGGTACTGTGATGTCAGAGAAGACTCAAGTTTTGCTTCTCTGTTAGAAAATTAGATTGTTTAGTTGAGAATGTGTGCTTTCAACAACAGAATATGGCACCAGAGGTAAAAACTTAAATTGTTTTCTTTTCCCTACCAATGGAACATTTGTCTTGGTCAGATCTGAGTTCTGAAAATCTGTGTTCTATCTTTGAACTGCCTACTACCTGTCTGCAGTGTTATAAATGAATGTAGTGTGGAGTACAAAGAAATTGGTTAGTACTTGTGAGTCTAGATGTTAGTTCCAGGCACAGGCAAACCTGGCAATTGACTACAGTGGCTATTACTGGGAGTAGTAGCTTTGCTGAGGATCTTTCTAGGTTCTCATGACTACTTTGCCCCTGTCAGAGATAATGGAAATCAGCTGAAGGAGTGATGCTGAATATGTAGTTCTATCATGTAACTTCATAGCCTGACTTATGCTGTTGCTGCCTCTAAGGGAAAAGGCAACACATGAGATGATAAGTTCTACCGCAGCCTGGAAAGTTAGTGTGGATGCTAAATATGGCTAGGAGCAGAATTGACCTTGATGGGATACCAAATAAGGGTTCAAATGGCTGAGAGTAGGTTTCCTGTTCCTTTTCCCTTTTGGTGAGATTTGAATCATTTTAGGTTATTCCTCTGGATCTCCATCATCTCTCTCACATGCAGTCCTAAACAGCAGTATTAGCTATTAGAAAGATAATCCAGAGTCAATTGACCCTACCTATTTGGTGGACGTTACTTAGCAGTGTCATTACAGTGGTCGTCATCCTCTAGCATGCTGCATCTAATACATTTGTATACATTTGGTACAAGATCAGAGTTCACCATTGATTATGTGCTCTCTTTGCTCATTTGGCATGGTCAATGTCAGCTTACTTATATATGTATCCCAAGCAAGCTTTTTTTTTTTATTATTATTTTGGCCAGACTATTGCATGGTTCTGACAAGGGTCATGTCCCTGACAGTCTACTAAAATGTAAAGAGCAGTATGTAGTGGAATAAACAAACTTATGTGTCACTCATCACAGCTGATCACCAAACTTCAAAATAAACTCACTTTTTCTGGCTATATGTTTTTTGTCTCTGCATGTGACCAAAATCCCACTATCACCTCAGTCTCATCCTCATTTTTCTGTAAAAAGAACCACAAGGCCTTTGTGACACAGCTTCTTGGTATTACCTCTATTTGTATCCAGTCAGCTGGATTTACTGAGTACAATTGAACAAACTAAGACTGTATACTTAAGCAGCCTCCACTGAATTTATAGTTTACATATTGTGATGATAAATTAAGAGCTTATCTTTTCTCCTCCAATATCCAGGATAAGGTTAGCTAAATGTTTATATTGTGCTATGATTACCTCAAACAATTTGTTTTTCACTTGTTTACCTTTGAAGTGTTTATGGAATGAAATAGCTTCACTCTTTGTTTTATTCTTTTGGTTGGTTTTGTTATAGTTTTTTTCCAGAAAAAATAGTTCTTTTTTTTTCTTCTTCTTTCTCTCGGTATGTGAGCACATTGAGCAGTTTATGGGTCCAGCTTACCTCTATCCCCAGGGAGGGAACAGTCTCTTCTAGGGTGTTTTTGCCATCCAACACTTCAGTAGAATTCTACAACACTACATAACTTTCTAGTGACTGCACTTGCCAATCCAGGCCATCAGGTCTTCACACAATTCAGAATTCACCTGTCGCATGCAAACCTCTGGCAGCTACAGAAGGGTGGACAGCTACCCCTACTCCCAGGCATCATTTCTAACTCATGAGCACAATATGTTGCTTGCTGATGTCACTGCCCTCAGCAAATCAAGAAAGGCCCATCAACAAGGAGCCTGTCCTAGGCTAATTCTCTTCCTTCTGCCAGGGGAATACATGAAGTAGGCAATAAGGCAAAAGTCTGTTGTTGGGACTTGTCTTCCACAGTACAGGAAATCAAAATTTTCCAGAATGGAAGGTTGCCTTCAACCATTCTCATGCCTATAATGTACTGAGACATGATTTAGAGCAGTGTCTTCACAAATGGTCTCTGTTGGCTGAATCTTCAAGCTTATCAGTCTAACTTTGAACAGAAGCTCTACTACTCCTTGTATCAGTCACTGTCCCTATCTTAGTCTGATCCACAAATTCACTGAGGGTGCATACCATGCACTCATTCATGGGGGTGGATGAAGTTGCTGAAGATTACAGGTCCCAGTATTGATGGTCCCAGCTGCAACCTACGCTTGGTTCAGCACAAATTTTTGGACTGTGGAAAGACCAGTACATACTGTTTAAAAACCAATAGCTGGGAAAAAAAAAATTAGGCATCACTCACTTCTTCCCAATAAGCTGGATATCACCCTCTGAAACCAGCCGCTGATTACTAAAAAATATCTCCACTATGGTAAGAGCTGCTATGCAGGCATTGCAGTTTCACAGAACTGCAGAATAGTTGAGCTTGGAGAGCACCTCTGCAGATCATCTACTCCAGCCTGCCTGGTCAAAGAAGGGTTATCTAGAGAAAATTGCTCAGGGCTTTGCTCAGCTGGGTTTTGAGTATCTCCAGGGGTGGAGAGTACATGTCCTTCGGTATTCAATCCCTTGCACAGTAAAAAAAAAAAAATAAATGGGCTTTTTTGTTATGTTTAAATGGAATTTCCTGCATTTCAATTTGTGCCAGTTACCTATTGTGCTTTCCCTGGGTGCTGGTGATAAAAGCCTGGCTTCACCTTCTTTGCTATTTCCCCTCAGCAGGTTCTCTTCTCCGGGCTGAACAGTACCAGCTCTCTCTCAGCCTCTCCTTGTCTGACAGATGCTCCAAAACCTGGGTCTCCAATGGAGCCATATCCGGCAAGTCCATGTCTCTCCTACTGGTGAGCCCAAAACTGGACCCAGCACTCCAGATTCATCTCACTGGTACTGAACAGAGTGGAAGGATCCTCTCCTTTAACGTGCTGTAACACTTCTTTTAATGCAGCCAGGCAGCTGTTGGGCTTACTTGCCACAAGGTCACATTCTTGGCCTATGGGCAACTTTTTGTCCACCGAGGCCTCCAGTTTCTTTTCTGTCAAGAGGAAAGAGAGCTAAAGCTCTAATTCATCAAGGTAATAAGATAGTAATATTTTCAGGTGCTTTCTTTTGCATCTTTTATTTTTGGGTGGTAAAATATCACATCAAATGCTTTATTACATTCAACTACATAGGGTACACTGACTGAATACATTCCCTCTGTTTACTCCAAAATTTTGTCTAGACAATCTTTTCAACAGCAGACTTCCTCTACTCCCACCCTTACAAGGAAAAGTGCTGGGTCTCTTTTGCTGTGTCTGCAAAATACATCTGCTTGTTCGCATCTATCGTGTCCTGCCATGACATTGATACATGAAGGAGGCACAATATTGGTTTTTTCCATCACTTTTAGCAAGTAATCCTCCTCTCCCCTGGGAAACTGTGTCCATTTCCCTTTGGCCTCAGTCAAGTACTAAGTTGTGAAGTAGCAGCAGTCCACCACGTGCACTGTGAAGTCAGTTTACATGGATGTAGGCATGCTTTGCTGAGCCTCTGAATCATGATCCTTTTGAAGATAATACATCTGGTGGAGATCTGATTTCAGAGAGTTTGACACCTCCTCAGAGGCTAAGGAATTGTTTTCTGCATGTGTTCATAGCTGCAGCCTCAGGGCAAATAATGTACCAAAAGATCTCAGAAACCCATGGAAAATATATCACTCCAGATTACGCATTGGAGTCTCTAGAAGAGACCACACTGGCCTGCTGCAGAGCTCCAAGCCTCCTCTTGGACAGCCTCCACGTGCAGTATAGTTGCAGGCAAAATGGAATCTGAATCTGCTGAGAGACAGAGTGCTATACACTGCTGGCCAAAATTTATGTCCTCTCCTCAGCCCAAAAGTAAATTTCTTGTTTCTTAAGAGGTTACTTACTCTGGATTAATTTCCTTGCAAACTCAAATCTTGTCCCAGGATGACTGCATGGAAAATAGCTTTGGGCAGAAAAACATCTACTGGCACAGAAGTTACTCCAAATCTAGGAGAAATAACAAGACTCTAAGGTCATCTTAAGTATTGGCAGTAAACTGTAGGCTAGAATCAGCAAAAAAGAAGGGGAAAGGAAGAGGGGAGGGAAGGGAAGGTCAGTAAATTCACTAAGAAATTCTAAGTAATCTTGCTGAAGATTGACTACCTGTAACTGCATAGTTCCATGTTTGATCTTTAATTTCTTAGTGTACAGTTAAGGAATGTGTGTTGAAATTTAGGTGTAGCATTTAATTTTTTTCTCGTTTTGTGATTCAAAATGAAAAAAAAAATCACCCAGGCTTTGCTAAGGAATGTTACAAGCAGCTGCCTCCACCCAGTAGTGGCAGCCCAGGACCCTCCTGCTCATGTGCTGGAGCCCAGCCCAGTGCCTGGAGACCTAGGGTCAGGGGAAAGGACACAGCTGTCACTTTCCCATTTGTAGGTTCGACCAGTAGTGAAGCTGAGCATATATCCCAGACACACGGGGGGATACACACGCAGAGAACACTGACACAGCCAGTCACACAGATGGCCACAGACAAGACACTGACTCCAGCAGCACCCAAATTGAGGACTCACACCAGACACAGGCACAGATGGCTACCTCCCCTCCTTCTTTTGGGCAGGCAGAGGCAGAAGGTCACTAGTGCAGCACACTCTCCAGGTTCACAAGCACACACATATTCACAAGTCCCCCAGGCACCAACATAGTCCCTCTGCCCCTCCAGCACCCCTGCCTGGATTCTGACCCCCCTTACCAGCCTCTCTGGTCCAGCTGGGTGCTCACTGCACACACGCAGCACACACACACTCATCCCACCGGCACCCCACACTTGCAGATCCCTGCAAATACTAGTACGTAATCCACCTGCCTGATACCCCTGCCCAGACCTGGGGCTGGTCCAGCTCAGAATTTTCCAATGAATCCACATGCACATCGCACACCCACCCAGTTGGGGAAGGTACAGACACTAGTTCCCATCAGCTGACGTCTGGCACACAGGCTGCAACCCAAAGTCCTGCTCCAGCCACTGTTGCTGAGCCCCTCACTCAACCCACTCATGCCTGCAACCCGCAGCAGCTGGCACTGGGCCCTTGCAGCACTGACACACATGGAATACAGAATGAGATTATACAGAGATATTGATAAAAAAGAATTTAGTAAGACAGGAAAGACTGGATTGCTCAGAAGCAGAGCTCAACAGACAAACATACTGACTGTCCCAATTTTATGTGCAATCAGCCTCTTCTATACCCCTTTCTGTCTACCTTTTTTTGTTCCTCCCTGCTCCCCTTTCCTCTGCACATTGCCTCATCATTTTACATAGTCCCACTGATCCCCTTCCAATGTTCTGGACCCTGCTTTTCATCCTTATCAGTTGCTAAGATCCTGGATTGCCTGCAGTTTTTTGGTAGCCTATCAATTAGTGTGACTGACCAGGTTTGTTTCTGGTTATGGTCTTTGTTAATGCTAATTGATCATGTTTTATGTCTGTGTTTGTTTCCTTCCCTTTCCTTATCTTCCCAACTGAGAAAATAGACATCTTCACACTCCACATATCCTTACCACTTACTGTGACTGACCAGGTTCGCTCTTACCAACACATCCCTTATCACGTTGGTCAGGTTTGTCTCTGTATGATCTTGTTCGTGACTTTGATCAGATACCATTATAGAAGCAGACATTCTCCTTCCACATATCCTTACAAGCTTTAATCTATAGTTGATGGATGAAGAAGGCACCTGTAGGAGATGATTCATCTGTTCCTTAAGTAGAAGTCTCAGCAACTAATTGTTAGTCTTTCGTGGTGCATCGCTCTTTCAATTGCCTTTTGAAAGGATGGAGATGACTGGATTACATGGAACATCTAAAGGGAATCCCTTTCTAATAAAGGAAGGTTAATTGGGGAAAGTTATTGAAAGTGGCAAACTGTAAGTAAAGTGAATAAATGGAGAATAATTATATTTATTGGTACAGAGCTTTTTTTATATATTATCTTTGGATATAATAAGTAGAAAAAGCAAGATATTTGTAAAATACTGAAATCCCTCATATATTGAACCTTAGTAACAACTTGTCCATACTGGAAAAATGGTTCAATTTTCATGTTTTTCAATTGTGTTGCAAAATGTTCTTGTATTTTTATTAACTGAATGATTGTTTTTTATTATTTTATTAGTATACTATCTGGCTCAGTACAGCAAGACATATTTTTGTGTTCATAGTTTCAGACCTTATGGCTATTTCTTTGATTGCTTAACTGAAAGGAATAAAATCATACAATTCATAACCTGAGTGATTTCTGTTTATAGAGATTTATGTACCATAGAAATTAAAAGCTGTTTGGGGATTTTTATTCTTGTGTTCGTCATACTGGTCTGTACTGTTAGGGATGACTAATGAATTACAAACATACAGTGCCCTTCAATGTTAGTATCTTGCAAAAGATTTTAAAGCACTTTAAAAAAAAAACCCTCACCACTAAAAAAACCACATAGAATCAAGTTGTAATTAAAAACTAAAGCAAACAGAAATGTCAGCTCCTGATGAAAGCACTTTCAGTACATATACTGGGAATGTGTAAAATCCTTTTGTTAATGTTGGTAGGTGAGTCATTATGGTTCAGTTAAAATATACATCCAAAAATTGTTGTAGAACCATTCACATAAATTCTATTACCTGATTTATATTCAGAAAGTTCAAGCAAATTATAGTGGTACCTTTTGGACTTATAGAAAAAATGGAGATGTCCAACATGTACTGGGTTTCAAATCTAACAGCTATTCTCCAGAGATTTCATGTATTTCGTGATTTATCCCATCATATTTCTTGTCAGAACATTTTACAAGTGTGCTTCAAGTCTTCAATCTGCAGCTTAGTTTTACTGCATTTTTATCACCAGGCAAGAAAAGAGATATTTAATACTGAAACATAACTATTTCAGGTAAAGTGGCACATCTCTATTGTATTTATTGAGTTTAATGTATACAACTGCAGTATGACTTAAATTTCCACCAGTTTTTGCTGTTTATCCCTGACTTTCTTCTGTTACTAATCCTGCCTTTCTTTCTCTAATTTTTATCTAAGCCATTGATATAGGTACCATGCTCTCACAAATGATAAGGTGATTAGATTTCTTACTCCTTGGGATGCCATCAGGTAGATCCTGTAGCTAGTGTAGCTGCAGACTAAATAAAACAAAAAAGCTGGTTGTCTAAAATGCCAAATTGTGGATATTAGACCTCTAGGTATTCAATGAGAAACTCCTAAAAAAAAATTTTGCTCTGTCCTTTCCCTGCTTTATTTTATAAATGTATACATGAGGTACAAATTAGGCTATGTGACTGTACAGCTCAGTGTGTGTAAGTGTTTGATCCCACTTGCTTTTCACATTCTTTTTTGGTCTTTGCTTGAGAAAAGAAAAATCATCATAGAACTGCCACATGACTATGAATATAAACAATAATAATGATTTTATCATGAGTTATGGTAATTTTGTTTTTTTAAAATTAACACCAGACTCTACATGGTGCAAGTATGAGAAAACCTGGGTGTATGTATGAATGAGTCCTCCTCAATATTACAGCAACAGTCTAAGCTGGAAAGTTCACCTTCTCCAATTCATCTGATGAGAAAAAAATGACGTTTAAGGTCATAGTCTTGATGTTTCACTGCTGGAAGTATCTGCACTGAGGGAGTTTGTTAATGATACAATCTTCATGTCTTTTGTGTAATAGACCACTGTAATGCACTAAAATTTAGAAGTTAAACAGAAAAGGAGATCAAAAGGAAGGAAAAAAAGGAATATATCCATTTTTTTCTCCTCCCCCACCCTCCATTATTGTATGCCACTAATGGGACTAACAAAAAAAAATTCATCATATTATTTAGGACTTAAAATGAAGTATTTAAGATAATTCTAGCAGCAATCAGGAGTGTATTTTGATCTCAAATGGCTTAATGTACAATCAGCTAGATGTATTATAGATTTAATCATGCCTCTCCAAAATATTACGCTTTACAGAAGGTACTCCATTCTATCAGAGCTACTGTTTTGCTCTGATGCTCTCATTCTTACAGCCAACAGGCAAAGTTTAGTCCACCCTGAAGCATAAATTATGAACAGTTGCTTACCTGGCACAGATGGACACAGATGGAATCCATTTTGGCTCAAAATCAGTTTGCAGCAGTACAGAACCCTCCCCCCCAAATTTTAGATAAAATGAAGACCTGGTTCAGTCATTTACATTTAGATCAAGGCTAGCAAACTTTGAAACTGGCCACGTATTTTGTTACTAATTCTTGTAAAAAATAACACTTTCATTTATTAACAAATATCTTATAGATAGATACACATTTTAAATGCATACAAATACAAATATGAATGGCACGATACTTCAATATATATATATGGGGGGGGGGGGTGCACATGTGTACCTATATTCCTATGAATTACATATATATATGAGTTGAACCAAAACAGATAGCCTTTTGGCCATAGACAAAAGGGGAGTTTTTTCAAAGTGCTAACATCAAAATAGAATATTTTAAGCCAGGAACCCTAGCCCTCTAACAATGAGGGGCACCTGCCATCTGCTTCACTGCATGCAAACAGTGTCCAGATTTTTGAATTTCTGGCAAGGTTCCAGTTCTAAAAGTTTGGGACCTCTGCTGAAAACAGCAGTGAACACCTGGGAGTAGGAACAATTATTCATGTATTTCCACTGGTGCACATGGGTGCAACTGAGAGTATGAGGGTTGACCAGTCTCATAATACATGCAAATGACATCCAAATCAAAGCCAAAATATCAGCTGACCTGCCTTGCAAGACACTGTGAAACAATTAGTATTCAGCTAGCCTTTCACCATCAACTTTTCAGACAGCAAAGGTTAAACAGAAAGACTTATCTCGGGCTTCCAGGCTCATATATCCCCGTAAACTGATTTGCCTAGTGATAGCTGTAATTAAATAACTGAAATTCCCAGATCACAGATGCTCTACATAACATGGTTAAATTATCATTGAGCCTTTTCATTCTTAAGCACTCAGAATAACAATTACATTTCCAGTGTTCAGGTCATCATACTCTGCCCATTTTGAGCACTGTGAAATGAGGAATTACCAAGACTGGACATATGACTCCTTCTGCAGAGGAATCTCTGAGATTTAATACATCCATAGCTTCTACATTTGCAGCAGCTAATTTAGAATATTGGAAAAGCTATGAACTTACATCTACAACTGACCTAAAATTTACAAAAAAAAAAAAAAAAAGGCTGCTTCCAAATCATAGCATAAATTCTCAGAAAACACTTCAAAATAGCCTGGTATATGTCCCAAACCCATATTTTTGTTTGAAAGAGATATATATAAGTTAAAGTTCAACTCTACCAAGAATCACTTTATTTTTAGTCCCTGGCCTAGGAATGCTGCTGTAAGGTTTTGTTCAATACTCTTACTAAAAGAGCAACTGTCAAGGAAGAAGGAGGTATATATTATGCTTCAGCCTACTGGTTTTCTTTCCACTAGACTGCATTAATGCTGAAGAGAAGCCACAATGCAGACAATAAAAAAAAATTAAAAAAATGTAAGGCCATAATAATAAGTCACCACTGGGCAAAATATTTCTCCTTCTCAGCTGAAGGAAATACAATTCAAACCAAAAAATCTGGAAATGAAGGCATATTTCAGAAAATAGTATCCAAAAATTCAAAAGGGCTTTCAGATGTTCACAGAAGAAACAGAAGAAACAATCTGTCAATCTGACATTACCCTCGCTAATGCAGAGATAACATGAGATGTTTTTAAAGGGCCACAGTTCTTATTAATATATTCAGAAAGGTGCGTAGCACAGGAAAAAACAATCTGTCAGGATTTTTTTTTTTAATCAAGCAAAACAAGTGAGCTTTAGTTGACTTTAATGAAACTTTAAATCATAGTTGCTAAAGTCACAAAGATCTTGTGGTCAGCACAGATATAGCCAGTGGCTGAATCTAATTAATTTAAATATTAGAATTAAATATTTACGTTGCAACATGTCCTCATGATTTAGTTCATGTAAGTGATTGTGGTCAGGAAAAAAATTCATTGAAAATTCTTCCTTAAATTTATTTAAATAAATGGATATATTTCCATTAACATGTTTTGGCTTGTGGGCTTTGTACTGCCTGTGAACCTTCAACAGCCAGTATGAGAGCAAACATTTCAGCAGACATTGTCAGGTCTCCCTCACCTTTGAAATGAAAATCTGGTCCTGTTGCAAGTTTGATTGAAGTGTGAAAGCAAGCGAGGACAGAAAAGTCACTCACCCACCTCCCTGCATACTTCAGAAGACAGTAATATAATAGAATAGAAATATACAAAATATCCCAATAGACAATAAATTTCAAGAATTATCGACACATTAATTCCTGAAAAACTTACTAAGAAAGGACAGTTAGATTGTATCAGCTTCACACACATGTTTTTGAATGCAAATATACCTCCCTAAAAGCGGAGGTGAGAAAACTGGGACCTGATCTCTGTATCTAGCAATGTTTAGGTTTTTTTGCCAAATAGTCTGTCTTAAATGTATAATACTGTTTCATAAATTTCAGCAGTAACAGCCCACAAATACTGGAATAAAAAAGCAGATTCTGATACTGACTATTCAACAACTACTTATGCATTTAATTTTGAACAAATTTATGCTGCCTCTATTACCCATGCTCTTCTGGAATGACAGATGGCAGATGAGTGGGAATGCCTTACATCTGAGGGGCACTGCATACCTGCAGTTACAGAACTGAATCCTTCCATTTCTCTACATCAGCTGCAGCATCCTAGCTCTGTCACATTGCTCACTTGCCTGGCAGCACCCTGAAAACTCTCAGATGGTCTCTGCCTTAGCATGCTCAATCATTTTCTAAAGGATGGTGTAGCACTTCTCTTTTTTCAAGGTTTCCACTTTCGTTATTCTTTTCAGAGCAGCATAAAACTAATTTTGAGCAAAGTACAATACGTACATCCCTTCTACAGTCCTGAGCTACATTTGCACAGATGGCATTGTTCTTTCACCTTCCTTTTGCAATGCCAACCCCATTGTTACCAACAATGCCAGCCTGTGTAATGAAAAGTAGGTGATCTGTCCTTCTGCTTACCCATCTGGGTAGACCAGTTTGTAAACTGTGCAACACACACCATGCTGAAGTGTTGTTATCAAGCTTACATGTTCAGCTTACTAATGTTCTCCAGTCTGTGCTAAGTTGAAGCAGATTCAGCTGAAACCCTGCTGGGGGCCTGGGTGAAATATCTGAAAGATTAAACTGCAAGTGCATGACCCACAGTAGTGGGAGACATGAGGAAAACCATAAGCATCCTGTCTGCTTTGAACATTACACATTCTCTTGAAAAAGAACCCTGCCAAAGGGTGTGTTCCAGATGGCCAGAGCATCTATAGTTAACCATATACATATATACATACATACATATATATATACACACACACACATATACATATACATACATATACATACATACATATATATATATATATATACACATATCACTGTAGAGTTAATCAGAGTGTCCATGATTCTCCCACGGTGATGTAGGTCCTGAATGCATTAAACAGCTCTAATGACAAAGACACAAAGGATTTTAAACTAGTGACTCCCACTCAGACATACTGAGGATTTTTTAATAAAAACATCATCTTATGCTTATCACTGGTAAAAAGGCTAATATAGAAAATGCACAACAAAACAGCGTTATGTCAGTGTATTAATCCAGGATGCACTTGTTTCATGAATAAGATGTGCATTACTGATGCTGTCCCATCGCAAGCACGGTAGATTAGATTAAGAAGAGGTATCAAGAAGTGCAGTATGGAAGATCAAGGCAATTGAACAGCTTCTGTACAAACAAATATTAGTGAGGTTCAAATACATCAAAGATGCACACACTCATCAATGATACAAGAAAAGTGAAGAAGAGCTACTATTTACTGGTTTTCATAATATGAAGAGCAGGAATATGCTGCTGAAATTTCAGGCAGAAGCTTTAAAAGAAACAAAATGTTTCCTACATTATATTAAGTTAAATTGTGGAATTTTTGTCACAAAATCTGTGGATTCTAAAATTTTAAGTGAGATTTTAAATTGAAGTAAAATCTCTAAAGCTACCTTTATAGAAATGAAAAGAAAAAGGTTTTTAGATCTTGTAAAACAATATAATTTTGTAACAATTTCTTTCTTTTAGTTTTGACTTTTTTTCAGTCTTCACTTACATTCAGAAATGGTTTGGTTTTGTTTCTTTAAAATGCCTTTATAATGGGTGTATTGCTTCTTATAAAAGTACTCGGCTATAAATCAGATCCATATTATCACATATTCCTTGCAAATGTTTTAGTCAGAGTGCTAGAAGTTATTAAGGAATGAGTTTTCTTATTGAAAATGTTCCATATTTTTAATAAAAAATAATGGAAAATATTCAAACGCCAAATATATTGAACAAGGAAGTTCTGATTGTCAGTCTGGTGGTTAAGCCTGTGGGGGAGAGAGCTCATTTCTGTGGGGCTATTTACACATTTTATTTGAAGAGTTGGTTAAAATTGCTATGTAGTATTTGGTACTATGGCAACATCTGCATTACGAAAAGCATGTACTTCAGGAGTGATCATTGGCTTCCAATCCATGTAGCAAGAAGTTGGCTTCGTCCGTAGAGGACCAGTCACATCCACGTCATATACTTGGCTATGATTTCCTGCTAGTTCTTTCCAGTGCCCCTGTCACCTTGGTGAAAATGCTTGAAGTAATTGGAGGACTGTGATGAAGCTCACCAGAAAGGTGTTTTTGCAGCAGTAAACTACTGAGATATGGCGTGAGAGATCGCATGCACTAAGAACAGTGCTTTAGATTGCTTTCTGAGCAGTCTGGTGGGACAGTAGTAGAGGAGTATGAATATCAGGGGGGATCATGTCTGATACTCCTTTGACTATATTACCTATGGGAAGAAAACCTTGGAGTGAACAATCTCAAAAATCACATCTCTGTTCAATTCTAAAGGGAGCTTGGAAAATTTCATTAAATTCAAGGGAGCAAGAACTTGAACTGGGGAGCTAAGTTATCTGAAAGATCTCCAAAAGATGATCAGATCTAGTCCTGCCTTATTCCTGAGAGTTTAACACAGTATAGCTGAAAATATCAACCTTTGTATTTGCTATTCCTTTGGTGTCTAACCCTGCACATTACGGCAACCTTGTTTACGAAGTCAGAATCAAGAATTAGTTCTTGCAACAGTGAGCATATTCTTCAGTGTGAAACAAACCAAACAATTTTTGGTGGGGTCATTTGAATGGAAGGAAGCAGCTTTTGCATAGTAGAAGCATATCCTTTCAGCTCTGAAGGTCTGTTGACAAAACAGCTAGACAGGGTCTCCATAAGCAGTAGGTCAACCAAAATTAAAGCATAACAGAAACTGAACTGTTCTTTCCAGAATAAGCATTTAGCCCTGGTTTTAGAGTATTGCATCTATCCCTGTAACTGAGCCACAGAGAATTCTGCTATGTTCCCCAGAAAGACATTAAGGCTTAGTTCTCAAAACTGTTTAAGTGCCTACCTGAATTCAAAGGACATTGGACATCTAATCAAAATTTTAAAACATGATACAAATACTTAATTTGTGTATTTCACAATGTGGGCTCCTTCTGGCAATGTACACACTGACTATCCAGTGAAGTCCTTGGGACTCCTAGAACTGACTTCATCAGGTTGTCTATCATCATAAATATATACCATATACTTATACTGCGTATCAGCTAAATATTTGGTATAGAGATGAAAAAATACAGGAACTTTTGTTCAGAACTTACTAAAGTTTGGCAACCCTTTCAGCCAAAGAGTACGTCCCTATGGGCTGAAATCTTCCAAAATAGGAAAAAACCAGTCATTACTGTAGAATGAAAAGAGGATTTCCAACAGCTACGTTGCCAGTAGGAATAAAACATGCATCAGTATCCAAACTCTTCTGAGTGATTTATTTAATCTGCTAATTGAAAAGGCATAAAGCTGACGAAGACAGATCATCGATCTTATAGGTCACTGTTCGTAATTCCATGTTCTCCCCCTGGCCTCCCTCGCACAATATCTCATGTGTAGTGCCATAGTTCTGCAAGATAATGCTCAGGGGTATTACAAAACTTGTAATTTAAGTCTAGGCTTTTGGTATTAATTAAAATTTGCTTCTGTAGTTGCCCTGAATGAAAGGAAATAATTGCAGTTAAATATACTAATGCAGGTAATGCACTACCTAATTTGTTTTCTGAAAATCATATCAATTTATTAAGATGAACAGGTCACTCTGGAAGTGGTATGAAGTGACAGTACTGAGAACACCAAAAAGGAGCCTAAGGCTTGTATGTCATTTGCATTTGTGATTTTACGTACTTCTTTGTTTAAAAGTATCTGTTATTTCTGAGGAATTCTAAGGTATTTCTAAGTATAGAAAAGTGAATTATTGAAATTTTTAAAAAAGCACAAACCCATGCCTTCATATGGAAGGAAAACATGGAAAAACATTAAAAACCAAAAATAAATAGTGTGAAGATCTCCAAAACCATAATATAAAATGTATGTAGCGTAGCACCCATGTAGTCTTGCTACCTCTTGAAGATACACACTCCCGCCTGAGATTGTGATAGTTCTAGTGTTGGTTGTGCCTCATATAAATAAATGCAGGTGCCATGGTTTTACAGGAAGAGTTAGGTACCCTAGGCTCCCCTTAAGGTAAATGTATAGTCACTTCTAAGGCTTGTATCTTCTCATTGTGATATCCAAAATAAGTTAGATGATTCAAACCAGAAGAAATGCAGGATAATTATCTCACATGTTCAAGGTGAAGTTCCAGTAGTGTGTTGCAGAAACTCCTACGAATTGCTTCTTTTTTTTTTTTTACTATTAACATCATCAGTCAGTGTATATCTCATGAAAAGTAATCAAAGAAGGTTAAGACATGCAGAAAGATTGAGGACTGATGTTAAGATTTTTAACTATTTAAAACAAACCGAAGGAAACTTAAAATAAATCCTTTAAAAAAATAACCTAATTGTCCTTGGAGCTTGCTGCTTGATTTTGGCTATGGCTTGGCTTGCTTTGGACATTGCTGGCTCTGAATTACATATTTTATAGCTTGATTGTTGTTTGTTTATTAAAAAAAAAAAAAAAAAAAAAAAACCAAACCCAAAACCCCCAAAAAACCAGCTTTTGAAACAACGTGAGTTTATGGTTACATTAAGTGTAAATAAAATAACATGACAGTACATCAGTCAAAGGGAAAGGTCATTAGGTGTGTATATAGAAATATTTAGAATGGAGTAAAGAATTGAGGAAAAACGAATCCTGAATTCAGTTCTCATGACCTGTCATTTTCAGCTCCGTAAAAAATTGTGAAAGCATACACATTTACTCAATCTGAAAAGCAGCAGAAATCTAGCCAACAGAAAACAGCATTCTGGAAGACTCCTCCAAAAATTATTCTAAGGTGAATATTAGCTGGGGGCATCAGTATCAGCATGGAAGAAAAACAAGTGCTGTGGATTCAGCATTACTGACTGTTATTAAATTAACTGAGTTATTAAATAAGTTGTATTGCTGAGTTGTGTTTCAACAACAGGAAATTAGTTTGGATGTGCTTGAAAACATTCAGGATAGAAGGAAAGGGAAGAAGTCTGATGTAATCATCTAAGGTTAGGAAATTATTCAAATGACATGAGGCTTTTGCATTGTGATCTATAGCTTGTTAAAAAGTAGATGAATGAGCCCATGAAGTTAGAAAGAGGAAGAAAAATGACATTCCTGAGGTTTTAGAGAAACTTAAAATGCCTCCACAGCAACAAAAACTGTACTTAGTGCAGTTATTTTTATTTTCTGGAGAGAAAATTACAATGTCAGCACGATACAGATTGAACGCAGGGTCAAGAAAAGAATCCTTCATTTGGGGCATAAAAGGAAAAATATAAATAATGTTTTACATTGTACCCCTTTCTCCTTGGCCTTTTTGTTTTGTTTTGTTTTCCTTTTAAAGATTTTTCCAAAAATCCAAATATTCTCTTTTGGGGAACTGGTGTCCCCCCATACCTTCAACATCCTTTTTTCAATATTTGCCCCAGAAGTGAACATCTTTAATACTAGTTTGGAGATTACTTCTTCAGAATGCCTAAGGTGGAAGTAACTCACCAAATAGGAATATATATACATATATATACACACACATATACATATATATAGGCCCAGAGTTTCTAAGCATACTGATGTTTTTACTTAAAGAATAACACAAAGTAAATTATAAAGGAATTAAAGGAAAATACATAGTTTTCAACATACTTTCAAAACACAAAGTCTTTTATTCCGATTCATTGCTTCCCTGGAATCCCTTTAGAACCTACTTATTCTCTGGCCTTCTCTGCTTTATTCTGCCCGTGGGACATACAGCTTTCCTTCATCCTTAGACATTGAAGAAGTGAAGCAGATCAAATAACTTACTTGTTTTCCCTTTTATAACTTTCTAGCTATTGTGCCTGGTGAATCCCTGATCAGCCCTACAAGATTTCTCTGATCCTTTCCAAATGACTTTATTGCCAAGGTGACAAAACAGTTCTCCTCTGTGGGAATTAACTTATTGTCAGAGCAATTACAATTGAGTGATCCATTTTAAGCCAGTAATACTACTGTTAGCCCTGGATCAGAACTCTACAAATTTTACTTAAAGTTCAGGCTAAACTACTGTAAGAAAGCAATGGCTATCTTTGCAGTCAAAATAAAGTTTGTACTTTGTCAGGCAGAAACAGAACACTTAGTCTCAAAAATGAATTCTGCACACTGTGCAGACAATGTCCTGAAACTGTTACCTTGACTAAGTAAGAGCATAGTATTAAAGTGAGAGGTTTATTTTCAGTCACTTTTTCAGTGCAAGGTCTTGGTAAAAAGTATGTGTTGCAGGAGAAAAATGAAAAGATTATGGCTACCAGCTGGGAAGGCAGCAATACAAGAAATACAGCATTGATACTTTCTAATGGAAACTGAATTTCCGTTCCACTAGATACAGCCATTATTTGTACTAATGCACTGATGATTCTACAGCAACTACAGAATGAAGATACAGCGAAATGTACACAAAGTACTGCTGATAAGCTTAGAGACATGATGTGAATATAAATATAATTTACAATCTTATTCATTTTGGTCTAGTAATAGGGGGTAATGACTGAGCTCCCAGGGCATGGGGGGGCTCTTCTTCTCTCACTGACAGAGAGCACAGGGAGCACTTTGGGAAAGAAGGCTAGGGAACTTGAGGAGCAGGACAAATCTCCATAGAATATTTGTATAAGGAAGCATGGGCTACATTCACAGACATATTTCAGTTTCAGTCTAAAATATCCTGGAGGGCACTGCTTGAATCTGGGCCACATTTCTTGTGCAAAAGCTGTACTCCCTAATTTTTCTGCTATTTCTGCACCAAATCTTCTACTTCTCTTAGAAAAAACCAGCAGCTCCATTGTCAATTTTCCAAAAGAAACATCCTTTGGCTTTGTTTCTACACTTTGAACACTTCATAGTTTAAGGTTCCCTTTCCCAAAATCATTTGCATATTATCCCATGAAGCAGTCATTTCCCGTTATGGTGAGTTTTGAATCAAATGCCTTCAAGTTCAGATCTGTACTTGTTGATAGACCATGCTTTGTTTTCCCCTGCACTTCACCATATCTAGCTGTAGCATCCGTCAATGCCTTCTTATTATGCAAATTTTTGGAGATAAAGGCCTTTTATGTATTTACATGATATCTGACAAAAAGATGTTATTCATCACTGAGCCTGTTGGCACTTCTGTGATTCAAATAATCATTATAGTACACATAAAGACTGAAGAGAAATTTAGATAATCTTTCTTAAACTCAAAAATTTTGAGGCAAGTAAAACCATAAGTGCTGTTATCCTTCCCCCGTGTGTGCATTGTGAAGGTTCATTAGGTCATAAAGGTATAAATTGCCCTAAATGGGAAATATTATATATATGGAATTATGTTAAACTATCTGCCAAACTAAGTCTTGCCTTGCTTCTGAGAGTGCCAAAACAGATGTAAAACAGTGTCGGTGCTCATGCTGTTTCTGAAAGCTCTGTTATGGCTGCTTTTCTGTTCTATTTCTGTTCTATATTTTAACAACAACAGTTTCTGAAGGGGTGAATATTAACCACAATTTTGCATATGGAAAAAAGGAAGGGAAATAAATTCATGTGAGATTGAAGTTATGTCTTTGTAGGAACTAGAAATATATTGTTGTTTTAATTGAAGAGTATTTCACAGATCATCTAATGAATACAAAGTCAATTCATTTTTCTGTGATGAGTGATATATATTCATTTTTGAAATGCAACCTGAGCCGTTTTACCTTTCCATTTCAAGGACATTTTAGACATCTGTAAGACTCACCCTTTTATTATAATTTCATGCTGGGAAAGTACAAAGGATTGTCTGAGTCAATAAAAGACTGTTCAAGGGAATAGGCAAAACTTTAATAAGTCAGCAATGATATATCTTATTTTAGAAGACAGAAATGATTTGGCCTGAGTGTGCTAAGCCTTTAGCATGCTGTGTGATTAACTCTTTAGTTAGTAAGCTCCATGTGAGCTAGTGATCTCCCCATGCAATAATCTTTTTATATAAAACTTCTGTAAGGTATACTTGTACTTGAGAGACCTGTAGATTTGGCAGGATTCTGTAAGGACTTCTGAAAAAGAATTTCACTGTCTGATTGTCCAACTACTCCCAAATGGAAGATATCTAAAATGGATGAGCATTATCCTATAAATTAAATATGATGTGAGTGTAGTGGTGGCAGAACCCACAAAAGCTTACCACACAGGTTTCCATCTTTAAACTACATAATGATATATTAAATCCCACATATTAGATGCGAACAGTGCAAAGCACCTTTCCTTGCAGGAGAAATAGACAACAGTTGTCACTGTGTGTGATTTTATACCTTTGTCTGAATCAGCTAGGTGGTGCTATCCTCAGCCAGGATACTTTCCTAGAAGAATCAGGTCTGGTCGGGAAAGCCAGTTCTTGTGTTCCGATTCTAAGTAGTCACATGTGTTTTCTGAATAGTCAAAATTCTACTAATAACAGATAAGAGTCTGTTTTAATTTACAGAAGTAATGAAGAGCTCAGTCACATACAGCAGTATGAGATGAGACAACACAATAAATGCACACCATCATCACATATGTGCTAAGCTTGTGATTTATAGTATTGCAGAAATGAGCAAATTTATTACTACTCTGTATTTTGGATGCTTTTGGCACTTATACAGAGCTGCAATAGCTGACAGTCTGAAAAGCAGTGAAAAAGTTAATTGTGTACGTCTCCACACACCCAGAGGAAGTGCTGATTGTGTTACTTCTGAGATACTGCTAATAAAATACCTATCTATTTCAATTGCATAAACTTCACTTTGCTCCTAAAATCCAGAGACACCTGAATTTAAGTTTTCTCAGAGCTTTCAAAGGATGTACTTAGTAGAGCTTTGGGGTTTTCTGCTGTTTTATTTCCTTTGGAAGGAAGGAATTATTTATTTGCAAGCACAACAGAACATTCTCTATAAATGAGAGTGATTATGAACCCCAAAGGTTTGGCTGTATTCTATCAGATGATACAGAGAAAAATAGCAGATTTTTTAAAGTTGCTACTACAGTATGTGTATGACTATTATTTTATATAATATAATTTAATATTCAGGAAGTAATCAGAAGATGTGAGTTAGAGTTGCAATGGATATAAAAATAAGACGGCAAAACCAAGAGAGGTCCACAGAAGAATGCAAGTCACTAACCAATGCCTAGAAATGCAATACACAGCACACACAAAGTATTTCATCAATGACTAATGAAGGCAAATCGCCCAAGTCACCTTCTATTGCTTTCTCTTTGTGGTTTTATGTTTAAGTAGTAAATCAAAGGTTTTTGAGGGATACTGCTGTCGCATTGAGAAAAAAATAATTGTCTGTAAATACTGACTGAACATGTACCCAACTTTTCCACTTCAAATTTAATTGCATATCTTTTACACTTTATACACTATTGTGATGATTCATATGTCAAAGACTTAAACACATTTAGTATAGCTAGTTTCTGTAGGTCCAAAATTTGCTTTAGTTACTTTTCTGCCTTTCACACAATCACCCATTCACCTTCAATTGCATTACTTACTGATCATGTCAGGGATAACCTGGGATTTTCAGCTGGTCTACACATATTTTTAATGTGTGATAGTAACTTCTAAAAAACATACAGAGTTAAAAGTTCACCAGCAGGAGTGATCTCCTGAGTAAAACTAGAACCCAACTCATTTACAGCAGAACTTAGCAGGACTTCCACATAGTGATAACCTTCTTATAAGGTCACAGGAAGACCCTGGTGTTCCTTACAATGAAGGCAGGAGAGCTATGTAAGACACTTGAGCTTTCCTACATAGAAAACAGTATGAGCACATTCACTTGCTCTTCAAACATCCCACAGGACAATATGATCAAATAAATTTTGGTTGTGAAGCATTCTGGGCTGAAGTACTCAATGCCCCAGGATCAACATGACTATACCTTAATGACCTCACAGGGTCACTACACATTAACTTGTTAAATATAAAATAAAATATTTATTAAAAAAAAAAAGTGGTTTAGAACTTTTAAAAGCTTTAATAAATTCAACAGTATTTCAGATAATATGTTTAGGACAAATCTTAGTGTCTTTCAGGTTGACTAGGCACTACTTTAACATAGCCAAGTAAATAGAGATACATATCTGTCTTATTAGGTTCTTTCCATTCTGAAAGGGTGTTTCAAAGTCAGTAGATTTTGAGGAATATGTCATATTATTAACTATAAAAATAACCTTCTTTTTTGGTTATCTTGTTAAACTATGAAAGGTTATTTAATGGGGGTTTATTTTACATGATGGAAGATCTTCATGTGTTCAATCGTAAGCATAATCAAAACTATTTTTTTCTTGAATTCTACCTTCCATTCAGTAGTATAGCTTTGGATAATAGATTTAAACTGAAAAGAAATACAATCTGAATTCTGTAGGAGAAAGATTTATTAACCAACAACTAAGTTATAGAAGAGATTTCCTTAATAACCCCATACTAAATATCTATGCTTTAGTCATTTTGCCACAGGTGGTACTATATTTAATTATCTTTGTAAAGAAGACAGATGGCCTGTGTTTTAGAAAATCTCAGCTTTCTTTCCCCTTGATTGGCCATGTTAGCCAGTACTCACAAATTACAAAACTTATACTCTCATTTTCCTGAATTAGCCTGAAGCAAATTATTTTTTCCCCTCACACAGTATCAAATCATTTCCAAAAATTTTTAGAAATCTCAAGCTGACTTCCATTTTCATAAGAAATCACTGCAAAGTCTATCAGTCTCTGTGTTATGTCTATAATGTAAAGTATTATATTGGATAACACTTTTGTTCCTAATATACTTCTTATCCTGCACTTTTACTGCATTAACCAGTGTTTACTGTACTGAGTGAAGCAACCAGTGTTCAAGGAGCTTCTGCTAGTTCCCTTTAGAGAATACTCCTTTATATATATTACTTAGTCTTCTTCCATAACTATCAAATAAGATTTTCTATTGGATGTGTTCCATCGCACTGCAATGTGTGGATTATGCAAACACAGATGAGTGTAAGCATCTCTAATTTCAATGGGAATTAAATAGATACTTGCAGTTACACACAGTTTAAAGATTTAGTGTGACAAATTTCAAGATAAATCGCTGCTGCCTAATCTAACCCTGTGTGAGTTGTTCCCTTAAATCTAAAATTTCTGTATCTGCACTTTTATCACTATAGAGCTCCTGTTTTCTATTTTTCTATGAAACTTTTAACTGTTTGGTATATGGGTCCACAGAACAGATGGTATACACACAGCAAAGATCCCAAATGTGAATGTTTTGGTATTTTTTACTGTATCATGTATAGAAACATAGTAGCTGACATGTTTATTCTGTTGCTATATTTATTACTAAACAAATACACAAAAATGTTATTGTTACAATTTGCTGTAGGATGTCCATCTGATTGTAAATGAAGGACCTTTAGGTTTTGAAATTTGTCAATATAACTTTCACATCAAATAAATAATTTACAAAAGTTATTTGGTACCTCATACCCTCTGCATTTTGACATAGATTAAACCAGCTACTCCATATTTTCAATAAATGAGTCATGATTATCCAGTTCACTGCTGTATGATATTATTCATCACTTCTTTTAGTACATATAAATAGCTTTTTCTTCTTTACTGACTACACTCTTGCCTGTGTGCCCATTCTTCCCTGTGTACTGTAGAGGTTATGTCTACCCATGGCTCATTCTCAGGCTTCTGCTGCTTCTCGGCTCAGTTTCTGATTTGTCTTCACACTGGAACGGTGCTTGGGGGATTTACGTTACGAAAGTGAGAACCCAAGCATTCCACAGGTGGAGAGGACTCTTTCTTCTCAAGCTAACTAAATACCCTCTGAACCTCATTCTTTTCTCCCACTGGTCTGAATTACTTACTATTTGTTAATGTAGACAGAGGAATCTCAACATACCTGAAATGCTTTCTTATTCTCTCCAGTCTTCTTATACATGCAGTAACTAGACTGAATGTGATTTTGACCTGACCCAAATCTTCCATGTCACCTTAATACCTTCAATCAAAGCTGAGAGAATCTTTATACTCACCTTCAATTTATTTTGCTATTTTTTGAATAAACAGAAAATAAAATCTGTAATTGGGAATAGTCTGGCAGTAGCAAACCCATTATGTTTACTCCACTGCAACTGTAACTATTCCAAGTGATCTTTAATCCACAGTTCATTGTCATGATAGCCTAGTCTGATTCCATAGGAGTAATTTGCTTTATCTTATGATAGGTACTTGGGGAGCCTTTAATCCACAGATCATTGACAGAGTAAACTGTAACTCCTTTTGTACTTTGAGCTATTACTATCCATTTGGTAAATAGCTGCTATATTAAAAAAAAATAAAAAATCCCTTAATGTATATATCAGTATATACACAGCAGCTATGTATATTCAAAATTGATTTCCAAAAATAGTTAGCATATATCTGTTTTTTTTTTTTTCTTTAATCGAAATGGCCTATTTCATTTTAATCAAATAATTCAGCACTAATCCAAATTACAGGCGAATACTTCTATCTGAAGACTGCTTTTAAGATTTACTAATCCAGAAAGTGCATTAAAAAACCAAGGTAATATTTAATTGAAGCAATTCTAATTAGCATTGATACACACAAATGACTGAAAGAATAAGAACATGTTCTAAAAAGTCAGCCATGCAGGTGAAAATAGCCTCAGTCTAAATTGAAGGTCTAAAGCAGAGCAAATACCCAGTGACACTCTTTTTTTCTAGTATTACAAAAATAATATTTCACCTTAGGCAACTCCTCCTGTAAGGTTTTTTTCCCCAAATTTTGGACATAAATTTGGGTTCTATGGCTACCTAGCTCATGTGTCCTCCCATTTAAAAGCACATATTTTTATTACTCCCCAGAATCAATGTAGTTATTTTTCAAATGTATTTTTTTCTAACAGATCTATTAATCACAAGGTTCTTTTGCACAACGTTTCCTAGCCCTTTCAAGGTTACCATACAAAAAAGTAGTCTCTGGAACTGATGACCTAATTCCCATGAATTAAATATAGGTTAAGTCCATGAACTTCCGTTACTGTCGTAGACTCTATCATCTCCTCAAGAGTTATGGTACCGTTCCATGAGACACTGTGAAATATAACAGACAAAAGGCTTATTCTGAAGCATTGTTAGACCTGGTCCTGTAGTTGGGAAGCTGCACTTAAGTGAATCCATGACTGACCATATTACAAGCAACCAAGACAGCTTCAGGAGGCCACACTTTGAAGATTTCTTAACACATCACTTCTCTGATGGGTGCAGGAGGAAATCAAGTTATAGTTTTGAAAGGCAGAAGACAGAAAATGCATGTAAGGTTGATTTATATCTTAGGAAAACAAGGAAGAAATTATACAAATTGGGTTAAGTAGTGAAAGAAAGTCATACTGCATAATTATAAAATCATAGAATGGTTTGGGTTAGAAAGGACCTTAAAAATCATGCAGTTCCAAACCCCTCTGCCATGGGCAGAGACACCTTCCATTAAAGCAGGTTGCTCAAAGCCCCATCCAACCTTGCCTTGAACAATTCCAGTGAGGGGACATCCACAACTTCTCTGAGCAACTTGTTCCCGTGTCTCACCACCCTCACAGTAAAGAATTTCTTTCTAAAATCTGATTTGAATCTACTGTTTTTCAGTTTATAGCCATTCCCCCTCATCCTATCACCACATGCCCTTGTAAAAAGTCCCTCTCCAGGTTTCTTGCAGGCCCCCTTTAGATGTTAGAAGGCTGCTATAAGGTGTCCACAGGGGCTTCTCCAGGCTGAACAACCCCAACTTTCTCAGCCTGTCTTCATAGGATACATGTTGGAGCCCTCTGATTGATTATCTTTGTGGCCCTCCTCTGGACTCTGTCCAACAGGTCCATGTGCTTTTTATGTTGGGGGGCCACAGAGCTGCTCGCAGTACTCCAGGTAGAGTCTCACAAGACCAGAGTAGAGGGAGAGAATCACCTCCCTCGACCTGCTAATCACACTTCTTTTGATAACAGGGGGAGGTGGAAATCATCAAAGAAAATGCGCCTGTAAGAGATGAGTAAGGATCCTCCTAGTGGAGGTTTAAAAGCGCCCCCCCCCCCGTCCTCCAGAAAGGACAAACCAATGGCAGTATTCTTACAGTGAGGTAGACGTAAAGATGCAATTGGAGAAAAAGGTTATCACCTTTAAGATATATACTAGACAGTAATGATTTAACTACACTGGACAAGGACAGCACAGGTCTTGGGATGGCTCGAGCTTCATTAGACTGCCAGGAGCTGTAGGTACTGAGATGGCAGGAACTCCTCACCCTCCACAAGTTCACTCCTTCTAGCTGGGTGTGAAAAGTCATTGCTTAATTGCACCTTCCTCCAGCACACAGGAAAAAACAAACAAATTAAAAAGCATTGACAAGGTGCATGGTGAAGCTACCAGTCCACATGCATACCTGCTCCACAACCCAAGACTTTATCAAAACAAAGTCAGATTCCCCCTTCTCTATCCACTTTTCCTACAAGTTTCCACATAGAGAATCTTGGATACACGGGCCAGATCAGGCACGTCCAAATCTAAAGGATGAGTTCCACTAGGGAGACCACAACACACACCAGATTCATTTGCCTGCAGGTCAGTTTAGGCACAGCCCAGGAGAGTAGTTTGACAGACAGGTTCACAACCACTGTTGGTTTTTGTTTAGTGTGGTTTTGGGGGTTTTTTGGTTGGGTTTTTTTTTTTTGCGGGGAAGAGTGTTTTTTGGTTTGTCTCCCCCCCCCCCCCCCCCCCAAAAAAAAAAAAAAAAAAAACCCAACCAAAAAACCAAAACTGTAATGTGAAAGCCAGAACTATTTTGCTGTTGTGTTATGGACCTTTGCTTTCCAGATATTTACTCTCTGTATAATAGGCCTGCAATATTACTGTACCTTTTGCCTTCTAAAGTAAGGGATTTGAAGAAGATAACAGGTAGATTGTGTGCAGATTAGATTAGACATCAAAAACTTCTTTTCAATGCACCAACTATACTGCAACTTTATTCTGTTCCTGTTGTCTAAGAGTTTAAGTTCTTGTGTTAGCAGTCCAGTGTTGCTAGATATTTCACAATTACCAGTGAATTTCTTATACATTTTTTTTTAAAAAAAATATATTTCATTTTTCCCTGTTTATTTTAACCATAAAACATTTGTAATGAAAAAGTGGTGTCCTATTGTTTGTGCCTGTTTTTCCAGCTGAAGTGTCTCAAGATGTTTCCATGTCAAACATGATCTTTTGTAATGCATGACCTTTCACAGCCTAGTCTCATATAACTTTCCTTGAAGCTACTAGAAATACAATTCTATTTTTTCTTAAATCAAATTTAAACCTAAACTTTAGCCCTAGAAGACAGGAGTGAAATCTATTTTCTAAGGACATTGCTTAATTTCTCATTAGAAAGTCACTGATTAAGTTGCAGTGTCTGTTGATTTAAAGCTTGAAAATGAAAACAAGAATTTTTTTCCCCCCAGACTAAATAGAATTATTGTTAACTGGGTAATTAACTATGGCTATTGTATTTGAAACAGAAAAAGTTGCCTGCAGCTGCAGCTGAAAACATTTTCTCTAAAATAGATTGATTCCAGAGTTAATTGTCTTGGGTCCCAAACAAAACTAAATTAAATCTGTGTCTTCAATGGTTTTAAATATATGAAATAATATTTTTTTTAAAAAAATTCTCAAGTAACCAGGCTCTGCATGAAATAATTCAACAAAGAAAAGTGCCATCCCTCCTTGATCAAGTGTCAGGGTGACCATTTCAAGTGATGCAATGACACAGAAGTTGACAGTTGCTGTTCAATGGCTTAGGCAAAGTAGTAATTATAAGAGCTTCTTTCTCCACAACAGGCAATTTTTTTTATAAATACTCTTTTAAGGCAAATGTACTACAGCAATTGTAGATTAATCTAAACTGATTCCATCTCCCTTATCTCCAGACCCAAGGGAAAATGGATTTGCTGAGAGCAGTTGGGTCAATGTAGCTAAACTCTGCCATTAATACAACCACATGCTGAAGTTACATTAGAGATTGCAAAATGAGGTTGTGGCCACATCACTGAAGAGCATATCCAGCACCGTTAAGGTAAGTCAGAGCAGACACACCCCAGCTGGGCATATATGAACTGCCTCAAGTCCAATTACATATGCATACAGGTAAATTTACACTGTACCCAAATCTCAGGATAGGGTCTTTATATCACTGTGCTGTGGCTCTCCAGTCCTTGTCAGAGCTGGTGTCTGTGAACCAGATTCTGTTTCATGATGTGGTAGACTATAGATACTGTACTAGTCTCACTCTTACCAAAGATGATACTTGGACAGCTGCACTATGAAGAAAGGAATTACTATTACTAATGGTAGCAAAGCTTAGAAAGACTGTCCTGGGAAAAATAAAGTGTTTCAAGAAAGATCAGTCACTGTGGTTGTATGTTACACCATTAAATAAGAAAGGGCCATGAACTAATCTTTGACTCCAATAGCAGCAGACACCAACTGCCATACATCTACACTACTTATGGCTACTTTCCTTTAAAGCAAATTTAGTTCAGAGAAGTCTAGTGGAAGCAGAACAAAACTGATCTGTGGAGTGAGTTAACAACTATGCATACAGACCAAAGCAGGGTCCTGTGTCAAATCCTGCTCTTCAAACATCATCAGTTTATCAGTATAGACATATGTCTACCACATCAGGCCTGCCTGTGAACTTAAATACAAAGAAGACAAAACCATAAAGTCTGATCAAATGTAAGCAAGAGATGAGGAAATACCAACATTACCCAATTTTTTGTGGATGTGCAGTAAGAAACCAGGTATACCATTTTATGCTTCCTTCAGGTTTGCTCATTACAAAGAGCATCACAAGGAGACCCATAATGCCCTTAGGGTGAGTGAGACCAGCTGAACCTACAGAATTTTAGCAAACATGATGATTAGTCTGAAAGGAACCAAAGAGATTTGATATGTATTAATTTAGAGTTAACTTTCAGATATAGTCAAAATCCATTTCAAAGGAGGAGAGATCTTGGCTTTATTTTGCAGCCAAAGAAATTTAAGGAACACTATAGCAGAAAAGACTTAATAGCGACAGATCTATAGAAGGACTGCAAACTGAATGGTAGTAATTTTAAAAGAATTTAGCATAATATTTTATTAGCTAAGTTTTAAATTAACAAATTGCCATCCCAAGCTACTGTTGTAGGGTATAGAGACAGAATAATTGTGCCTCTCTCAAAATACTAATAATCTTTCAACCATTTTTATTAGAAACATTTTTAGACTTTCTTTTTGATAGAATTCAGATCATAAGGTTAAATCACCTGCATTTAGGCATCTACATGTAGGTTTTTACCTGAGAGTTAAGTGTGTACTCATTATAATTAGTGGATGTTAAGGGTTTTTTTTCAGTGATCTAAAGCAATACTTCTAGCACCAGTGAAAAGCCACCCAAGCTGGCCTCTAGCTGCTATTCCCTAAGGGTATGAGTCCCCCCTGCTTCTTCTGTCATATTTGCCAGCCTAGTGTGGATGCCTAGAGTGTCTGAATTAAAGTCTCAATTAAGGTCTCAATTAAATTACCTTGATGTAGCATCTAGTGTCACTAGAGATGCCTTCCTGCGCTTCAGATATTCCCCTGGTGATGACTCTGAAGTCATACCCTTGTAAAGCATCATCCAGAGGTTTCGAGGTGTACCTTAGGGCATCTCATAACACAAGTCATCTGTGTTTAGGCAAAAAAAGCCCCACCTCAGTTCCCTATGTATAGGCAACTAAATCAAGAGTCCTGTAAATACAGTTGATAGAGCCTAGATGCTTAACTGAACTGCCCACACATAAGCATCTAGTGCATTTGAGACATCTTAAGGCATCTCCACTGTCCACACAGTCTCCTGTATGCCCCATGGTATCTCTGCAGCTCTAACATCTCAGGTTCTTTATGACAACCCAGATGACACTAGACACCTATGTTTAGTCAAATGAAGAACTGAGCCCTGTAGAGCTATTTGTCTCACCCTAAAACAGATGTCTGGTGGCTGGACAGCTGAACCATTATCCAGAACACATTAATGGAACTGGATGTGGCTGAGCTTCAATTGTCAAGAAAAGAGTCACCTTGTACTACCTGCAGTACCCAGCAGTACACATGACATATGCACAGGACTGGCACATTTGACCCAGCTACACATACAGGTATTTGCAAGCAGACAACTATATCTAGGCACCTCAAGCTGTAAACTCTATCCTGCTCTGTATAATATTTAATATTGTTTCATATTTTGAATGACAGTATTAATGCGTTTGAATTACAAGCAATTTTTTTGTTGTTTTTTATTGTCTTGTTTTCTATTAGTTAAAAGGTGGAAAAAATTTATACAGTTAGAATGCCTCCAGCTCTTGATTCAATTTTAAATCACTTTTTTGTAAGAAACTTTTTGTTTGTTTGCTTGCTTGTTTGCTTATTTTCCCTGTACACATCTGCACTTTAAGATTACAATCAATTGCAGCCTTTCTAAAGTCGGTTTTAAATCGCTATTGCATGGATTTCAAAAGTTAGGCTTGCAGTGGTACATGGTGTGAATGAGCAGGAATTCAAGTTAAACTGCTGAAAAGAGTGAGATATTTAAATATTTGCATAAAATAGCAAAACTAATAAAACCAAAGTGATAGTAATAATTCAGTTCTGGATTGTGGTATTGTGACATGCTGGTAGCATGCATGTTGTATTGTGACAACTAATACACTAGATAATAAAATACATATTTACTGAAATTTCTCTCATTTAAAAATAATTTGCCATACAATTACATCACAGAGATTCAAAGGTTGTTTACCTTTTTATCATTCAGTATGTAGGATCAAAGTCACATTCTAAGACTGCATCTGTTGTCTCAGAACATAAAAAAAATATTTTAAAAAGTCTTATATTTTTCACTTCAGTAGTTGCACAATAACTAAACAATAAATAAATAAAAAAAAGGATTTTCAGGAGGGAGTTTTTACCTATGGCTGGATAGATACCAATATAAATAAATGACTTTGCATGAGCTTCTTCTCACATTTCAACAAAAAGCATTAGTAATGTTAATATATCTTTACCATATTACAGCTCCAAAGAGACACCAGTGAGGATGAGTGTTTAGTACAAATCTCTGTGTGTATGAAATAATGTTAAAGAGCCCTAATAGGCATAGATACTTTTAGAGAAAAACAGCATGGTTTTAATAATACACATTAGTATAAATGTGGATGAGTACATTTGATTTTCATGAGTGAGTCTATTTGTACCCACTCTCTTGTCTTTGAAGACTAAAATAAACATATAACTAAAATTAATTTTTAATCTGACATTTTGGATCCTGTGACAATTTTTTTTTTTCTACTTGTTCCTGCTATCAAAGCTGCTAAAGAAATAAAACCCATGATTTTTCAACAACGTACTTTAGTTAAAGCTTCTGAAAAACATTTTAGTACATATTGACAGGAAATTTCTGAGTGTTCCTTTGCTGTTCATAGCAATCATCCTTCAGAATGGGAGTTACAGGGTAAATTTACTTCTTGCAAGACTGTGCAAGCAGTGCTTTCACTGTGTTTTAACATGATTTACTTTTGCTTCAGTGAACAGAACATTTACATAGTTCCAAAACATTTTTATTAACAGGTTTATTCCATACATGTTATAATACGATTAAGTTGATGCGTATGATACAATGTGATTCTTCTGATAAATGGATTACAAATTTCAGTGCTGACCCGAGTTCTGGTATTTAGGGATTTTTCCTAGGAATATTTTACTGATCTTCACTTCTTCAAGGAGAATATCAAAGTGCTTTAGTCAAACTCAGGAGCCTTATTTTTATAAACCCACATTTCTTAGTTTTCTGTCAGATCCAGTAAAAATCTGATTATCATTTTCCGTAGACTTCCTTCCCTGGCATCATAATATTAGCAATATTTTCAACAGTAAGATATAAAGTATAGACCATTTTTTAATTTATAATAAGGCTATCTTACACCATCACTTTAATGTAAAGCAATTGTAAAGAGGAATGTAAATTCACAGAATCTTAATGCAAATGAGAAGTCAAAATAATGGGCTTAACATTCTCCAGATTTTTGTCTGACCTTTTACTGATCATTTTCTATCATTCGTTAGATTTCATTAGTTCCTGCATCAGATGCAAAATGTTTTATTAATGGCATATCTAGGTGCTGTTCTTGATTTGGGATATTCAAGTAATTTTTTATAGGTTGGGTGAATATTCAACGAAGTATGCAGTGCATATGAGCTTTGAATTCAGAAGGAAGCTACTGAAATTCATATGCAGAGCATCACACTATTATTTCTAAAGCAGTTGGAAAACCATTTATTTCCCCATTCTGATGCCAGAAAGTTCTCAGTATTTGATACTGCATTTGTCCTTTTATCCATCACTGAGTTTCCAGGAAAGGATTCTTCACCATCCGGCATCCTTTCCCCATACCTGGGAGCAGAAAGGCAATGTTTGCAGTCTCTCATCTTCTGGTTTTCCCTCCCTAACCAGCAACCACTTCAAGGTATGAAGTAATAGTGCTTCTGGGGGAGGTAAAATGGAACAGGAATACCAGAGGAGGAATGGCTAATATGGCTCAGAAAGTGTCTTAAAAACAAAATAAATGTTCTGGGTAACAGAAAAATGAGGTTCCCAATGGCTGTTTTTTGGTTTCTTTGATTTTTTTCTTTTAAATCTTTTTCTAGGAAAGATCATTCTCTGCTTCTGATTTATGACTCCCTGCTTTCAGTAGAACATCTCTGTGGTAGAATTAGAATAGTGTGAAAGATCCTTGTAAATTAACAGCCTTGAGTTCAACATACTGATAAGCACTGCAATAAAATCAATGTTTGTTCTATTTTTGGTTCTACTGTAGAAAAGTATAATTGTCTGTGTTGGCCTTAACATTTCTAGGTTTCATCATTCAGTTTATTTTGTTTACACTGAACAACGGAACTAATATAGTTGCCAGAAAAGCAGCTTGAAGACATTTGAATTTGAATAGATAATGGTTTGGTCTTTCAACATAAAAAATTGAGGATTATAAAATAACCTATCATCTGCTAAATTACTGACCCTTACAATCATTAATCACCTTTATATTTAAACAGGAAACTCTCAATAAAGAGAGACATTTCACAACTCTCAGGGTGTGATTGTTCCAAGATTACGTTAGTCCAATGCACTTCATATTTGTTATGAGTATGAAAAATATGATGAAAAAGATGGTCACTTAAATATCAAATGAGCCTTACTAATGTACCACATTCCTAAAAAAGAAAAAAGAATTAAAAGCGGTATATGAAAAGTAGAAGAGTGTGACTGGGAAGATTGCTCAGGTAGGATTTAATGGTCTGAGTAGAAAAGGAGAGAATGAAAGGTATGATATGAAGGAAACATCAAGAAGAAAACCTCAGAAGAGTAAAGATGGTAGTCAGTGCTAACTCCAGTGCCAGCGAGAAATCTTCAGCTTAACATCTAATTGGAGTAAATCTTGAACAGTACAATGAATGCTGTACCATGAAGACATATGTAAGCTGAAAAATTAGTTTGTTTAGTGGAAGTAATACAGTTGAGTTACCTTCACTTAGACTAATAAATCTCATTACTCCAAAGAACTTATTTATCCCAGCGGAAAATAAAAAAATGCAGTTAGCCGTAAGACAGTGCAAACACCTCTGTCAAGACAGGGAGGGGGACAGAAAAAACATGAGTGAGACAATCTATAGGCCAAGGCAGGGCTGAGTGATTTCTTTTGATAGAATTAACAGTTTAAGTAGATTTTGGAATTACAGTCCGCATATTAACCAGTGTGGAGGATAAGAGGTATTTTAGTACTGCAGGCACACTAGAAAGTATCCCATTTTATTAGGTGGTAACAGCCACGTTCAAAAATTTGTTTTCTTAACCGTTCTTTCGCAGTGAGTTCAGTTTTGTGGTTTTTTTCCAGCATTCCTAATTGATCTAACTTTATTTCACTTGTTAAAGGCAGCTTTGGCACTGGATTTCTTTATCTCAGCTATTTCAAAGTCATTAGTAATTTAATTCTCCATCTCATTTATTAATGGACCTACTTTATAGTGGTACTGATTTTCCTCTGATACATTTACACCAGCCTATCTCATTCTCCTGCCATAACCTCATTAAGGCAGAGATAGTGCAGTTTGATTACAGACAGTAATAAGTGGTACCACTTTTAAGCTTCCAGCCACTCCGTAAGTTAAGTTTATACCATCAGTCAAGCACAGGTCTGTTCAAATTTGGACATGTCATTGTTCATGATCAAGAACTAGTTCGGTCTCAAGCTTAGACTATATTCAAGAATAATCTCAAAGGGAAAAGTTCAGTCACCTCATTATATACTCAGCCATCATGCTTTTTTCTTCAGCTTTCTGGGCATAGTGAGAATGGAGGAGCTCAGTCCAGCTACTGGTACTTCCTAAGAATACTGTTACTTAGTGATTTAATCTACTTAGCATCTACCATTCTCCTGTATGGGTAGCTTGCTTTTCATAGGTCAGTGAATTTCAGACAGCTTGTATTTGCAAGGAGGCTAGCAGATAACCCTCATTTCCTTGAGGCTCAGGGGCTGGAATCTTGTCTAGCATTTAGACAGATTGCTTGAGTCTACAAAAGTCCCCTTCTCTCTGCTGCTGTTCAAGTACATAAACCCCTAGCTTAATACATTTTCCTTTGTGAATATATTTATTACTGCAGGAATGATCCGACCTGTAAAGCTTTTAACAACTCCTTTATGAGTCCACCTGAAGTTCAGGCACCCATTTAGGAGTGAACCCAAAGTACTTTCATTCCAATTAGCCTTCTTCCAAGGCATGCCATCCTGCTCTTTAAACATGCGCTTGTCTTTGACTTTCTCCATTTTTTTTCCCCTCACTGGTCTTGAATGCTTCTTTCTACCACATTATATATAACATCTTTGTTAATACTTTGATATTTGCTTTCCTAGAAATTATGCTTTTTGGTATTCTTGATAGTGCTTCAGAAAAAAAAGTAGAAAAAAATGACATCTAGGAGCCCTGTACAAGCCATAAAATGGGAGAAATGTTGGGTCAGAATGGACTTCTGGCAGTCTTCTTGCCTTCTCTCCCACTCAAGTCAGGACCATTGCCAACACTAAACAGATCAGCCATGGTTTTGTCTAGTCCTGAAAACCTCCAGGTTTTTCAAATTTTCTATGGTCACATTGGTATTGTTCTCCTGTCCAGTAATTCCTTCCTGTCTCACCGGTAGAGATCACATAGGAGTAGTAACCATCAACCATTTAAACCCTGATTTTCTGCTGGCATATAAATAATGATGTACTTTTTATCACAGTAATACTTTATATTCTGACTGCACTTCCAGGCATACAATACAAAACTTTTAGGAAAAGCTTCTAGCAAGGTCAGTATAAAAAGTAGGCCAGTTCCCATAAAAGTTTAGTTATTTAAAAGTTATGTATTAAAGTATCATATCTGTAACTTATGGGCAATTCACCCTTCCAGTGGAATTTTCTTAGGCTTTCTATACAAGAGAGGTAGACACCACAGAAAAAGATCTAAAGGAGTCGATACCCTCTGAAGTAAGCTTACGACAATCAGCATGCTCAGCATGCAATACCCTAAAGTCAGAAATGACTCAAGACTTAATCAGAACAGAAAGGTGCCTAAGGCAGCTGTCTGCTTGGGGGGCAAGGGAAAAGCATATGCCGTTACAGGCTAGCTGCCTGCATGTTTGGTCCCACTATGCCTGCATGCCTCCTTTACTCCCATCTTCTGCTATAGAAATGGGATGGTGACTCTGGTCATCTCTTATCACATGACAGTCACCTAAAAACAGTAGGCAAGCTTCTGACTTTCAGACGCCTTGGCTGATGGTTGGGGGTTTTTTGTTCCTTAGTGACTAATTGCATGATTTTTTGACTGTCAATACTACAGACTTCTGAGATCTTATACCAATCATTTCTTTAAAAATCCCTCTTTATGTTTTAAGAAATGTTTTTCCAAATATCAATCTATATAACTTCACGTTAGCATTTCTTCTATGCTTACAGGAAAGTATGCTTCCATTATATTATTACCTAGCCACTCAGCTAGCATTTCTTCTAACCATGCCTTTGGCTTGATACAAGGATATATCATATGCTTATTTATATATGAAAAGTTACAATGTATATGACATTTTGGTCTGAAATTTACAGGAAAATTTTCACAGTGTTTTTTTAAAAAATAAATGCGTTCAACTTGCATGGGATGGGAAAATGTATTATTAGAGAACAGTACAGAAGCAAATATACTCAGTGCTCATCAACAGGGCCATGTACATTTCTATAGCCAATCAAGATCGAGCTCTAGCTTTTTTCATGTGGAGGTGATTACAGCAAAAGAATAAAAGTTTCTTATCCTAATTAAGAAAAATTATGTCACACCACATGAATCCCTGCTAAGTCCCTTTCAATGAACACAAAATCTCCCCTTACCTGCAGGTCCTTAATTACACCCAACTATTTCTGGCTCCAAAATAGCAACAATAACCACACCTACAATCAGTTCATAAATTTAAGACCTGCACAGATCATACAGCTGACAACAATTAACTCTGATTGAAAACATTGTAGAGAAGCTGGCAGGTTCCACTGTGAACCCTGATTTCCAAGTCTCTGTGATTAATTTGATTTATTTTTATATCAAACTAATTTACATGAGGTTGAAACCTGGATTCAAAGTTGTAAATTTTTTAGAGAAGGCGAAATATTCTTTATAAACAACTTGGATTTTTGTCTTATTTAATTTCATATGGATAGACATAAGTCAAGGAATGAGGATGTGGTTTGGGTCAAGGGAATTCACCAACTGTCCCCAAAACTACTTTGGTTTTAATAAGTCTGAGAGAAGTCATTACAGTCAAACCTGAGAAAAGCACATAGATCTTTTAAGGGTAGTTTTAAAAAATGACTTAAATACACAGTAACCATTGTCATAGTTCATCTGAAGGAAGGCTCTGGTTCCCAAATTCATTGAGCAAGTCACTTGTCCTCTGTCTTCATGGCTGGGGGAGAGATAGGCATATAAGAGAGTACTCTAGAAAAAGACAGTCCAGGGTCAACAGGAGTTTCTGAACAAAGACATGTCTTTAGGTACTTCTCGGTTAAACTGAGGCAGAGTGCAGGTCATTAGGAGGCCAGCAGAAGCCTATGTCAGCCAAGGGTGCAGAAGCACAGGGAAGGCACTTGCTCTGAGAGCAGACGCCTTGCTACCCCCGTAGAAATCTTAGCAAAACACTGACTTTTCTTTTAAAATGTGTCCAAAGGAGGTAAGGCCACATGCTTTACAATATAATGCTCCAATAGTTAGATCTTTTGCTCAGTGAATGGAAGACCAGGCTTGTTCAGAGAGTTCAAATCACCTGAGGTGTTTTCCTTACATGTGCCTTCACACAGGGTTGGCTGGGATCACTGAATATGAGCCTGTGCAAGTGGGCGGGAGGAGAGGCATCTCTGGAGAACTGTTCTTGAGAGCACTCCCAAGCCAACATGAGCAGCAGCACCAAGGGGTGAGATAGGGATTGAAGCACCAGAGACAGGACTCAGCTGTTTATCATCACTGAATATAGTCAGTCTGAGCCTCTCCCTATATAGAAACAAGCATAGCTTGCCATCCAGGAACATTTTCTAATTGTAGGGGACTCCAACCCATCATAAAAGCGTGCCACTGAGCAAGAAATTATGCCACATACTCAAGATCTGTGGAAGTGAAGAATTTGTTTTTTGAGCTGTTACCCAGGTTTTTCAGAGAGAGAATATGAAGTACAGCCATGGCCACATCATATAATCAGCTTTACAAGCTACGAGGCAGCCCACAGTTTAGGCATACGTATTTATTTCAGGAGGGCTACTTAACTGGGTGCATAAAAGTCCTGCACAAGTCAGTTGTTTAAATTACATTGACAGGATTACAATCAGAATATAAATTCACAGTATTTTTCTGCTAACAGATGGCTTCAAAGTTGATGGCTTCAAGTAACAATTGATTTTATATGGTACTCAAAGAGATTATTTATAAAAGCAAGAAACTGTATTTTCCCAAATAAAATTTCACACTGTAACATTGGTGGAAGAAGTAAAATGCAGGTCAAGCTGTGGGCTTCAGAGCTGCTGTTGAGACTACAATGCTATGCATTCAGACCGTGTCCCTCAGTGATCAGTATGCACAAATTGGTATTTGGGGACAACCCACGAAACATGAAACAGTGTGAACATGTTTTGTAAGTGGGTCTTTCAGTATATAAGCCAAATGGAATCTAAATTTACAAAAGCGGGAATGTTACAGTTGTTTAGAAGTAAGTTATCTTCTGAGTTATTTTTTCACAGAAGACAGCTAATTCACTGAGATTTGACCTCCTGCCCCTTTTACTGACATGTACTGAATACAAGTCTAGCCCAAGGGTAATGAATGGTGTTTGAATGAGAGATGTTTTACACCAAATTGTGACAAGGGTAATAGCATGTCACTGAGACTACAACAAATGTCAGCAAAGGGCTGAAATTGTAATGACTTTGGAGCAATCATTATTTGCTTGTGGAAAAAATGCAACAGATTAATTCACCACATACCTATTATGAATGTAGCGTAGCTTGATGTAAGGTGAGTACAAGTCTTGTGTCATTGCTCACTAGATTTACTACGTAAAATCCCAACTGATATAGCAAATTACATATCAACTAGTAGCATATTATTTGCTTTGAAGAACCATATTAGAATTCATTTTGCATCAAGTCCTTCAATCCTGATATGAATAAAAAGAGCATGACATAGAATTCTTATACAAAATCCTGGCATATAAAATGAACATTGAATCAGACCCAGGAATCCAGATGATTTGAGCAGAGACAGAATTTGTTTTACATGCTTTTTTTTTTTTTTTTTTTTAAAAAGAGATGCAGAAAAGAAAACAATTTCTAATTAAATGTGGTTGTAACTTTAATAAAATCAAATTAGATTACATTCCTGATGGTTTTGCTATCCTTTCCTCAAGTCATTGTGACTCAATAATGGAAGAGACAGGAATAAATACATTTAGTGACTTTTAAGACATACATTTTTTTAAAATTTCTAAATATTGAGCTTAGCAAAAGATGGAGAAAGAGAATTCAAGACATTGAATAAAATAGCCTACTGAACTGTAGGAAAAACTAAAGAAAGCATCACAGAATGGATAATTCCTAGAGCTGCAACCCCCAAGGATTTCTTATAATGCAACACTCTCCTCTCCAGAGTCTTCATACATCTAATTAGAGCAATTATATGCATATATTGTTATGATTTTATTTTTCTACAAAATATTTTAAAATAATTAGCATTCTAGCAAAACTTGTGAACACTAGCCCTACCCAAGCTGCTTCTGACAGACATTTGCACTGAAGCTGATACATCTCTGACAGATCCTCATGTTATTCTCCTGTCCTGGTACATCACCGTCCTAACTGGATTGGATCTTACCCAGGCATTTTCCCTTGTTGCACAATATGGAATAATAAAGATAAGCCTCAGAACACAGAAATCCCATATCTATATGCTAATCCTGTAAAAATCTGCTTGCCCTTAAAGATCTTAAAACCCTTGAGTAGTTCATTTGGGAGAGTCTGTAGGATCAAAGACTAACTGCTTGCATTTTTCCAAAAGTCAAAAAATACCTCTTGATGGTCAATGACATCAAAACCCGAGACAATAAGTGCTGTGCTTCCAGTTTGTCCAGAAACAGAGCCTATTCCATACTAGTACAAGCAGTAATTACAGAGAAAATCTAGAACTATAGCAAACCCCCACCTTTAGCAAGATACACAAGGGTAAGGTGAGTTACCAAAAAAGGTACTTTATTGAACTAAACAGTCTATAATCAAGATTTCTTTGTCTAAAGATCATTATCACCATCAGTAAGTTTTCAGGTGAATTAGAAATGTATCTACAGTGTTGCCATTAGAGGGAGGGAGAGTGCTACACACAACAAGAACAAGCCATGGCTAGCTGACATTTAATTTTTCAGCCATATCAAACTTTTCATAAACCTGGAATTCACTTTTTTTAAAAGGAAATTCCAGGGCATAATTAGCCCAGGGTTTTCCAGATAGATTGCACGGTCATTTAAAATAATTGTAGAAATTACAATCAGAGTTAGTCCTGAGATGTGAAACCATCAGGAAAAATAAAAATTGTGTTATAAAGATTGATATAGAAAAACAGTGAGCCAATCCAAGTTTTATGTCCAGCAACCAGGTTATACATTTAGATCAGCTAGCTCATCATGAGATGGTCCTGCATATAGTGAGCATAAAGGTAAGAATTGCAATGGTGCTGAGGTATCTGAATCAGTATGACATTAAAATATTGGACAAGTCAAAAATCATGTGTAGAAAGTGCCTTCATCTTAGTGCAATCAGTGCTCACCTAGTAATGAGAAAGCATCTTATTTTCTGTTCCTTTCTGCACCTTATAATGCCTGTACAAAGTGGATTTTAAAACCACCATTTTAATCTACCAGTGTTTTTTTCAGAGAACCTTTTCTGGGCTCAGAGATGATGATAGTTATTGCAAGCATCTAAAGTAATACAGAACATTGTAAGTGAGAAATTAACATTAAAACGAGAAAAAAAGTATTAGAATAAAAACAAGTAAGCTGCCTTTGTTTGCTTTAAAGCCCTCACCCAAAATCAAAGCTTAATATCAGAATATATTTTCTACTAAGCATTACTAGCCCATTTCTTATCAATCAGAACTTGCATCATATAACTACAAACTTCAGCCAGTGTCTTTAGAATGGACATGGATAAGAAAGCTCAAGATGAGTCTTGAATATCCAGAATAAGAAAGAGGACCTCTTCACTCAGTCATGAATCTGAATAGTTTCTGTAGGGTATGGATTTAAGCACCTTCGATGCTGTTATGCAGCTTGTTTAAACTGCTTATGACACAAACCCAGAGAAAATTGATTTGTAACAAATTATATAAATTAATCGTTTATAGTCAGTGTACCTGGAACAAAACTGAGGAAAACAGACTTAAGTATCTGTGTTAAAATAGTAATTCAATCACAAAATAAATTATAGACGACAATAATTTTTGTTTTTAAAATCACCCCTCTATTCAAAAAGCAAAGAAACCAAAAGGTTGAAGCTCCTAATATTGACAGGTCTCAGTTAACAACCAGATCTCCACAAACCTTTCTTGGTGTTCATGAATCTGCGCTGACTTACACAAAGCCAAGATTCATCTTCTTTTAAAACATAATATGTAGCATGGAAGTGCTTTAATTTTCTTTCAAATAGACATCATCAGCTCTGTTAACTCTATTGAATTCCACTCTGTATCATCCAGGTCATATCTCATTTCCCAGTTCCAAACATCCATCAAAGACTGTAAAAGGTTCTGGCCTATTTTACACATTTTTAATAATGTTACAAAGACTGACATGACACAGAATTCAGTTTGTGAAAAATCTAACCAGAAAATATTTTAATGTCAATGTCAGGCACAGTCACATAAATGTGCTCATCACAAAACTATTAAATCAGATTAGCAATGATTTTTAAAGAAATGGAATGGCATTATCTCCCAGCCACAAAGAAAATGTGGAGGAAAAAACCAACAAAACAACCAAACCACCCAGACAAAAGGAACTGTGCAAGTTTCCTGGTTGCTGTGCCTTTTCCTTGTTGTTTCAGATTTACTTTTGTATTTTTACTATTTTGTTATGCCAGTGGATAATATGATGTGGGTGATAGCATTTGCTCGCTCTCAAAAACAGATTAATATGATTTCACAGTGCATTGCAATCATACACAAATGTCAGAAGTTTCTTTAAACTAAGGCAAAGAAAACTTTAAAATTGGAAAAAGAAAACGGCAAAGGATGACTAAGCATATTGCCTAGGAATAACATTTACACCAAGACCTAGAGTATATTAATCAAATAAATAGCCTGAATGCAATAAAAACTATATTAAAAGATTGATGATAATATGCAAGGAACATATGATGAATTTCTCATCTTTCTCTGATATTGAGTGGTTCTTAAATTTCAGCAAGAACTTAACAGAACAAATTGTATGGCTAATAATATAAATTTATGCTACAGTATAATTATAAAACCATGCAGCACAACATGCAACTTAAAGAAAAATTATTATCACATACAAGTTAATGTAAATTTCATACATACACATTTTAAAACATGAAAAATTTCTATAAATAATAGTGAATTGGTTAAACTTGTAATGTTTGGATAGTACTCAATGGCCACGAATCTTACTACCTGACAGGTCTGAAATCCTTAAAAATCCTTTGTTGACAAGGATAGGAAACTTTATTAAGAATTTCCATTTTCTTTACTACATAGTAGCATCCAAACAACTTAGAGTTCACACAGAACTTCGTATTCTTGCTTCATCTCATAAGTGTTATTGATCTGGTAATGTTCATTTTTATCCGGGAGAACATGTTGGGAACACCTACGCATGCCTGAATATCTTCATAAGTAAATCTTGATCTTGCTTTCTGAGCAGTAAGGCTAGTGCAAATCATACTGTATTTTTTTTTTAAGTATTAAAGTTATCTTAAGAAATGCTTATACTCTATTGCAACATCTACAATAATCTTAGAAATGGAAGTAGATGTCCAGGACAAGCAGCTGGTTTACTGTGTTTCAGCTTATCAAGATGGCAGATAACGCAAGTTGCTTTATGATGGGACTCTGTCAGACAGAGATGTGAGCTTCATGTGCCTGCACTTTTTTATTAAAGCAAAAATTCTATGAACATCAAAGGGGCTTTGACTTACTGGTAGTATTAGTAAAAAAGATAGGATAGCAAATGTTTAAACAGAGAATTTTTTATTGTGAGACAATTTTTTTTTTCCCTCATTTCCCTGTTTCTATGTAAAATGTATCTTTTCCTTCAGTCTTGCTCCAGTAATTTCTTCTGGCACCCTGGGTTGCACAGACTCTGCACAGTCCTCTCAAGTAACACGAAAACTACTTTTGCCCCCTGATCCCCTGAAGTCTGAGCATCCATTCAGTGCCCTCCTAGTCTCTGCTTATACTGCAAACTGCAACTCACCCTGCCTTTTCTTCATCTGCTCCTGACACTTTTCCACAGTGAAACTCACTCTGGGAAGGCAAAGTCCCTCCCTCCTACAAGTACTTTCTGTTGAATCACAATACCAACCGCTGGACAATAATAATACATAACAGAGTACAGCTTTTTAACAAAGTGTATTACAGAGCAAAGAGTAAATAAAGACAACTTCCACTACCGACCCTTCTACCACCTTGCTTCAGCCTCCAGAATAGCCTCTTGGAAACAGGGTAGAAGGCAGCAGCCGAATGCCAAGACAGAGGGCTAACTCTAGGTCTAAGTCTGTGGGAAGAAGGAATCTTAAATATATAGTGCAGGAGTATGACATTACCACAGAGCTACAGTGACAGACAGCAGTGTCTCTTCCTCCCCTTGAAGTTGGGCTGCTGCACAGGGATTGCCTGGATGAAACGGAAAGCAAGCGAGAGACATCTTGTCTGAGTAGCCTAGTGATAAGTTGTCCACATGGGAGTAGGAAGTTAAATTTGGAGATTAAAATTAAACAGGATGAAATTGGACATAAGTATCTATGCTAGTTAGACTCATCCAAGAAAAGGACACAGGTAAAGAGGATACCACTTTTTCATTTAGATTCATAAGTTTTATTGTTGATTTAGCCCCAGGTCATTCCATATAAAACATCTGAGAAATCTCTTGATCCTCCTCTTTATTTTTCCTGATTTTGAAGTTGTGAAAGTTTGACTCTCAAAAAGCATAATGTCTACACTTCAGATTTCAATTATTCTGCGACTAACACTGCGCCAATAGAATGAAAAATGGAGAAAGGGTAACATTTAGAGAGTGTCTCAGAAGTTTGATATATGTTTGATTAGTGCATGAGGTCACTGTGCACTGGGGTGTATATGGGTTTGTCCCTAACTGCAAAATTTCTGGGTGAGATAGCTACCAGGAGCCTCCAGCTCAAGCGATAGCACCTGACAGGACGTGGGCAGGAGCAACGGTGGCAGAGCCGCACTCCACATATCAGGGAAGCCCTGAGGGAGCACACGTGACCAGGACGCCACCTACAGGGCGGGCAAACAGGGCGTGGTGCGTCAGCAAGGGCACGGCGCGGCAGTTTGCGCAGCAGTGCGCACAGAAGGGCGCGCAGGAAGGGCACTGAAGCCCTGCCAGCTCCACCAGGGAGCAATGGCACCCACCCAGCAGAAAGCCACGGCCTCTCTCAGCTCTGCACCCACCACGGCTGACGCAGCTGCCCAGGCAGAGCTCGGGTGGGAACACGCAGCCACCCAGGTGCCGGGCTGCCGGCCGTGCCCTGCTGCTGTGCCAGTACGGGTGGCACAAGTGAGCGCTCCTGTGGGAGCTGCGCCCGGGGAGAGGAGATACTCCGCTTAGTGACAGGGCTCCGGGAGGAGGGGAGTAGGTTGAGGAATAGCAGGAAGTGCAAGAGGGAGAGAGACTGCTGAAATCCACCCTACCATCCTTGAGATTGGCCCAGCAGGCAGACAGGATGCATGGTACAGAAGTTTCCTTGTTCTCTCTCTGCCTGGCTGAAAGCGATGAGTTATGGGACGGGGGGAAATGGCAACAAGTTCCTGCCCAGCGTAGCAGGTGCATCTCCTCCATGACTACCCCACCTTGCCAGGTGCCCTCACATAGCAGGTACAAGGCTCTCTGCAAGTGGAATCGAACAATGACAAGGACAACTGTTCATCTAGCATGGAAGTGTTGCTGAGATTCAGTCAGCCTGTGCCCTGACTCAAAACTGCTTTGATAAAGTAAATAAGATAGGTCATTGTCACAGGAGACTCCCTTCTGAAGGGAGCAGAAGGTTCAATACACACACCAGATTCAGTTCTTAAGTGAGTCCGCTGCCTCCCAGAGGGCCAGGTTAAAGAGGTGAAGAGGAAGCTTCTTACCCTGGTACAGCCCTCAGATTATTATCCATTATTGATTTTTCAGGTAGACAGGGATGAAGTTGCAACAAGAAGTCCAAGAGCAATCAAGACAGACAAGGATCTTGGGACAACTGGTTAAGGGATCAGGAGTACAAGTAGTGTTCTCCTCTACCCTTCCAGCTGCACGGAATGAAGGAAGAAACAAGAAGAGCCAGCAGATCTATACCTGGCTCTGAGCCTGGTGTCACCAGCAGACTTTTGGTATTTCTGATCATGGGTTGGTTTACAGGACACCAGGCCTGCTGACAACAGATGGGGTACACCTGTCTCAAAGCAGGAAAAAGATCTCCACACAGGAGTTAGCGGGGTTCATTGAAAGAGGTTTAAACAAGATTTGAAGGTGGAAAGGGATAAAACCAGGCTCACTAGACATAAGCCTGGGGGCACTACACCAATGTTTGAGAGGAAGTGCGCTAGCAAGGTCCTCCAGTTGCCATCTCATGGAGGTAGGGGATGGAGATCCATGTGGCAGCAAGACCTGAGAATGGTCATGTAGGAATTAGGGCTTCTCCCCTCATAAAAGTGTCAGGATCAATAGCCCAACTGAAGGGCATCTACACTAATGCATGCAGCACGAACAACAAATAGCAGGAGCTGGAAGCCATTTTGCAGCAGGAAATCTTTGACATTGTTGCCATCATGGAAACACGTTGGGATGACTCACATAACTGGTGTGCTGCAATGGATGGATATAAACTCTTCAGAAGGGATAGGCAATGAAGAGAGGCAGTAGGGTAGCCTTATATGTAACAGAGAGTTTTGATTGTCTTGAGCTTAATGATGGGGACAGCAGGGTTGTGTGTTTGTAGGTAAGAATCAGAAGTCAGGCCAACGATGCAGATATCCTGGTGGGAGTCTGTTATAGACCACCCAGCCAGGATGAAGAGGCAGATGAAATATTCTATAAGCAACGGGGACAAGTCTCACAATCACTAGCACTTGTTCTTATGGGGGACTTCATCCTACCAGATGTCTGCTAGAAATACAATACAGCAGTGAGGAAACAGTCTAGGAGGTTCCTGGAGTGTGTGGAAGGCAGCTTACTAACACAGCCAGTGAGTGAGCCAACTAGGAAAGGCATCCCAGTGGACTTGTTGTTTATGAACAGAGAAGGACTTGTGAGTGATGTGATGGTTGGAGGCATCTTGGACATAGTGATCAGAAAATGATAGGTTTTGATTCTCAGAGAAGTAAGGAGGGGGATTAGTAGAACTGCTACCTTGGACTTCCAGAGGGCAGACATTGGCCTGTTTAGGAACCTGGTCGACAGAGTCCCTTGGGAGATAGTCCTGAAGGGCAAAGGAGTCCAGGAAGGCTGAACATTCATCAGGAAGGGAATCTTAAAGCTGGAGGAGCAGGCCATCTGCATGTGTCAAAAGACGAGCCTGAGAGGAAGAAAACCACCCTGGCTGAACAGACAGCTTTGGCTGGAACTCAGGGAAAAAAAAGCAAGTTTATGACCTTTGGAAAAAAGAGCAGGCAGCTCAGGAGGACTACAAGAATATTGTGAGTTTATGCAGGCAGAAAATTAGAAGACTCAAAGCCCAACTAGAACTTAATCTGTCTACTCCTGTAAAAGACAATAAAAACTATTTTTCTAAATACATCAGGAACAAAAGGAGGACTAAGGAGAATCTCCATCCTTTATTTGATGCAGGGGGAAACAGTGACAAAGGCTGAGGAAAAGGCAAATGTATTTAATGCCTTCTTTGCCTCAATCTTTAATGGTAGGAAAAGCTGTTCTTCATGCACCCACCCCCCTGAGCTGGAAGACAGGAACAGGGAGCACAATTAAGCCCCCATAATCCAAGGGGAAATTGTTAGTGACCTGCTACACCCCTCAGACACACACAAGTCTGTGGGGCCAGATGGGATCCACCCAAGAGTACTGAAGGAGCAGGTGGAAGTGCTCACCAAGCCACTTTCCATCATTTATCAGCAATCCTGGCCAATAGGAGAGGTCCCAGTTGACTGGAGGTTAACAAATGTGACACCCATCTACAAGAAGGGCCAGAAGGAGGATCTAGGGAACTACAGACCTGTCAGTCTGACCTCGGTGCCAGGGAAGCTATTGAAGCAGATGATCTTGAGTGCCATCACGTGGCATGTGCAGGACAACTGGGTGATCTGGCCCAGTCAGCACGGATTTATGAAAGACAGGTCCTTCCTAATGGACCTGATGTCCATCTGTGACAAAGTGACCCACTTAGTGGATGAGGGAAAGGCTGTGGATGTTGTCTACTTAGACTTTAGTAAAGTCTTTGACACTGTTTCCCACAGCATTCTCCTAGAGGAACCGCTCATGGCTTGGACGGGCTTACACTTTGCTCGGTAAAAAGCTGGCTGAATAGCTGGTCCCAAAGAGTGGTGGTGAATGGACTTAAATACAGCTAGCAGTCAGTCACGAGTCATGTTCCCCAGGGCTTGGTATTGGGGACAGTTCTGTTCAATATCTTTATCAATGATCTGGATGAAGGGATCAAGTGCACCCTCAGTAATTTTGCATACATCAGGTTGGGGGCATGGGGGGAGGGGAGCATTAATCTGCTGGAGGGCAGGAAGGCTCTGAAGAGGGACCTGGACAGGTTGGATTGATGGGCCGAGGCCAATTGTATGAGGTTCAACAAGGAGAAGCGCCAGGTCCTGCACTTGGGTCACAGCAACCCCATGCAACACTACAGGCTTGGGGAATAGAGTGGCTGGAAAGCTGCCCAGAGGAAAAGGACCTGGGGATGCTGGTCAAAAGCCAGCTGAACATGAGCCAGCAGTGTGACTAGGTGGCCAAGAAGGCCAACAGCATCCTGGCTTGTACTAGAAACAGTGTGGCCAGCAGGACAAGGAACGTGATTGTGCCCCTGGACTCAGCACTGGTGAGGCTGCACCTCAAATACTGTGTTCAGTTTTGGGCCTCTCACTGCAAGAGGTGCATTGAGGTGCTGGAGTGTGTCCAGAGAAGGGCAACGGAGCTGGTGAAGGGCCTGGAGCATAAGTCTTATAAGGAGCAGCTCAGGGAACGGGGAATGTTTAGTCTTGAGAAAAGGAAACTTGGGAAGACCTTATCACTCTATAAAACTACCTGGAAGCAGGCTGTATGTAGGTGGGTGTCAGTCTCTTCTCCCAAGTAACAAGTGATAGGAGGAGAGGAAATGGCCTCAAGTTGTACCAGGGGAGGTGTAGATTGGATATTAGGAAAAATTTCTTCACCGAAACAGTTGTCAAGCATTGGAACAGGCTGTCCAGGGAAGTGGTTGAGTCCCAATCCATGGAAGTGTTTAAAAAATAGGGGGTGGGGTGGGTGGGACAGGGCAGGACAGGGGACAACACACAACTCAGGGACATGGTTTTGTGGTGGACATGTCAGTCCTGGGTTAACAGTTGAATTTTTCTTTTCCAACCTCAACAATTCTTTGATTGTATGATCCTAATAATTCTGTACTTTCAGTTACATTTAATATCCAATATTTGCACTGCTTATAACAGTGCTCACATTCTTTCTTTATATTCCTTGGGTCAGCAGTCTGTTTACCAGATACGAATGAGTATACCTTTGGGACAGGACTGTTATTAGTTCAGTATTTTTTCCTTCCTCATAGCAAACATATAATTGTATTTATTTCCACAGTATAAGACAAAGGAAGATGGGGGGAAGAGAGATTAAAAGTGTTATTGGGGTTTGGTTTTGAAAAAACTCTTTGTATTTTCTGCATTATCTCATTTTTCTGATGATCAATGCATCTGAAATTAGACCAAGTCATTAGACAAATTATGAAATGAAAGCGTCCATGAAAGTTTTTTATCTGCCTGTAAAAATGATGAGTTTTAGAGGGGTAGAAGGGAAAAAAAAGGGGGGGTGTGTGTGTGTGTGTGTGTATGATTTCCTCAGTGTGTTATGTGCAGTATTCTGAGCATATATGAAAAATAATCTGCTTCTTATCTCTAGTAACAACGTAACTATGAATAGATAGATAGATAGATAATATTCTTTACCTAAAAAGGAGAGTGGAAGGGAAGAAAGGCTATAAGCAACACAAAAAATAAGTAAGTTGAATGCATCAAAATTTTGTTGTATACAGAGAATATGGAAGGTGCATGGCAAATCAGCCCACCCATGGACTACGTTAATATCCATAATCCACCAAGAGGCTGCACTGAGTAGCCTCTGAAAAGGAGTCTTCATGTGGTAAAGTAACATCCCATGTTAAAGAACACTCTCAGTTTTAGTATTTTAAATGAACCATGTAATCTTTTGGCTGATTGCTGTGCAAAAGCTTTCTCAAAGAAAATTTAAACAAAAAACAAGCAATGATATTGAAATTAGAAATGTAGCTGACAGATTGAGAATGAAAATAACTTGCAGAGTCATGCAGACTTTGGCAGTTTTGACTTAGAGTGTTTTGTCTGAAGCCAAAAAGATTAATTCCTCCAAAATTTTGGCTTAAGCGTCAAACATCACAAAATACAACTCCATTGAAAAACACTGAAGCTGGACTCACTTAAAACTGTGCCTAATTCCAGTTAAAATATTTGCTTGGTTTTTAAGGAATTCAGGTTTACCTTTAGATGTTCACCTATTCGTTTAACATTTTATATCACTACTAGAAAAAAGTAAAAAAAACAGGTGGGATAAATCACTACAGATTACTGATTTCAGTAAATCCAAGGCAATTTATACTATCTGAGGTTCTAAGAGAATTTTTCACAAAGAAAATTTTTTCACAGAGAAAATTGGATGTCGGAGGGGGTAAATAATACTCTTTGGCCAAATATTTAAAAGTCAACCAAAATCAGCCTTCTGTACTTATATCAACGAGTGATGGGCCTTTAACTGTTGCAGTTTGTTCAAAGAAGGGCGTACATTCAGTTCAGAATCACAAACCATTTCTTCATGATGTCAGCAACAACTGTATTGATGACATTTCACTGCTTTAAGATTAAAAGTTTAAAAATATAGTACCCATACCCATACCAGTCATTTTGTAAACATGCCCTTTAGTTCAGATTCTGCTATATACAGATGCAGTGATCCATGACAGCAGCAGATGTAACAGCAGATATTTTTGAAACCCTGTTCAGCAAGAAGACTTCAACCACACACATTTCTGCACACACAAGAAGTACTTTGAGAAAGTCCTAGTTATGTCATTGTCCTGATGTGCCACAGGATTCTGGTTTTCAAATTGGAGCTCAGTGAATCCATTTTCTGTACAATTATTTAGACAGTTGTTATAGCTCTGCTAACAATTATTCTGAAGTGTTACTGAAGTTGATTGCATGCAATGATTTTAGTATACTTCTGTATCTACTTAAAAATTTCATACCTCCATGAAATCCTTGCTACTTGTCAGCCTTTTAAGTCCCCTTAGCAGCCCTCCATTGAACCTCCCCTAGTCTGTCGACATCTCTCTTGTGCTGTGAGTCCTAATCTGGTCATAGTACTCCAAGAGGCCTCCTCCCAGGCGTTGAGGATAGATGAATAATCGCTTTCCTGGAGCTTTTTTTGCCTTTACCAGTGCAGCCCAGTATGCAGCCAGAATTCCTCTCCCCAAGGACTGAACATCTTTGGGGGGTTTTGAGAATTGGGGAATTTTGGAGAATTCCCCTGATCATCAGAACTTCTGAAAGATGACAGTGGCCTCACAACAGTAGACAGCTTCCTCAGCACCTTAGAATGCATCATTTGTATATGTCCAGTTTACTGAATTCATCTCTGACTCAACCCTCCTCTACTGTGGATACCTTCCTTCCCTGGACTTTGCTGGCAGAACTGTGTATGTAATGAATTAATTGTATCAACAGGAATTAGTAAGATGACTGTATCTCCTCGTTGACTGGAGTGGTACACAAAGCTGCATTAGTAGAGTTTGTCAGTTATTCCAGAAGAGATTCTCAGGCAGACACACAAAGGTGCAGGGCAGGGCTCTTCCTAAGGAACTCCTTTCACCATTGTCACAGAAAGTACTAATGTTTTATTGTACAGGAAAACTTTTTTTTTTTTGTCTTGTTTAGGTCAATGAGAATTAAGTTTAACATTCCTTCTTACTTTTTTATTCCAAAACAGGAAATAATTGGTTTGTTTACATGAGTTGGCAGTGCTGCTGCCCTTTTACTTGGCAGCCCTGCTTGTAGTGCGCTCCTGCAGATTCTAAGACATCAGTTTGTTTTTTTCTCCTGTTTGAGAGAGTTTAAAATCTTTTGCTTTTTACCTGTAAACATGACATCTCACAACATACTATTAAGTCCAAAGAATGCCTTTTTTAAAACAGAAAAATAGGCATTTCAGAATTCCACAAGTAAATTCAAGCATGGGTCTGCAGATGAGTCTCAAACACTAAACAAAATGAGATATACCAAGGCCGAATATTTTCAGTCCTGGCTATTTAAGTTGCTCTTTCTGGATTAGCTAAATATTTATTGAGAAATGTAGAAGTCACCTTCTGGCCTGCTAGTTGGATCTTCACACCTGCTGTGGCAGATGGGATTTGGGGTTCTTGATTCCAGGGAATGTGCCATATTTTCTGCAAAGATAACTAAATGAGCAGGAAAGACTGACGGCATCACTGCTGTATTGTGTTTGAGCAGTTACCTGCAAGGCTGAAAATGAAATTCAGGTGTGTTTTCTGACTGAGTCAGGACAGGCAAGTAAAGACAATTTAGGTCTTGGTGTTGAGTCATTAAGGTGACAGTAGAGACTAATTTTCTTATGAGGAGTCTAAAATCTCCTTCCTTCATTCTTCTGTCGCCCAGAATTTATTTACTGTATCACTTATCCTTGAAGATTTTAGAACTGCAGAAATAGTTCTTTAAAATAAACGTCACTTAATATCTCCAGATGTAGTTCCCTATTCTAGCTACCTACAGGTTTTTGAAGTTGCAGCTAATGAAGCATTTGCTTTGTTCACAGAGAACAAATAAAAAGAATGATTATCCAGCAGGGAATTGTCATCTTGGTCTGCACAGCTCCCTTTTCATAGCTCTTGAAAATGTAGAAGCAAGCGCAATAAAGGTCATTCTTTTTTGTGTTTCTTAACTTCTGTACAAGAAACAGCATTACATCCTCTGGCTGACTCCACTATTTTCTACTTAAGCTGTTGGAACAAGTGAAAAAAATTAAAACTGTAGCAGTAAGAAACTCACAAGGTGGAGACAATGAAGAAAGGAGATTAGTAAGAAGAGGAAGAACACTCATGGAAAGAGAAGGAAAAGGATAAAAAAGCCCTCAAAGTGAGAATTGTAGAGGTAGCACATTGGGTGTTTAACCTGCTCTGCTGCAAAAGGATCTATCAAGACAATAAAGATCACTATTGCTAGGAATTTTAGACTGTTGTCCCTGAATACCTTACTTGGACTCTCAAGTCTTTTTACTGTTGTCAATTTTCTCTTTATTTTTCAGCCTAACTAGTATTAAAATGTTGGGATGAAATTAAAGTCTGACAGGTGAAAGGAGAGGAAAAGAGTGGAAACAGCACTGCCACTAACATATCAAATATTTTGTAGAAGTATTTGGAAATAATGGGATGCAGAGAAGTAGCACACAATGAAGCTGGAAAAGTTCGATAATAAATATTTAAAGGTAGAGGATCACATAACAGCAAGCATTTTGCCAGAGCAACCACTAATTTACCTGATTGTTACAACACATTCTGTCTCAAAGCAATTATAGCTGGTAAACCGAGCTTGCCTGGAGATATTGTATTAAAGTGCCGCTGTCAACCCAAGCTCTCAAGTACAGTCAGGAAAAATTTTCAGACAGTTGTTGAACTTCACAGCTTATCCATGCTTTAACTTCAGAAACATAAATAAATAGCAAGCTAACTCAAATTATACACCACTTCGTGGCATGTTCTGAAAGCACTTACAGAAGTCTTAAATAATTAATATTTCCAAGATACCTTTAAGTTCTGATTACCATTTTTCTGATGGCAAATATAATGCAAATAAGACAAAGTAACAGTAAGACAATGTTATAATCAAGATTAAGATACTGATGTTCCTTCTAGCTCTTTACATGATGTTGCCAATGTGTTTGTTTTTCTCTAATTCTTTGCCTTGACTAGCAAGGATTGCAGTGTCTCAGAATGTCTTTGAGGGTAAAGAGGATATTTTGATTAATTCCATTTTCACTTAATGGCAAAAGGGAGATTATATCATCTGTGCAGTACATGAGCTGCAAGGAAACTGGAGTTTCACACATGAACTGTGCACACATGGCTCAAATATGCACAGTCTGCTACGACAGAACACACAGTTTATCAGATGGAGAAGCACTGCTCATGGAGTGCATAGCATAAATACACTTGTTTTGGTTGGTTTTGGTTGTTTGGGTTTTTGTTGGGTTTTTTTTTTTAGAAAATCCTGAACAGAAATAAGACACCCCTATGAAACTGAAAACCCAAGCAAACCAGGTACATCTACTGAGAAAGAAGAAATTATCCATCAGTTTTTAAGTGCTGCCTTTAAGGGGGAATGAGCTCACTGAAAGAGCAATCCTAGCAACAAAATCTGGGTTAAGAAATGGAGCTAAGTCTGATAAGAAAGTGATTTAAAAGCATATAATTTATTTACAGAACAAGGTTAAAACAGTTTAGCACTTGTTAAGTGCATATCATGTCAGTCATGTATCAGTTCATCCCTCCTATTCCACAGTTCGAAAACAAGTGGTTCATTAATCACAGAGAAAGCCCAGAGTATTTGTATTATACTAATCACTTGCTTTGAGGGAAGGTCTGTGTTCTGTTTTCTGGTAAGCCTGAGTATTGGAGTAAGCTTGTAAGCCTCAGAGCTGGTGAAGATCAATGATCAAACTCATCAACACTCTCTACTATTGTGTACTAGTCTGATGATGCAAGGACCTAGTAACCTGCACAGTTAATTAAGAAATAAATTACATTTCTGTTTCAATGCTAGTATAAAGCAGCTGATTTATATGTTATTCAATCTGATCCGCAATATATAAGTCTATGACTATTCTTATGCACAAACTATAGATTTTGTTTCTATAAAACCTGATTGTTGATGATTACTCTTTCTGGTTCCCTAGGATACTACTCAATAAGAGGTCTTAACTGAAAAAAACCACCCAACTTTTTACTTCCTGTCTAAGGTAGAGATTCATGATAATCTCTGTTGCCCAGCAGAAAGCACATTAATGAAAACATAATAGCTATTTTAGGTTAAAGAATAGGATGTTAAAAATATAGGTGATAGAATACAGTGTTGAATGTTATAAATCTTTTGCATAGCTGTAAAGGTATATTTAGTTATAACTACATTCAGTTATAGCAATGGACACTAAAATGCAGGTGTATGTAACAATTGGCATGCAACAGCATCTCAACTGTCACATTTCTTAGCTATGGATCCTCCTTCCAGACATGTCAAAAATTATTAAAATAAACAATCACCTATCCAACAGTCTCATGCTGGGAAAACAGTATTTCTAAAACATTTGTACTTTGCAGTCCCAACAATTTTTGCCCAGTAATGTTTCTAACATCGTAAGATTAGCCTTTGCTATTATACCCTATGTAAAGACTATCTTCACAAGCCTGTAAAATAAACAAATAAAGCAATTCATTAGCATAAAGAACTTTGCTAACTTTAGAGGCATTCGTATTGTTCTATGAAGACAGGCTGAGAGAGTTAGAGTTGTTCAATCTGGAGAAGAGAAGGCTCTGGGAAGAATAGGCATGTAGTGATAGGACAAGGGATAATGGTTCTAAACTAAAGAGGGTAGGTTTAGATTAGATATTAGGAAGAAATTATTCACCATGAGGGTGGTGAGACACTGGAACAAGTTGCCCAGAGAAGCTGTGGATGCCCCATCCCTGGAAGTGTTCAAGGCCAGGCTGGATGGGGCTTTGAACAACCTGGTCTAGTGGAAGGTATCCCGGCCCATGGTAGGAGGGGTGGAACTAATCTTTAAGGTCCTTTCCAACCCAAACCATTCTACAATTCCATGATTCTATGATTCATCTACTAAGGACAAGTCCAAAAAATACATCATTAAAATAGCTTCCTGTATCTGACAGGTGTGTCAACTGATAGTAGCCATAGCTATGGCTCTAAAACTCTAAGTTATTTACTATGGGTGAAATGGAATAAAGGTAAACTGATATGTTATGGATTAACTTTTCGCACCAATATTGCAAAAGCATATTATGTAGAGTAAAAATGTCTTTAAAGATGCAGTTAATATAATGACTAGCAGTAAAAGATCTGTAACCAGAACCTGAGTTCAATAGTTCTGCTTTTGAACTTTCCATTTTCATTGCAGAAACAAGTTTTATACAGATATCTTAATGGTCTGAGTAAAAATTTGAGCTAGGAATAGGGCCATATATATTTTGGATAAACAGGTTTAGATAAAGAAGGTAGGGACATGTTGTGTCAATTGATCTTTCAATCAATCCTGTCTTCTAAATCTGCCTTCAAAGACCATCACACCAGAGAAAGAAGGCAGAATTATCTTGTAAAGAGACAGAAACTGAATTCTATGAGGTCAAAAACATCCTGAGACTTCGTTCTGCAACCCAGTTACATGGGATGAAATTCATTTAGTCACACGAGGATCTTTTATGTTTTAATAAAAATATGCACAGCTGTCATGGTCCACTCAGTGGACTCATGATGGTTCATTTACTATGAACCTGAAGCGCAAAAAAATCGGAGTGACCATGTCAAGGTGTTATGCTTTGATCAAACAGCACAACTTTATTGTTTGCCTGTAAAGTGGCGTGCAATAGATATAGTGACAGGAAGGGAAGAAAAGGTAAAGTAAAAAAAGGAAAGAGGATCATATCTACCACCACGAGTCCAAGGCATCCCTATGGTCCCAGGTCCAGGCAGAGTTCCGCCGGTCCTGCTGATCGTCGTGATCCTTGGTGGGGAAGATCTTCAAAGTTCGCTTGCTAAGGAGCCATATTTTATGCTAATTGACACACCTTGCTCCTCCTCTGGCACATGGATTGTTGCCAGTCTCCACCTTCTTGAGCAAGGTTACCACCATGTCCAAAGAGGAGTGCCCGAGGCATGGTTTGCCTTAGAGATGGGTAGCTTCAGACCAGGAAGTATGTTTTTGTATTATAATGATATAATGAAGAAAGTTCACCTGAAGTTCAAGTTTTCTGGTTCGTTGCTATGACAGTAGTTGTGATCCATTTTCTGGACAGCTGTTACGCAGCCTTATCGTGGTTGTTCCTTTCAATCCCAGGTAGCAGGGAGTGGCATAGTACTGCTCATACCATGCAGTTCTCCTTCCCAGGGTCTTCGCGTCTTGGTGTCCATGAGGACCACATTCCATCTCCAGGTCTCTGCTGGCAATGTTGAGACAATATCATTCTCTTTGGACCAACTCTTACAACAGCCACAAGCCAGTTAATTTAATCTATTTCCTCTCCATTGGCTATAAAGAGGGTAGATTGTGATTTTCTTATAGACTTGTAACATTTAAAAATCTAACTTAGGCAAATGGATCTCATCAAGCATCTTTTAAACACAGTCATAGAAAGCTTAGAAAATTACTTTAAACTTAACCCAATAAAGAGGTACATGGCATTCACCAAACTAGGATTCAACTGGATTTGATTTAAGGAGCAACTAACTTTCACAGATATTTAAATATATCATAAATACTTTATCTGTATTTTTATATATCATAAATAGTTTATATTATACTAAAGAATATGTATAGCATATAGTGCATATATAAAACAAATCTACATGCACATATATGCACAATATGGATGTGTACAGGAAAATAAAGTAACTTTCTGGGAAGGCCAAGCCAAAGGAAAACATTTCCTTCTTGTTAAGTATTTGCCATCTAATTCTTCTGTGATCCTTTACAACTGTTAGACAAGACACAACAGATATACAAAATAATCCAAAATCTCCTGATTTATCTGTCATGCTAGTATTCATTCAGTACAGTGTTATACAGACATTTAGAAATAAAGCAGTTACTTGTGCTAAATAGAAAGATGTTGAAACACCAGAACATAAAGCTGAATTTTATGTACACAATCAAATTAAAGGTATTAAGTCAACATTGGACTAAGAAGGAGATGAACTCATTTTCCAAGGAACCTGCAGAACTAAACACCAGAAAACAAATTTAAATTGGCATAGGAAATTCTTTGTTCCATGCATAACTTCTTTTTACTATTGCTATTACTTAATTTAAATTTTGTGCAATACATGACACTTACATAATAGCTCAAGGGATTTCTATTTAAAGTTCCATTGCTTTGAACTCCTTTTAGTAATAAAGGATTTTAGCATAGTTTTTAAAGCACACATAATGAAGTTCTGAATACCTCTACTAAGTTAGAGATGCAAATTCAAACAGCAAACCTAGTCCTGCAAATAAACCATGCTGATTGTGCAAGGGACTCTGACATGTAAATGACCTTTGTTACTGCTCCTAGTTCCAAGTAGAAACTTGGAATAAATCAGTGCATCTTATTTTTAATATGCCCATTTTATAAAACAAACCAGAGAGATGTGAGTCCTTAAAGTAGATATATGTCAGAAGGCAGTTTCTCAGAAACTGAAAAAGTTTTTCAGCTTTATTTTGTATGTGACATTATATCAAAGCATGGTGTATGAGACTAGTTTAGGTAAAGACGACCATAAAAGAAGAAAGAAAGGAAAAAATTGGGTATGAAAACTAAGACTATCAGTTCAAAGTGTGACTGCAATAATAATGCAAAGATAAGTCATTCTGTCTAATTCAGCTGGTTATAACTACCATGCAAGATTTCTAGGAGTATCTATCAGAAGAATGGGAATAAGAAGGTAGATGTATGTATTCTCATAGATTGGGTATGGGTCATCAAGCGCTTCCGAGAAGTGTTGAAAATATTCCCTTGGTGATCTGGTAGCTTGTCTTAATGACCTCTCCTTCTAAAGTGTTTTTTTATTTGGCTAAGCTGAGCAACTGGCAACATGAATTCATGTCACAACAGACTGTATTCATTGCACAGCACTCTTTAATAATGATGGATTTAATCACAGCTAACTAACTACTTAAAAAATCAGTGTCTAGGGTAAACTAGATATCAAGGCCTCTTTGGGAACAATGGAGAGCAACAAGCACTTCTGGAAGCTGAGAGAGCCCAACTTAAGATATGTCTAAGAAATTCTTCTCTCTCCTCATTGTTTATAAATACAGCATAAACAATTAACTTAGACACCTACCTTATACACGGTGAATGTTAGATTAATCACTCTTTTAAGGAGAAGTACTTTTTAGAGAACATCTGGCAGGACAGCTTCCTTCTCAGTTTCAATTACGTGGATGATTTCTCCTGTCAACAGTGAGATACTATGTGGCCAAGTGAGTAAGCTGATATTATGAAAGTGCTGAAAGCATTTAGCCATCTTTGAGTGCAGTTTAGTAGGATTTAAAAATAAGGAGAGACAGCATGAAATGAGAATCTATAAGTATGAAAAGGGAATGTCTGTAAGATCAACAGTGATTCAAGGGCAACCGTATGAGAACCTCTGTGCTACAGTTTCAGAGAAACAGTTAGCTTTCCCATTGCTAAAAGCAACACCTCCCCTCTGCCATTATACCAGGTTATTCCATCACTTCAGCTCTTGAACTCTGCTGCAAAGACCTCCATTTTGCCAATTTACATTTATACAATGCAAACTGCACAAAACATATATTATAAAAACTTAGAGGGTACACTAACACTGGTCTTCAAAATAATCGTAAGAGCACTGATGTAGAAGAAAGGCGTGCTGCATTAGCAATAATTCATGCCTGCATAATATATATAAAACACTACATTGGAGATGATTGCACTCTGTTGGACTGTATAATAGTTACGCAACAACCAAGCCAAAAAGCAGTATAAGAATTTCTGATGCAGTGATTCTCATGTCAGACTTGTCTTACTGGGGTTGCCATTTAGAACATTATATTCACGTTCTGGCTATGTGTAAATCTTCATTATGGAGATAGAAATGCTGTTCCACAGCATTATCAATTCTTACTCTTTTAATGTGAGTCTGATGACTTTGGAGCTGAAAAATCTGATAGAATATTGATAAAATATAACTTAAAAGAAGACAAATTAAAAAATAATGGTTTTGGTTGGCTACATTTCTAGTGTCTTTACATGGCCCATCTTCATGACTTTGAAAACCCTTACTATGTTTTTCTGAATATTTTATATTTATAGTTTTGATATCAGAACATCTTTTGGTTTTGTTTGTTTGTTTGTTTACTTTTTACAGGATACTGACCTACACTGGACTGATAAATACTGATAAATCCTAGACTTCATGCTACAGGACAATATAACAAATATTAAAGTGAGACACTATTGCCCACTCAAATAAATTAGCCGGCCACCAAAGAGCAGCCTTCTTCATTTATTTAAAAGCAAAACAATCTAATAGGAAAAAACAGATATCAAGGTAAGACAACACATGTTCACACTGGTTATTGCCTGTCTGAGACCAATAGCATACAGTGGGTAGACCAAAATAAAAAACAAAGGCATTTGTAGCATTGCTTAAAGTGTTTCTCAAAGGGAAACTGCAGCTTCCTTAAACAGTGGGAAGTGTCTGAGGAAAGCACACTATTCAAATGGATTTACGTATCCATGTCCCTACTTGCCTGAACAGAAAGACCACTGCTGTAAGCCCGATGTGTGTAACTGTAGAACTAGTTCCCATCTTAAACTATATTAATTTCCAAGTAACCAGAAAAGATAAAGTGAATGCCTCATGTTTCTAAATCATTGCATGATTAAGGTGAAATCAGATGCAAAAATGGGCATGTGCTATTTTGCCTGCTGTTTCAAGCTCAGACTAATTATGTGGGCAAAGAGTTTTTTGGAAAGGAAGCCCATTCTCTGCTCCGTGAGGATCTGGTTCACGTAAAGATCATCTTACTGCTCTCCATGCCCCACTCTATTTTAGGCATATAAGAATGCTGCAGGGAGTTCTTATGACAGCTATGGGACACAAACTAGGAGTTAGTGTAGATCAGATTTTTTTTTAGCTCATGACCTGCAAGACATACAAGGAGCCAGAGTCTCAGCTTCTTAAGAGGAACAGAAGGAGAAAAACCAACACTTAAAAGCATATTTTTGCCTATTAGAAGTGTGGTTGAATAAGTAAAAAATAAAGACTTTACTTTTTAAAAATCTACTTTTTTCAATATATCTGAGAGTATGAAAAAATTTTGCAGCTCTTACTGAATGCACAACATGATTCCCTCATGTAAGCATGGCAATGCCCATATCCTAGTTAAAATCAGCATGCTATTATTGACATTTCTCTTTTTTTTCTTAATCGGCACTCACACCTTGGAAACAGCACTGATCAATTAAAGATTGGACTATACTTTTAAGGCTGCAGTAAGTGTCCCTCTGAATTAACATCATGTGGTTCTTTAGAGATAAACATCACCCTAAAATAGTATAAAAAAATGTGTCAGCAAAATCTGAAAGCATGTTTTCTGGCTTAAGATAATAGAGCTCCCTTTTTAGTTCAAGCAGTAAGCATGAACCCAGAAGTCGCAGACATCTGAAGTCTTGTTTTGCCACCTGCCTCTCTGATAATGAATTTATTGAGTGGGATGGATATCTGCTTACTTTGGAGATATTGGCTGAGCATGTTTCTATTAAAAAAATATTGTAATCAGGGAAGGTATTACAACAGACACTAAAGAAGAGACAGCTGAATACTGACTGGTACTTAGGCTAGTGCTAAGGAAGTCCCCTTTACCCCACTTGTACATTTGCTTTCTACTACTGTTTCTGAAAACTGTTATGCAAATATCATGTAACTGGTACCTGTCCTCAGTGATCATTGCATGAGTCCAAAAAAGCCCTTAATATTCAACAGCCCCCCTTCCAAGCTACAGCAGCAAGGTATCTTTCAAATGAATTCAGCAGTGTAGCAAAGATGCAGTGGTCATGTTAAAAGCAGGTTCCAAGCCTAAAAGCGATTTTACAGATGAAAGACAAGTTATCAACAGCATAGCAGCTGTACTGGCATATTTTCTTTGGAAATTATCTACCATATTCTACAGAATAATGACAAAAGGGAAATCTATGAGGTCTTCTGCCTCTGCAGCTAACTTAACATTTGGCTACCACAAGCGGTTAAATTATGCCCTATACCTGTGCCAAGAAACTGAATAACAATGACCCTTTGCTTTCCTTTGTTGTGCTGAACTGAATGACAAAGTGACTAACTCATGCTTCAAATGATATAGGTGATGTTACTCTCCAGAGCATCTGTAAGAGTTACTGTTGTTAAGTATATCTTCAAAATACATGACCCACCTACTGAGTCTGTGTATATCCTAAGAAAACATATTCATTATCTTTTCAGTTCTTTTTCCAAGCCCTAGAGGAAACATGTGCCTCAGCTTTCACGGTTCAAGATGTAAATTTCTAGTAGCAGCAAGAGATGAGCAATACAATACCTGACGCCAGCAGCCATTATCATAAGTCAGATCTCACTTGACTGGATTTCTCTTCCTTTTTTCTACTCAAGCTAAAATGCAGATAAACAGTGACATGAAGAAATGGCATTAGTTTCTGTGGTGACTTCACTTTATCTAAGTTAAAGCTTTGTGCAAAGTCTGTGGAAGATGCTGGTCTTTGTTTATACAAAGCAGCAGTTATTACCCTTAAAGCATGTTTAGATCAGTGCTACACAGAGTGGCTTGTACAAAGATGAGTTTTATATGGGAGAAATATTTTCAAACGGAAGAACCCCTCTTTGATGTTTATACATCCATGCTACTTTTTTCATGGTTGGAAAAAATTAAATATTATGCCCGTATTCACGAAAGACCAAACTCTGCTTTGACTTGCATACACATTAATGAGGTTTTTGAGGGGACAGTATTGCTATCTGTTATTTTCAAGGTGTGAATATGATGTAGCATAGGAAAGACTGAATAAACAAGATAAAACAATAAGCAAATGATTGATACAGAAACCTTTACTGAATCTGGAAAAACAAACAACAGTTGCTGAAAAGAACAGTCTGGCTTGTACACGTGACTGAGGACCTCTGAATGAACACTGAGGAACTAATTCTAAACTTCTGAAAATTCCTATTACAGATTAATAATGTTCTCAGATTTCTGCTTCAGAGACCAGAGACAAGACTATCTAGGTGCATTAAAATGTGTTTCTAAAATGCAGTTCTGTGCCATACAGCCCCTTTTCCAGAAAAAAAAAGTCCACATTCTGCCATAATTATAAGAAATTTAAAAGGAAAACCAAAATCAGACTGCCTGCTAAGTATGGAAACAAGAAGACTCATCTGCATTACCATTCTTCCAGCTTGTGTTCAGCTACATAGTACATTTTTTACCAAAGGGTAAAAGGTCAGTAAAGATAGTAGATCAGCAGATACACGTGAAACTGCCCATCTCATTCTGCTTTGAAATGCTCCTTCCCACCAAAAAAAAAAAAAAAAAAGTTTACAAAATGCATCATTGTACTTGCAAAAATGGAGTTCTGCTAGAAACTCAATAGAAAAGACAGGAATTTAAAGGACTGATTTTGCAAGCTGGTATTTACATAGGCAATGGGCGCTCCAGAAGAGAACTCTTCAAAGAAGACATTTTTCTAGAGCTAGGCTTATGGGGAAATAGTCCTGCCACAGCAGACAGATGGAAATGCTGCATATTGTAGGTGACTCGCAGTTGCTACACTTTTTGGATAGAATTATTTGGATTTTGCTTTTTTTGTGATGTCTGTCTGCATTAAATGCATCTCTGATCTCTTCCATCATCTCCTTTCCTCTGCTGTTTCTCATTTATTTTCTCACTGACCTCCTTTTCTTTGTCTTCCTTGTGTATTCTTTATGGTTTTTTACCAACTGATTCCATCAAAGTGGTTGAACCATCTCCCTTCTAAGGCATTTACTGCACTTGAATTTATCATTGGCTTGATATTAACTCATGTCACACAGCATCAACATTAAGTGTAAAGAGAAAAAACACCATGCAGAGATGAATAGTTTTGTGTTGAGTATTTGTAAAGTTTGTAATAAAGTTAAAAAAAAGGAGAAAAAATCTTAAACAGGTTTGAGTAATCAAGTAGGGAACAAAATGGAGCTAAAAGATCCTGAAAGCCCAGAGTTTCGTGAATAAATAAGTATGTAGCCTCTAACCTTGAACTGGTTGCATTAAGTCTAAACACTGTTTTCTAAACTTTTTATGAAGTTCAGAAACTTCACAAAATAAGGCTGTTTAATTAGTAATAGCTTCACAGTGTGAAGTGTCAAATAATGTATCCAAGTACCAGCATTTTCAGCTTACACCGCAACGTAAACTGCTCTGTTCTGTCTTTGAAAGGCAAAGCTCTAACACAGATTCAGGGGCACTCAGCCCAAGAGGAATTTTACTGTCAGGCAGCTGTAATACAGGAATGCACAGCACTAATTGGAAAGTAAACTTGTTTTCCAAATGCTGAACTAAATTTCTGTATTTGCTATGAGAAATCCATATCCTGGAAGATGTCTGGTGTTGGGGGTTTTTGCTTTTCTGATATTTCAAAAATGAGGTAGATTTTAGTCATTAATGCTGGAATAAAAAAGAAGAGTGTTCCTCATAGTCATTCTTTTGTCCAGTAATAAATACAACTCAGTTTATTCTGTTCAATTATTTTAAATAAAGTGTTTAAGTTTCACCTATGAAGTCTATTTGAAACCCAGCTGTCTCTTTCAGACCCAGAGAATGAAGAAATACAGTTTTATTCCCTGTCTTTTTCAGTGTTCAGAAATTTGCATAGGTGGGGTTTCAATCCAAATCCCGTGTGATTTTCACTTTAGCCTTCCTTTGCAGATCAGAATACTTCAGATCTCCAAAACATTCTTTAAACACAAAGTATTTTTTAAATTATTTTCAGGTTTTGTATTTGTCATTTTTTCCCAAGGGGAAAACATTTCTAAGCAGTGTCACAGCAGATCTGTAGTAAACACCAGAACAAATAATGCTATGTCATATTTCTTTTGACAAAACTGGTAATGCTTCCTGAAAGAGGAATGCATTAGTCTCACTCTGCAGATGATGAAACAGGCCTATGAGAACAGAAAACAACAATGTGTATCACTGGAAACCCTTATGTGACCTGCAGCAGCTCTACTCATGTCAATAATCAAATCAAATTCTGATTTCATATCAAGAAAGAGCTTAATACACTGTCTCCTGACTATCTGCTCCTGATCCTAACTGTGGTTAATTGCCTGCCTGTGGAAGTGCTATTTCTGATGTAATTCTACAGCACTATTTGATATTTAAGCTCCCAAAATCTAATCGCAAGCCTCTATTTCACAACAGGCTATTTTTTTGTGAACAATTCAAGAATATTTTTGTTAGTTAGTATCCTAGAATCATGTCTTTTATCATTTTAACGTTCTTCTCTGTTCTTTGTTAATTGTCTTCTTACCATTTTAATATGATTTTGTTCTCTGTCAAATAATTGCTGCTGCAGCTTACTTGATGATCAAATGGACTGGGTGATCTAATTCATCTTTATCATCTTTCTTTTTACTTGAAGCATAAATCACATCTTCACTCATAAATGTATTCAGATCTACAGCCAAAAGGTTATAGAATTAGTCTAGGAGATATAAACTTCCTTTATGCTTTTCTCAGCAAAGATTATCTTTTTCCCCTCTGAAAGATTTTATTTGTTATCAGCAGTTTAGTCAGAAACCAAGACATGAAAATAACCTCCTTTCTTATTTATTCAGGAAAAACACTGAGCCAAAACTCTCTAAGCAAACTGTACAGGGCAGTAAGAGTTTTTAGATGGGCTATTTCTGCAAAGAAACTCTTAATGAGACACATGCAGTTTCACACATTGCATGCTGGAGCTTCAAATATGTTTTCTTCATAAAGCCAAAACTAGACAGTTTAGTAGGTCTAAAATGACAAGCTCATGTGTAGAGATAAGAAGGCTTGGTTCTGTTCTCAGTTCTGCCTCTGACTGTATCTTGCTTTCTCTGTGTATGAAATGACAAGGGGAGCATTTACACTTTGCTATAGTTCCCTTTGAGATCTAAGAAAGAAAAGAGGCATGTAAATGTCAAGTATTATATTTAACTGCATATATACGTTCTTGGTAACATAGCTGTGTTGCCAAAATACTGTTCTGGAGGCAGCCACAGACAAAGGAAAAGAGTACAAGCTAAGAAGGAGATTCACTTTTTTCCATGAATCTTTGCGATACAGTTAGAGCATAGGTGAAGACAGGGAACTAAAACAGGGACTATTGTTTTTCTGCTAGTGTACGAGCTAAAGACATAAATATTTTCCCAGTGCATACTATGTTTTCAAAAGGAAAGGCATGTGAAACAAATCTGTGTAAATTGTACTGATAGCTAAAACATATCAGCAGGTACCTCCTAAGATAAAGTTTAAAACACATTTCTGATGCCCATGTTTCTCACTGACCTGAAAAATTTCCATTCTTTTGTAAACAGAAATACCTTGAAACAGGAAGGAGTAGGTTTTTCTTTCAAGCGTAACTCCCCAGTGCATATACCTACCTTAGAAAATCTTGTATGCCTGAGAGTTTGATCTTTTTTTCTATTTTGGCCTCATCAAGTAAAACCTCATACTTCCACCTACGAGCTTTTTCTTTCCTCTGTCACCAGACTATGGCAGCTGTAACAACCACAACTGTTCCTTTCTCTGCCATTATTAGAGTGAAAGCAGGCTCTTAAAGGCATTGATTGGCCTTCATGGCTATTCTTTTGCCACCCAGACTGTGAGTCAAACCAAGGCAGGATTTTATTTAGTTTGCTAAATTAGAGCTGCCCTGTTTGAACAACAGATCTTAAGATGTTATGCAGCAAGGCTGAAATCATCTTGCTGCTTTCTCCTTAGAGCTCGCCTCAGAGAAGCAAATGAAACAGTGGCATAAATAGAGTTCTGCAGATGGTCAGGGAATTGGCCAAGAAAATACTGCAGAATGTAAGGCTTTATACTGCACAGCATCAATTCCAGCATGTCAGTATTAATGATATTTTGAGTCAAGAGTGAAACCCAGCTGACACAGACCAGCCCTCCTTGTTGACTAGGGAATATTTTCTACGGCTAACTCTCATTTAGAATTCTTCAGTGATGGCTTTCCTACCTCACAGCTGTAAGCTGAGAAAGCTACAAATGAGACCTCTTGTAAAAATAAAAAAATAAAAAAAATTAAAAAATCATAAAGTGGAATTCCTCATATTTTTTAAAAAAACAAACACAAGAAGGAGAAAATGTTCTTAGTCATTGGAAAGTATCACTGAAGAGCATCACTTTTGCTGCACTCCAACTGAAATTCAGCTTTGCTTTCTTATCTGTCCTTCCATTTGTTCACTACCTTTGCTGGTGGGTAGTAATTGGTTACCTGCAGAAGTAAATAATACTTCTAGCTTCTTTTACAAAACATTAGTAATATAGATCCCCTGGCTTAGTTATGCACAGTACTTAAGCAATTTCTCCAAGGAGCTAAGCACCGTTACTTATCATTTGTTATACATTCAGCTTCTCTCTTCTTGCAGTTCCAACTTTCTCTGTTCCCTTTAGCATTCTGGTTATCTTGTGTTGAATTTATCCATTTCCATATATAAACAGATTTGAATGATTTGGCAAGGCCATTTGTATGTCAGGACAAGGAATGCAGATCACCTTTTAAAGCTAGAAATGGTTATATGGAAAGCAGCAAATAAAAATGCAAAGATAAAAAAACTATAGTAAAATTTTTCTGCTCTAATCCAAATTGGATGTCCAAACATGGATTAGAATAAGGTAAATCCTGCCTCCTCTAACAAACAAGGAAAAGACAGGCACCTCTAGAAGGGAACTCATCTCTTCCAGCTGCCATACCAAGCTTAGAATTATTCACCTTTTGAAGTGTTTATTGATTGACTATAAAAGAAACCTACCATTCTTAGTCCAGGCACAGATGTTTCACTCTAGATATCTAAAGGTAGATGAATCTCTTCCTACATGTAAGGAACACCACATCATTGCTGCACAACTGTCAAATGTACAACCCTGCAAAAATCAAACAAGTATCAAGGTGATAGTAAATGTATATAGATTTAATGATATTATTCCTTGTATAATGTTCCTAGTTAAAGAGTTTTATAAAGAATGTTAAAAAAGATTTGAAAGAATGGCTTGTAGACTGGACTGCCTGACATACAATGACAGGTCCGTGTGAATCTGCAGCTCATCAACCACATGCGTTGTGAGCTCTTTGCTTGTTACTAATTCATAGAACCCACAAAATTACTCAGGCTAGAAAAAATCAACTACAATGCCTCTGATTATCTGAAAACAGATACAATATTCTACAGTGCTAATGGCATTAGTCCATGTGACTACTCCTGTTATTGACATGCAACAATATGTAAATTTCTGCATCATTTAATGTGGCCACATCTACAAAACAGACCCTCTTACCCTTCTTACTACCTTGAACCCCATTTCAGATCACAACTGAATTTGCCTTTGGGATTGGAATAATGTCTTTTAGATTTATCTTAAGCAGACCAATTCCTCTGAGGATATAACTTGGCATAGCACCGTGCAGTCTGAAGATCTACCTCAGCATCCACTGAAAAGCTCCCTCTATTACCTTTCCCTGAATCACAATTATTCTTCTTTTTCTCACAGAAAGCCAACATTCCCATGCTGAGTTAATGAAATTTAATTCAGATATCTATTTTTCATGGGCCATGCTGTCAACCTGAAACGTCTGTGCAACTTCATCCCTGCAAAGACAGTCAAGCATTGAAAGAGTTTGCTCAACAAGGCTGTGTACTCTCTGTCCTTGAAGATTTTCAAGACTAGATCAGATAAAGCCCTGAACAACCTGGTCTGACCTTGTAACTGACCGTGCTTTCAGCAAGGGGATGGATGATATCCTGAGGTTGCTTCCAGCCTGAACTGTCTTATGATCCCACAAGCACTGAGACACAGCTCGAAACCAAAAACTGACTAACACCTGCTTTTCTGATATGGTGAAACATCCTTCTGGCTGGCTCTGGGCACTGCAAGAAAGAAATCCATTGCTGCACCCTGTTCTTTGGGGCCTACTTTAGGCATATTTTTTGCCACCATGAAGGGATTGTTCTTGGACCAAGAATGTCCATCTGTTCCATCTGCCTTTGTGATATGAGGTCATATTATCAATAGCAACTCAACAATTCTCTGTAGAGAATTCTAACAGAAATATTAAGCTTATCAAATGTAAAGGATGAAGTTTAGCATCTGGTGTGGAAAAAATGGAAGGAACAAACCCCAAGACAGGGTTTATGAGAATGGCATACACTGATGTCCACTAGATTTACAGGTCACCAAGAGCTCAGACACCCAAACTGAGAAACGAAGGACAGTGAGTAAAAACCTGAAAACTCACACAGCTGGTATGGAATAGAGAAGTCAAACACTGTCAGCATCTAGAAATTATGAAAAAGCATACCAAAACCACTATGGCTGCCAAACTGAGATCCATGAGATGCGAGGAAGACTTGATGGCTGGCATCCTTTGTCCTGCAGGCCGCCGAAGGGAATCCTGGACAAACAGCCTGCATACAAGCATCCTGGTGTATATGAGTATATGGGTAGGAGAGTGTAAAGGTGAATGAATGAAACCAATTTTGCTTAAAAATAAAACCACCTTCTCATGTAAAGTCTGGCTTTGAGATTTGCTGTATTGCTGATTTTCCTATAACAAGACAGGCTGACTCTCCCCAAGGACACAACAGCAATGTGCAGGCGGGGATTGGGAGTGAGTGAATTTTAGGACACCACTCTTGGAACTGCCAGGTGAAATTAGAACAGCCAGTAGGACTCCCGAGGCACCAGACCAGACATCTTCATGCAGTTTTATTCTCAGTACATGCAGGGGGTTACATACCGCACTTTGATACACTGTGATTCTGTATAAGAAAAAAATATTTACATGTTTGTTCTTTATAGTTTTCATCGTCATACACTTCTCAGAATTCTGTGGTGTTTGGTCATTTAAATTTTATTTTCTTGGCTTTAGTATGAAACTTTAGGAGTTTAAATTTCTCAGTATTGAACTATTTTTCAATTCAGGCAATTGGATTATCTAAGTAATTTTGTACTATACTTTCTTTTTCTATCAATGACTACTATGCCTCTCTGGTTTTTAGTATCGGGGAATTTTATCTCTCTACTGCACATCTCATCTGGGTCATTGCTTTAAAAAGTGAACAGAATTGCTTTAGCGCTCATCTGTAGTCATGCACTCCCTCTGCCCATTTATTTAAAACATTTTCTCTCTCTTGGTGTTCCAAAGCAGTAGGTCAGACTGTAATGTATTCACCAACTCCGTAGGTGTATTTAAAAAAACATTCTTGCACCCACAATTTGAAAGTAGGAACCAAGGTTTCATTTGCCATCTCTAATGGGAATTATTCAGCTAACAGCCTGTGTAGTACTTTGAGAAATGCAGTTGTAAATTAAGGCACAGACATATTATGTCTGTGACTTTCTCTCATCAGTTTTTTATTACTTCTGTTTTTTAAAAAAATCAAATACTGGCTATAAACGTATTGTTCTAAACACATACTCACTGTACTTAAATTACTGCTCACTGGATACTACCCTCCAGACTGTCACCGATTAGTGTTTCTGGTATATTGATGCTGCAGGATTCTAGCTTAAATATCTACTGTTACTTTAAATTTTCTTAACTCCTTTTTTAAAATGTAGATGGCATAGAAGACTATTCCATTGGTTCCACCATCTGCTTCCAAATGTAGGTGTACAAAGATATACCTTTTTCAAACATTGCCAGCCCATATCCTTGAAACAATCCCTTTCTGATGATAAAGAAAACATAAATCTAAAGGAAAGGACAATTTAGACAATCCTTCCCATCACTCAGTGCCTGGTGAAGTCAATCAGAGCTTCTGATGCTAAAGTTCCAGTTGAGATCTCCTCAAAGAAGGCCTGCATGACTTCGAAGAGCTTCTCTATACGTGTGCTGTTGGAAATCCTTTACTTCTACAGACCAAATAGAAAAAGGTTATTTTAGCCCTTTATTAATTGAGGTTTGTCATGATCTACTCTTATGCATTTTCATCTGCTGAGCACATTTTGATTTCAGTTACATAGACTGTGGAATAGATTTCACAGGAGTGTAATGTGGCAAGTACCCCATAGGTTTGCTTGAGCAACTATCATCTCTTCAGGGGTAGCAAACAATATGAAATAGTCTCGAGACACTGTTTTCCTTGCTGATTTGCCCAGTCAGACACTGAATCTGTCAGTAAGGCAAGAGGTTCAAAGGGGATAAATGCCACTTGTATCCTTACCATGCAGAGTGTTAATTGACTGCAAATGCATCTATTGCTTTTCTTTTCCATGAGACATAGTATAAATCTACTCATTTTAATAAATTTATATTTTTTTCAGGTTTTAAAGAAAACAGTGGCTGTACAAGTAAACTACTATAATTTTTATGGTATATCGTATAGGTTCCTACTTAATTTTACAGTTTGTGGTGGTCAAGAGCTTTCCTATTTACATGTTAGCAAAACAGAGGGGAAAACGTGCTTGAGAGCTTTGACTTGGGCTAACCATGCCACCTGATTTTGCAAGCTAATTATCATTCTTTGATAGCTAGAGACCTCTCACTCTACTGGCATGAATGTTGCGTTTTGTTGTAATTGAGCCTTTAGTAGTCAATATCACATATAAAACTAGCAGTTAGTTAAACTAACAAATGCATTAAGGGAAAAGAAAAAATACTTTTTTTACTTGTCTGAAAACTGAGCGTCCCCTTAAACTGTTAGACAAATTACAAGGAAAGTAGTACACAAACGAAAATAAAATGAAATAAACAAACCTAAAAGTAGTCTGCATGATAATTATACATTCCTCTCACTGCAGTCTCCATTTTGGTTTGTTGGGTTTTTTTTTCCCCTGTATCTCTGAGTGTAGTATGTTCCATAGGGCTGAGTATAAAGGCAAGAGTGCTTACTTTTTCTCCAGTTTTAGCTCCAATAAATAAGAGTTACTGATAAATCCATAGCACTACTGGTTCCTGAAGACAATTTCTCAGTATTTTTATGTAAAGGTCACCTAGCTTTTTAGTTAAAAAAAAAAAGGAGTTACATGGTCTATTTACTTTGCAAATATTTTTCACAGATTATAGAAAGAGGGACACAAGAAAAATACATAAAGTGCTTGGTACCCTTGTGAACCCAATTCTTGTTTTCCAGAGTCATAATCAAAATAGACATAGACCTATTCAAAAACAGATGAAGGGTACATCTACACTGTCAAATAACTTTGCACTCATGTTTGAACCTTGGCCTCTTTTTTCAGTCAAGCAGTACAGATAAAATACTACAGTAGACAAGGGGTTCCCCCCCCCCACATTGTCTTCCAAAAACATCCCAGCAAATTATCCCTCAAATGACATCACACACCTTCATGTTAAAGATACACTACTCTGGTGAGCACTGTTGCATTATTGAATTTTAAAATAAATAATGTTGAAACATTATTGAATATTAAAAAAAAAAGCCACATATCAAAAGGCATTTTTCAGTCTTGGAGTTTACAGTTGGGGCCTAGGGGAGATGCACAACCAAATCCTATACAGTGTGGATGTCTCCAGCATGGGTGGCAGGGGAAATGCCACTCATCATGTGGGCATGAGAACTTGTCTCTACTAGGTTGGGTTCCAGACCTTACTGTCCAACATTGAGGTACTTCATATTGGAGAGCTTCCCAGAACAGGACAGGACCCTGTGGCATATGAAGGTACAGACCCTAGGTGAGATCCCCCATCGCACACATAAGTGCCAGTTATATACAATCACTTACCCACCCAGGTTCTGCCCTGGAATATGCCTACATGCAGCAAAGCACCTTTGCAGCTCGCTCACACTCCACCAAGCTGCTTACGCTCTCCATGCTCATCTGACCAGGTCTCTTCTTCCCTGATACTTAAGCTGTGGGAGGCTCTGGGCACGCCCCTCATTGCAGGCAGGTGGGCACAGAACTGATTTGCAGGTGAGCTCAGAGGCCCAGATTTAGTGTTAGTTGCTTCCTCACCACATTTTAATGCATAATCACTCTGCAGCCTGGCAGCCAGAGAATGAGCAAAGCCTCTTCTCAGAAAGGGCCCTTACAGGACCCCACTGATCAACATTCCCAGCAGGGAGGGGCACTCATCCAACAGCTACAAGGGCAGTGGTGAGGCATATATGAGGGTGGGTTTTTTTTCTTTAATTTCTTTCTTTATTATTTCTAGTAACCACTTTGTAGATCCCTTCCTACTACTATCTTAGAAATCACTAACACTGTGGAAAACCTTAGGGTCACTTTATCTGGTCAGAAATAAGAGGCAAAACAGTAGAAGAGCCCTTGGCATACCAGGGGGCAAAGTGATAGGCTTCAGCTCATAACTCTGCCTTATGAAAGGCTACGAGCATAACTGTCTTAATGAAAGCCCGTGTCTTGTCTCCCCGTATGAGAAGCATTTAGTGAGTCACAGACCAGTGTTGACCAGCTAGGACCGTGGCACAGGGTCTCAGGCTGGGAAAAAGCATGCAACACAACATGGCAAGTGGGAGAGACATGGGCTTACATCTAGGTGCTGAGGTAAGAGCCATGCATTCTCACCCTTAGTGCGTAACACTGTGGCAATTCTAATTACAGACTACAGATTTTGAAACATAACATTAAATCTAACCAAGAAGCATATTTTTAAGATGCTCTGTTTTGATACCACGTATAAAGGGATCATAGAATGGCCTTATTTTCTGTGGATTTAAGATTTAATGTTACTTACTCCCAAGGGAGTCTATTACGCTAGCACTGTTCTGTGGCCACCTGTGAGTTACTGATTAGACAGGATATGTAAGAAACAAAAGGTATCTTTGGGAAAATACAAGAGCAAAAAAATGTCACTGAAACACTATTGTGTATTCCCTTTAGAAACATTCATTTAAGGCAGTAACACTTCTTCAGGAGTGAGCAATGCTTTTCTAATTGCTTGTATTATCTCATTACCGGTGTTTCACAACAGGTAGTAGATAGATTGTAACTGGCAAACCTCTAAAGACTCTAGAGAGAAGCATAAACACACACACACACACACAAATATAATTTCAGTGATTACCTTCCAAGCCTTTAATAAAAGTAGTTAAGGCCTGATTTAAAATCCTTCCCTCTGATGATAATAGCCTATTTGTCAGATGTTATTATACAGTGATGATAGTCATTGTGCAGTAAAATGCTTAGCATTTGGCACTAAATGCTGATTATTTATTTTTTTTTAGTTGTTTATATCATGGCAAGTGGCAGAGAAATTGGCCTGAAGACTGGCCATCTAACCCCAAGAGACATCAAGCTTTAAAATAAACTTTCCAAGCCCACACTTCTATATCTTTGAAAGGGAAGCTATTGTACATTAACAAATAAGAGATATGACCAAGTGCCAACACAATATAATTCTTAAAATGAAAAGGATTTATATTAGATCTAAAAAAAATACTGAATTAATGTTTAACCCATTTAATACTTTATCTTTGAGCTGAAACAGCCTCTTCCTTTTGACTGAAATTGGAACTCCATGAGTGATGTTTCTTTGCAAATTCTAGCCCTTAGGTATGCTATAGCTTTTACATTGTGGTTAAATCTTAATTAATTACTCTAAATTATACTCAGATGTATTTAACTGTGGTGCCATAAACCCAAGCAAAGTATTACTAACCTTTAAAATCTTGACAGCATCCAGAAGAAAACATCAAGTACTCAAGTTGTCTGATCTATTTTTACATTCATATTAGTGTTCAGTCAAAGGAAGTATAAAATACTCACTTAGATGTAAACACACTGTAGATGTCAGAACTTCAGCAAGAGGAATCCCCTTTTCACTAATCCCAAAAGACTTGAATCAGCTTCTGCCTTTTAGAATAATATTTTCCAGACATCTTTTATGGAGTTTTATTACATCACTTTGACAATGAGTCAGATCTTGTACTCTATTTATTTCTGTCCTTTCATAGAATATATGATGTGGAAATCTGATCATTGGTGAATATGTGTTAGACAAAAATTGCTGCTATCCCTCTATAAGGTATTTAAAATCCCTGTGATTTTTCCCATAAATTTACATTAAATTAGACAGATCATAATCGAGCAGTGATAAAAGAAGCAAGACTAAAATTTAGTTCTAGAACACAGAAATGGTAATACTTTATTTACCTTTATTCTATTTACAAATAATTCTTGTGTGTGATCTTTATCTAAAACAGTAAATAAATCAGTGCAATAGCAATAACTGTTTTGAAAAGAACTACAGATTATATTTTCCTTAATCAGCTGTTACTGTATAAATAACATGGATACTTGATATTCAGTGTATGCAATGCAATAGACACCTCACAGCATTTACTTAGTGCAAGCCAAAGAATTTTTTGCTTCCAAAAATCCTTACTTAGAATAATCAGTCTGAAATATGTCAAATTTCCTGTGAAAAGTACCAATATTTTCTGTATGAATGACAAGGTATGCACCTAATTGATAATGGATGCATGCAAAAAATGGGAATATGATCACTTCATAGAAATAATGAACTGGAATTTATTTATTTATTAAAGAAAAATACTGAACCATGGTTAAAAATATGTTACACTGTTACACACTTTTGCAGTCAGGATCTTCTGGGTAAAAATATTTCATTTTATTTGAGAAATTGCTTTAGAAATATATTAGATTTATTTACCTACCTCACTCAATTTTGTCAAGAACTTACAAGCTTATATATATTCAAAATGTAAAGCACTCTTAATATGAGATAAAATGTTTACTGCTTTTATTACTATAGAAGGTACTGGTTCACTGTTTTTTACATATTATCCTCAATGAGATTTCTATCCATCATTATTTCTAATTTAGTCTTCAGTAATTTGTAGTAACAGATTAGCTTGTTATCAAGGAATAGAAGTACACACAAAACCCATGCTTGGATTGGCTGATGAAGGTGTGGAGGCAGTGGTTTGGGGACTTTTCTAGATAAGAAAGGACCTTCTGCTGTTGGACTGATAGCAGACAGAGTTGTACTCTAACAGAGTTATGTTCCTATGTGAACATCTTTCCAACAAACTAAGCACCCCCTAAAAACATTTCCAGATAAATGCACAGTGCAAAACCGATAAAGATCGTCAGAATAGTTCTTTATCAGGTTGCACAGGAAATTCCTCAAAATTTCATAATAAATACCATTTATTTAATTCCACAATGAATTCATCATTACATATAATACTTACATGTAATATATAACTGGTTTTGCCCTGAATCAGAAAGAAACTGCATTGCATCACCTCCATACATTTCTTCAACACAAATGTTTACTAAAGCTACGTATATGTTGCTGAATACATCTGCCACAGGATCTCAAGCCAAAAGGGGCTACACAGGTTTTTCCACTCTGCCCATGGCTAGCCATGATTATCTATAACAGATCTATAGCAGATTAGCTGCATCAAGATCTCACAGATTTCACCTTTGTGTCTCCTGGCTTCATATGGTGCTTTTGTTGCCATAAGAAAAAACTGGGTGAGAAAGACAGAGGCTGGATGTTGTTTTCAGTTCAAAATGTTTGAAATAATTTGAGGACTGTGTTGCAGGCCAGCAGAGTAGTTTTCTGAAAATGCAACGATGTGAATAACCAACACATTGCATGTAGGGTAGGTGATGGCGTTTGAAGGTGCAAAGCCTTCTGGCATAGCACTGAAGGGTAGAGGATGCAAAACCTGGGGCAATCTTCCCCACGCTGCTTATTTGGGATGAGTCACTTGCACTTCCTACACTATCCAGGAGAAAAAGGTCTTTGTTTTTTCTAAACTGCCTTTTGCAGGCACTGTTCTTCACTGGATATGTATGGGTATGGTGAGTCTAACAGCCAGTTAAATTCACCCGGTTCGTCTACGTAGTCATAGCTGAGCCACTATTAAGCAACTTCCTCTAAGCACCAGTCTGACAGCTTAGGACCACTTCTTCAATGTTGCCCTTTACTCTCACTGTATGCACAAATGTTCCCAAAAAAACCATGAGATGTTTTGAAAAGCCAGTAATTCATGTTAAGCACTTAATGGAAAAAGCGCAGTTTGAAAATCTGCCTTTAACTCACAAGAGGTCTGCCACAGTTTAATTAACTATAACGTACTGATAAGATTACTCACTTACTGCATCCAAATATTAAAAGGATTATCTAGATATTGATTATAAAGGAGCTTGGCCACAGCTGAGAAAAGCATCAATTTTCAGGAAACCATTTAAGCAGTTACTTAAAACCTTTCCTGACTGAAGGTCACTGAAGTTTAGGAGGTTGTCATCAGAACATTACTCTGGTGCTTACGTGTGTTTGAGATTAAAGAGAGCATCCAATGATTCTTTTATACAGACAGCAGCATCTGGATTTCTTCTTTAAACTAGATGAAAATATAAAGATAAACTCAAATCTGTATATAACCTCTGTCAGTGAATCAAATATTGTTATAGTGAGGTTAATTCCCATGAAACAAATATGGAATTCAAGTTTCATCAGAGATGTTAAATACAAAGCTTATTAGTTCTGGAAACATAGATGAGCATATTTTTAATTTCTTTTGATGATATAATATCTTTAGGGAAGATTATCCTTTTGGTTTTTCTCTCTTGACACATTGTATATGCTGTGTGTTGTTTATTAAAACGATGAAATGTATAATCTGTAATTTCTTCTGGACAAAACTGATAAATGCACTATAGCTACTGAAGAAAAGAAAGTTGCAATATGGTGTTGAATTTGTTCTTTCAAAAAAACTGGTAGTAGGTTGAATACGTCACCCACCAGAATTTTGGAAAAAAATTTTTGGAAAAAATTGTGGAAAAAGAATTTTGCATACCTTGGACTATTCAAAAGGCAGGCTCATTCGGTTCTTTTTTATGCTTTCATTATTGCTAATAGTACAGCCACAAAACAGTGCTTCGTTGATTTCTAGTGCTTGATTTAGTATCAGTATATAAATTGTACCATAATTATAGCCTTACTAACATCTAAACTGAATTTAACAATGCTGCAGATTGCGTGGGAAAGCTTGCAAAAGGTGATGCACACTGCACTAAGACCATAATACATTCATTAGATAGCAATTTGTTAGTTTGAGATTGAAAGCTGTACCACAGTTCACAGCTATTACTGAATTTCTCATGTTAGAGACTTAAATGCTAACAACATCCTTTCTAGATTCTGAAATTGCAGCCTGAGACGTACACGGTATTTCTTGACTTCATTTCATGCTTTTAGAACTTTTAATTATTTTTCTGTGTAGGCAGAAGCTACCACAAAGACTCAAATACTTTATGACTACAGAGATTCTTATGTCACTTCCAGGCAATCTCGAGCCATTCACAGTTTATTCCCATGACTCAAACAGAAGTTTCTGCAGCAAGTCTGCATATAGAAGCTGTAAAAGCTATTGATGAAATAATAGTTTTTTCCCCAGCATCATACTACACTTATCCTGAATCACTGAGAGCAACCCTCATTATAAATTCTCAGCTATCCAAGGCTGATGTCCAAATACTCACAGGGGTCTCTTTTTTTTTTTGAAACTTCATGTAATTCCCACAAATGCTTTTGAACCATATTGGCTGTCAGAATATATATTTTATTCACGTAGATCCTTTAACTATTACACATGTGGGGGGGAAAAAAAACCACATTGGTTTTACAACACTAAGAAGCCTGCTGAAAAGGCTGAAGCTGCATTTCCTGCAATAAGATGTTTGCTGCTTGAAATGGAAAACTCAAAGTTAGTAACCCTTGTGGCAAAATTGGTATCCATGTTAAACAGCACCCAGAATGAAATAAAGCCACATAGTGCTTCGTCAGTCTAAAAGATATTCTCTTGTACTGGGTAAATCTCACAGCACTCTCAAAACTATCAAGCTGCAACAAGGTCTTTTACCATCTCATACCAACATACTCCTCAAGCCAGTCCCTCTGCTGTCTTTTTCCCCTATTTCACCTAATCCAGGACCCACTCTTTCTTCTCTTGTTTCTTCCTCGGCTGCTCTTTTCATTGACTTTCAACCACTTAACAGAACCAGCCACAGCTGCACCTTACCTACATCAGCCAACCCACCACCCCTGAAGCCAACCCACAGTTGTATATTATCAATGGTAATTAACCCAGCTTCATTCCTCTACAGGTAAAAATACAGTTTCCAGGTTCTTTTAGGTCTTTTGGCTTCCTTATCAAGTGTGTATGTATTGTGGCCCCTTCAATACAGGGAAACAATAGGGTCTTAGAAGACAATGGGGTTTAGTACCTAACTCTCATGGCTTGAATTCTAAGTGATAATCTAAAAATATGTAATTGAATCACTGAGACCTCCCTCTATTCTACAACTGTTAGGCAACATCAGCAAGATTGTGCTTCAGAAATAATATTGGCTCCACTAAGCTTTAGGCAGCCATAAATTCAGGCTACTTGAGTACTTTAAATGCAGTAGAAACACATATTTCATTCCTCTGATACCATTAAAAATATTTATGTTATCATCACAAGTATTCATCACTTACCAGTATATATCATCATTTCAGAAATATTGATTTCAAAAAGATCATATAATAATAGTACATTACTTATATTCTATTAACTCATATTGGTGATACCTGGATGCCCTGTAAAGATAATAAAATTTATCCTGACAACACATACAACTTTCATCCCAACAAATATCCAAATGGTATATGCAAGTCTAATTTTTTATATTTTTTTTTTAAAGTATGTAAACCAGACTTCAGGCAGAACATGTAATTAACACTGACTGAAGATCAAAAATTGTAGATGTTGCTTGTATGGAAGACAGATGTATGTTTTTATCTTTCCAATCTTATTTACAACATGTACCAATAAAATCTTGTCTCATCAGAAAGAAGCAGCTTGTATCTAAAAGTGTTCTGAAATGCCCCTGCTTCATACCAGTGGATAATAATGAGAAACCGAACCTTGATTCAACTGATTTATTAATTTTTCAATATAGCTATCTTCCCACTCCTTTTCAGCCTCCAGACACAGGTAACCATGGTTGCGTCTACACCATGGGATTCCCCACAGTGCAAGTTTAAATCCTGGCTATATCTCTTACCATGCTGTGGTCTCCATTAGAAGGACACCCTGGCATGGGTAGACTGAAAGTCACAGCACTCTCCAGCTGTTTTCCTGACCTGGAATAAGCATACTACGGAATATAAACGCCGCGTAGTCTCATTTCAGCCACTGGTACAAAGTCAAGTGCCGATTTATATGCAGAAGACACATAGTACTGCCTTATCTTCACTACATCAGATTACTATAATTGTAATATTAGAGTGCTGGGAGAGGATTACCTCTTGAATGAAAGTTGGATGAAGATTCAGCTGCGACCAAAGGTGAATCCAATTGGCACAGCAATATTTCTAACATCTATATTCAGGTTGGCAATATTTCTGCTGTTACCTGACAAAAGGCTCTGACTTATCTTGATGGAAAATGATCTAGGCTCATTTATTTATCATTGCTCAGCCAGAGAGTGCCGATGCCATTTAGGAAACAGTGACACCTTCAGTGCTTTGGTATTCTTAGCTGAGATAGAGTGCTTCAGCCCATCAGACCTGCCCTGCAGAAACAAGTGCATACTGGTAGAATTAATGATCAAGTTCAGTGCCTCTAAATGCTTTGTGTAAATGGTCTAGGAATTTCAGCATGGAAAAAATGATGGAGCTATAATAAGAGTCAATAACGTCATGAGTGGTGTGAAGAAGTAAGCAGGGACTGGCTGCTCACTCTTTCTTCATACCAAAGAAGCACAGCAAGCTATCAAATAAAGCTAGGTGTGAGATTAAAATGAAGAAAAGGTGGATTTTCATCCACTGTGTAAGTAATCTGTGGAACTTCCTGCCACAAGACTTTGTAAATACTAAATGGATCTTTAAATTCAAGTGGAGGCTATGCAAGTTCATGGAAGAAATTTTCATCAGCAGTTATTAACTTCAAAAACATCATTTCTTCTCCAGAAATTCCTTCTGCTGCAAGTTTCTAAAGACTGCAAGAAGAGTATGCTGAGAAATTTTAACCATGTTTGTTCCGTTCCTATACACTTTCCTAGATACCCACTTCAGGTTAATATTAGAAAAGCGATGCAGGACCTTTTGGCATGACTTCCTACTGTAATTTTACCTTCATTAAGTCTTCTTTATCATGAAAGCACTCCATAACCATGACCACAAATATTTGAGTTCTGTGTTAATGAAAGAAGGTTAGTGGATTAATTTGAACAGTAGATAGTCTCTATCTGTCCTTTTCTAATATCCCTCCCTGGCTTTGGGCTCATTTCCTATGTAACAGATTTCTGAGCAAAGGCAATCTGAAGGAATAAGAGTTAGGGAATGAAATCTGCTAACTGTCTACAGGGTAAATAAGCTTGTTTTGGTTTAACTCTGGCCAGCAACTAAGTACAGAGCAGTTGCTTGCTCAGTCCACCACCCCTCCCTAGTAGGATGGGGAGGAGAATCAGGGAAAAGGTAAAATTCATGGATTGGAATAAGAACAATTTAATAATTATAATAAGATAAAATATTACAATAACAACAAATGTAATGAAAGGGAGAGAGAGGGAGAGTGGAATAAAACCCAAACGAAGAAAAAACCCAAGTGATGCACAATACAATTGCTCACTACTCACTGACTGATGCCCAGCCAGTCCCTGAGCAGTGATCAGCAGCCCCCAGCTTATATACTTATATACTCGCATGTGCTTATATACTGAGCACGACGTTCTATGGTATGGAATATCCCTTTGGCTAGTTCAGGCCAGCTGTCCCGGCCCTGCTCCCTCCCGGCTTCTTGTGCCCCAGCTCACCGGCAGAGCAGGGGAAACTGAAAAGTCCTTGACTTAGGGTAAGCACTGCTCAGCAACAACTGAAATGACAGTGTTATCAATGTTTTTCTCATACTAAATCCAAAATACCGCATTGTACCAGCTAGTAAGAAGAAAATTAACTCTATCCCAGCCAAAACCAGGACAATGCTGCATCCCTGGGTGGCATAAACATGTCAGCTGATGCCCCTTGGCTTTAGTGCCATGGATTTTTTTCTGACCTTTACTATTTGCCAACAAATTTAGAGCCTCCTCTAAGTGACACCCTCAAGACCAGATTTTCATGCCTTTTCTGTTGTAAACCTACAGAAACACCATCAAAGTTTGTCATCTCTAGCATGTATGACCCTGCATGTCAGCTCGTGCATAAAATCTCTGTACTTCCCATTAAAACTTCCATGTTATTTTTGCTCCAAAAAACATTTCTTCTTAGTGTTATCTGAAAATAATAACAGAAAACTTCAATGTTGTGGCAGATTTGAACTTTCCTGCAAGAAAATGGTTTTCATATTCAGGCAGCCCAAGACTGGAAAATTATTCAATCAGGAGCTGACAGTTATGAATGTTGGCACCATCCGTTCTTGAAGTAAAAGTTACTTTTTTCTACCTCTTTGTCTGTTCCACACATCTGCCAGGTTGAAATAATGTAGTACATATATTTCTTCCTCACAGGGATAGGCAAGAATAAACACAGCACTAACATTATTCGCATTGCCTAACCCAGCACTGAGGCTCACTTTGGATGTGAGTGCAGTATAAGAATCTATACATTGTGGAGCAGAATTCCACAAAAAAGAGAAAATGCATACAGAATAAGTGGCATCCAAAGGTTATAAAGTTTATAATTTCTGTAAGAACAAGAAATAAAATTTAGACCTTCCAGTCCAGTGCTTTCATCATAAGATCATTACAAGATGAAAGTCATCTCTGGTCAACACTGCATGCTCTATTCCCAGCTGTACCACATTCTCCAGACAGTAGCTATCAACTATTATGAAGCAACTTAAGACTCCTTTATTAGAGCAATAAGCCAGCCTTTCATAGACATAAAGCTAACTGCCAGTCCTCCCCTATTTAATAGCTCCACAGAGAAAATTTATGAATGTCACTATCTTGACACACCCTTTGTTTCTATCATTGTGTTATGGCCCTGTCCCTAAAATTTAAAGCATTTTGTACCACTGAGGAAAACTGATGCTACATATTTACTGCATGTGCATAAGTTTATCCTCCCAGATGAAGTTTTTCCAGTGTAATTTTTGAAATGTCAGAAGTACAAGTGCAATCTAGCTATTAAAGCCAAAATTCAAAGTAGGGACACCTGTGTTCTAGCTGTCCTTAATCTCCAGTTTTTCAAGTATGAAAAGTCTCCACTTCTTGAGACTGTTACAAGGACAAAAGTTATTCATAAAGTAGGTGGAAATCTCTGTGCAGAAAAGTCACTATAGGGTTTGAAAATGTTATTAGGGCACCTCCTTTTTATATAAGCTAGGGCTTGTCCACACAAGAGGATTATTTTGTGCTGATCTGTGGTACTCTAATCAGAACGGAACAAATATTCCACAATTATTTCTATGGCTAGATTGCTCAATGCAAATTTAGTACTGCACAGGGCTACTCTCTCCACAAGATTCTGTACAGGTATTTTGGGGGCCTACGACTGAGTTTGAGATGTCAGTGATCTAGATGTCTACATCTAAGCTAGACACCCTGCTTTTTTGTTCCTAGTCAATGGAAAGGAATGGGCACTTATAGGACACAATCCACATGATCCTTTTAATCATGTCCAAGTTAGAGTGAGATGAATCAGTGATCCTGAGTGCTTTCTTGTGAAAATAATATAGATAAACTGTTCAGATACTGACATTTGCACTGTCAATGTCCATATTTCTCAGATTAATTTTACCTTTCATTGTGTGTGTTAATGGAACACTGTCCTCCAGCAGCAAGCCAAATGCTCAAGTTTTCACTATTCTCTGCTTCTTGCTCCACTGTACAGCTTTTTCTGTACTTTCTGATATAGATACTAATTTTTATCTTCCAGTAAGGAAATCAAGACTAGTAGCAAAATATTTCACATCTTAAGGTGGATTAGCATGTGTCAACTTGGACAAGGAGCTTTGCAGTAGTACCAGTAGTTGCCCGATATCAGCAAAAAAATGAGAAGTAATATAAAGCTCAACAGTTTGTGAAGTTGTATCCATGGATCAGGCTGTGATTCAGCCACAACAGTAAATGAAGCTTCCGCACTCCTGGTCCTGGACAAAAAAATTCCACCCCAACAAGCATTGATTTGATATCAATTATTTCTAATAATTTGAAAACAGAACTAAAACTTTTTATGACCTCATTCCTAGGAGGAAAATACTGATCTGTGGCAAAGGTATAAAGAAAACAAATACCATTTTTCTGGAGCTGTGTGCTGATCTCATTTCAAAACTGCAGGTCAGTATGAAACCCCCTCTATCTATTTATAAAACAGTGGCCATCACTCACGGTTCCGAACATCACTGTAAACATCAGATCTGAACTACAAAAAGCTCCTTGCAGTAACCAACACCTTAATTCCGTCTGGGTTGTCTGTATAGGTTTTAAAAGTGTTTAATTTCTCAGAGGCTGTGGATAGCTTTGAATGGATTTTTGATTACCAAGTTGCACAGGACAACAGACAGAACCTTATTTCTACTGCCTCTCTTCATTCAAAAGTCATCAGTTTCACCATAGGCTTTAAAAGTATATGTGTTTTGAGATGTTACGGATGTTAGTGCTGTGGAAATCCCTTTGTAATTTTTAATAATCCAGTTTTGTCTCTGCTTACATGGCCTATGAATCTCCACTTAGATTCCAGAAAGAAACTCCTTATCTCTTGCCTAAAATATTAAATGACTGTACAGGGTGCATGTGGGAGACTAAGGGGAAGCTGCTGCTGCCTCATACTTAATATTACTTGCTTTGTGCCATGACTGTACAACACATACTCCAAGATACCCAAGGGGAAAACAGAAAGAGCTTCCCTGTGAACCCTGGGAGGTACAGTAAGGGAGATTCTTAAAATGCAGTGAGTTGTCAAAAAACCTTCTCTCCCTTGAAATGATAGATGCCAAAAGCAGTGACTCAGAGATGCTCAGTGTTCCTATTCTGAAGATTAGAATTATTTTAGCAAATTTAAACTTACACTTTACTCAACTGGCTATGAGGTTTCCTTGCATTATATATTATTAAGCATTTCGTATAAAGTCCATGTGATAGTTCATGAAAAAAATCATAGATAATTTTAAGAAATGTTGCAAATAGTTTTGTCAGCTTTCATGTTTAAGAACTGGGATGGCTTGCATGATTGAAGTGTTCAAATGGAAGGATCCAAGATCTTTAGGAAGGACAGGCTGGGAAGATGAGGTAGAGTAAACTGGGGTTGCTGATGTGCAGTAATTTGAACGTGAGCCAGCAACATACCCTTGCATCTGACTATCCTGGGCTGCATTAGGCAGAGCATTGCCAGCAGGTGGAAAGAAGCAATTCTTCCTCTTTTACTGAGCACTGGTAAAACCATAACTGGAGTGCTGGGTACTGTTATGGGCTCTCTTGTAGAGGAATGAAGGCAGTGGGTTGATTAGCATTGATAACATGCAGCTGTGGCCTTGCCTCAGAGGCAGTGGGTTGATTGACATGGGTGATGTGCAGCTGTGGCTCGTTCCTGCTAAGTGGTTAAATAGCACCGAGGAGCGTGGGGTGGGGGAGCAGCAGCAGTGTGGGCTGATCTCTGGAGGAAGGAGATACAGCACAGACAGTAGACTCTGACCAATGGTAAAGCCTTGTTGCAGTCTACTAGTTTCAATGTGCTGCCACAATTGGTGCCCTACGTGAGGCTGACTGAGTTGGACTCTGACTACAACAACTGGTGCCCAATGTAGCTGAGACAAGTGGGAGAACCTGTGCCCATAACAGACACTGTGAGAGGTGAGCTGTTGATAACTAATAGATATGGGTGTATTGCAATGGTTTTTGTCCATCTTAACTCAAATTGCAACTCTACCTAATACATGAGTGTCATGGACATACTGGAGAAAGTCTGATGAAAGGTAACAAAGATGATTAGGGGTCTTAAAGACAATTAAAAGCTCCTATGAGGAAAGCTTGAGAGAGCTGGGACTGTTTAGCCTAGAGCAGAGAAGGCTCAGGGAGGTCTTTTCAATGTATACAAATAACTACAGGAAGAGTGTGGAGAAGATGGAGGCACGTTCTTTTCAGTGTCAGGACCAGAGGGCACAAACTGAACCACAGGAGGTTCTGTCTGAATGTCAGGAAACACTTTTCCACTGAGCACTGGACCAGGTTGCCCAGGGAGGTTGTAGCATCTCCATCTGTGGAAACATTCAAAAATCATCTCAACTTGGTTCTGGCCAACCCATTCTAGGTTGACTTGACTTAGACCCTGCTTGTGCAGAAGCGTTGGTCCAGGTAACCTCCAGAGGTCCCTTCCAACCTCAACTGTTCTGTGTTCTGTGAACAGTTCTTCTGGAACTTTTCATGACTGGATATTTCCTTTCATGTGGTATTTTACTTTAGTTTTAGCTTAGTGTGCTTTTTTCTTTACACATGCTTAATATTTCACAAAAGCTTTATAAATCGTATATGACAATTTCAGAGAGATTTCTCATGAGTGTTTCATGAACTTTCTTATGCTTGAGGGCAAAAGATATTATCAAACATTTCATGAATATTTTCAGAATACTATCCATGTTTCTATGGTAGTTAGGGTATTTCAGAGGTAGTGATGTTAAATATTTATTGACTACTTTCCAAGCAAGCTTTGAATATGTAACTTCTGAAAACAAATAAAGCACCAAAGGGCAAACACTTTAATGTCCTCAGGTATTTTTCAATGGCAGTCTGACACAGAAAGTGTGACAGTATAAGTGTATCCAAGAACATTCATAGCCATACGCATTGTCAAAAGGTGAAAATACATGTCTCTAGAAATTCAACTTGCATCCAGGCATGGAGTTACATAGGGAGGGTGCTTAGAAGAATGTCTCCTTTGCTAATTTTTCTTTCCACCTGCGTTACTACTGTTATTACAGCTATATGCCACTAAAATCAGTTATGTGTATTTCAGGCTTTATATATATATTTAGTCCCTTTACTTGTGGAGAGACACACCTTAGAAAAATGCACCTCTTGATTGTAAAGTCTGATTCACACTGTCTGATGTGAGGTGACTGTGAGATACAACATGTATCACTTGCCAAAAGTGATGGGCTGGATGGGTTGCATTTCTGTCGTAGACAGGAAGGAGACCACTACAGCTGTTTTCAGGTAAAGGAGTATCCAACAGATGCCTCCATTTGTCCTTGGCACTTTTATAATGTCTTGAGCTCTATTGAATCAGCTCTTTAATCTTCCTCTTCTGAGCCCACAGGAACTCTATTTCAGTGATACCTCACTCTTGTCCTTTGAAACTCAGAAAAATCACCAAACGCAATTTTTGCTTTCTTTAGCTACCTAGTCATAGGGGTTGGAAAACCAGTAACACACTTATCTTTGAGTACCAGACCAGTTAAGATTTTGATCCTGTGGGAGAAAAGTAAAAATAAGCTATTACTGTTTACACACTTTGTTCAACATCAGATAGAATATATCACCCTAAGTTTTGGTATAACACTTTCAGCTCTTCTTTTGCAGTATACAGATTAATATAGAAACAGTAAGATATGCTCTACCTTACTTATGTCATGTTTTGGAACTATGCTGCACTAAGTTGTTTTTTTAGTACTATCTGATGTGTGAAAAATGAATGCAAGTTCTGTGCACTGCTGTTTGGGAGAGCTTGGAAGCATACACTTGACTGGCTCATGAAAAATGCTTGGTTGACTGGCAGAAGTCACTCCCTGCCACTCAGCCTGAACCACTGAAGGAAGCCCCAAGCTACTGAAGAAACATGACCTACATGATAATTTTGGAATCTGTGGTGGGATTGCAGAGAATTGCAAAGAAGTCGCACATGTGTCTTTGCAGAAACTGCTTGTGTTGGAAGATGTCATTGAAATAATTTTTCACAAGACTGAGCCCACTCAGACCAGAAATGCACTCAGTGACGTTGTTTACCCACAAAATATTTGAGAAGGGATCCAATCCAACCTCCTCCTCCAGGCAGGGTCAGCTCTGCAATCAGACCACGTTGCTCAGGGCTTTAACCAGTCAGTCCATGAAAAAACTTCTAAGGATGAGGAATTAACAAACAGCCTGTTAATCTTCTGTCTCCATGGCAAAAAAAAAAATACTTATATTCTGTCTGAACCTTCCTTGTTTCAGTTTATGCCCATTGTCCCTAATCCTTAACCATTCAGCACCGTGAAAAGCCTGTATCCATCCTTTTGGTATCTTTCTCATAGGTTTGGGGGGAAAGCTATTCGATCCCTTCCTGAAACAAGTTTCTTCAATCTGTCCTTACAGGGAACATACTCCAGAATATTAGAAATTATAACTGGATATTCAGACTCAGGTAAAAACAATCTAGAAAAAATATAACCAGAGGTCTAGCTCTGCTTAAGAACCATTTTATGTCCTGTGCAATGTTCGAAGTAAAATAAATATTTTTGCCATTAGTGCTCAGAACCTCAGAGACTGAAAAATTCTCCACCATTTGCTTCCCTGGTGCCTTACTATCTCTGTAAATCTCTATCTACATGTGAGTTTAAACTGTGAAATGTTCCCCCAAAAGGGTTTATCTACTACTAAAGTGCTAGTCTTTGTATGCAAATAAAAATTGCAATTAAAATGCTGTACAATAAATGCTATGGTAACGTATTGTATATGCAGCTATGAAACATGTCTCAAAATATATTAAATCTAATTTCAGCCATAGCACTAACCAAATATTGAAGAAAATAAATTTGGAAGGTGTTTTCTTTTTACAGTAACAAATTCAATTATGTTATTAGTACATTGCAATTTGGACATATAAGAGAGAATGTGTTCTAACAATAACAAGCAGGGGATGGTATAAGAAATGATCATGAGAAATAAATGTTTTGGAAGGAGCTAAAGCTGCCTTTAGGCAGAGAATGTAGAAACCTCAAAAGCAAGTATGTTTTAGAAGCAATCACTTTGCTTCCAACCATATTTCAAGTGTACAGTTTGAGGGGAAAATACTTCGAACCTGCTCCTACTTCTGCACTGAATGACAACACCCAACCACCATCTCTCAAACAATGATTATGTCTTACAATATTTCAAAACTTTTCTGAATACCACTGCAATTGACCATAATATGTCACAGAAATATGTGTACGTAACCATATCACTGTCTTCTGAATTGCCTCAGACTTTTGTCAGATAGTTCAGCTCACTAATAAGATTTCTTTCTGTCCTGGTTTTGGTTGGGAAAGAGTTAATTTTCTTATTAGTAGCTGGTGCAGTGCTATGTTTTGAATTTGGTGTGAGGATAATGCTGACAGCACACTGATGGGTTTGCTTACTGCTGGGTGATGTTTATAGTAAATCAAGGACTTTTCACTTTCTCAGGCCCTGCCAGCAAGAGGGCTGGAGGGGCATGGGAAACTGGGAGGGGACAGAGCCAGGAGAGGTGACTTGAACTAGACAAAGTGATATTCCATACCATGGGACACCATGTTGAGTATATAAACTGGGGGGTGGGGGGGTGGCTGGGGCTGCTAATTGTTGCTTGGGGACTGGCTGGGCATCAGTCAGCAGGGGCTGAGCAGTTGTGCTGTGCATCACTTGTTTTCTTTCCTCCTTTTCCTTTGGATTTCATTCCGTGCCCCTCTTCCTCTTTTTCATTATAAAGGTTATTGTTGCTGCTGTTATTATTATTGCTCTTTCATTTTTATTTGAATTATTACATTGTTCTTATCTCAACCCTTAAATTTTACATTCTTTTCTGATCCTCCTCCCCATCCCTCTGGATGATGGGGAGTGAGCAGCTGTGGCTGTGTGGCCCTCAATTACTGGCCTGGGTTAAACTGCAACACTTTCTCATAAGAACTTGTCTTGGGGTAGGAAAATTAATTAAATTGCTGCACCTCTATCAGCAAATAAACCAGAAACTGCTCTTGATGTCAGCTAGCCTGGAATGTCATGTGTTCATACAGCTAAACCCTTTTGCTTCATCAAACTACATATCTGCATTTCAAACTGACAAGTTGAGAATGTTCCCTGGCCACTGCTTTCCCCCAGAACTTTCCTGGTCATTTTCTACCAGGGTGCTGCTTTGCCTGCATTAAAATTTTCCCTTGGAACATGTGCAGCCACTGTACAGACCATCCTATGCTGGTACAAACATCTGTGCCCAGCATAATTTTACTTCCCCAGACAGAACTGATGACTTCTTAAGGTCCCCTACAACTCTGATTTTTCTTATGTTTAGGAGAGCCCTAGCTAGGCCTTAGGTCTTTGTTCATCGCATTGCTCTCCATAATGAAGGATCTTTTTATTCACAACACAAAATGCTTCCCAAGGGAAAAACAAAAAAAAGCTGCCAACTTAACAATTCTCTTTAACATGGGCAGACAGCACAAACAGGAGAGGTTTGGATATCACATTATATTTTTTTTGTCCATTGCTAGATCTTCCAGGTATCTCCTTTTTCTGATGTGATGTCCTCCTCATTCAATCAGTAATAAAGTTTCTTACTCTGACTAAAGCAATCCAGTGGGCTGAAAAGCCCTCACACAGAAAATTATGCAGAGGCACAAGAAATAGTAGTATATTTTAATATTGTAAGGGTGTGGATCAATGCCACGGATGTCAGGAACTTGCAAACATATTCTCCAAATCTGGCTGTTGTACAGTATTTAAATAGGTGGTACACAGTCCATATGAACCTGAAAAATAAAGAAGTCACATGGAAATCTGCCATTGACCCCTGCAAAATGAAAACGAGCAAGTGATAGTTGGAGGGCTGCCAGGGCATGGTGTAGCAGAGCATCTGCACAAGCATTAACTCAATCCTAGCACTGCAAAGTAAATTTGATATCTAAGATTTCAGGCTAAACATTATCTTGCTCTAACAATTGCATGATATGTACACAGATCGTTTCAAAAGAAATGAAGCTCAGTAAAAATTCAACCACACATAAAGCACAACTTGACAAGCGTTTATCAAACTGCCTGAAAGTAGAACTCAATCAGCTGCCCCAGCTTACCATCACCTATCTCAACAAAACGTTGAGCAAGATGCAGGAGAGTGAGCAACAGTTTGGAGTCACTTCCACTAAAATTATCAAATGTTTTTTGGAGAAAGATGATGATAATATGAAATTATTATAGCGGTGAAGTAACTGAATAAACTTAAAGTAATGTAGAAGCAACTTTTTTCTGGTTAAATCTCATTCCTAGTCATTGCACCTGGCACTGACTCCACTGATCTTGCATCTCTTCACAGCTGTTATCTTCCAGTCCTTTAAAGGCTGCTCACAAGGGCACAGTGCTGGGGGCTCTGTGGGCTCTTTAACCCTTTGTGTTAAGCTGATGACATAACTTTATGACCTTGAGTTTTTCCAAGTGGGCTAGTGCTGTCACATGTTAAGAATTTATAGTCAAGAGTAATATTTGTTACCTTTTTTTATGACAAAAACTCTTAATCTGTTTTTTGCTTTGTGTGACTGCAGTAGTAATGTGCAAAATAGCACCTCTCAGACTGTTTATTTTCCCAGTTCACAATTTTTCACTCCCAATCTTTTTATTCTTAATCTTCGCATATTTTTAAATACTTTCTCAAGTTCATTTATATCTAGCCCCAATTTGTGACATACTTTTTTAAAAATGCTGATAAATACATTTTATGGACAGTTAAAATTTTAATGAGTGTTTCATAGCTTATGTTTTGCTTGCCTTTCATACTGATGCAATCAGGCAACTATAGGTCCTATCTATCATGACTCTACAGTCTTGGGCAAGGATCTTCTTTGTCAAATCTTGCCTTTTATTAATTGTTCAAAGCATCGTGAATGTTGCAGTTAATTAGGTAGAAGAACAAAAATTCTCTGCAGTATGCAAGGGTGAGAAGGGAGGCAATAACCCAGCTTTTCCTGACAGAGAATATCATACTGCCACAACAAATCCACTTTTCAAAATTACCAATGCTTGTGAAGGTGAACACAGAATGAAATTTATTGGTAGTATATGCTGCATGTTAAAGAGGAGGAGGGTTTCTTGGACAAAGGCACTACTGCTGAGACATGATAGATGACTTTACATTTAGAAATTTGTAATGTATTTAAGATTTACAAGGACAGACGCTGTAGGTTAAATATCAGATGGTTGTTAGAAGCATTGTAAAACATAGCTATAACAATCTTAATTGTATATAACAAAGTCTTGCCACCATTTAAAACACTAAGAATTTTGCAGCTTTGGTCACAGAAGAACTAGCAAAAACTCTTGCTGCCCTCAGCTAGGGATGTTTTCAAATTTCATATTGGATGGCTCCAAAAACCTATAGGAGACTTCACACTGCTTTAGGTAGGCTTTTGATTCAGGATATTAAGAACTAAGTATTAATCAACTGAGATACAAATTGCACTAGCATACTGTGATTTATGTGCAAAAAGATTGCATGTGCCACTTGTTCCTGAAAATCAGAAGGTATAGCCTGAAGCAAGGTTCAACAAAGCTCTTTGCTTCATCTTCATGTTATTAGCCTAAGAAAGGAAAACTTTGCATTGCAGTCACTAGCTTTTCACATATTGTACTAAACGATTAAAAATTACTTACATTTTTTGCTAAATATTTGTGAAAATATATTTGTCTTTCTAAAATGTGTCTACATATCATACTTGAATAAATAACTGAAGTAACAGAAGAAATAACCACTCCCTCTCACATTTACAGTTGACCTGTAAACTGCAATTTAACTTGATGTTATCAAGTACAATGGGGTGCGTCTGTGCATCTGGGATACCCCGTCCACCCTTCTTTCTAGAAAATATACTTTTGAAATAGAAAGGGGTATAGTTCTACAACTTTTAACTCCATGAAAGCTCAGCTTGAATGGCTAACACTCACAAGGATGAACAAGGCTGGCTGTTTTGACTTACCTCCTTTTATCTTGGTGAAAAATGTGAGCTTATAAATAAGCTGGTTTTCCTTAACCACATAAACCCCAACATTAATTGTTGTACATACATTTTTTGAGAATTTTTCATGCCTATTCATAGTAACTAGGTGAAGAATTAGAAGCATACTGATGCTTCAAATTTCTTTTACTTTCTTTTTTCTTAATAGGACTGAGTTTGTCTGTTATAGCCCAGTTTCTCCTACCTCACAATCATAAATAATTTCCAATATGTCAACTTAATACTGTGCTAGCAGCATAGCTATTGTTATGTACCACAGTCTCTCTGAGGGGAGGCAATTATGTTTGTCCAGGTCGGACAAAATACAGTAAATAAATTGGAGTAAGGCAGAAAAGTTACGTTGTATCATATATTCCTAGCCTGATATAATGTCATACATTGACTCAAGAGATCCTGAGTATAATGCTTTTGTGCACACAAACAAGCACAAAAAATATCACATTTCTAACCTTACTATTTGTATTACTATAGTCATGAGTAAATAGTCTGAGTTCCTCTAGCTAAGTATATATAATGGAAAGTTTCTAATGTTTCCCCCTATAGCCTACTGCTTCTGAAGCTATAGACCTACTGTAGCTCTACTGCCCTGAAGAGTCATTCCAACCTCAAGCAGAGCTTGAGCACCACATGGTGCAGCACCACATCTCTGTTCTAGAATTATATTTCTTGCCATCACATGGACTCTGTGACATATTAACTAGAGATCACGTTGTTGGCAAATTGGGGTTATGCCTTATTGACCAGTACATTGGACTAGTGCCAAGACTGTGCAGTGACCTGTATAACATATTCACTCCTCTGTCTTTTTTTTAATTCTCTATATTCCCCTTCCTGTTCCCAGTGTTTATTACAGAAGTAGAATTAAAAATGTTTTCGGTATGTTTCACTAAATATTTCTGTTACCTGATTATGTGTACCAATCCAATGATATTGTATCTCTGAAATCCAAGTAACTGCTTACCTCTAAGCAACAGTAAAAAATTTTAGGTGAAATTCCTGTAAAGACTAAAAAATAAACAGAGCAGTGTAGAATGTGTCTTCAAAATCTGGCATTTGGCTTTCATACTGTTACTCTCAAATTAATTACACTTCTCAGGAAAATGCTTGTCAGGTTTAGAAATGCTATTTTGAATTTTAAAAAGAGGCTTAGCTCATTTTTTTCTCCATGTTAACACATTTGGTGCAAAATTGTTGTGCATTCTCAAGTTTGTTGCTATTCTCTGACATTGTGTTAGTGCAGAGCATCCTGATGCCCCTTTCAGAAGGGGCAATACAGAATTTGCAGCAATGTCACCAGATGACCCAATAGTCCTGAACACCAGTCTCTGCCAAGAGCATTCAGGATACCTCAGAGCACTGTGTGTTTGATACCAAAACAAGTTTAATTTAAAAAAAACTTGGAAATCTATCAGCCATTTATACCAAGAGTTCATATCATATTTTCTGTTGAAGCAAAACTCTTTGCAAACGCCTCTCATAGCTTGTATTTCTGAAGTATTTCTGACTTCATGACTTTGTGACTTCTTGTAGTGAGCAAACTGGCCACAAACAACAATAAGCTCTGAATCCAGATGATTTTTTTCTGTTGCTATATAATTTTTATTGGATATTATAGTCTGGTAATTTTAAAGGAATAGTTATATTGAAAAGTTAGTAAGAATAACCACAAATTCATGAACTGTGAAGCTGATGCATTGAAATAAATCACACTAATTTGGCACTATATTTGAAAACTGTCAAATAAATCCTCAGAACATGATAATAAAAAAACCCCACAGTAGAAATATGTCAACTTACGGTATGAATGAGCCTTTTAAACAGAAATAAATGAGTCAAAAAAAAAAAAAGAATTTTACAGATGACATGTTTTCTGAGCTGTCAGGAAAGACTGAGTTCCAATAGTTATTCTTTCATTGAAGGAAAAAAATGAGTCAATATCAGTTCGGTCCAAACAGCCACCAATTTAATGCAAATTAGTTTAGGAGACAACTTAGTTAAGCCACTCAGTACCATCTGCAGAGTCAGAAGCTAGTTTTCTACTGCTGAATAAAAGAGGTCAAGGCTAATGGGCACTGACTGCCTTTACATCATTTAGGACTTCACCCTTTCTAAAGCAGTTTGTTCTTGGAGAAGGCTTTATGGAGCAATCCAGTAAGAATTAGGCAGTGTGGACCACCTTTATTTTTATTTAGCATAGCTTTAGTCTTAGCTGTATTATCAGTCCAAGACTACTCTCAAAATCAATGGAATTAATTTGAAAATATGCTTCTACTAAAACCAGTATAGGAGCTAATTACCTGGGTTTCAGAGCTGCAATTAAATTGTGAACACTTACTAAATTATCCTGTCAGAGGAGTATCGCTGTATTACGGGTAATCTGTCTGCATGATTTAAACCTCCCTGAAAAACAAGGTAATAATGAACATTCAAAATAAGCTAAACAGTCATGTACCCCAGATCAGTAAACAGCAGCTGATAACGGGCTGTCAATTGTATACCCATATCCACAGATTCATTTAAAGTAGATATACTAAAACTAAAGAACTTTTTTTTTTTTAGCAAAACTTATTTTAAGTGAAACCAATTTATACGTGCTCAGGCTTTAAGCTATTAGAGTTAAGCCTTTGAAACTTTTCTAATTCAGACAAAACCTGTACTACACCCCGACCTTGTATGCACCTGTCTTTGTTCCAGATGTTGAGCTGTTTGGCCAAGTGGTATCTGTGCATTGAGTAAATGAATTCTTTCCATTTTACGCAGCTGCTCTGTGGGGATGAAGAATGCCTGATCAAATTCAATAAATGTCATTTGGACACTATGACCCTAATGTTTCCAAATTCCTGCTTCCAGTTGTCACTTATTGCTATTTAAGTATCTTTCAGCACTTGGACTGTTAATTTACATGATCAAGAACAAGATCCAAAAAGACACCTTCTGGGTACCAAGAATGGGATGTACCCTATTTATCAAGTCTGCCTAAACCTGTAAGTTAGGTTCCTTTCCAAAGCAATGAAGAAAAAGTCACTTTCAGGGTACGGTTGATCTAACTTAAGGCATCTGTATTATGATAAGATTCTGTATCACTTGTGATTTTGCTTGTATAATTACTTAGGTATTGAAAGCTTTATGCACATACAAGGTGCTACCATCTTGGACAAGCTGGCATCATAGCAACTACCTTACAAATACGCAGTTTTGAGGTTCACATGTCTCCTGAAAAAACTAAACTGCTGTGCACAGTCACACCCACCAGCACAAAACAAGTTGTTGAATTCAATACAAACCATAACCCTTCGTGCCACTTTCATTCAAAAATGTGGAAGTAATGCAAGTTCCCAACTTTTTATATGAGGTATGCGATTGCAGCATTCTCCTGAACACCTGAGCAAACTAGGTTCTATGTTAGCTTCAGCTAAAATGGCTGTTTACTTATCCAGGCCACCAAAGACCTGAAAGTAAAGATCAGTCATCCATTTTTTCTATACCTTCTGCCAAAATGCAGCCATTGAGCCCAGCCAGCTACAAAAACTTTATATTACTAGATACAGACTCAAGAAAGGCCATATTTACACATTTTTGTCACCTTCCATGACAGTGAATTATGACCTGCACTCCTAAGGGCCACCAGTTCATTTTAAACCAGAGCCACAGCATAAAACATGCAAGGAGTGAGGCAGTGAAGGGCATGTTCCATTCACTTTCTTCCCAGGCAAATGTATTATTTGTCTACTGTTTTAGTGATGTGTATTTTCATATTAACATTTCAAAGAAGGGGAATTAATCAATCTGTTATGGTAAAAAGGATGAAAAGTAATTAAACAAACAGATTATTCCTAATATCAGATGGGTGTTTATATCAGCATTGCAGAAAACTCTTTAGATTTCAAAGACCTTGAGGACTACAGATACCCCTCTCCAGCCTTTCAGGGTGTCCAGGCAAAGCCATCTCATCCCTTCTTTTGTATTCAGGGTTTGGCAAAAAGTACTCCTTTCCTACATCAGATTTATGGAACCTGCTTGCAGAGCACAACAGCTGAGACACATGTGGAGGGAGTCTGTGTTTTCTTCCATAGTTCTCAAACTGTCCTCAGCAATTGCCAATTGATCATCAAGTGCTTTCTGTATGGGTGACCAGAATGAAAAAAATGGATTCTACATGGCAGGATATGGGCAAGGAAAGCAGCTCGTGATGGCTTGCCTCTGTTGAGAAAAATGGGTAACCTAACTGAATAATAATAACCATCATTAATGCATTTTATGACAGCTCCCAAAAAACCCTTGTCTGGATCTAGGCCTGGTGGACTATGCTGTGGGCTGCAGTCTGGTGCTCTCCTGCTCCAAGAAGAGTGAGAACGATGTTCAAAATAAAACTGAGCTAACAGGTTCCATTATACTGCTAAAAGTGAAAAATATTTACTGACTGTGGATTATGTGGAACTTGTTATCCAATGAAAAATGTAACTGATTGTAAGAATCTGCAATAGCAGTGAACTCCTAAGAGTTACCAGTTCAGAAATCTTGAAGGCAGTTATTAATTCCATACTTTTACTTTTTACAGGGTGATTACATAGGCTGGGGATTAACGCAATGCTTGGAGGAGGGCTGAATTTACTGTTTACCCAATCCTCTTTTCACTGTTTGTCTGCATGCCAGACCAGGAATTATCATAAAATTGACTGCAGGAAAAGAGAATAATATCTCTGGTTGATGATAGGTCAAAACTGAAAAGAAGATAAATAAGAAGAGATGGAAAAGATAGAGCAAAATCAGTCTTTCTCTGTAGTGTTCTGCAGTCTCCTTATATCTGTGTTCCTGAAACACAGAGGCTCTTTAATTTCAGAAATATTTAAAATGAGTGTTTCTGAATTATGCTTTGCATGGAGCATTTAAAATCTAAGTCAAACAGTTTAAGTTTTGTTCATTGCTTTTGTTAACACTAACATTCATAGGATTCCAGAGGTTAATAAATGCGTTAACATGGAAGGATTAGAAGCTAATGGTAAATAAAACCTTGGTAAAATGAGCTTAGGAAGTAATAGCATTAAAAATCAATGGTTCCTTCAAAAGAGACTAATGAAACTACTTAAATTATTCTGTCATTACAAGGTTTCTTATCTTAACAAATTAAAGACAGAATAAGCAAATTAGGTTATTAACACAAAGGCCAACAGATCTCTGTAACTATAATAAGATTTTTTCTATAGATACGGTGGGAGAGAATAGAACCTCTTAGATGCAGAGGAATACAATTGAACCACTTCTTAAAACCTTCATACTGAATCCTAAAACTGTCATTTGTGTTCACATAAGGACGGAGGGACCTAATTATTACACCTTGTTGGTGTGAAAATGGTGCAGATTTGGGACCTTCTGAACACCATCATTAGTTTTTAAAATACAAAACTATTTCATACAGCAAAATCGCAGAAATATTGGCTACTGTATAATGTTTTATATTCCTGTCAGGACAACTGCAAAAGAGTACATCCTTGTTCTCTTCAGGAGATGAAGAGCTTTACCAACTTTGTGAGACTTCTGACTATACTACACCAAAAGAGATATTGACCAAATATTTATTTATTTATTTTTCATTATTATCATTGTCAGTAGAAACTGGAGGGAGAACAAGTTAAAAATAGTTTTCAACTAAATGTGGACCAATGATCAAGTCAAGAACCCAAGAATAATGGAGCAGAGCAGGAGAAAAAGTAAAGGGGGAAAAGCAAATCATATTCATTGTTGCAGAAAGCAACAGATAGCCAATAGGAGATCAAATAAAACTTTACAATATGTCATTTAGAGGAAAAAAAGGGAAAATAATAGTGAACTTAGACTGAAGATGACAAACGCTGGTTTCCAATGGCAATCCACAAACCTGGGCTGATAAAAGGATGGATAAAGGAAAAGATGTAGAGACACTAGGAATATAGAGCTGACAACTTCAACGAACAGATTTAAAGAGGATTTCTATCAGTATATCATGGAATTAGGTTTTCACAAAGTTTTTCCAAGACATTTCATTTTTTTAACAACAGGAAGATGAAGTCACTATCTCTTGTTTTCTCTCTTGATAGAAGGATAAGTGAGATGTCTTCTAAAGGAAGTGGAAAATTTTCCACAGGTTCAACCTTTGTACATCTGATTGCCAAGATTAGAATGGAAATATGACTCTTATAGAGCTTATGTCTCTTCCTTTTTCTCAGTTTCTTTTCTTTATAATGCGTTAAAGCATAAAGGCCAGCTTTTCATTAAAAAAGCAAAAAAAATAATCAATTTGAATCTAACTCTTTTGCTATGTAATTAATTGCAATGTTTGGACAGAAAAGGTAGGATCTCAAAGATGATGTAATATCATCCACTTGTATAACCCAACCAACCATGCTCTGCAACTACCAATAGATCCTTCTTTTCCATGCATATCTAGATAGCCATCTTGAAGCCGTAACTTTACTTTTGTTCACCAACATTAAAGATCTCTATCTTTATCTCATATTTAATAAACATAAAGGCTGAGTAATTAAGATGAAATATACAAAGTTCATCAAAGTAAGCAATCTCTCAAGCACTATACAGTGTTCCTAAGTATGGAAATATAAAAACAAACCTTTCAAAAGTTATTTATTTCCTTTATTCCCAGATACCATAGTTCTCTTGCTCAAAACAGTGACATTTAAAGCAAGCTTTCCTTGTCCTGTATAGAGATTGAGGTCTCAAAGCTAGGAGCTCAGTTAGCCTGGATTTTTTTTGCAAACGGAAAAGCAGATAGTTACAGACTATTCTGCACTCTATGTTCCTCATTTTTAGATTTTTTTTTTTTTTTGACACACAGGAAGACTATATGGTTAATTACATGTCACATTCCCAACAAGTACTTCAGATAAGAGTCTAAAATCAGACGGAATAAACCTAGATGTGGGAAATCTGCAATAGGACATAAAAATAGAACTCAGAAGATGAGTGTTTGGAAAAACTGCCATCTAATTGAACCTGAAGGGCATTTTTGTAGACATACTGTACATGGATTAAATAAACTGTTTGGAGTAGCTACAATGACTTGAAAATTCATTACCAGGGAGAAGTTATGACTCAAAAAAAGTATCTTCAGACTAAATATTTTAATATTTTGGCATAATATGTCAACATAGGTAAATTCAGCTTCTTTAAGACAAAAAATACTTGAAAATTAATAATTTCAGGTAAACAAAATGGTTTGATGCAATATTGTGTTGTGATATTTTCCAATTTTTATTCCAGGTAGTTTACACATTTGTGCAGAGGGACTACTCAGTAAGGATGGTCACAATATATCCTTCATTGTCTATGCTGAACTTTAGTTTTGATTTTCCAAGATGAAGATATTTCCTGTGCTACAAAACAGAAGCAACATTATTAAAGCAAATGGCTTGCCTTAATCAATGCAATGCCTTATTTTCTTTACATGGACATTTTTTAGCATGAGTAACATGCTAGTAAAGGATCAATTGCCTGAAAACCGGAAAGCTTGGATTTCCTGGGAAGAAAAAGCAGCACAGTGCAAAGTACATGCATTATTCCTTTTTTTCCCGCCTCTATCCAATCTACAGTTTCTTAGTAAAAATGTAACTGTTGCAGTAGTAGCAGCTATGAAAGCCACAAGGCGGTTGTTTCAGCAGGAGACTGAAAAGCAGGAACCAAGTCATTAGCTGACACACTGATAAACGTGGAGGGTGGTGCGAGGCCCAGAACTACCTTGCTGGTCAACAAGAGCTAGTAATCAGTTAAGGAGTTAAGTACTATATGAAACGGATGGTTTGCTACCTAAAAAAAGTCTTGGAGATGAAGTGGTCATAGAAAATTGAAACATCAAGAGACTGGAAACAAACACAGAAATGTCTTTGGTCAGCTTGTTGCCACTTTATCAAGTGGATCAAACCCAAGTCCTAAAAAGAACCCCTTTAAAGGCTGTTGTGTAATATTATGTGAGCTGCTTTCCATTCTTGGCTAATATCACTGGAAGTTGTTCTAACTAGGATTAACATACTTTGAGAGTGAAAATGCTCCACCACTGAATATCTGGTAGCAATGCAGGGTCCCACACATGTTCCTCATCTGCATTGGATTCAGAGTCTTGAGATGCAATGAAGACCTTGTCCGGACTGCAGAGGATCTTAACTTGGGTGTCCCTCTGCCTTATCAAAAATAGAGAGCATATGTTTGGGTTTGTGGCATCTTTTATAGCTCTGATGCAACATCACTGAACTGTAAAAGCTAGAGAAGCTAGCTCTGCAGACTTTATCGCATAACTACTGATGACCCAAGCACAATATATTTGGAATTGTGTGTGCTCAGTACCATCATACTCAGAACAAAGGAGAAATGAAAAGGAAAGCATCATCTCAGCTCTTTAGCGCTGAATTATGAATGCTTTATTATATCAAACAGCAGGCTGAGAAACCACCCATCTCAGCTTTCATTAAATGCAAAAGCTGCAACACTAAACTATCGAGTAAGCGCAAAACTTTGCTATACATGAATGGATCATGATAGCCATGAATAACATATATTCTGGCCTCTCAAAAGTATTATTATGCATAACTGTCAATTCATATTTATGCACAACAATGTATGTGAGAGATTACATCCAAAAGACAGCATTTTAAAATACCATTTTTATTAAATCTGAAGCATATTGTAAACTATGAGTCTGACGTAAAATATATTTTAAGGAAACCAGTTTTCAATTTTATGGTTAAAGTTAGAAATCTGCATTTAGGCATGATGATTTAAGTACTTAAATGTACACTTAGGCCCATTAGTTTGATAGCTAAGGGCTCGTTTGTAGCAAGCACAAACAAATCATGTTACTTGAATCAGAACCACCGAAGGGTGATTTCTAATTTTAAAGTGGCAACGATAGCGTACAGTGGAAGAATATAAAGGAATGTAATGCAACTTTCTTTAAAAATGCACAACATTTTATCATATTTCATAATATAACATAGGTCCAGCTATTCTTACTGAAGTGCGTTTTTCCATTTGCCTTGTCTCTTTTGATTTGCGAGTGCTGTTATGCAATTTTGTAGGTTACCCTAGTAGGAAATTTATTTGGGAAGAGGGCTGAAAAAGATTCAAGAGAATTCAGCTAAAACCTCAGTTATACTTGTAGCATATACAGTATTTTTTTCTCATATGCCTCAGACATGAGTACATAAAATTACTAGAATGATATTTTTTTCCAAACAAAGAAACAAAAAAAATTGAAAGGGTACACTATAGTAAAATATATTCTATTCCAAGTGGCTCCAGGACTGTCCGACATATAAGTAGATATGGAGGAATACAGTTTAAACACCTATATTTCAAACTGAAAAATTCTTTATCTTCTATCTTATATAAGTTTATGCATTTAAAAATATATTTTTTCCATAAATTATCATTTACACTATTCACAGTTACAGGAGTGAGACATTATCACAAGGATGATTTAGCCCACCATATTTGAAATAAATTAGATTAAGTCACTTTTCAGATGTTTGTCCCTCTCAGTGACTCTAGAGAGTGTCTAGATGACTAATCTAGACCTTTCACTTTTAGATAGCTCTAAATAAAGTATTCTTCCTTACACTAAAATGAATCACCTGGGAACAAAATTCTTGAGATAACTCAAAATCAAAAGAAGGCTGCTATATGAAGTTGTTATAGATAACTGCTTAGATACCTATATTTATCTGAAGTAAGACAGCTGAAAATAGGGGGTGGGGGTGAAATTCTCTTCAACTTTCTACATGAAAGGTATAAGACAGATAATTTTTGAGTTTTAGATTAATCTTAACAAAATCAATGGCAGCACCTTTTTCCAGGGTTCAATAAAGTTTTATTTCCCAGAGGAGACTGTGAAACACCTGGTGTGAAATCTTATAATAAAAATTTTAATGTAGCTTTAGATTCCATTATCTGATATCTCAACAGATCAGATCTCATCTTTCTACCAGCAAAACTAGTCTTTTAATTCACATGCAGATTCCAGTAATGGAAGCTGAGCGCCACATACTGAACTGGGGATATATCTCCAGAGATACACGCTGTCCTTGAAACAAGAATTCAGGATCTCTCCGTAAAAGTGTTAGGGCCCTGGAATCATTCATGGGCTTCATCATCCCTTCCCAGCATCCCCAGGGACCTCTGCCACTCTGCCCGTGGCCCAGGGCCCCATTTTTGTTCATCCCAGAGCTTTCAATCCCTGCTCCAGCAGCCCTGTAGGAGCACAGGTCTCTGGTCCTGCCTCCTGGATAGGCCTCTGACCTACACCATGGCTTTGCCTCTTGCCCATTCTCTGTTTGTTTCAGACTGGAGCCCTAGGTGGACTCTGGATCTGGTGCACTACTCGCCATCCCAGGGGCTGTCAATGCACCCTTCTGTCACCACCTATGCTCTGCCTACCATGCTCAATCCTTTCCCAATTGCACTGCTTCAGTGGGGGCACTGCCCATGCTGGGGCCACCCTCAGCTCCTGACTTATCCCAGCTCATAGAGCAGCCCTACTCCTATGGCTCCCTGAAAATCAGTGAGAGGGGCATTAGGACAAAAGCAGATCTTAAAGAATAAATGTCATTCCTTTGAGGGGCAAAGCTGTGTGCGCTATGGAAAAAAAAAAAAAAAAAAACACCAAAAAAAACCCAAACCACCATGGGAGGCTTGTCCTAGCTGAAAGGAGCAAACTTCTCATGTTTTTCCTTCATGTGAAAGGAATATTACAGAGAAACCCAGTGCAAAATCCAGTTTTGCAAGCAAAAGCATTCAGAAGCAAGAAAGAAAAGGTTTTGTCTTTAACTTTGATGGGATTCCTATGCTGACATAGCCAAATGCAGGAAGAGTGCAAATACTGCACTCTGTATCTCAGAACTATGAGTCCATGCCAGAGACATAGACAAAAGAAAGTAATTTTTGTAGAAATGCAAAAGTATTTCAGAACACCATGCAGGACTACTAAACTTTTTATCAAATTATTACCTGATTTTTATCAATTTTATAATGCCTGGTCTTATGTTTATGCTAAATAACAAAAATCTCCAAAAAATTTACTGTCATAATATTATGACAGAAGCCTTGTTATTGAATCCTTTATAGGAACAGACTAATATAAAGATAAGAAGGAGCCAATTTAACCCAAAACCAGATCATAGCCTGCAGGTCACTCACTGCAAGGAACAAGCTATGAAAATAAACACCCACCCACACCCCCACACCCCCACACACACACCCCCACACACACACACCCACACACACACCCCCACATACACACCCTATGCCTGTTAGAGGGCTGGAGTAGTGCATATGCATACACATTCATATATATATATATACATATTCAAGTAGGCTGCCTTTACTGCAAGTGTCTAGTAGGGAAAAATACAACTACTCAGGTACACTGACCATAAATAGAAAAATGGGGAGCAAACAAGACAAGACTCCAAAGTGAAAGTATACAAAGATCTGTCTTCACTGAAATTACATACAGCCCAATATTAATCAGGCTCAAGAACCCAGTGAGCTGAGAATTTATTTAAATGATCAGAAGGTGAAAATTCTAATATATTAAAAAGAAAATCTCTTTGTAAACTGTAGTGGAATGAAAACCAAAGTAGTTTTATACAAAAAGTTCCAGAAAAAAATCACAGAAAGCATTTGGTTTTGTTGTCAAAAATATGTATGACACAACAAATATAATGTAATACACTAACCAGAATGAAACAAATGGAAAATATAGAATCCAAAATAAAACACTCAGTGTTAACAAAATAAGAAAAAATGTTCAAATTGGTTTTTCAGCCTCTTCCTCTTTTGAAATAGACATGTTCCAATTGAAAGATTCAGTTCCAATAAAGCTTCAGTTTCCAGCAAGAACACTGCTTCATTAAAATTTTTCACCTTTTGGTGAAACAACTGAAGTTCTGCGGGTCACCTACTCAAAGGTGGAGGAATTGTTTTTTTCTGGTGCAATACCATACGGTCATCCAATCTGTCTGGAAACCCCTCTTTGGGAAGGACCTGGGGGTGTTGGTCAACATCTGGCTGAATATCAGCTGGCCATGGGCGCTTGCAGCCCAGAAGGCTGATTGTATCCTGAGCTGCATAAAAAGAAGCATGGCCAGCAGGTCAAGGGAGGTGATTCTGCCCCTTTATTCTGCTCTGGTAAGACCCCACCTGGAGCACTGTGTTCAGCTCTGGGGTCCCCAGTACAGGAAAGACATGGACCTGCCGGGGTGGGTCCAGAAGAGGGCTACAAAAATGGTCAGAGGGCTGGCACACCTCTCTTACGAAGAAAGGCTGAGAGAGTTGGGTTGTTCAGCCTGAAGAGGAGAAGCCCTCAGGGGCATCTTATTGTGGCCTTTCAATATTTAAAGGGAGCTTATAAGAAGGATTAGGACAGAAGTTTTACCAGGGCCTGCAGTGACAGGACAAGGGGCAACAGTTCTAAACTAAAAAAAGGTAGATTTAGACCGGAGATAAAGAAAATTTTTTACAACAAGGGTGACAAGACACTGGCACAGGTTGCCCAGAGCAGTTGTGGCTGTCCTGTCATTGGAAGTGTTCAAGGTCAGGTTGGATGGAGCTTTGAGCAATCTGATCTAGCGAAAGATGTCCCTGCACACAGCAAGGGAGTTAGACTAGGAAATCTTTAATGGTCCCTTTTAATCCAAACTATTCTATGATTCTATGACTAGTCTTGAAATTAAAAAGTCACTCTAATATTAGTATATTCAAAATACTTTCTCAGCAAAAATGGGTAAGTCTTGATCTGCATACGTTAAAAATGTATTAATGCGATAATTAAAACATTAAAGCTACAGGGGTAATAGTGTTCCTATGGTATTGGCTGTATTTTGTTCTTAGTGATCCAAGGGTACAATGGAATACTGCTGATAATTATATAGTGAAAGTTAAAAAGATGCATTGAAAATGGCATAAATGTAGTCCCCTCAGTTATCATCACAGAATTAGTTGTGTCCTCTCTGGTTAAAAAGAGTCAAAAAGGATTAATTCACATATAATCTTTAAGAAAAAATCTTCATACATCCAGCCTAAATGGTAGCATGTTGTGTAGCTAGAAAAAATAGGTAAACCTCAGAGGAATCAGCCATTCACATTACATCTATCTGTAAATGAAACTTTTGTGAGAACTTGCTTGCTTTTACCTTGTGATTCCTTATCCTTTTCCCCAGTGATCTGAATGCTTCCCAAACTCTGCCACTGAACTTCATTAAACTGAAGCCCACAGTGCACAGCCTAGTCCTCATTTTAGCACAATAAAGATATAAAATTTGTTATGTATGCATAAGGCAACCTAAATAAATCATGATTTAAATGTCTGCAATCTCAAAGTTAAATAACCTAATTTACTTGGAAACAATGTGTACAAGTGAAACATAAATTATATAAATCCAGAATCAAGGATATAAAAAGATCATTTTAGTTTATTTGAGCAAATAATCTTGCCCTTAAATCAAAGGAAATTAGACTAAACTTCACCCTTCAGCCTTTTTGTATCCAAAATTACTTCATATTTCTCCAATTCCATTTCTGTTTAACTAAAACTTATTTCACCATTTATTTTCCTCAGTTAAAACTCACCAAAAACCAAGGGCTCTTCCTGAAAGCCTTCATATTTGCTTCTCATACCTCATGTCCTACCAGTAATTCTATCAAATTTTAACATACATGGCTTCTTCTTTGCCAGCCATTTGAAACCAAGACTAAGGGGTCCAAGGAAAATGCTTACCTGAATTCTGTATTTTCTCATTAAAGGCCCAGTTAAATTATATTCATGAACTTCAAAACATCTTGCAGCAGATCCTCAGTGATACCTGAGGCATGCAGATTTGGTTTCCCTTTTTCACACCTAATTTCTTTTTCTTAATATGTTCCTTCAGCTAGCTTTCAGTGTTACCTTCTTGTTTCCCAACCACTTTCACAAACGATACACTTGATGTTTTCTCCCATTCACTGTCATGTACCTCCATAACTTTCTTCACAGCACTTTCTTCCTCCCTATGTTTCAGAATGTTTTGACATGCCACACCTTGTGGCTAGTCCTCCTGATGCTACCTATGACTGTCCTCAGCTCCCCTTGAAATCTGCTGCCCTTCCTGGAACACAATGAAGAGAAGATGCAGCATCCCAAAAGGACTGCAGACACAGCAGCCATGCAAAATAATAGGAGCTGACAGCATTTGAGTGTAGCCATAACTAAATTATGGGGTGAGTTGTACCCATATTTGAAGCTACATCCAGATTTCCACCCACAGAATGTATGATCTATGCTATGGTATGGTGCACAGACATTCAAGAGTATATTCATTCCCATTTCTGGGATGCTGGGTCAGAAAGTCAAAGCTGGTACTTCAGATTTGTTAGTAATATAAACCATGATAACATCTAATCTGAATACCAAAATATATTGTAAAGATTTTCTATAGCACAAATAATAAACTAGACTACTGACAGTCTTCCATAAATGAGGGATAGATAGCATAGATTACCAGCTTTAGTATGAAACCTAAGTGTTTGTACTAACACTACTGCTTTTCATTTTCTTTCTCAGTAGAAAAATAAAAATACTATGCACACTAAAATCAGCATATGCTTCAGTAAGATTTCATAGTAATTTTACACATTTCAATTATACACAAGGCATGAAATCCCCATTGTGAGAATGAAAAGTTAAAAACATTATGTAAGCACTGACACTGCATATTTAAGCAATAAAATAAAAATGGAATCTTAGCAGAGCATTGTGTTTCTGGCTACAGAAGTGAAAAGACAGGTTTACCTTGGGTTGTGTCACTCTTCATTTGTGTCTTAAGAAGCTTTCTCTCATTTACTGTTTTCAGTTAGCTGCCCCGATATATCTCAAGCCCACTAAGGGGTGGGGGGGGTGGGGGGGTGGGGGGGGAAGATTAGGTGGCTTATAGCTAAACCATGCTACACTGACCCTATTATGAGCTTGGTCCAATGCCATGAATGTAAAAAAAAAACAGTATATGGCTGCTGTGGAAATGGTGAACACTGGATTGAATCCTGACCCTGTTTTTGACCAGCAATGTTGCACTCCTCGCCAATGGACTTTATCCACAAAACTGGGTTAATTTGCTGTAGGGGGATCATCTCAGGGTAGAAACATTTTTTAGTTGCATAGGACTTGTGTTGCATGGCAGAAGAAGCATTGCTGGACCACCTCTGAGATATTCACCGTATCTGTTGACAGTGCAAACCTCTTTCATAGTGCTTTTGTTTTTGCCAAATGGAGATTTTGTTTTCCTAAAAATACTGAGTATAAACTGTACCCACAGTCAATGATATTAACATAAGTACCAGCTTCAAGGCTGGTTATGCCTTAATACAACTGGATAGCTCCACAGCGCACAGATACGGCCACATCCAGAATATAAACTCGTGCAAAAAATGACTTGTAACAGAGAGAAGAAAATCAAAATCATGAAACTAATGTGTAACAATTTAAGGATGCCCGACTTCTGGGACATAGAATATACACAGTGGTTCTGGAGCTACTACTTCTGAGATTAGCATTCTAAGGTCCCTGTATAGTCATTGGGAAGAGGTGACACGTGACTACATCTAAAGCAACAGGAGAGTGCAGTTACTGGGCCTTAATGGAGCTCACTAGGGCTCCTGCCTTATCTGTGTGCTTGGTTTTCTTCAATGAGTTAACTAAAAGCGTGTATCACCAGGTCTCATCTCAGGACATAAGGTGTGACCATATTACCCACCTTGAGATGACTGCTAGGAAGAGCTTTTCTATCACATCATTTAGATACAGCCTCTGAAACCTGGGGAGGACAACTCAGACCAACTAAACTGGGTATTCTTGTGCACGAAGCTAAGCCCTTGTATGGGCAAACCAGACTGCTCTAGGTGACTACCTTTCTTCTTGCATGAGCAAAACATGTGAGGTGTGAATACTGGTTTATAAGGAACAGAAGAGATATGCACATCTGTCTGTGCAATCATACAAAAATGTTACTCTCCTCTGAGTATAGATATTGTATGAAAAGATGGTAAAATCAGCATCCTCCACATTTTACATAATAGCCTATATTACTAGCCCAAGAACAGCAAGACCTTGGTTCAGACTCCCAGCTTCCATGCTCAAGAAGAGGGCCATAACCACAGACTGCAGGGATTTCCAGGGAAAAGGTAACACTGTGTCTTCAGAACTGGGCCACTGTTTAGCTAATGAAGCCAGAAAGCAGTCAAGAGGGAACCACAGGTAGCTCTGACCTTGATGGATTACAGCTAATATCACCCTTCTGGTTCTTAGTATACAATCTGTACACAAGTTTTGACTTATCATGTGGTATTTACAGTTCAGAAATGTAATTTGTTATATTCTGTTCATTCCTGAGATAAGCCTTGGGTAGGTAATGATAGTTCAGTTTCGTAGTTGCAAACATGTTTCTTTTTTACGGTTAAACTGTTGAAAACATTTACTTTTGACATACAAACCACTATTTCCTATTTTTAACAATTTTTACAGAAGCCACTCTTCTTTTTGTTAGCTAAACTTTTTCACATTGCTATATAAGTATTTATAGCACAATTTAAATAAACAGCCTCAACTGAGGTTTCTTATTTGGAAACCAACAATACTATCAGGTGACTTTATTTATAAATTAACCACCCAAATATTTATAGAAACTGTCTGTTAAACTACAAATAAACATACCCTAGAAGCTCTTCTATTTCTAAATATTTATGAAATAAAACATTTTAAAGTATTTTCCAACAATTCATATTTTCCTGAGTTTCCAAAAACACTCTAAAGGGCTTGTAAAACAGGTCTTTTTCAATAAGAATGTTCCTAAAACTTTCCAGATCAGGTCAAAACAAAAGTTCGCTTTGTGAACAAAGGGCACACAAAAAGGGAGGAGGATGTCTCTTGTCTCAGTGTTCTGCAGTTTTATAGAGTTGTGGTATACATTACTTCTCTCTGAGATCACGTTGAAGTAATGTCAATGCTTAGCCGTTTAGTAATCCATTGTTTGTAGAAATTTGCTTTCTAACTAAAAAGTTTGAAAGGCGGCAATTAACAGTTGCTTTACCATAACTGACACTTAAAAGTTCTTATCAAGTAATGCATACAAAATAAGTATGCATTAAAGTGTTCAATTCTACTACCTTGCAAAATAAATTTCACAAAATGCTTCAACTAAACAGAGGTTGCAGAACTACATTCTAGCCACTGCAATTGGACCTATGAGTCGATAGTGTAGATTTATGAGCCAGGAGGATATATACTTCTTAGAGCTCCACATGTCTTTATCTAACATCACATGGGAGCTGCTTTTAATTAGGCAAAACACTCCCTTCACTAAAACCGCTATAAATAAATATACTGCTATTCTACAGGCACCCTGTATATAAGTAATTTTTTCACTTCTTATAAATGTTGCAAACAACCTAGATGAAACAGGTGTAACAAGCTAGCAAGATAATTAAAGTAAGTTTTCTACTGTCCACATCTGTCCATGCATAGGAGAATACTCCCCACGCTTCAATGATGTAAGCACTTAGATACATTTTTGATAGCAAGTCTATATTTCAGGGCATGTAATCAAGGCAACAGACAACACACATTTGATACCATCACTAAGGAGATAAGATCCCAGCAGTCACAAAACTTGCTGAAAATCTCTGTATAAGTGTATCAAGAAATGGCTAGGGCACAGGCTGAGCACACACCTATAGACATCTGCTGCATATCTTCTGGCTCTTGCTCTCTCACACGTGTGGGTTCTGGCCCGTGCCAACTTATCACTTTCCCAGACAATGTCAGGCACAGTTGAAGGACAACAGAAGACAAGGACTGCTCCATGAGAAGGTTTAGGTATAACTGTCTTGCTTTGGTGTGATATTTGGTGTGCAGTTACCACGATGTGCCATGCCATTTGCATTTGGCCTCAGAGCTAGACATAGAGGCCCCAGACTCAATTATTTGCTAGTACAGGCATAGACAGTGTTTCTCCCTTCCCTCAGCCTCCCAGCAAATACAGAAATCAGAATTTGCTCACCTCTTGCAAACTGCTTTGCTTGTCAAAGAAGGCTTACCTGGTCTGTTTCTGTACCACATCTTCCATGGATGACTGGTTTTCAATCACTGTTAGGCAGAAATCGTATCTCTGAACACAGCTGTGCTATGTGCAGCCACCTGACAAGTTTCGGTAACATTAAAGCATTACTAGCCTGGGATCCACAGAAAATGTCTGTCTCCTGCTGCTGAGATGAAGTAATTGGTCCATCAGGGGATGCCTGCAATCAGGAGATTCAGCTGATACAGCTTGATGGCTTTCATTCTCCCCTCTACCTCCTTATTTACTCCAGGTTCTTTATCCCAATACTCCCTCTTTCTCATGTCTGTTTCCTATTCCAGCATTTCACCCTGAAACTCTGTCTATTTCAGAGTTGTTTCAAGCAAGGACTCACCAGAAGAAATGGAACAGCTAGGGTTCTCCCATCTCTGCACCAGGAGGGAGAGAGGCCAAAGGACTGCATCTGGACATCTCAAACTCCCAAGTGTGTCTTTTGAACCTAGCAGAAAGCTTCAAAAGAAAGAAGTTTTCTTTTGTCCAAATCTGTTTGTTCATCCTCAAAGTGGAAAAGAAGACATGATTTCATATTAATTATAAACTCTTATTTTTTTACAAGAACAATACCTCAGCTAGTGTTAGTACTTGGAAGCTCCCCAAAGCTTATTGGATTACTTATTTGCAAAACTTAAACTAATTTGTGACTGCAAGGGGAAATATGATTAAAGCAGAAAGCAGCATTAAGTCTTCTTAACAGCTGTCTGAAGAACAAATATATGAGGTGCAGGAGATGAGTTATTTGAAACTACATACAAACCATAAATACAATTCTTCCTGAATCATGTTTAGAATTCTTCAGATTTCATTAGTTGCAAGTATTAATCTTAGGCACCCATCTTATTTTTTTATATAAGGCACTGTGGCAAAAAACATAACTCATAAATACAGACATATAAATTTTAACATTAAGGGTTCTTTCTCTCTTCAAACTTGGTAGCAGATATAGTGAGAATCTTACTGCATTTTCATTTCTATAACACAAAAATACCGCAGGCACTAATTTCAGACTCACATGGGCTGCATTTTTGCTCTACTGTGGCAGCACTGTAGGTACATGCAGAAGCAAAACCCCCAGACAGCTCACAGAAATTCAGGAGGAGGTGCAGATCTTAAATGAAATTTTGAGAGACAGCAGTGGGTGACCTAGCAGATGTATGTGCTGATGGCACATGGCTTTTCTTATATTTGAACTACATCCAACCATATCCAAGATCATCATAGGGCTGGGAACTGTAGTGTATCTGCCCTGTAGCCAACCTCTGAACCGATTTCAAAAGTGCAGATTGTGTCATGATGACTTTCATGACTGCCTTGATCTTATAGGCTGCACTAGCAGGTCTTGAACCACCAGAAAGTACATTTAACATCTTGCAAGAAGGAGTGGTTGAACTCTATATGAGTACTCTGGTCATCAAAGTGGGGACACAGACAACTTGGATAGCTAGCTGATGAATGTTAACACTGTTTTCTGGGAACACAGCATCATTTTTGCCCTGGAGATAGAAGCTGCAGTTCCAAAGATGTGACCATCATGTGTAAGACTGGTGTCCTCAGTGTTTGTGCATAAATCATCCATAGTCATCAGTGAGGTTTTGAAGTACAATAATCAGTAAACCATGAACCCCTCTTAATGAGGATGGCTAAGAGTTCTATACTGCAAGAGACCTGAGGAAAACAGGTCTAGTGGGACTGCTCCTAGAAGGTCTTTGCTGCAGATGTCACAAGTTTCATGGACATGTCTTATGTCTAAGACTGCCCCATGCCCATGAGCAATACTGCGACGGTCAGTATGGCAGGTTAGGCACAAAGGAAGCAGGCTAGTTATTGTACTTGCCGCTGTTGGACTGGCCTCAAGAATGGCTGAACACAGTGAACACAGCAGCACATGAGTTGTTTGTGCTCAAACATGAGCTCAAAAAAAGCATGAGAAACTTTTTTCTCTCTTTTTTAGTAGACTTATTGCCATCTCAATTTAAAATTTATACGAGAGTTGATATTGATTTCAAAGGAATAGAGTCAATTTCTGATATGTGAATGCAAGTCAAAGAACTATATTGTCAGGAACATATAGAGAGAAATCAATAAGGCAGTGGTGTGGAATGGGAAAAAAACACTGGACTGAATTTTGACCAAATTAAAGCCATCCAAGTGCATAAGTAGTGAAAGGAATATTAATGGATTTCTGTTTAGTTGTCTCCAAGAGCACATAATAAAGAAAAATAGTGGCCCATGTCTTTACCAGTTTCCATTGAGCTAGGCAAATTGTACATTTGGCAGTATTATACTCAACAGAAGAAAAAGGAGGGACATGGTGACTAAACCACAGTCTCTCCTGAGGGTGCATAAAAGACTCTAGTCAGGGCAGTCAGGGCAGATTATTATCACATACCTTGGCTATTAAAAAAAAAAAAAATCCAAACCAAAATCTCTCTTCTCTCTGCTCTTGAGTAAATTGCTTCTCATGAGAATTCAGCATAAATTCAATCATTTAATTTCAAAAATCTTCAGAACAGGGTTCTTCTGCCATCATGATTGTATGATGACACTAAGCTGAAAATACAGGCAGTACTCCACTAACAATAAAACGTTACAGTGTTTTTATAATCACAATAATAAGGAACAGTATAACTGAAAAGGAGGAAAAGACACTCAGCAGAAGTGATATGACGAGAACTCAAAGAGAAAACTGTCAATTCCTAACTAAATACAGACCAGGTTCCTTAGAACACACTACTGCCTCCTAAACCTATCCAGTAATGAGGTCTTTCCTACACTTCCCCTTTATTATTTTACTTTTTTAACAAGATCTCACAATTTTTCAGGTTAAGAAAACATGAAAATCTACATTTCTCTGGTTATTTCCTGTTTGGATATTGCAAAATTCACAGAATTTAATCTTGCTTACATGATATTGATATTCTGCTGATATATATACTATTTGAAAGCTTTAAGTATACACAGATGAATTCCTCTTAGAGGCCAGATGGCACTTTAAAAATTTTTTCTTAAAATAAAATCACAGCCTGTTTATCACAGGCTTTCTGCAATTTTCTTTTTCTGAATCTTTTTGTTATTAGAGGCATTTGCATAAAAATAGGAACTTTGTTTCTGGGAGTTTATGTGTTCATTCCTCATTTTAAGCCGTCATCTTTCAGGTATAACAGCATAATCCTGTCTGCTTAAATAAGGAGTGATATCTCAAACACTGTATTTCTGTTTTATGAAAGAATAAACTTCAGGTATAGATAAACTCTTAAAAGGCGGGGGGGGGGGGGGGGGGGGTAGGGGGGGTAGGGGCATGGAAGGAGGTGCTGCAGGGGTGGTTTCAGTGAGAAGATGCCAGACGCTTCCCCCACACCAGACAGAGCCAACACCAGCTGGCTGCAAGGCAAACCCACTGCTGTCCAAGGCTGAGCCCATCAGCAACAGAGGTAGCACCTCTGGGATAACATATTTAAGAAAAGGTAAAAAAATATTGCACAGCAGCTTTGAAAGAGGAGTGAGAGACTGAGAAACAATTCTGTAGACACTGAGGTCAGTGCAGAAGGAGGAGGAAGAGGTGCTCTGGGCACCAGAGCAGAGATTCCCCCCAGCCTGTGGTGGTCCACAGTTGAGCAGATCCCCACCTGCAGCCCGTGGAGGACCCCATGCCGGAGCAGGTGGATATGTCCTGAAGGAAGCTGCACCCCATGGAGATCCCATGCTGGAGCAGACTCCTGGCAAGAGCTGCAGCTCATGCAGGAGCCCATGCAGAACCAGGTTTTCTGGTAGCACCTGTGACCCCTGCTCCTGAAGGAGTGCACCCAGTGGAAAGGATCCATGCTGGAGCAGTTCATGAAGAACTGCAGCTTGTGGGAAGAACCCATACTGGAGAAGTTCATGAAGGACTGTATCCCATGGGAGGGACTCCACATTGGAACAGGCGAATAGCATGAAGAGGAAGGAGAAGCAGAGACAAAGTGTTATAAACTGACTGCAACACAGATTTGCTATCCTCTGTGCCACTCAATGGGACAGGGTAGAAGAGTCAGGAGTGAATTTGAGCCTGGGAAGAAAAAAGTGATGGGAGGAAGGTTTATTAGTTTTGTTCTTATTTCTCTCTATCCTAATCTGTTGCAAGTAATTGGCAGTAAATGAAATTAATTTCCCTAACTGGAGTCTTTGCCTGTGAGATTAATTGCTCAGTGATCTCCCCGTCCTTGTTTTGATCCACAAGTTTTTTATCATATATTCTCCCCCTGCCCTGTTGATCAAAAAGGAGTGATTGAGCAGCTTGGTGGGCACCTGGTGGCCAGCCAAGGCCAACTCACCACAGCTATGATGATGTCAGTAAAAACTCTAAGTTCAAAAAATACAAACCTCACAACTAAAAAATCCAGTAAGATTTTTTCATTCTTAAAAAAAACCCAAATAATAAATCTAAACAATACAGTGTGTATTGGGGATACAGCCTTGCAGGCTTTAGTTTCTAATATTTCAAGATAAAATTATAACTCTGTTCATAGGCCTAATCTTTTTTGCTATTTATAATTTATTTGTGGGTAATAAGCATCTCCTACAAAAAATATAGACAAACACCTCTACATTTTGCCATCTTTTCAAATCTCATTCATAAGAAATCCTTGAACCTAGCTATGAAATGTGCATCTCAATTTCTTGCTTGTTATACTCACAGTATCATACTATACCTGTTATGCTTAGTTTAGTAGCTTGAGTTTCATAGAAGACTAAATATCCCCTGGTTCAAAATGTTTCCAGAACAAAACTGTAAAGGTTAGCATCATCCTTCTATACTCATAAGAATTTAGTCCTTCCATATTATGAATAATTCTAAAATTCCCACATTAAGGAAGGATGGTTGTCAGCAGAGGTATGTGAAGGAAGGGGCTCTCAAGAAATCTCCTCCCTTTCTCTACAGGTAGTTTTGCAAAAGATTTGACCACCACAGGCAGGTGGCAGAATGTTCAATAGATGCTTAAACAAATCACTAATGTTAAATTAATGATGAATCATTGGTTACATTTAAAGAACTCAGGACCTTGGGATTTTGCTTGGGAAATTAGTTGGAATGGGGCTTAAATATTCTTTACATGCTCAGGGAATGGGGATCTGCCAGTGTCAATTCTATTTTTAAGAAAAGTTTTTACAGTTCATCAAATACCTTAACCTATAGCCATGCTCAAAACAGTGATCTTTTAATACTGACTACCTTGACTGCTTTTAAACATAACCAACCTTTCTTTTTTTTAACTGATAGACAGAAGTAGGAAGCTGCCACTAATATTACCCATGATGATGTTTTATTAGAGAAAGGCTGTGGAAAATTAAATAAATTACTACATCCTCCACAGATTGTCTGACCCCATCTGTTTATCAAGTGTCTCCTCCTTCCTTCCTTTCCTACATAGGAATGTCAGCTATTTTGTAACCCCTACCCACTTTCCACCCTGTCTATTAATTCAGGAAATATTTTATGTAATGATACCTTGATTTTAGTTTTCTGCTTTTATAATTGTGTGGAATTTGTGTTAACTCAGAGGTGCTAAAATCTACAGGATATGGTTATAGCTACTGATCTTCTCATCACCTCCTATGACACTCTTAGCACTTACTCTTAACTAAACTCTTGCAAAGTCTTTGAAAGCTAATAAACATTTTCTCATTCTTGGGATTTATTTGTTTACACTGTTTTAAATTGCTAGAGACTGTAAAAGATAACCCTTCATCCTCCATACCATCATGACCTTTCTGAATGAGAACTGCCATAAAAGAAAACACTGCAGCATTTCAAATCTTTATGACAGTGTCTGGCTGACTGTTCTTTCAACAGTTTGCTGGTTTCCTAATGATCTCTCTTTCTGTTTTATTTCTTCAAACCCACTTATCTTCAGGTCAGTATTATTTGCCAAGGACGTATGCTTTCTCTCAGTACAAGATACCTCCTTTCAAAAAGTGAATAAAATGAAATTGTAAGATTTATTATAATTACTGTTTACAATAAATATATTGATATGTGTATAAGCACTTCCCTAAGTAACAGGCAAGGAAACACCTCATTTTATTGCCAAATATTATTGTCCAAGGAATTCAGATGTTCAACCACTTAAGAACAACATATGTAATATGTGTTCTTTTACAGCAGAGAAATTCAAGATGATCTGTGATCCATATTGTCATCTAATAATTGTAGTCGTGAGACACATCGGGCTTACTAAACTGAACCTACAGTTTGCAAAGGGAATGTATCTCTGACTTGGAAATTCAGTAGAATACCTAGCGAAACCTGGGGTATTTGAAGGAAATAAATTAGCATGCTAAGAAACAATCTAGTAATGTTATCATAACTGTCTTTAAAGATATTAGTAAGGCCAGGTTTATAGTAATAAATAAACTCTATTATTAGTTCAACTGACACAGTTAGAGAAAACAGGCATGCAAGCACTTCAAATCCTACAAAATTTGCATGCTTGAAAGCACATTTGTTTTTTTCAGCTACATTAGCTGGTTTATTAAAGTTTATTGCCTTTCCAAAGACAAAATAAAGCATAGGTCAAAGACTGATAACATCTCAAAAGTTGGCATTATATAGTTACAGAAGTGTTGCCTGCATTTATTATTTTTATATATATATATGCATATTTTTCAACCAGCTTCCTAAACTACTGCAATCACTTATGCCTCTGTTCGATATCAACACAGAAGTAATGTCAACAATGGCAAGAGCAGAGAAAGTAAGTTTTTATATTGGAAATTCTATGATCGCCTTAGTGAAAGAATCTTCTTTATAATATTTTCCACTGATATCCTTGGGAAAAGAAGGTTCCTTTTGATGACTGCATTATTATTTTGTAATACATACCAATATAAGGCCCTTATTTCCTTTGGAGTTTCTAACATTACAAACCCTATAAATATCAATATACATAGAAAGAAAATATTTTCAAATTAAAAAAAAAAAAAAAAAGAAAGAAAAACAACAAACAGCAAAAAATTAGTATAATGATTCCTTAGCCAGGGAGGCTATACAGCTATACTGAGCAAAAGAAATAGGTATGCATACATAACTGGTTGCCATTTACTTTGAATGTCTGACCTCTAATTTTCAAAAAACAGTGCATTTCAATAAGGGATGTTATTATTGTACTTCTCATTAGATCCACACTCCTGAAATAATCACTGCTCAGAATTTCATCTGTTAGACTGACCTTCCTATTTGACTTCTTGCTTTTCAGAACTATTTGGCCTATTAGCTGTTCACAAAAAAAAAAACCCAAAAAACCCAAACAAACCAAAAAAGAAACCCCAACCTGATCCATTTTTCGTGTACTGTCCTAAATAAAGGTGGACCCCTCTTTATAAGTGTATAGGAAATTTCAGGAGCTGACTTCCATCTTTTTTTTCCTTTTGCCTGATGAAATCCTCCAATAAATAGTATTAGCAACAGAAACAAAAGGATGCTTTAAAATATGAAAGGAAGTCTTCAGTTTAGAATAAAATGACAAGTCCCAATTTAGCTTTAACATACTGTCAGTTACAAAAAACGACATACAAACTTTGCCTTCATTATGTTTCTGTGTCCTACATTTCTTCCTTTCTGAATTTTTTTATCCTACTGTTTCTTTTCTAAGAAAATCAGAAATTATGTCTGGGAGAACATTGACTGGGAGAATTTTGACTTGAAGTTTTATTCCAATATGGGGCAAAACCAAAACAAAATACACTTATAATGCATAATCTCAATTATGCATTTGATTTAAAACATGACAGTAAACTTTAACAGTACATTTAGAGGGAGAATGTAAAGGCCTTTTCCCCCATTTTCCAGACAATTTTTGCATAACCAGTCTCAGAATATCACTAGAATAGGACCTTCTTTCCTTTCAAGGGCAGAAGAAGAAAAAGATATTTTTGCATGTTTTCTCCATGTGAAGGAGAATTCGTGCTTTGCCTTTATCTCTAAATGAATTATTATGATTTGCTAGAAGTCCTGAAAAATAACCAGGTCTACCTTTTTTAAATGTTGTCTAATACTGATACCCTGGTAGCTTACCTGAGGCACCAAAAGATCCTGCCGTGTGCATAGCATAAACAGCTGAAGAAAGCCTGTGAGGTCTACAAAAAAATCCTATTCTAAGAGATACAAGGGAAGGCAGAAGCAATCCATCATGCCCCGTAGCTTTGAAGATCTGGTAATATTTGACACTGAGATTATGACACTACAAGTGTATGTTATCAAACATTTGGAATTTTGTGATTTACCACAGCCCTAACAGCCCTAATTTGCACTGCTTAACTTCATCTCATGACATAAGTCATGAGTGAGTCAAATAAAAGCTCTGGAGGCATCAAACATGCTGAGACTAGAGATACTAGAAGCAGCTGTGATGTACCAAATATTGAGTAATGTTGCATATTTGACTGATTGTGAAACTTTGTTCATTTACAGCCAAGTTTCTGTTGCATTTCCTTCTCCTAAAGATTTATGTCCTTATTTGCATGTTGATGCACTTTGAGTAAGAGCAGAGGCTCACTAAGCAGATATGGAATTACAGCCCTTTTAAAATGAGACTATGAGCACTGTACACCTGCTTGTATGATCTGTGGAGATAATACTGCAGACTATATTCAGAATAAAATTGATTGTGTTTACATATTAAATATTCTTTGAACATGACAATGTGATAATACAAAGGGCAGTTCAAGCTCTTTCTAATCTCATTCTTCCCTTCTCAGTAAGAATCATGAAACGCAGACCTGGCCCTTCAATGGGTTATGTATCCCTTATCTTAATATTCAGAGCACTCTACCAAAGCCAAATTTAAGAGGCTGGGTGGTGCATCATGAAGGGAAATGACATAAAATGTAGCTGAATAAAAAAGGTCTTGACAAGGATGTGTGTCTTGTGGGAGAACATTAGATACATGGCAAGGACAAGAAAATCAGATGTTAGGAAACCTTTTATCTTTGTTTTCCTTGGCAGTATAAATTGTGAAGTCATATCAAGACTGTTTGATTTCTGCTTTTCTGCTTTTGAAAGGAAGAAGCCTAGTGAGGGGGGGGGAAATGGTGGATTATCTCTTGAGTAACTGTAAAAATAGCTTCCAAAACAAATGGATTGCCTCAAATGCCAATCTGATATATACAGCGAAATTACTTTTTAGCTTAAACTTTTCAATTCTAATTTATTCCCCTTCCTCCTTTCACAGATCAACTGCATGTCTCTTTTTTCTCTGCTATTTAATTAGATTTGGGCTTCTCGGCCTGCGCAGAAGAAAAAGCAAGAGAGCTATACTGGTCTAGTAGAACAGAAGAGGCATTCAGTACAGCTGTGTTAGAGTCTAGAGTTTCATTCCTTGTCAGACTTTCTGTGTACTTGCACAGTCTGAGAGTTGCCCTCTAAATGCCAAATTAGCTCTAGTAGAAGACAAAACTGACTGCAGCCATAGCAGAACAACAGGTCCCAAGTTTTTCGAAATGGAAGTTTCTATTTGTAGAAAGAATATTTTCTTGGAATTCTCTTGGGATCCTTACAATACTGGAAACAACAAAATGTAGTATAGCCTTTTGGAGGTAGAAAAATCTTTTTAAAGGGAGAATGCTTCAAAACACCATAAGAATATGATGATCACTAAATCTTTCCAGACAGTAAAAGAAATTCTACACGTAAATAAATCTTCAGGAATACTTAAGCTATAGTCACTTTTGACCAAAAATATTAACAAGATAGTTTCTTTGACAGTGTGGTGGCAAAAACCCCTGATGCAGAAGATAGAAACAGAATGAGAATTGCCAGGGCTTTTCTAAAGAAACCGGGTTGTTATTCAGAGAGAGTAAACATTTCTGAGAACATTTCTGGACCATAAAATGTCCCCCAAAAAGCACAGTCTTAGGGGTTATTTACTTTTCACTTTGAAACAACCCACCCATATAACACAGCCAATAGGAGCTCAGATAAATTGACAAATAAGCAATTCTTTCCCATCCCATCAGAAAAACAATTCTACCACTGGGTATCAGATCTGTAACATTTTCAGACAGTTTTTGTTTTCTGTCAATAAGATCTTAAGATAAACTTGTTCCATATGCCTAGGAAATAGCCACCTTTAAGTTTTCTGATGAATGCTTTTATCAAGTTACATGTAAACAAATGTTCCATTTCAGCTTCAGGAGATAGAAGTTCTGGTCATTTAGGTGCTTGGAGCTGTCAAGAAGGCAGATTAGGTACAGCAGACAAAATGAGTTTTTGAAGGCATCACCAGCTAAGGACAAATGTCAGTCATTAGAAAAGCCTACAGCCTGGTTCAAAGAATTGTGTTAGACCTTCTCTGCTGACAGCCTCAGTGGTTGATGGCAAAGAAAAGCTGCTCACAAAAGAAGAAATCATAGCCTAACCATGAAGCAATGCCAGTAAGTCAAAAATTCTCTGATGACCTTATGGAAAGACACAACTTTCATCCACCCTTAATACAAGTTTCCAGGTATGATCTTAGTGGCAAGAATTTTGTGGACTGCAAGAGAGTGAACCCAAGAACTATTAGGTTTAATTGTATTTACCTGTGTGGCTAAGGTACTCTTCTCTTGCCTTAGCACTGTTGAAGCAGCTTGATAAAGATCAGTCCCTCCAGGCACTTAAATCTTGGATTGTTTCTGGAGATATTTCTGGTAAGTTTTCCACTGACTGTGCTGGAACAGATGCACCAAGGACCACTCCAATAATATGTTGACATATTTAGCCATGCAATTAATTCATTGCAGAACACTGTTATTTGATAAAGGCCCTGTTAGAATAGTTGCCTTAGGCTGTATAACTTTCAAAACAATGGCTTTTGTACGTTTTCTTCCACTATATGTACCTTTTGCTGCTTATGATTCATACATATATCAAATATGATGCCTAAAAGGTTTTTTTCTGTTGACAGTGCCAACCTGATTAATCAAGTCTTGTTGATTTTTCAGTCCTTCAAGCTCTGCCTTGAAAAACAAAAATCGAGTTTAATCTTTGAATTATGGATGCTTGTGCTCTAAATGTCACAGCAACAACTTCTTCACTCTCAGCAAGCCGGCACTTTATAACACAATGTAAACTTTGATTTGAAACTAGAGAAAAACCACAAACTACATATATATATATATAAAATGTTATATATTTTCTCCACTTTTCAGATTTTTTTCACAATTTAGAACTTTCTACTATGATGCAGAAATTCCTTCTGGATCCTCTGAAGCAGAGCTCATATGGTTTTGCCCCTGCTAGCAACAGAACACAGGCTTTATACTGGGTTTGCTGCTCCTTAGGGCTGAAGTTTGACAGACTTGCTTTGTCTGAAGTTGTTTTGACCTGTCTTCCACTTTGTTCTAGTTTGTTTAGATGTTACATATCTTTTTTCTAATGAACAGGTGGCAAAGCTTGATTTATTTTACTTTTGTTAATCTCTGCATCCTATAACCATAATTTTATAAAGGTAGTAATAACAAGTAGTTATTCTGTGCAGAATGAAATATTTATGACATTGAGATAATGATGGAGTGTAGAAGAATATGAACCTGGTATGGCATCAGGGGCCTTCAATTAGCAACACAAGACACACTGTAAAGGGGTTAAGGGCACAGGGTGACAAGAAAATGGGCACAGGCTGGCACTGGCAATCTAGAACCTGGAAGGCTAAAAACATGGCAACAGGCAGTTAGAGAAATGCAGACATGAAGCTGGGCAAAAACAGGTAACAAAGAGAAGAAAAAAAAAAGCTATGTAACATATATAAAAAACACCACACAGAGAAAATTCAGTTATAATGTGAACTTGCAGACCAGAGACAAAAGAGCAAGATGTAGTGCTTGTTAGCAAGTAAATAAAGAAGATTCCCAAATGGATCCTAGATTAAGAAGAAACTATCATTATGATTATACTTCTCCCAACCAAGGGATCGTGATGCTGATAATTGACTGTACACACACCACACACACATATCTGAATTAAATCATTCCTTTTAACATCCAGAAGAACACTGGAAGGGTGACCACACTACCAGCATAAAAACAAACAAACACAACTGGTGACAACATGAAGTGCTGGGTCCAGTTCTGGGCTCCTCAATACAAGGGACACATGGACTGACAAACAGGACTGTGTCCAGCAAAGGAGCATGAAGATGATGAAAGGGCTGAAGCACCTGGAATCCAGGTGGATGGGACTTTAAGCAGCCTGGTCTAGTAGAATGTGTCCCTGCCCACGGCAGGAGGGGTGGACTAGATAATCTTTATGGACTTTCCAACCCAAACCATTCTATGATTCTGCAATTCTATGATCTCCCCTGTCAGGAAAGGCTGAGAGAGCTGAGACTGTTCAACCTGGAGAAGGCTCAGGAGTATCTCATCAATGTGCACAAATACTGCATAAGAGGAGTAAAACAAAAGAGCCAGAACCTTCTCAGTGATGCCCATTGACAGGACGAGAGACAACAGGCACAAAGTGAAATACAGAAAATTGCACTTAAAGGTAAGAAAAAACTTATTCACAGTGGGATGGGGGGCAGTGGGAGGAACACTGGCACAGGTTGCTCAGAGACATTGTGGAGTCTCCATCCCTGGAGGTATCCAAAACCCAAATGGACATGGACCTGAGCAACTTGCTGTAGTTCACTCTGCTTTGAGGGTGGGCTTGGACTAGGTGATCTTAAAAGGTGCATTTTTTTGTTGGTTTTTTTTTTAATTTTAAAATTAAAATTTGAAAATTTTACTTTCATGCAAAAACACCTCAGCCATCCCGTGATTCTGTAATTCTGTGTGAATCTATGATGCTATGAAAAAGGGGGGTGTATAAAATTTTTAACTCTTTTCTTTCTATATTACTCTTTTTTTTTTTTTTTTTTTTTAAGAAATCACATCTGGACTAATAATAACTCATTGATGAAAATGTTAAGATTTTAAATACACTAATAATTGAGTAGTTTACATATGAGGTGTGTTTCTTTTCTGCCAATGGCAAGATTTTAAGCATACCACTCTATATACTCAAAAAGTACTACAGAGAGATGCCAAAGTGCCTATGTAGTGTATTGGTAGTATAGTGAATGACTAAGCAGTGTATTCACCCAGATAGCTCATTCTGTCAGGGACTGTACACATGACTGCTTCGCTTCCATAGGGTGATTGAATCTTCTTTTAAAATGGTTACATTTTTTGGTTTTTTTTGAAGGTCAGCCCAGTCACATAGACTGTTCCAGCTCTAATACAATTTGACTAGCTGGCAGAGTTTTTAGGAAGTTCAATACCCTTATTCACAACTAAAAGCAATCATGGTGTTTCTCAGGTTACAGCAATAACTGGAGCATACTTTATAGTTTCCATTTCACATGCAGTAGCCACAGCTTTCAGTGTACTTGGTGGGCTTCTTTTTGTGGAAAGGTTTGTTGCTTGTTTGTTTTTTTGGTTGGGAGGGTTCTTTGTTTTGTTTACTGGGCTTCAGGAGAGCTAACTTTGGCCTCTTCAAGGACCTACTTGGAGGAATCCCATCAATTAGGGCTGTAGGGAGGTCCAGGAGAGCTGGCTAATAGTCAAGCATCACTTCCTCCAAGCTTAGGATAGTTGCATCCCTAGGAGCAATAATCAAGCAAAAGGGGCAGAAGGCCGGCACGGATGAGCAAGGAGCTTCTGGTAAAACTTAAACAGAAGAAGGAAGGTTACAAGATGTGGAAGAATGGACAGGCTACTTGGGGGAATATAGGGATGTTGTCAGAACATGCAGGGAGGTGATGAGGAAGTCCAAGGTCCGTTTGGAATTAAAGCTCACAAGGGATTTCACAACAATGAGAAAGGCTGCTTTGAGTGCATTAGCAGGAAAAGGACTAGGGAAAATTTGCACCCACTGCTGAATGAGGTGGGTGCCCTGGTGACAAAAGGCACAGAGAAGGCAAATTACCAAATTCATTCTTTGCTTCAGCCTTTACTGCCAAGGCCAACCCTCAAGTTTCCCAGACCCTGAAGGCAAGACAGGAAGTCTGGAGAAAAGGAAGACTTTCCCTTGTGTTGCAGCTTGAGTCCAAACCAGTTTACCTCACACAGGGCACCAATTGTCACAGTACAAGCAAAACCAGCAAGCTGCAACAAGGCTTTTACTGTGGATCAGATTCTACTGTTCTTACTGTTTCTCTGTCCTCCAGACCACACTCCTCCTTCTCTCTGCTTCATCCAGGTTCTTCTTTCTTGGAGCTCATTCTCCATCCAATCTCCCTCCCACAATCCTCAGTGCTATTTAACCACTTTGTAGGAACGAGCTACAGCAGCACATCATCCATGTAAATCAACCCTCTGCCTTCAAAGCAAGGCCACAGCTGCATGTTATCAATGTTAATCAACACACTGCCTTCATTCCTCTACACCCTTGGTCAAGGAGGATCACGTTAGAAATCACTTAAGCAAACCTGATACTCACAAATTAATGGGCCCAATGGATGCACCCTGAGTGCTGGGGGAGATGGCAGATATTATTGCCAAGCAACTCTCCATCATCTTTGAGAGGTCATGGAGGACAGGAGAGCTGCTTGAGGACTGGTGGAAAGCCAATGTCACTCCAGTCTTCAAAAAGGGTAACAAGGAGTACTCAGGAAACTACAGGTCAGTCAGCCTCATCTCTGCCCCTGGAAAGGTGATAGAGCAGCTCACCCTGGAGGTCACCTTGAAGCATGTGGAGGAAAAGAAGGTCATCAGGACCAGTCAACATGAATTCACCAAGGGGAAATCATGCCTGACCAACCTGATAGCTTTCTATAATGGAATGACTGGCTGGATAGGTGAGGTGAGAGCAGTGGATGTTGTCTACCTTGACCTCAGCAAGACTTTTGACACTGTCTCCTGTAACACCCTCACAGGTAAGCTCAGGCAGTGTGGGTCAGATGAGCAGACAGTGAGGTCGACTGAGGACTGGCTGAATGGCAGAGCTCAGGAGGTTGTGATCAGCAGCACAGAGCCTGGCTGGAAGCCTTTAGCCAGCAGTGTTCCCCGGGGGTCAGTACTGGGTCCAGTCCTGTTGAATTTATTCGTCAGTGACCTGGATGAGGGAGAGCGTCTACCCTCAGCAAGGTTGCTGGTGATACTGGGAGGAGTGGCTGACACACCAGAAGGTTGTGCTATTATCCAGCAAGACCTGGACAGGCTAGAGAGTTGGGTGGAGAGGAACATGATGAAGTTCAACAAAAGCAAGTGTAAGGTCCTGCACCTGGGGAGGGACAACCCCATGTACCAGTACAGGCTGGGGGCTGACCTGCTGGATTGCAGCTCTGTGAAGAAGGACCTGGCAGTTCAGGAGGACAGCAAGTTGCCCATGAGACAGCAGTGTGCCCTGATGGCCAAGAAGGCCAGTGGAATCCTGAGTTGCATTAGGAGAAGCATGGCCAGCAGGTTGAGGGAGGTGATCCTGCCCCTCTCCTTTGCCCTGGTGAGGCTGCATCTGGAGTGCTGTGTCCAGTTCTGGGGTCCCCAGTTCAGGAAAGACAGGGAACTACTGGAGAGGGCCCAGCAGAGGGCTACAAAAGGAACTGGAGCATCTGCCTTATGAGGAAAGGCTGAGAGAGCTGGGCCTGTTTAGCCTGGAGAAGGCTGAGAGGGGATCTTATCAATATCTACAAATATCTTAAGGGTGAGTGTCAAGAGGATGGGGCCAGGCTCTTTTCAGTAGTGCCCACTGACAGGACAAGGGGTAACAGGCACAAACTGCAACACAGGAATTTCCATCTGAATATGAGGAAGAACTTTACTTTGAGTGTGACAGAGCACTGGACCAGGCTGCCCGGAGAGGTTGTGAAGTCTTCTCTGGAGACATTCAAAACCTGCCTGGATGCAGCTCTGTGCAACCTGCTGTAGGTGAACCTGCTTTAACAGGAGGGAGGGCCAGATGATCCCCAGAGGTCGCTTCCAACCCTGGCCATTCTGTGATTCTATAATTGGTAATTTCTGAGTCAGAGAGTAATGTCATCATTTTCTCAGCCTTTGCTTGTGTTGATGATTACAAATTTAGGTAGCCCTGTCAACAAGGAACATAAAAGTCAGGAAAATACTTATCATCTCAGAGTTTTTTCTTTTTTAATGTTTCACACATGCATTTTAGATCACATTTCACATTCTCTGTTCAGCAGCAAAATGGTATGTTTCTCTGTATATCACATATAAACGTACAAAACACATACAAAGACTTGTAGGAGAAATATGGTGCTGTATAACTCAGCATTGATTCTAAACTCTGGTGCTTCAGTCAGCAACCAAATACCAAAAATCTGACAAAAGAGGAATTGCAACTTCTTCTTGGAGTTAAGTCAGTCAAGACCCATCTGGTTTTAAATAGAGCAAGACAATAAATTTTGCTGCTTATATTGTCAAGGAAGTAAAAGCAGTTGCAGTGGAAAATATGAGTAAAATATTAGAGATGGAGAGACTAATCTGGTTGTAAAGTATTGGAGTGTTGCTTGTGAGTCTTCTGAGAATAAAATCAACATTCATGCAGAAGAAATTTCTGACTCTGTCAATCAATTTCATCATAAAAACCACCCAGAATATTTGCTATGGCTTCTGTCAAAAACCCAAAACAAAAAAGAAAACAAACAAACAACAAAACCAACATTGAGAGTCAGAATTATTTCATGTGTTTAGTGAAACGTTACATGAGTACAGCTACTAGCAGTAATAGGCAAAGGTATCAGCTTTGGTTTCTTTACTATTGGCATTTTTGTCACATCTCATCCAAGGGACAGCGATGTCTTTGCTGCCCTGTCCTTTTATTATAGCTATCATGCTGCGTCTCCATGATGAGGGTCATACTCTGATCAATCAATATTTGTTACTGCTGCTCCTAAGTGCAGAAATAATACATCACATCACCTGTCTTCCTGGTAATTACAGTGGATCCTGCTTGTGCCATTTATACCACAGATTAAAAGATAATTTAAGAAGAAAAGACTTGTTAACCTGCAACTTCTTTTAGCTCTTCAGCATAGGAATTATCCCTAATTGAACTGTTTTACATACAATATAGCAAGAGTGATTAAGCTTTAAGGAAACTAAAAGTCAACTGACATGACAACTGGTGGATGGCAACCTGAACAGAGAGTCTCCCTAGAGCTGGCCAAATGGAAAGAGATCCAACACAATATCTTTTCACAGTTTTCTCTGACTTAAACCCCTGAATTAAACAACTTTATCCACTGAGACTATTGCTTACAGAAGTAAATGTGCAGTGCTGTTCTCTGGCATCAAAGTAGCTAATACAGAACAGCCCACATCATACTATTAAATGTCTATACCCTTCAAAATCAGATGACCTCACTAAACAGACAAATTCAAATGGGTCCTAGCCTTTTTGAGTACTGGAAACTGGCACAGTTAACACTATACACAGTAGAGATTTAAGGTATAAGAACATTACCAGGCATTTCTTCATTGATACAGTTAATTACAATAAGAACCATTGATTACTTTCAGAAGATAGGTACCTAACTGAGCCTATTGAGCGTAATACAATAGCCCAGGGCTTAGAGCAGGAAAGCTGGGTCCCAGGCTGCCTAAAGGTTTTTGCTCTTTCAGAGGGGCTAGCCTTTCCTCTTTCTATTGATCGTAGTCCATAACACCATAAAGAACACAAACCCATCAGTTTCATCCCATTTAAAAGATATGCAAGAAATAACATGAATTATAAGAAAGATTCACACTTTTGCACCTTACTTTGGAGAATCTCAGATTTGTTTAAAGCCACTGCAAATCAGTAATTGAAACTGAAGAGCTGGCTTCAAATTTCTATTATGATGTAATGAGACTGCACTGTAATGTTAGGTACACTACAGCTTCTAGGTGTGCACATTGTGAACCAGACACTTTTGGACATGGGATGAGTAAATCTGAGATGAATATTTTTATGAGTTCTTCTTGCATGCTTGGTCCCCAAGTGCTTTTTGAACTTAAGGACCATTAAGAGATGAATTATTTTTTTCTCCCTTCCTGATCCCTCCTGTGGACTTACTAAGCTCAACAAGACAAAAAATAGCTGGACTAACATAGCAACAACAAACAAAACAAAACCCACACAGATTCATGCACTGTCTACACTTTACACCTATAGAAGTCCTTCCACAGCTAATGTACCTGATACTTTTCATGTTCTGGCAGTGAAGCACTAACTCCTTCTTGTCTCACCCCAGAGGTGTTGGCATTCTCAAAAAGTTGGCAGATCCTCATGGTCCTCAATCAGTTAATGACCTATCCTGAAGGCTTTTGCTATTGAGTGCTTTCAGGAGACTAAATTCTGCATTTGGAGCACTCTGAGAACTACTTATATCATTGCAGGTATTAAACAAGACTGTTCCCCATGTCAAGTGAGCACTGTGATCATTAACTAACTAAAAATGGAGAGGTACACCTCCCAGGGATGTTTTATGAACATACCTTGTACAATCCTCAAGTCTCTACCCTTTAAAAGGGATTCAGAGTGGTAAGCCCCATTTGGAGACAGACCCCTCTGCCAGTCTTAGAAAATGTGCTTAGATTCTTGGAAATTAAGAAAATTATTTCAACCACAAGCATTCCCTCTCTGCTTTCCCTCGGCTAATTGGGAAGTATCTCATTGGGTGAAGTGAGGCTTCCATGTTTATGCATGTAATTTCCAAAAACTTCTCAGGCAGGGATGCAATGTACCAAAAAGCTAGGTTTCACTATCATAAATTCCTCTAGGGATCTTAACTTTAATGCCTGCAGCTGCCTGCTTCATGACATGTGGAGACTCTCTGGATGTCAGCAGAACTTGCCCCCAGACACCCTGGCAAACCATAGCTTCAGAGAGAAGCTCCGTCCTGTGCCTCTCTTCAGGTCTGCAATATCAAGTTCATAACAAATGTTCTCAGAATAAAAAGTAATTATTCTTATTATATGATACTTATTACAGACTGAAAACAGAAATGAAAATACCAAACAATTTTTAATAGAGCAGAGTATGGCATGCGTGCTTCAGTTTCAAAGCACACGTGAAGTACCCATTTGCAGTGAAAAAATTGTAAATTTCTGATGCAGTATTGACTGATATAACTAAGCAGATTTTGTAGCACTTTCCAATATTTCAGCCACAGCTGAGCTTTACCGAATTTTCTGAAGTATTCTAAAAAATTACTGAAAGCCTGAATGAATGTAAAAAACCACAAGCATTTGCCATCAGAGGGTTAATAACACTGTGACAGATATATTAAACTGATAATATTACTGATTTTAATCCAAGAGACAGGAATTTTTTTTATGCATATGTTTGTACATACAATGATTATTGTGTGTAAGAAAGAGGATACAAGGGAAAAACAGATTTCTTCCCTTTGGGACATTTGTGAGTCATACTACAACAAAAAAGGAGTTCTTCTTGCACACGTACATAAAACTGCTGCTTATTATGTAAATTCAGTCTGCCCAGCATTAACCCGCCTCTGTTATTCAAAAACACTTCAACAGAAAGCCCCCAAGGACATGCTGCAGGGGTGCAGTTGTGTGACTTTGCTATCACTCATATAAAAATAAGTAATTAATTAAAATGGGAGTGATCATGAATCAAATCTATGAACTAATTATTATCCACATAAACTATCTTAATATAGCCTTATTTATGCATAAAGTCTACCTAATTACCATTGAAAATTGAGATTTCTGAGTTGGCACAAACACTCAAAATAAAGCAGAGTGAATATCTAATTAATGTTTAATTGTAGTACCAGTTACTGTCCCTCATTCCCAAGTCTCTAGGCACATACGCCTCCCTTTTTCTTACCCAAGCATAAAAGTTCTGAAGTCCTACAAAAGGCTTGCACTTTTCTTTTTTTTTTTTTTTTAACAACACAAAGGAAGTCAAGCTCAGAGAAAAAGAAAAACCCTCTTTGTTCTGCTAATCCACAGTTCAGGGACTTCCCAGATGTTTGGTTTTATGTTGCCTTTGGAGTGGAGCTGTGCTTTAAAATTTTTATGTCCTCTTCCACAGGACTATTCTGCTCCTTCACTAAGAATTTCAAACAAAATTTTAAACTTTTATATTTATTTGTAAAACTTGATATACTTGTTAAGTCTAATTAAAAAAATCTTTATACTGTAATATTTAATTCTGCTACTTTTAAAAACTCCATTCTTTTAGCTGTAATACTATTTCAGAATCTGGATCTCTGTTAGAAGTAATACTATCAACCACCATCATTCAAAAGTAACCACCTGGAAAACCCAGACCTCAGGTCCCATAGGAAAAAAGACACAAGACTTCAAAAGTAATAAATATTCCTTTCTGTATAGCTATCCTTGAGTGTCCAGTGTGATTATATTTTGGATGTTTGTCCTCAACTATAAGGAATACCAAAAACTCCACAAATTTACTTTCATGGTGTATAAACTGAGAGCATAACTGCAGAAACTAGGACTTCGTAACAAGCCAAACATCATGAAACAATAACTTAAGCAACTAGGACCATTTCAAAAGATATTAAGTTTCACTGACTTTATGAATTGGGGGTGGGGGTGGGTGGGGTGTATTTTAATTATTATAAAATATTTTATAAAGTAGGATTTGAAATTATTTTTTGTTTAATATATTATAAAATATATTTATGGGTTTTATTTAATTAATTAACTCTTTATAATTAATAATATCTGTTGCTCAGCCAAAACTCTTGAGACCAGAAGTAAAAAGAAACTTGTGAGACAAAAGCAGAATTCAAGGTTCTATTCCTGGCAAGATCTTGGCTGGTTAATATTAATGCTTCTCAGGTACACAAAAATCCTATCATAAGTGTCCTGACGCAGCTGAGCTGCTGAACAGCTATCTCAGGCCTGTCCGTTAGAAGGATTCCAAAACTGCATTTTTCCTCCAGGCTGGTCATGCAGGTCATGCACCCTCTGCACAGCTTTGCAGTTAGCACCATGCTAGGGACATGGTGCCCACCACTTCCTTTTAAAACAGTGTCAAGAGTGCGCACACCGCTTGAAGGAGGTAAAGGTTTCACCCCTTTGCCTTTGAGAAGATTCATGCCTACAGCCCCGTTCCACCAGAAAGAAAGCCCAACGCATGAGCCCACGAGCTGTTCTGAGTTACAATATTTTCCACATCCCTCTCGCTATATTCCACCCAAGTACAGCTGTTGGTTGATATCTGGGGTATCTGTCCAAAGTGTCCTTATGGTCCCCATGCTCATATGAATGGCTGCACTAGGTAAACCAAAAGTCCATCTAGCACAGGAGTCTGCTTTCCATGATAACCACAAACTGATACCCTGTCAAAAGTAACCCCATAAAAAAATGTGTAATACTTCTTTCTAATTTCTAATAATTCTTTTTTCTCCAACTATTTTTGACATTATAAAATGAATGTAGGCATTTACCACCTTTTAGATCTTAATCAGGGCTTTCAGTCTTGTGCCTCTAGATCTCTTTAAGAAAAACCACATAACTTTTAAAATAATGTCTTACAGAACTAAGCCATTAAGACACTTGAAAATAAAGCTGCAAGACCTCAGTGGAACCCTCTTTTGCTATTCTGTATGTACCGTTCCATGGTGCAATGCAAAATGATTGAATAATGGAAGCAAGCAGTAATTATTCCTCTCATTAAATGAGTAGCTCAAAGTACATTAATAATACTAATCCATTTCATATTTTACTTACAGCAGGTAAATTATGAGAAAGACAAATTACTAGAATGCCTCCTCCATAATCAAGAAGAATATTATTTGTTGACTCTTTATTATTATCAAAACCACATTCATTGAACCACTACAGCACTAGTGACAAATTATATTTATATTGGTATTGATCACATTTATTATTAACCATGACAACAGTAGTATTATTAGTGCTAATCCCAGCTACTGTTATACATTTATAAAAACACATACTTAAGTACCTTGGACCAGTTTTATTTCTTTCATAAATCCAGTAATATTCAACATAATCAGTCCAATATCTACTCCAGAGAATTCACCATCAGATGAAGCAAGGCAAAAAACTAGGCACAGAATAATTCAGATAAAAATTATCTGAGGAATTAATGGGAAGAATGGAAAACTGGGAGAAGTCCTGAATGAATTGTGAGATTTAATAAAGAATTGGGGGAAATGAGACAAGCTCACACACACCAAAAAAAGAAAGGAAAAAAAAAAAAAAGATAGAGGAAAGATAATGGTAGAAGCAACCATACCAAAACCGGAAGAAAAGGAGGGGGAAAAAAAGACATTATGCAGGGATATGAAGGTTATAATTTGCCATGCCAGCTAGGGAGAAACTAATTACTGCCACAGTCAGTGTAACATTTAGCCCCAGAAAATGGTGGGTACTTTTAGTTAATTAATTCCTCAGTGTATTCGCTATACATTGAATACACACACACACACAAGTTGTTGACATGCAGCAGCTTGTAATTGCTAATTAGTTGTCCTGTGTCTTGCATGTATGTCTGACCTTTCAGATGCTTCAAATGACCCCTCGTGCTGTAGATGACCCTGCAGCATGAACTGCATAGCCATACACAACTAGTAATAGATTCATTAATTCAACATTTGGTTAAGATACCATCTACTGATTTCTGTAGTGCAGGCAGGCTCTTAAATTGTTTATATAACCGAGGAACAAACATAGCATTTGTTCAAATAAAGTGGTTTTTTTCGTCAGTTCAGAGCATGTTTTAGAATACTTCTTATGCCATTTTATATTTCTCCCCTATAGAATCACACAAGCATAAAGTACATTATATTGGAAGGGATTTCTAGAGGCTCTCCTGCTTCTGCTCAAAGCAAGGCCATTTAAGCAGGTGGCTCAGGGTCATGTTCAGTCAGGTTTTGAGTATCTCCATATACAGGGACTCCACAACCCCTCCGCACAACCTGCTCCAGTGTTTGGCCACCCTCACAATAAGAATTTTTCCTTCTATCTATAAGAGTTTTCTGTGTTCCAACTTCTGTCCGTTGCTCCTTGTCCTTCTGCTGTGCATGTCTGAGAAAAGTCTGACCCCCTGATCCCTGTTCCCTCCTGTTAGGAAGTTACAGGCAACAGTAGAGGTCTACCCTTGACCTATTCTCAAGGCTGAATAGACCCAGCTCTCACAGTCCCTCCTTGTACTCCAAGTGCTCCAGTCGCCTGATCAGCTTGGTGACCTCAGTATGTCAATGTCTTTCTTGTACTGGAAAGCACAAAATTGGACACCATACTGAAATGTAGCTTCCTAGGTGTTGAATAGACATCAATAATCACTTGCCTTGACCTGCTGCCTACACTTTTGCTGCCCAGTATGACGTTGACCTTCTTTGCTGCAAGGGCACATTGCTGATTTATCTTAAACTTCCTATCTGCTGGGACCCTAGGGTCCTTTTCTACAAACTAACTTTATTTCCCAGCTGATCAGGTGCAGGACTTCACTTGCCTTGGTTGACCTTCATAAAGTTCAGTAGGCTCATTCCTCTAGCCTATAGAGATCCCTCTGAATTGCAGCCCTACCCACCAGTTTATAAACTGCTCCTCCCAGTCTAGTATCACACACAAGCTTGCTGAGCACATCTGTGCCTCTAGAATGAGGGCTTCTGCTAAATATCTGTCCTTCTTGTTCTTAAAGGCACTGAATGGAGAAGATGTCACTCTTCTCCAGGCAATTTCTCCATTGGTTTAACATTCTTTGTCTTCTTGATTATTCCTTGTTCATTTTTGCGTACGCTTATCTCTGCAGAACTGAACTCTATTTTTAAGGTCTCTTCTCCAGCACTGAAATTATCTGAATTCTAATCTTGTCCTCCAGTTCACCATAGGAACTATTGAGGCTTCTATTTCCATAACTGTAAGAAGCAGTCTCCATATTCCACCATCTAGACCAAAAGGAATATTCTGAACAGAAATAAGCCTCAGAAAAAATCCTTTCAGAACAGCCTCAATACACCTTTCCATTTTATTTAGATCCGTAACAAATTACACTACACTCCTATTACATTTTTCTAATCTATTGTGCGTGCATCCAGTGTGTATGATAAGAGCATGCTTCCTTATAAGAATGTCACGACAGAAAGTGCCCAAAGCTTTATTAAATTCAAAAAAGAACTATCCTTTCACTTTCCCTTATTCACAAAGCTCATGAGGTTACTGTGGAATAATGTTCATTTGATTTGGAAATATTAATTTTTGACAAATTTCTCCTGAGTGTTCCTTATCCTTTTAGTAATCTTCCAAATGTCTTGAAATTATTGATGATTTGTTACAGAATTCTCAACAGTACAAGCTTAACCAATATGCTTGTCATTCTTAGCTTCCTCTTTTTTTGAGCACTAGCACTACCTTTACCCCATTTCCTTTCTTTCTCCTTGACTTCTCAGGTATTAGTATTAATGATTCAGAACTTGCTTCAGCATTTATGCTTTTAGGATACAGTGCATTCTCAAATGGGTTCTTTATTCAGTGCTTTGCAGCTGGTTATGCTTTAATTTTATATGCATCAACAATATTATCTGCTCAGGGAACTTTAAGGTTTATACTTTTCTCTTTATGTCAGATTAATACCATTAATTTGTCTCAATTTTTATCAATGAAAGCTAGAACCAGACCATCATGATAAGTCAAGAATATTTGTATTGAAGACAGTGAAATTATACTGATCTGAATAATTGGATTCCTGGACTTCATTTAAATTTCTCAAGCTGACTTTTGTCATTTTCTAATGTAAAGCAACCAAAAATGCTTTTATTACAGCAGCATAATCACCTCGGTTCAAAATTTGAGTAATGCATGAAAAACACAGATGATTTATATTTTCTAAAAACTGGAAGTACATTCAATAACAAAAATAAAGAGTTCAATTTTTAGGTACCCTACCCAATGTTTAGATAAATTGATCTCTCAACAGTTAGCAAATGACTGAGAGAAAACAGAAAACAAGTAATCATCCAAACTTACCGCAGAATTAAATATTTCTAGGCAGTCATTTCATAGGGTTTTGAAATGAAAACTACACTGCCATGAGCAGAGTTAATTAAGCAGGAAAGAAGTATTAATACAATTTTCATGCCATTAAAAAAATTGGGGGGTTAAACATTTTTAAGGGAATATTTCAGCTTAATTTTCTCTTCCTTTTAGCACTGTAGTTAGAAATTAAACCTCAAAAATGATAAATGAGATCATTAGCTCACTGTACACTGCCATCATTGCCAAGGACTTTCATATCTGTATAAAGATAAGTCAAGAAAAACAACAACTTTAGGTGTGTCCAGAACTCTCAATAAGAAAAAAAAAAGTCAGAGGAAAAAAAAAAAAAACTATATCATCTCACCTTGCACACTACCAAAATTCCCAGGCCTGTCCAAGACATGTCTCATTTGTTCCGCTCACAAGATTCAAGATTCCAGTGCAAATTCTTAAACTGGAAGTGGCATCTATATAGCACAGTAATACTACATTTCCAGTCTGGTTATAGAAAAATAGACCAGACAATATAACCTTGAAGCAGTTGACCTCTGTGGCACAGATGAAGGCATGGTTTTATCCACAGGTAAATCATGGATATTGGTGATTACGTACTATGTAATGAGTAGCATGACCTAGATTATGGGCTATGGAAGCAAATGGTTAAGCATTTACACTTCATGTAAGGAGATACCTGAATTTGAGAAGCATCACTTAGAGACACAGAAAACCCTGCAGGTCCAATACCCAGCTATAAAATCAAATAAATATAGAATAGCTTTGGTTGGAAGGGACCTTTAAAGGTCATCTAGTCCACCCCTCCTCCACAATAAGCAGGGACTTCATTAACTAAATCAGTTTGCTCAGAGCCCCGTCCAACCTGATACTGGATATTTCCAGGGATGGGGCATCTACCAACTCTCTGGGCAACCTGTTCCACTGTTCCACCACCCTCATGGTAAAAAAAAATCTTTCTTATATCTAATCTGAATCTATCCTTTTTTAGTTTAAAGCCATTCCGCCCTTGTCCTATCACAACAGGCCCTGCTAAAATCTTTATCCCCATTTGTGTTATAAGCCCCTTTAAGTATCAAAAGACCACAATAAGGTCTTCCCAGAGCCTCTCTTCTCCAGGCTGAACAACCCCAACTCCCTCAACCTTTCTTCATAAGACAGATGTTCTATCCCTCTGATCATTTTTGTGGCCCTCCTCTGGACCACTCCAGCAGATCCATGTCTTTCCTGTACTGAGGACTCCAGAGCTGGACACAATACTCCAGGTAGGCATCTCACCAAAGCAGACTAGAGGGGCAGAATCACTTCCCTCGACATGCTGACTATGCTTCTTTTGATGTAGCCCAGGATACGGTTGGCTTTCTGGGCTGTGAGTGCACATTGCTCGCTCATATCCAGCTTTTCATCCGCCACCACCCTCAAGGCCTTCTCCATAGGTCTGCTGTCAATCCCTTCATCCCCCAGTCTGTATCAGTTGCCCCAAACAAGTTACAGGAACTTGCAGGTGGCCTTGTTGAACTTCATGAGGTTCACATGGGCCCATCTCTTAAGCTTGTCCAGGTCCCAGTGAGGTCCCAGGTTCTATATGCTGTAGAATATACCCAAAAATACAAATGTAAGCTTATAAATTTTAGAAGCCAAATACTCATTTCAGAAGCTATTCTGAACTCCATAAGCTATAAGCTTTTATATATTTCTAAGGTCACCCAGCCCTGACACTGTAAAGATCAATAGATCTTGACTGAGTTATAAATTCACAAAGGCTGTGTGCCTACAAGCCGTGTGGTTCTTCTATGACAAGTTAGCATGAGGCATTGCAATTCCTGAACCAGCAGTACAGTGGAAATAACAATGAATGTGCTCCCAGTTCAAGTTATTTCCTTTCTCATCGATACATATTTATTGTAAAAACTCTTCAAAGTCTCCAGCTAGGAACTAATTCCATTCCCCGCTCTGCCCCATCAAAACCGCTAACCTATATCTATACTATTCAACTTTTTTAACTCTCACACAGCATTTTTGCCTAAACTGTGACAGTGTCATAGCTGAAGATGCGAGAGTCACAGAAAAGCATATAAATTCCTTTCTTGAGCAAAAAGTTCCTAAAGTGATATGTATATCACAAAAGGCTTCAAACATATTGTATAGCCCTTGCACCTCCCAGCACTCAAATACTAAATTTATTATAATCATGCTCCAAACACCCTTCTATCCAGCATGAGTGAGTCATTATTTACCAAACCAACAGATAAAGACACATGCCTATGTCCTCAGTTCCAAGCCTGAGTTTGAGCAAAAATGTAGAAGGGACAGTCACTCTCTCACCTACTAAGATTAAATAACTATAAGCGATGAAATATTACTGTTATCTTCAGAACCACCACAAAAAATTTGTTCTAACCGTATTGAGATAGAGTTCATTTTCATGTTCAGACACCTAAATGTATGTGCATACCATGGAACTCTTTCAATGGTGTCTAGGCTTCTATTATGGACAGTGAAAAAAAGATCTTTCAGAGTTTAGCCTGAAGAAGACATGTACATTTGCCCAGCTGAACAGCTGCCTCAGCTCCACTAACTGTATTAAATAGATCTTCCTTGACTGTGTGTGATTTTCTATACATAGCTCACATATAGATATCTGCACTGTACAGACCTTATAGTCAGGAGTCTGAACCTGGAACTGAACCCCATCTTTTAAAACAAGAATCAAACCCCTATTTGTTGCATTCTTCTAGATAAAAGTACTATATTATGGAAGTGAGGTTTAAGCAACAGATTAGCATAGGATTCATCTCAATTTAAATTTATTGTATTTAGATGTCAACAGATGAGCTATTCACCCTAGGCTCTCTTGGTACTCTTACACCACCATTCACTTCACCTGTTTTAGACAGGCACTTTAGGATGAGATTAATTATGCCCTGAAAGTACTTATTTCTTTATATTAACTGTAAAAGAGTTTAGGATACCTAGCTCAAATCTGGCCATCTATAACAGAAGCCGGTCAATCACAAATACGAAATGGCAGAGCCATGCTGTAAACATTTCCTCTGTTCTCTGAGAAGCAATGAATCTTTAACAGCAAGGTCATGTAAAGCTCCTCTGCTCATTTTTACAACCCACAGAAGAGTCAACTGTAGCATCGTTGTCTGGTCTAGAGTGGAAAATAGCTAATCTGCAGCTCTCTGAGGATTTAACCTATGAGATAAAGTGGGATCAGGTCTTGATTTCCCTACCAGTGCTTAAGCATAGACCAAATGGAGTAGTACTGTGACATGTAACTACAACATGGCTAGACATGCTTTATGCCCTGGATGAGAGCTTTCAGCCACTGTCCTTTAGTTTAGTAGCCAAGCAACCTGAAGCCAGAAACCTTCATTTTAAAGTATTGCAACATAAATCTAACCAGGGAAGGGCAATACTCTCCCAGATAAAATAAAAGCGAGAAAGCAAGCACAACAAACTCGCAGCCAACAAATCTCGCACAGGCAGCTCAGCACCCTGGAGTCACTGAGGAGCCTGACAGAAGCTTACACCAAAGTGCCCTTTGTGAGAGCTGTCACCTTGTCTGCTGTTAGCTCTGAGCCCCATATAACGGCATGTGCTACTCCTTGGGGTGGGGTGGGGTGGGCGGGAAATGTGCAAACAGAAAGCAACGTTGCTTCCAGGTTTCACAACTACTTTAATTTAGACAAAAAAAAATCTGCTAGAAAGTTACAGTGCAGAGTGAAAGGCAGGAGGCAGGCAGGCACAGTTTCATCAGGGAGAAGCCAGAAAGATACCTGGAAAGTTGGTCAGGAATTTGCCTAGAAATGGGAAAACTGTTCAATCCTGCTTTCTGCTGTGCCAGACTTGCAGTGGGTGCAGGCAGTAACAGGTATCAAAGACAAACTTCATAGCATCCTGACTCTGTTCCAGGGCTGCCCTGGGTTTGGCTGGGACAGAGTTAATTTTCTTCTTAGTAGCTGTGCTTAGTAAACAGTGCTGTGTTTTGGCTCTGGTGTGAGAACAATGCTGACAGCACACTGACGGGTTTGGGTTTTGCTGGGTCATGTTTATACTCAGTCAAGGACTTTTCAGTTTCTTGGGCCCTGCCAGGAGAGGGCTGGAGGGGCACGGGAAATTGGGAGGGGACACAGCTAGGACAGTGACCTGAACTAGCCAAAGGGATATTCCATACCATGGGACACCATGCTCGCTATATAAACTGTGAGGGAATTGTACAGGGCTGCCAGTTGTTGCTTGGGGCCTGGCTGGGCATCAGTCAGTAGGGATGAGCAGCTGTACCGTGCATCACTTGTTTTCTTTTCTCCCTTCCCTTTGGATTTCATTTCTCTCCCCCTCACCCTTCTTTTCATTATAACTGCTATTGTTATTACTGTTATTTCTCTTTCATTTTTATTTTATTGGAATTATTAAATTGTTCTTATCTCAACCCTTGAGTTTTACATTCCTTTCTGATTCTCCTCCCCATCCCTCTGGAAGAGGGGGAAGTGAGCGAGCAGCTGCGTGGTGCTTAATTACCATATGCGGTTAAACCCCAACATGGGCCAAGCCCCAAATATGGATCATAGTGAAGACTGGAAGCAATTCCACCAAAAAGTTGAAGATTATCTCAAGAGAATGAACAGCTGAGTATTTCCAGCCTATAATGCTTGCCCGTGACTTCTTCTTCTCTGTCTTTGACTTGCACCTTTTGCTGAGTACTGCAGGAAGGAACAAACTTATTCAGCAGTGTCTGGATTATAGGCAGAGTTTTTGTGGGGAAGCAAAATGGAGGAAGCAGGACAGAAAAACTGCCATGATTCACGATGTATGGTAGACAGTCATGGGACTAAATGCACATTTAATGCTTTTTCCTCAAGAGATGCAATGAAATATCTGGATTCCTGGTACACATGTGATCAAATTCTACTTTGCAGTGCACCTTATGTCCTTGCTATGTCTTTGCCTTTTATGTCTTTGATTCTTGTCACAGGATGAGTCAGATCCAACATATTGTTTTAAAACACTTAATGCATTGTGAGAGGCAGCAAAAAAAATTGTGAGCTAGGAATATATGTTTGGGAAGAGAATGTGAAGATCTGTGAATAAGTTTATTTATTGACCGACATCTATGCCTCCCCTTCAGCTGTTGAGTTGTGTGCCATTTAACATCAAAGCAACACTTCTGAGACCTGAAACACCAGTGATGACTAGAGACTAGTAAAAAAATTAACATGAAGACAGGAAAGTAACTACTCTTGATATGTTACTCTAGGATCTCAAATAAAGACCTACTCCATACATATTTTCTTCTCTTCCAATGCACTTCATTTGGCCTTTTGCTTTTCTGAACAAAAGCAGGAAATTAGATCTGAAAGATTCCTAGGTCACTGTCTTACAATTATGTGGTCTTCTCAGCAAATACCATCATATTTACTAAGCTACAGTCCTGAGTTTTGTTCTTGATTGATCCAGTCTTTGTGCCTTGGCTATTTACTCCATTCCAGAAAAAGAATATATGACTGCTTTTGCAATAACAGCAAATAGTTGAGACAACTTCCTTTAAAATATATTTTAATTTAAATTTGAACTATTTTTACATCAATATATTCACATGTATTAGTAGCAGCATATTTCTTAGGTCTGATATGTTAGGTTAATAATGGATTTCCCAACATTTTCAAGGAGAAATTCAGCTCTTTTCTGTTTCACCTGAGCAGGTGATTCAGACATAGGATCCCTGTATATTTCCATTCTAATTTGTATTTAGTTATGTCTTTGAACTCTAGGCATTAGTGTCAGGAAAATATAGCTCAAAGTAACCATACCTCTCAAACCAAAGACATGTAACATTGCTCATTAATGTCACAGGGCTGTCCACTCATTTTTAGATGATTCAAGTAGAAAGAGGATTGGCTAATACAGACCTTCTTTTTAAATATCTTGAGGTAGTACTCACATGTTTTGAAGGCAAAGTGGAACACAACTTTCTTTTGTAGTACAAATCACTGTGACTTATATAAGGTTTTCCCTGAGAATAATTATGCACAAAAAACCCCCGAAAAAAACCTCAAAAAACCCCAAAACTTGTCATAGCTTTCTGGAAAACCTAATTCAATCTCCTGGAAGACTTTTTTTTTTTAATAGTATTTATCACCTTGGTTGGTATGTAACAGTATTTCTCAAGAGTACCCTATAGTTAGTATTTGGCCCATTGACACTTCACAGGGAGTTTAAAAGAATACTGTAAATAACAGATGAAATTCTGTGATGATAAATGCAAAATTATGTCCATGGGGCGAAAAGAATCCTAAATTGCATGTAGAGTGATGAGTTCTGAATTACCACTGAAGAAAAAAAAATATCTTTGAGCTATAATGGATAGTCTAAGGAAATGATCAGTAGCTGTCAAACAGAAAAGCAAAATACTAGAAATTATTTGGAAAAAGATAACACAACTGATGACAAAATTATTTCACATTCCAGTTCTGTGAGGCACCTGTATCTTGTAAACCATGTGCAGTTCTAGTTCTCACATCTCAAAAAGGAATATGGCAGCCCTAGAAGATTCATGAAGAAAGGTAGCAAACTTTGTCAAAGGTAATTGTAGTGCGTTGCCCCAGCCAGCAACTAAGCACCCACCTAGTCACTCGCTCACCACCCCCAGCAGGATGAGGGAGAAAATCAGAAGAGCAAAACCTGAAAACTTATGGGTTAAGATAAAGACAGTTTAATAAGTGAAACAAAGCTGCATGCACAACAAAGGAAAATAAGGAATTTATCCACAGGCAGGCAGGTGTTCAGCCATCTCCAGAGAAGCAGAATCTCTGAATACTCAGTGGTTGCTTGAGGAGAAAAACACTGTTACTATGAACATCCCCCTTTACTCCTTCTTTCCCCAAGCTTTTATTGCTAAGTATGACATCATATGGCATGGGAAAACCTTTGGTCAGTTGGGGTCAGCTGTCCAGACAGCTGTGTGCCCTCCCAACACCTTTCCCACCCCCAGACTACTCACTGGTGGGACAGCTTGAGAAACAGAAAGGCCTTGAAGCTATGGAGGCATTGCCTAGCAATAGCTAAAGTGCTGGTGTTTTGTCAACACTCCTTTGATCACAAACCTAAAACACAGGACCATATGTGCTGCTATGAAGAATATTAACTCTATCCCAGCTGGATCCCATAAAAAAAGAAAAAGCTTAAATATAAGAAATGACCAAATAAAACAAATAAAGTTTAATGATTAAGTAGATGATTCAAAACAAATAAAGAAGAAGTGCTTTCACACAATATGTAATTAATATGTAGAATTAGTTGCCACAGGTTGCTGTGGATTCCAAACTTTACATTTATTCACAGAACAATTTTAAAAAATCATAGAAGAAATATAAATCAAATAACAGTCAGTAAATGCAAAGGTAACTTAACCAGGAACAGATTTCCCTGTACTTGCAGATCTGTGGAGGCAAAGGGAATATACCTGCAAAGAACTCCCACATAATCTCCATGTTCATATATTGTCACATAAGTATCTGTTGTTAACTGCTTTTGGACACAGGACTTTTCTCACTTTTACGTATTGAAGACTTCAGTTTCCTTTAAAAACATGAAGGAAGAAGAGTTTTTGAAAAAGTAGTGAGATATCCATTGTAATGACATTTTAAAACAGATGCGGGTGTTTTCTTTCTCACCTACTTAGCCCATTAGCCTGCAAACTGATCCAGAAACAAGGGCAGACACATTCACACCATTCCCTTTTTGTTTCATTCATTTTCCTCTCCTTTCCTTTCCCTGTGGAAATATCAGCTTGCTTTCTTTTCTTTTCTTTTTTTTTTTTTCCTTCCCCCCTTTTTACCTCCACACATTTACATAGCTATCTGGAGCTAGTAGGTATTACGCTCTCACAGAACCTAGATGAGAAAGGGTATATGAGCTCCATTTATAGCAGCATATGACATTGATGCAGTGGACTGCAAATAACATTGAAAACTTTGAAGTGAATGAACTGAAAAGTATCTTAAATTTCTTTCTGATCTGGTGATTCCAGCAGTTACATGTAACGGAAAATCTAAACAATAAAGGCCTTGGTCCCATAGAAGTCAATGCCAATTAATTAATGAAAGTCCAATAACCTATATTAGCCAGGACATTAAACAGTGACTTCTGATCTTAAAATATATGAAGGTCATGGCCGTTTTGTTTTTTTTTTTTTAATATTAAAATGACATTACTGTTTTGTCCCACCCCCTGTTTCACCATAGATCTAATTACAGCTACATTCCCTAAATACAATTAATACGTATTGACTGAATTTTTAGCTGCCTGAAGTCCAGCTATACTGGCCTTGTCACTGGTGGCACAGATTGAACCCTGGTTACTAGGAAAAGTGTGGGCAATGGCTCATGCCAATTTTCTTTGCGCAATGCAACTCCCCAAAACACACTACTCTTTCTTCCATACCCAGATTTCTACTGCTCATTTCACTAGTTAGAATCCATGACTGAATTAACATGTGTAGTGTGCAGATTATTGGTAGAGCTATGTTCCTGAATTAAAACAAGAAAGCAAACAGATTTGACAGTATATGTGCAAACAGTGCAATCCCATTCCTGCCCAGGCTAAAAATGTTGCTATTTATTTTAATAAAGACGTAGACCATCTGATTGCTAATGATTGTTTGGCAGATCTTAAGAATACTGAACTTTTAAACACTATTTCATTGGTTCAAGCATAATCTTGAGAAATAATGACACAAAAAGACCACATGTATGTTAGTTTTTAAACAAAGATGCTAATTGCAGTGAATTGGGGCTACCACTCGATTTCCATGCAAAAGATTGTTCATACCCCATAAATCAACATTGCAAAGCATGTCTCTTCTATTAGACTCAGCATACAAACTGAAAATTAAGCACTTAATTCAGCTGTCTCCAATCTCCAGATCAGGCATAGAATATAAACTAAATAAAACCCAGCCAATCATAGCTGTTACCTTACGCTTCATGTAGGAAACCCCTGGTTTTCATTGCTGTTAAGACAGGGATTTCCAAAAACATTAAATATATTTTAAAATAAGTCCACACCTAGTGATTTAAGAAGAACATGGTCATAATGCAAATAATGTATAATTTATTTCATTAAATTATTTTTAGATCTTCCCATATTTAAATGTGTTTCACCTGTATTTAATTGTTATCTAGGCCAATGCAATGTAAATCTTACAGAACTTATTCACTCTACCTATAATTTCCAATTAATATTTATACTTTGGTATACAAATTCATAGAAATAAAGGTCAAAAGGGATCTGTTAGGTCATTTAAACTGACTGTCTGCAGATGAGTGATGGTAATATTTCAGCTGGTCCTTTTCATAACTGAACAAATGCTTGCATGTGACTACAGCATATAATCTTGAAAAGTCTTGATCTGAAGCTACAAAAAGGTGAAAAATCCAGTGCTTCCTTTGGTAGAATATCAATCTACTGCTGCTTGTTTCATCAGCTTACTATTAATAATTCATACCTTACTTAATCTCTCTGGCTTCACTTCCAATAACTGGTTCTTGCTGTGTCCTTTTTCACTTGTTTGTAAAGTCTTTTATACAGTCTACTTTCCTTCTCTGGGTATTTATACATTATAATCACATCATTTTCTCACCCTTCTTTTTAAAAAGCCAAATAAGCTAAGTTTTTCAAGTGTTCCACTGATTTGGATTATTTCTGTCACTCCAACTACTTGATACTTTTTTGAAATCTTTAGAATTATCCTGTACCTTTTTTAAAATATGTGCACTAAAATGATCTCACTATTCTAATTAAGGTCTCAGCAGGTGCACTACAATATAGAAAGAAGACTAATGAATGATCTTGAACACCAGTCATCCACCCTGATGGCTAATTCCTTTCCTGTCTCTGCTTTCTACTGTTCCAGCCAGCTCTCTTCAAGACAAACCTGCTGTACAGAAGGTCCTAAGCATCATGGATGTGAACTAATAAGTCCACCCTGACCCCAGGGCACAGACATAATCACTGGCCCTCTTCTATTTATCTGCCTCAGAGACATTAAAACCACAGACAGAGGTAAAAATCTCTAATTCATAGCATCCCAGGATTATTGGCTTTTCTCTCCACAGCTTTATAATGGGAGCTCAAACTCAGTTTTTTATTTATTATGATTACTAGAAGATCTTTTAAAAGGTTATCTTAGAAACCTTACCAAATTACAGCCCACAGATTTTAGCTAAGCTTTGCATTTGTTATTTTGAAAGGGCTGCATTTGTATGTGGCTATACTGAGGCACATATTAATGGAAAGGCCACAGATAGGAATCCAAAACTGTTAATTTTCTGTGTTGTGAGCACTATATTCTACTCTGGCGGTTGATTCTGCAAAGTTTATCAGGTGGACTTCTATATTCCCTTTCAAATTATTAATGGAAATGTTAAAAACACTGGTCCTATTATTAACATCAATGAAGTAATTAAGACAGTTCCTTTCAATAATGATATTTCTCCACTGACTACAGCTTTATTAAACCTCAGAATCCACATAAGGTGTGTTTTGGTGGTTCTGGATAATTATGTTTATATAATCAGCATGCCAATAATACTAAGTTAATAGTTATACACAGCTCTAACTATATTCTATGTAGCTACAAATTTCAGTCAAATGTGTCAACCTGTTGGAACATGAAATAGCAAGACATCATTTTTATGTCATCACGTGGGGCTGGCATTAATAATTATTCTTCTCTTTATATCTCTTAGCTGTTTCAGCAGTTAAATGTTTTATCCAGTAACTGTCCCATGCAGGTATTTCACATTAAGATGGAGCTCATGATCTTCCTCTCTCCTTTGTAGCGGACAATCCTGACCATTGGGTGACTGCTATGCCCTTCATCATAGGGTTGTTATCTTTTGCATAGCTTCAGTGTGATGGGTGGAAAGTATCTATAGCTTCCCACGTGAAAGGTAGAAGCAGTTGATTTGATCCCCTCAGGTACTACAGAGAAATGAATCAGTTTCCTGTTCCCTTGATGTGTGTTCTCACCACAGATATTTGTTAGAGCAGCAGAATGCTACTGTTCCTGCTGAAACAGAGCAAGGTTTTAAAAAGATTAGTCAGAATGAGTTTGGTACAATGCTCTGGGTGATACTCTGTTTGTTGAGAAAGGAATGTACTCTGAATAATAAGAAAAGGTTCCACTGAGGATGTTAAAGTAAAGGAATGTACTCTGAATAATTAGAAGAGATAAGGTGGGCACCTGAAGGAGATAAGGAGACCATGAGTTAGGAAATCGTTTAATAAAGAAAGTTGAAAGGTTTATTCCACCTAGATTCCATCTATTATGAATAGAATCATTAGGTGTTGAAATCAAATGAATATGTATGTAAAGATGTTGTAACCTCTCATGAAAACTGTATAAATTACCTGACTTTTCACTGAAAACTTCAGAGCTAGTTTGTCCGGTGTGAATCCGCTAGCTCCCCAGCATTGCACAAAATAAATATCTTTGCTGCTTAAAGACAAAATTAATCTCTGAGCAGTTACTCTGTGCCATTTTGGCATCACTGCCACAAAAAAAAAAGGTGGATTTTTAAAAGAAAATTATGATCTTTTTTTCATCATCATCTACCTATGTCTCTTCAGTGAGAAAAATTATTTTCCTGTGCTGTTACTGAGATATGGAGTAGTGGTATTTCAGGCTTGACCCTGTGTTTGGTGTTCAGTGGCTCGGAAAAGCTTTCCCATTAGCAAGCTGACTTCCAGCTATAACCTATTCAAGATTTCTCATGGGGGACTTCAGCCTACCAGATGTCTGCTGGAAATACAACATAACAGATAGGAAATAGTCTAGCAGGTTCCTGGAGTGTGTGGAAGAGAACTTCCTGACACAGCTGGTGAGTGAGCCAGCCAGGGGATATGCCCCACTGGACCTGCTGTTTGCAAACAGGGAAGGACTGGTGGGTGATGTGGTGGTCGGAGGCCACCTTGGGCATAGTGATCATAAGATCATAAAGTTTTTGATTCTTAGGGAAGTAAGGAAGGGGATCAGCAGAAATGCTACCTTGAACTTCCAGAGGGATAACTTTGATCTGTTCAAGAGCCTGGTTGACAGAGTCCCTTGTGGATAGTTCTGAAGGGCCAAGGGGTCCAGGAAGGCTGGACATTCTTCAAGAAGGAAGTCTTAAAGGTGCAGGAGAAGGTCATGCCCATGTGCCAGAAGATGAGCCAGTGGCAGAGAAGACTGGCCTGGCTGAACAGAGAGCTTTGGCTGGAAAAAAGAAGTTTACCACCTTTGCAAGAAAGGACAGACAGCTCTGGAGGACTATAAGGATGTTGCAAGGTTATGCAGGGTGAAGATTAGAGAAACAGAAGTCCAGTTACAGCTCAGGCTGCCCACTGCCATAAAAGATAACAAAAAATGTTTTTACAAATACATTAGAAACAAAAACAGGGCCAAGAGTAATCCACATCCATTATTGGATACAGCAGGGAACATTCCCACAAAAGATGAGGAAAAGGCTGATGTACTCAATGCTTTCTTTGCCCCAGTCTTTAATAGCAAGACCAGCTTCCCTCTGGGTACTCAGCCCCCTGAGCTGGAAGATAGGGATGAGGAGGAGCAAAATGAAGCCCTTAGAGTCCAGGAGGAAACAATTAGTTCCCTGCTGCTTCACTTGTGCACAGACATGCAAAAGTCTGTGGAGCCAGATGGGATCCACCTGAGGGTACTGAGGGAGAAGGCAGAGGAGCTGAACAAGCAGCTCTCCATCATTTATCAAAAATCCTGGCAAATTGGAGAGGTCCCAGAAGGCTGGAGATTATCCAGTGTGATGCCCATCTACAAGAAGGGCTGGAAGGAGGATCTGGGGAACTAGAGACCAGTCAGGGTGACCTTGGTACCAGGGAAGGTTACGGACCAGAACATCCTGAGAATGTGCAGGACAATTGGGTGATCAGGCCCAATCAGCATGGATTTATGAAAAGCAGGTCCTTCTTGAAAAACCTGGTCTCCTTCTAAAACAAGATGACCCATCTGGTGGATGAGGAAAGGCTGTGAATGTTGTCTACCTGGACATTAGTAAAGCTTTGACATCATTTCCCACAGCATTGCCCTGAAACAACTGGCTGCTCATGGCTTGGATGAGTATACTCTACAGCGGGTTAAAAGCTGGCTGGATGGCCAAGCACAAAGACTGGCAGAAAATGGAGTTACGTCCAGCTGGCAACCAGGCACAAGCACTGTTCTCCAGGGCTCAGTATTGGGGCCAGTCCTGTTTAACATCTTTAACAGCAATCTGGATGAAGGGATTGAGTGAACCCTCAGTAAGTTTGCATATGACACCAAGTTGGGTGGGACTGTTGATCTGTTTGAGGGCAGGAAGGCTCCTCCCATAGGGACCTGGACAGGCTGGATTGATGGGCTGAGGCCTTGTATGAATTCAACAACGAGAAGTGCTGGGCCCTGCACTTGGGTCACAGCAACCCCACTCAATGCAACAGGCTTGGGGAAGAGTGGCTGGGAAGCTGCCCAGAGGAAAAGGTCCTGGGGGCGCTGGTCAACAGCCGGCTGAACATGACCCAGCAGTGTGCCCAGGTGGCCAGGAAGGCCAACAGCATCCTGGCTTGTACCAGAAACAGTGTGGCCAGCAGGACAAGGGAAGTGATTGTCCCCCTGGACTCAGCACTAGTGAGGCCGCACCTCGAATACTGTGTTCAGTTTTGGGCCCCTCACTACAAGAGGTGCATTGAGGTGCTGGAGTGTGTCCAGAGAAGGACAATGAAGCTGGTGAAGGGTCTGGAGCACCAGTCTTATGAGGAGCGGCTGAGGGAACTGGGAATGTTTAGCTTGGAGAAGATGAAGCCTGGGGGGACCTTATCACTCTCTACGACTCCCTGAAAGGAGGTTGTAGCAAGGTGGATGTAGGTCTCTTCTCCCAGATAACTAGCAAAAGGATAAGAGGAAACAGTCTCAAGTTGCACCAGGGGAGATTTAGACTGGATATTAGGAAAAAACTTTTCCACTGAAAGGGTGGTGAAACGTTGGAACAGGCTGCCCAGGAGGTGGTGAAATCACCATGCCTGGAGGTGTTTAAAAAACACCTAGATGCGGTGCTTAGAGACACGGCTTAATGGTGGACTTGGCAGTGCTAGGTTAACTGTTGGGCTTGATGATCTCAAAGGTCTTTTCCAACCTAAACGTTTCTATGATTCTAAGGTGCTGGCGGTGTGGATTTCCTTCCATAGTGCCTCAGAGGGTGTGCATAGTGAGACACATTGCCGCAGGATGTGGGACACTATAGGACATTCTTGTCCATAACACCTAGGCATTCTAGAGGTAAACTTGAAGACTCACAGCCCTGTAGTGGATCTTGAACAGTGAGCCTTTGCATTTCTGTGCTTTTGCAAAAAGAGGGTGTGCATAACTAAAGCTATGCTTGGACTAGGAAAAATTCAGTCCTGATGGTGCGTTGTATCATCCTGACAAGTCATGATCTCTTCTAGACATTTCAAGCAAAACTATCTGATTCAGCAAAAGCTCAGTATTGACAGTACAACTGTTTGTATAATGGAAGCTTCTGCTGTCAACCAAAGATCACATTCTTGATGACAATCACTGTGCTGGAGGACGATTTTATAACAGACACAGAATAAATTGCATACACTGTGAACTGCTTTGACAGGCCTAAGTAATCTGGGCCTAAATATCTGTATTGCTATTGAAAGGGTACTTGGACTTGAAAGGCATTTAAACATTTTCAAAAGTTTTACTTGGTATCTCATGACAAAGTAAACAATGAAAAACTGCTATTATTACTTTTTCATTTTAATAATGTGTTAGAATATTCCAATTTATTTTTTTTTATTTTTTTTTTTATGAATTTCTAGCCTTAGCTCAACAAGCACTCCTACCTGGGTAAAAAAAAACCCAGGGTTTCATTTATCTACTGCTCTGAGGCACTCAATGCTGGTCCAGCTGGTGATTTACAGCTGTGCAAAAGGTAAGTAAAATGGTAGTCAGAACACTTGCTATTTGCACCTGCCTTAAATACCATAAATAACAGTATCAAATGGTAAGCCATAAAGAATCAGAACCCAAGCATCATGCATTTTCTTTCTGAATGGCAGAATAAACATGTTGAGTCTTGAGTGTTCTCCTAAATTTGGGAAAACTTCTGTTCATTCCAGTTACTTCAAAACTCCCTGGAGTTAAACATTATCAGTCCCACAGAATTTTGTGATTTCACATAACACAGAAATTATTGACTGCTTTTCCCTCAAGAATGTTCTTCTAACCTCATTTTTTACTACCATTTGATCCTAGCTATTTAATGGACCTAGCATGTGTTACACATAAAGGAACCATTAAGACAACATTTGCTTCATTGATTCTACAAAAGTAAAGAAGGAAAGAATGGGACATCACATAGACCCAGCAGACAATATAAATGCAAGATCACATCAAGCCAACACATTGTCTTTACTACTGGAAAAACCTATAGGCAAGCATCTGGGAGACATTAAAGGATAAACACTTTATTAGTGTATAGTGCTATGTATATATTCCATGGCCTTACCACTTTATGATGTGATCAAACAAAATGTCACAAGCAGAGCAGAGAGGAGCTAGTTTGGTACTTGGCCAAAAGAGCTCCAAGGAGCACATAGCTACTGCAGGAAGTGATGTTAGCAATTCATGGCATGGTATTTTGCTTTGAGCAAGCATCCAAATGTAATAAAAAGGGTGACTGCTTGCAAATTGTCATCAGTATATGAAACAAAAATTGATTTCTGAGAACTTATTTGAAGCAACAGGCTTATCTTAGCACCAGCTTTGCTAACTATTTTCTGCCTATCTACATTTTCATGACTTTTCAAGTAGGCATCATTTCACATCAAACTGTTCCTATCAAACTCTTCATGTGCAATAGGACCAAATGAAACAAAACCACACAAAAATTGAATGGTAATGCTTTTTGATGAGCTGAATTTATGACATATTTTGCTGATGCATGGTGTAATCACTTTTCAAAAATACAGTAAAGAAGAGTTGAGTGGCAAGTTACCATCTGCAAAAGAATTTTGATCACATGGGGGAAAAATGAGCCAATGGGTAGTTTATTCAGATTTAGTATTGCAATATTTCTAATTAATATCAGGTTTTTTCATAATAACACTTTCTTCAGTCAAAAAAATTGTGCTTGAACATCTAGAAATTTTGAGCAAAGTAGGTTGGATCCACTGAAAACTATTAACAGTTTTGGGGGGGTTTCCCCCAAACTATATATTTAAAGACACACTTATGTTGGTTCTAGTCTTTTGCACAGTTATCCAATAACCAAAGTTTTCAGCCAGTATATGCAAGATCAAGGTTCCGGATCTTTCCTTGTTTCTTGTTGTTTGGGCCCGCCATTCAGATAAATGCTTTTATTCCTGCTTTTTGGAACATTCTGAAAAGTTCAGTTACGTGTACAAAAAGAAATTGTGTCAATAGTAATTATGTGTAGCCTGGAGCAGGAAAATGAATGTAATGCTTGTGCTGATAGGGAATGTCTAATCTATAGAGTCACTTGTAAGATCTCACTTAACATCTTGACATAGAAGTAAACAATGGAATCTCCACAAAAAAAATGCAATTCATCTGATCTTAAATTAGGAACGGGATGCAGTTCATCCTACTAGATTTAACTGTGTATGATGTAGGATACAGTTCACCTTCAACTCTTTGTCTAAATATGTATGTCAACATATGACCTAGGAACTTCAGTTCCCATTGAAGTCAAAGGAAATTAAAGCCAATATAAAAATAAACCTATATTGTGGTTCACAGCTAATTAGACAAATAGTGGGTTTTTGCCATGTTTTAAAATACATCCCCAATATAATAAAATAAGAATAAAAGAAACCATTGTATTCCATCTGAAATCTGCTAACCTACACATTTCAGTAAAAAAAAAAAAGAAATTTTTTGCTTCCAATCAAATTCTTTGATTAAAAAACTAAAAATCGATTACTTATCAAGCACCATTCTTGACATTCATCTTCCAAGAACTCCTATTAGCATGTTATTTGCACCAATTCACTCAAAAGATTTCTGTATTTTGTTTCAAGATCTTCAGCTCTGAATCTATTTGCAAAGCTAATTTCATTGAAATTCTTCTAATTTTTTAATGCTTCATTGCTAATTGCCATGGATTCACTTTTCACAATTAGTTCAAAAGAATACAGATGAATATAGCCCCAACCTTGTAATGAGTCCTTTTTCACTTTCTTCTAGAAATTGTAAGGAATGAGACTAATTTGATACAGTGCTTTATATAGTTAGTTGAAGTAGATGACAGCTTGGTAAGGCACTTTATGCTGCCTTTGAGATACATTTGAATTAGGATTAAATTTTTTTTTATTAGTTTATCACTGACATATTAACAAAGAGATAAAAAAAGAGCTGAGATATGAAAGACTAACTTAATTCCATGTTATTTGTCAATTATTTGGAGGATAAATCACAGCTTTCTCATTCTATGGTATTTCTTTATGACTATTAAATGAAATAAACAGCCTGTTTAAAAGCAACATTACAGAACAAACCTCAGCAATGGTGAGCAACACATTAATCTTAGTGAGCACATTTCACCTCATGTTACTTGCAGTTCTGTTAATGACAATAATAGCTGACTCTCATCATATCTTTTAATATCTGTGCTATCAAAAAAGAGTCCCTTAACACACTTTGATTATATAGTAGATGAGCAGTCTATCAGTAATAGGTTTAATGGTGCCTTTTGACAGTCTTATGTAACCATGTCATTAGTTCAGGACATATTCCCAAACTAAAGCAATTATAAAAAGACCTTTCCTCCTTGTTCCAGCTTGTTTACTTTCATTTAATCAGTTTCCTTTTCCTCAAATTGTATTTTTTCTGTCTTTAGAAAGCTTGTCATTTTTATTAATACTCAGTAAATATCTCAGCTTTTATTCAGTTTCTTCTTACAGATACTGCTTTTGACATCATGTTGCTTATTTTTTTCAAAGTTCTGTTTTCTGTGTCTTTTAATAACTTCCTTTCTAATATTAAAATCCTTGTTACTAGCATTCCACATAATTTAGTTCTCTTCATACACTGTCTTCTATTTGTATTATCTTAGCATAAGTTGTTATTGTAGGACATAGCCTTGTGCATTATGTGATGACACACTAATTTGTTGCTCTTTTTTATGACTTGTTGACAAATACTATTTCAACTTTATCATAGATGAATGCAAATAGCTTGGCCTTAATGTTTTGAAAGCAAAATCATTACAGGTTGGCAATCCATTTGCCCTGAAAATTTAGTAATTTTTCCTTTTAAACTTTTAAACTTTTAAATTTTTCCTTTTAACTTTTCCTTTTAAAAAGAAAAAAAGATGATAGTGTTTCAGGTTTGAATACTCATATAAAAACTGAAAGATCTGATTCCTCTTGTTTTTTAAGCTATGAGGCAACATGTGCATGGTTTCATTTGGTTCTTTTACACAGCTTATCTCAGAACTTTGACTCTTTAGTATATTGGCTTGGCCAATTTTTTTATCTTGTATGTTGATTGGTGAGTGTGATATAGTTTATCTTCCTAATTCTATCATTCAAAGACAGAAGCTTTTTCCAAATGCAACCAAATGAATTGGCTAGGAAATTTCCATACTATGGTAAAAAAAAAAAAGTTACAAAAATATCTAATTACCTACGTTTAAAACTTCTCATCTGAAATTAGAAATTCTAAATCACAACTTTTTTATCAAGACATAGTCAGAGTATATGCTTGGGGCCTCACTAAGAACACTACATGACAAGTGTTCCCAGGATTTCGGATCTGCTTCCTGTTATTTGTGAACAGAGAAGGACTTGTGGGTGATGTGGTGGTTGGAAGCCATCTTGGACATAGCCATCATGAAATGATAGAGTTTTAATTATCAGAGCAGTAAGGAGTGGAGTCAGCAGAACCGCTACCTTGGACTTTGGAGGGGAGACTTTCAGCTCTTAAACAGAGCCTCATTGACAGAGTCCCTTGAGAGACAGTCCTGAAGAGCAAAGGAGTCCAGAAAAGCTGGATATTTGTCAAGGAGGGAATCTTAAAAGCACAAGAGCAGGTTGTCCTCATGTGTTAAAAGACGAGCTGCAGGGGAAGAAAACCACCCTGGCCAAATACAGAGTTTTGGCTGGAACTCAGGACAAAAAGGCAAGATTATGACCTTTGGAAGAAGGGGCAGGCAGCTAGGAGGGCTACAAAGCTATTGTGAGTTTATGCAGGGAGAAAATTAGAAGAGCCAAAACCCAACTAGAACTTAATCTGTCTACTGCTGTAAAAGAAAATAAACAATATATTTTTATAAATACATAGCAACAAAAGGAGGGCTAAAGAGAATCTCCATCCTTTATTGGATGTAGGAGGAAACATAGTGACAAAGGCTGAGGAAAAGACATTTCCCACAGCATTGCCCTGAAACAACTGGCTGCTCATGGCTTGGATGAGTATACTCTACAGCGGGTTAAAAGCTGGCTGGATGGCCAAGCACAAAGACTGGCAGAAAATGGAGTTACGTCCAGCTGGCAACCAGGCACAAGCACTGTTCTCCAGGGCTCAGTATTGGGGCCAGTCCTGTTTAACATCTTTAACAGCAATCTGGATGAAGGGATTGAGTGAACCCTCAGTAAGTTTGCATATGACACCAAGTTGGGTGGGACTGTTGATCTGTTTGAGGGCAGGAAGGCTCCTCCCATAGGGACCTGGACAGGCTGGATTGATGGGCTGAGGCCTTGTATGAATTCAACAACGAGAAGTGCTGGGCCCTGCACTTGGGTCACAGCAACCCCACTCAATGCAACAGGCTTGGGGAAGAGTGGCTGGGAAGCTGCCCAGAGGAAAAGGTCCTGGGGGCGCTGGTCAACAGCCGGCTGAACATGACCCAGCAGTGTGCCCAGGTGGCCAGGAAGGCCAACAGCATCCTGGCTTGTACCAGAAACAGTGTGGCCAGCAAGACAAGGGAAGTGATTGTCCCCCTGGACTCAGCACTGGTGAGGCCGCACCTCGAATACTGTGTTCAGTTTTGGGCCCCTCACTACAAGAGGCGCATTGAGGTGCTGGAGTGTGTCCAGAGAAGGACAATGAAGCTGGTGAAGGGTCTGGAGCACCAGTCTTATGAGGAGCGGCTGAGGGAACTGGGAATGTTTAGCTTGGAGAAGATGAAGCCTGGGGGGACCTTATCACCCTCTACGACTCCCTGAAAGGAGGTTGTAGCAAGGTGGATGTAGGTCTCTTCTCCCAGATAACTAGCAAAAGGATAAGAGGAAACAGTCTCAAGTTGCACCAGGGGAGATTTAGACTGGATATTAGGAAAAAACTTTTCCACTGAAAGGGTGGTGAAACGTTGGAACAGGCTGCCCAGGAGGTGGTGAAATCACCATGCCTGGAGGTGTTTAAAAAACACCTAGATGCGGTGCTTAGAGACACGGCTTAATGGTGGACTTGGCAGTGCTAGGTTAACTGTTGGGCTTGATGATCTCAAAGGTCTTTTCCAACCTAAATGAATCTGTTTCTATGATTCTCTGACTCTAGTCACGAACAAATTGGTCAAGACTTCCCATTACAGAAGTTATATAGTATTGTAGCTGAAAATTTTCCTGCAATAACAGATTAATGTCAAGAAACTTACGTGCATTTAAAAAAAAAATATAGTCACTGGGCTTTCTTTTTTGGTTGTTATTTTTTTTTTTCTACTCATACTACAGAGACATCTATCTCCTATTTTTTATCCTGAAGCTTAGAAGATTAAAATAACAAGGGAAAATGCCTTTATTTTCCTGCCTTTGAACTTCGTTATTTAAGGTAATGGAACTATTTCTTCCACAGAGTTTACTATCTGTAGTTTAATTCTTTCTAACTCTGCCTGTTGCAGTACATTGTATGGGATTTTCAAGGAAATATTTAACAACCTTATCTAGGTTCACTAGTCACCAGCCCAAAAAGTCTAGAAAATGATTGGTGACTACTGAAGTTATTCACATCAATTAATCTAACCTTTACATCATCAAAATATTTAAATCCTAAAGCCAACATCCTACTTAACAGAGACTCTCACTGAAGCCAGTCACTTGCACATAAAGTGCAAGAGCATGTTTCCACAGAAGTGCAATGAAGAACTGTAACACAAGGAAAAGGTTTACTCATTCACCTGAAACAATTTCCCATGCTACGTGGCACTCAAATACTTAGCGGTAAGTTTTAAAACATGAAACAGTCTTGAGGAATAGTTCAAAATATTAGTTGTTTGAAACCTGTTAACATAGTTTCTGGAGGGCCAACCTTGACAATAAAGTCAAATTCACAGTAGCTTTAAAACTAGCAATTGTGTGAGAGCTAAAATAAAGAATCCTGGTTACTATGTATGACTGTAGAAAATATCAATATAATCAAATATTTAAGGATTCACATTAAAAAAAAAATAATATTTTAAGACATCTCTCTCTGTCAAAGCAATGAATCAACCAGCAGATTCATGCAATGAACATGAATGCCTACTACAAAACTGAAGCATGAGCTCTATTCCTTAGAAAGTTTAGTAATAAAAAAACCCTGAAGTAGCACCTTCCAGTGAAATTATTGTAAACTCTTCACGCAAGACAATGTTGGTGATTAAATGGGAGGTATATAATGCAGAGAGGAGTAATGACAGAGAAATGTGAATTAACTTTGCTGATGACTGCCAATTCACAGGATATGGGAAGATTCATTGAAGAAAAGGAAAAAAGAAAATTTCCAAAATGAGAATGACTATAGAATGGTTACCTACAAAGTTATTCAGCACAGACAACTCTTACTTATTCCAGCAAGGTTGCACTTGCTTTCACTGTACCTGTAAAGTCTTGGCAAAATGCTTTACATAAAAATTATTCTTTGAAGATAATAATTCTGAAATACCATTTCTATTCAGTAATAATTCAGCAGCTCTTGTTAAAATTGCAGAAAACTTTTAATAAGCCATCAGCTGAACAAAAAATACATATGTATGTTAGATTTTAACTACTGCCAACAATGTTTTCTATTTAAAAAAGAAAACTGCCAAACTTTTCTTTCATTCTTATTTCCTAGAAACGTTGACTTATATTTTGTAACAGCAGTTCTGAAAATACCAGATGAAGACTCCTGGGGATAAATGAGCATTTCTCAAAGTGATTTGCAGGAAAAATCCTGTAATGCAGGACATATTTTTTACCACTTCATAGCAAAGTGCAGCTTGGCCATCAAAATACTGAATCTGAACTTCCACGTGCACATTGTGAGCTACTTACTTGCAATAACTGAATTTTTCACCTACTGGTTAGAAACTGTCAGTCATTTTAATTTCAAAAGATGTATGACAGACCCAACAAATTATTATTGCCCACTAGATTAGATGAACTCACATACTGCTATACCTTTCCTTTTTTTGCACAAAGTAAATATGTTTTAGAAATGTAACTTTTCTGCCAGGCACTTACTGACAGAATGCAGTTTTTCAGTTTTTCTAGAACTACTGCCCTAGTTCCTGCCCAGAAAACCGTGGACAACAACTACATTGTCTGGCTACCCAGTAAACAATATTTTGTACCTCACAAAAAATAAGCTAATAATAAACAAACAAAAAAAATATTTAAATAAATAGATTTTATTGAAGGGAGAATAAGAAAGTGCAATGATATGACATTTGGGGAAATGTGCATATTCTCTGAAAGGCAAAATACCTTTCAGAATACAGGGAGAACACTCCCAAATAAGCCTTTCTTCTTTAGCTGTATGTAACTGCTCCAGTAGTGTGCCATCACCAAATCTCAGGCTCTCAGGAGCCCAAATGACAGTGTGTTAATGATGTTAAATACAATGTACTCCAGGTTTGTGCTCTCGGATTAAGAGGTCCCACTAGGGTCTGCTCAATTCGATTGCATGTTTTACAGCCTGTTCGTCCACACTGATAAGGGTAACTCACGTGTGTTTGTTGTGTATCAGCTGTGACTTTGATTAGCAAGGAAAACCCTCACCATCCCAGCTTGCTACTAGCTCCTGCTATTAACTGCTTTCTTTGCAGTTTCTTCTCATGACCAGTTTCTCCACCAGCTGTGTGTGTTGCCCAGGACCAATGAACCAAACTACATACCCAGCTTTGTAGCATAGTATTTCTTAACAGCAGTACAGCAGTAAAGGGGGGCTACAAGCAGCCTCTCCTAAGAAAATCTTTTCTTTCCTTTCAGAAAAGATTTACCAAGCTTTCCTTGCCTAAAATTTCTCGCCTATGGACTACAAAGCTGTGCCATCAGCTTAAGGTATCTCTTTCTACCGTTATACATGGAGAACAGTTGGCTTGTCTGCATTTCTCCAGCCTGATTGTAAATCTTACATTTCCCCCAACTTTTTAACTGATTGGCTTTAACAGAAATGCCTCCAGAAGTTTCAAGACCCATAAATTAACCTGTTTCAGTGTGTCTATTGGACCGTTCTGGCCTGCTTCCCAGCAGACCCTGAAAGCCCTTACAGGCTTCCATCTCACTGGAGATCAGGGAAAGATCAACCTTTCTCCTCAGACTTCAAGCTGCCAGGTTTACCTAGGATTATTCTTGCATTCTGTGGGAAAAAATACAGGCAATAATTTCTAAACTGGTATTTTTTATGGAGTTAAATTAATAGGTATCAGAATGTCTTCAGCTAATTCCAGCTCTATCAGTTAGCTGGAGATATGCAAGTACTGTCCTGATTCACAACTTGGGATGCATCTCACCACAGAAAAGCACATGGAAGTACAGTTAAGATGAAAATTGCACTGTATTTTGATTTATATTCACTGGGACAAATAATATGTTCACAAGCTGTGCGCTGTGAGACAAAGTCTTTTTAGGTAGCTGTTCTTTTCTCACTGCCATCTTAAGAATAAGTATGTGAATATAAAGACAAGCCAATTTGGTTTTACAACAACAAACTGAAGGATGTATAAAGCAATATGAAAAGCATGCACAAAATATGAAATCAATTTCTTGCATGAAAGACAACTTACCTCACCAGATGAGTAACCCAGTGACTGAAGCAGTGAAGCCATACACTGTTGTTGAATGATAGTGAGAGCAGGAAAATGAACTTCATCATACAGCGTCATACTACCTGGATGGCACAGGAGAAAATATTCTCATCTTGCACAGAATCTAGACACTCCATGAATACAGCTGATGTTGTTTTTCTCTTGGCTTATGTGCATTTTCTCTTGGGTTATGTTCATTATGTGTACAAAAATATTCTTCATGAAGTTTTTTTCTTTTTCTCATCCCCTCCCTATCTGAACAGCTGTGAAAAAAAATAGAATTTACTGCTTGATAGCTTCATGAGCAAGAATATCATTGACTACTCCTGCTCCACAGGAATTTGTACTGAGGGGGTAAAACCAATAATGGGGGAAAAAAGCAGACTGACAGCATGAAGTGTGCTTTTAAGTCACAGCAACAAAGGCTACAGGAGTACCCTGCAGCATCCACTCTGATTGCCAGAACAGACTTAGGCATTTTTGTCTGTTTCAGTTAAAATAACTATCAATAGGACAAAGCCTCTAAAATGAAGAAAATTTTTTTTGTCTTGTGTGGCTAAACAGGAAAAGGATACATATTGTGCTGCTGTGCTTTGAGGGTGCAAGCTGCATGGTGGTAAAATGTCCTCTGAAACCTCTCGTAAGCTAACACTTTTTCACATAGATCATGCCTCTAGCTGTCCTCTGCCTTGAAAGGCAGTCCCTGCTTTCAACATTTACCCTCCTCAATTTCTGTTTGGGTTGTGCTTTGTGCAGTTTTTCAGTGTGAGGGAAGGATGGGTTGCCTACATGAGATGAAGTCAGGCCCTGAAGTCTTTTTTTTTTTTTTTAAATACACAAATGGAATTGAATCAACGATTAAGAAGCAACAATTTTCATCCAGTTGCCCAACAGAAACATATTTTGCTACATTTCAACACTACAAGAAATCCTTGCAGGAAAGATTTTGTAGCTGGATGAAGACTCAAGCTGACATGAAGAGTCAACTTAAGACACCGGCTTTAGGAGTACTATCCCAAAATGGGTGAGACAAATACTTGGCTGCACATTTGGTCTGCATCTTTTCTTCTTCCTCATCTGTCAAAACACAAGCAGACAAAGTTTTTAAAACTCTCTGCTAAGGCTGAAGTAAGTGCTTTCCCCAAGCCTTTGGCAACCTTTCAATGAACTGGACAGAGAAGCACCTGCACAGGTTTTGTTGTCCATTTCTACAATGTACCATTGGAATACTGTTTCTTTTTTACTTGACAATAAAACCAAGTGCCATTCATGATTGCAGGTGGAAAAATATCAGCAGTAAAAACTGACTCCAGGTTTTCCTTCCATCTCATATATTCAAATCTGAACAAATCCATGGTAGTAAATTTAGAAAAATATACTTCCTTATATTTTAATGGACTATCATGATTCTGTGTCCAATGGGATACATGGTAGAGTAGCTTATCTGCAAATCACCTAAGTTTGAATAAGCACTGCATTAGAAATTTGGTAGCTCACCAGTTGTCCTTTCAGAGGAAGAAATATATACAGAAGTTAGCAAATCTCCATATCCCCTTCACTGTTTTTCTCCAAACTTCCAATTTTTGCTTTCTTCTTTCTCAGTAACCTTATTAGAGAATTCTTTCAGTGAAGTTTGAAAGCTAGTGACTCAACATTCTTTATCAGTCAATTAAATAAAACAACTTCTCCAAATAATAATATAAAAATACTTACATCGGAGTTCTACTAGAAAACCTCTGAATTTCTGAATAACCAGATAAATAAATACAGTAAACTTGTGCAGAAATGTTACATCCTACAAACACTATTTTCTTACTTTTATCATCCTGCCAAAAAAGTAAAGAACTGAAATAGCAAACAAAAACAAGCAGAGGAAGGAACTGCTGAGAAGAGACATTTGGTGTAAAGAGTTCCAAGTTATACCAGGGCTTTGGGCAATGCTGTCTTCTCAGAGCTGATCTGTGTTTACATGGCTTACAGAGGGGTTTGGTGTCCTGGATGCCTCAACGACAGAAATACAGTCATTGTCTATCCTTTCCTATTTTATAGAAAAACATACTGATACTTAGGTCTGGAGACTTACTCCTGGAAAGTTTCAGTATACAAGATAGTTCCCTGAGATTTCTGTTATTCAAATGGAAGATTTCTCTGATATTGCCTAGAAGAATTACTTCTCAACAAAAGTGTCTTTGTAACCTCCTGATTGCGAAGAGGCCCAGAATTTGGAAAGGAAGTGCAATCAGCACTGTTCCTCTCATGTCTGCTGTTTATGTCCCTTGTCTCTGGGTGGTCAGAGCCTGCTGTAACACCTTCTTATCTGAAGAACATTATGCTCTATGAAGAGTTCCACCAGCTCCATTGTGCCTGTGTGCAGAATAGGTTCTACACAGCAGAACTAAAAAGAATTACATCTGTACAAGGAAAACATTATTACTATTGTCTAAAAGATCATAGAATAATAGAATCATTCACATTGAAAAGACCCCTTATGATCATTGAGTCCAACTATACACCTAACACTGCCAAGTCCACCATTAAACCATCTTCCTAATCACCACATCTACATATCTTGTAAACACTTCCAGGCATGGGGATTTAACCACTTCCCTAGGCAGCCTGTTGCAATCCTTGATAACCCCTTTGGTGAAGAAATTTTTCTTAATATACAATCTAAACGTCCCCTGCCACAACTTGAGGACATTTTGTCTTGTCATAGAATCACACAATCATAGAATGGTTTGGGTGGGAAGGGACCCTTAAGATCATCTAGTTCCAACCCCCCTGCCACAGTCAAGCACACCTTCCACTAGACTAGGCTGCTCAAACCCCATCCAGCCTGGCCTTGAACAATTCCAGGAATGGGACATCCACAATTTCTCTGGGCAGCCTGTCCCGGTGCTTCAATACACTCATAGTGAAGAATCATCCTATCATTTATTACCTGGGAGAAGAGACTGACACTCACGTCACTACAACCTCCTTTCAGGGAGTTGCAGAGAGCAATAAGGTCTCCCCTGAGCCCCCTCCTCTCCAGGCTAAACAACCCCAGCTCCCTCAGCTGCTCTTCATCAGACCTGTGCTCCAGACCCTTCACCAGCTCCATTGCCCTCCTCTGGACACACTGCAGCACCTCGACGTGCTTCTTGCAGTGTGTCAGTGTGCCCAGAACTGAACACATTATTCAATGTGCAGCCTCAGCAGTGCTGAGTCCAGGGGGACAATCACTTCCCTTGTCCTACTGGCCACGCTGATTATAATCCAGGGTGCTATGGGCCTTCTTGGCCACCTGGGCACACTGCTGGCTCATGTTCAGCCAGCCATCAACCAGCACCCCCAGGTCCTTTTCCTCTGTGCAGCTTCCCAGACACCCTTCCCAAGCCTGTAGCATTGGGTGGGGCTGTTGCGACCCAGGTGCAGGACCAGGCACTTCTTGTTGAACCTCATACAATTGGTCTCAGCCCATCAGTCCAACCTGTCCTGATCCCTTTGTAGAGCCTTCCAGCCTCAAGGAGATCAATGCTCCCCCCGCAACTTAGTGTCATCTGCAAAGTTACTGGGGGTGCACGTGATCCCCTTGTCCAGGTTGTCAATAAAGATACTGAACAGGACTGGCCCCAATACTGAGCCCTGGAGACAGCATTTGTGACCAGCCACCAACTTTTCTATCCTGTGGCGTTTTAAAAATTTCCTACTGTTTGTAAGCATATTTTGCCCATCATAATCTTTTGATCCTGTTGTAGAACTTGCAGAATTACATGGCCTATTTATCTTTTTAGAGTAGTGGTTAGTAATTAAAAAATAGGTGCAATTCAGGAGATTTTATTTAAAAATGTAGGCATACAACAAATACATAATGTAGAGGTCCTGACTTTCAAGTTAAGATACTCCTTTTTTTATGGGGCTGTTCTAAGTTGCTTCATGGACAGTTTCACTTTTAAGACTTTCGTAAATTGCTGTGCCCCTGCAGCACCTGTAAGCAGTTTTGGTTTGGTTTGGTTTGGTTTGATTTAATTAGAAATGAGGATATATTTGCTTGTTTGAAAATTTTCTGTATATTTACTTAAATATCTTTTGCCATATTTTAAATTTTGGCTCCATTCGTTATGTTCCCAGCGTTGAAATATACTCTCAGACCATGCTGTCATTGTGGCTGATGCTAGCTGAGAGCACTGTATTTCTTGACTAGCAATGAAAAACATGCATGGCTCCCAGTCGGGTATTGTACTGATTCAAGTCCACTTAACGTATGAGACATGGAAGAACAGCAAGAGAAGTTTAGGAAATTTTTAAGTTTTATCATTCTGTATCAAGCTATAGTCTCTCTTCCAATACTGGCTAAAGTGTGTCTGGTTCTCAGTTAATCCATCAAATGACACCTGTACATCACAGAGCTCGCTCTGTTTAACTAAGCATTGCTTCTCGCTCTTTGAACTTTGAGCCTGATTTTAGAGAATCATCGTCTTACATTCAGAAACTAAAAGAAACATAAAATAAACCTGTATCTGTAACTTTTCCATTTCTTTTCCTCAGTTGTCTCAGATTTTAAAGAAAAGAAAGGGGAGGGGAGAGTTTTCTTTGACTGAGTTTTGCTATAGCAGTTGAGAATGTTTAAGAAAATGTGACTCCTGGGAAGAACAGGAAAAACATAACGTTCATAGCCCTTGCAAGAACATAATTACAGTTCCCTTCTGCTACTCTAAAATATGCACACCTTCCACTTCATGGCTGTGATCAGACACAGAAATGGGCATATTTAAACCTGACGGGTGGAAAATGTTCTTGTTCCATGCACATTTGCTTTCATCCTTACCTGTTGATTGTCAGTGTTGCTGGAAACAATAAACCAGCCAGGAGATCACAGCTTGTTTGCCCCAGAGCTTGAAGCTTAAGCTATTTTTTTTTCTTACTTGTACTTCTAATCTAACTTGAGATGTAGTTAATACTTCTTCATCTGCCCCCATTTTGATATGTCAACTTAGATTCTCAATGATTCGCTATTTAAAGTTTAATTTTAAACAACTGTATCCAAAGAGCCCCACAGAGAATGGCATACCTTTTTAACAGTTTATGCAAAGTTCTCTCCAAGAAGAGAGGAACTTTTGTGTTATTTTAATGCATTGGCTCAGCAGTATCTTCTGTTGCTGAACAACAAAACAACTTTCTTGAATCTCTTACCCTGAGGCAAGGACAAAAAAGCTAGTTAGAGTTAGACTATGGGATTCAGGTGTCACTGTGCCAGCAGAGCTTAGCAGAGCAGACGGTGGCTGATGAAATGCTCCTTTATGCAAGGAGGATTTTAAGCCTCATGAAACATTTCTTCTTCTGTTACAAAAGCTTATCAGGTTCCAGAGGCTTTAAAAAGTCCACATGGGAAATTCAATTTATATAGAGGTGATTTAATCAGCTATATTAAAAAAGACTGTGAAACAGTGAAAACTTATCCAAGTGAACAATATCCTACATGGAACAATGAAGGAAACAGTATCTGTGGTGTTGCTGGGGCACAGCTGAAGGTCAGGACTCCTTTGCTATTGTGGGTATTAACACTATTTACATAATGCAGTTATCAATGCAGTCATCCAGGCATGATTTCCAAATTAACAGCAAAGAAAACTAGGGGCTAATTGAGCATTAGGTGTTTGAAACAGAATGATAAAAGCTCATCATTACATCCAAAATCTAGATCATAGTTAATCCATCATAAGCTATACTACAGTCACAGATAAGTAAAATTTATCAACATTTTATTTTGGTCTCTTCTTTGGACTAACAGTACCAAAGAGACTGACTGAGTCTTACTGTTGGAAACTAGAAAACAAGTTGTAGTGAAACTACACACAACAGAGAACTTGGACGGTAACAATGAAGTTAAAATCAGAAAAACAACCTAAATCCAGTGCAGTAATTTTCTATTAATTGATTAACTGTTAAAATAAATACATATTTTTGAATTATTGCTAAAGAGAGTGAAAAGAACTGTGAGAGGATTTCATGCCATAATAAGAATTGCAAATGGAGAGGAGATACAGCATTTTATCTTATAAGGAGGCCAGAAGGGAGTATTGACAGATGTTTAAATCATCTTCAAGAAGATCAATAAATATTATGAGAGGTGCATAGTTCATCATTCCTGTTGACCAACAGGAGTAATGAAATACACAATAGATAGGTGTAAACATTGAAATACTACTCTTTGAGGGCATAAATATGCCCTCTGAAAAAGAAGAGATCCCCATTTTAACAAATGGAGTATCAGAGGCAAATCCATTCACTACAGCAAGTCTATTTTAAGTAAATTATGTATTTTAAATGGGGAGAGTAAGCTAGTAGGTCTCACCTAAATACGTATTTGAACATGTATGGACCACCAAAAGAGAGTTCAGATCTGCCATGGGGACCTGCATATATGACATTTCACCTAATTAGTATAAACCTGAACCAAACACCAGCCATCTCTGATATAAAATGGTGCATTGGAGTGACACTAATCTTAAATTATTCCCTTCCTAAATCTCAGAAGAATCGCTTGCATTGTATCAGGTACAGCCTTGCCTCCAAAGGCTTACAAATGCATATGAACGTTTACAACCATAAAACAAGGATTTGTGCAAACAAATTATTCAGAATTTGTGTACATTTTTGAAATTGTACAGCCATTCTGGTTCCTGCTTTTGACCATTACATAAAGATTTAAATAATAAAAAGCCACCAACTTAAAAAAAAAAAAACAAAACACAACAAAACCAAAAAAACAAACCCTCACCATAAAATCTGGTATGGGAGCCAGTTACATGCTTTGGCAAAGTATGCAATGAGACTTTTGAAATTTAGTAACTTTTCAATCTCAAATAAAGGCTTAATAGCACAAGAGATCATAAAGCCAAATTGATGCTGCCTTGGTGAGGTCAAGTTGCCACTGAGGTAGCAATACAAACTGGCATAAAGTGGCTGAATATAGATGGGAGATGGGCTTAGTCAAAGAGAAAAAGGAGCAGATGCCACCTGCCATAGCTTTTTTCCCTGTGACGAGAGGGACATGCTCTATAAGGTCTCTATGGCAGTGTGGAGTGTGTGCCAACAGGAGCTCCAGGCTCCTAGGAAAGCTTTCCCAGACCTGGAAGCTGGTGAGGCAGAGAAGTGCATGACTGGCTGAGCCAGCAGCCTTGCTGGAAAGCAAGTGCCTTAACCTATGTTCAGAGCTGCCTTGGCCCATGCAGTATCATACACAATGACACAGTGCAGACACACTGTCACAGCACCAATGTCCTGAGCCATTTGGTACAGAGGTTCAGAAACTGTCTTTAGCCTCATTCCACTTCTAGTACCTGAAACACACAAAGTAGGAGCTGTAACCATCCCAGTCAACTTTGGCACTACTTCTTTGACCCATAGAGGACAACAAGCATCTACCAGGAAAAATGAGCTCACACATAAGAGCTGAACTGCCCTCTGAAGTCATATCTCTCACTCTCTTTCTCTCCTCCTCCTCAGCCTCTGGGAGACATGACCTCCCTTCTAACAAAGAAAGAGGCCTAGCTGAGGTTGGATAAATATGCAACTTAGATTTTATTATCAAGTCTGGGAAAAAAACCTCTATACTGTTAACTTGCAATCATGGAGGGAGGAGGCGATTCTTCATAATTTCAAAAAATTCCATTCTGTTGGCTGAAAGTACACACTGAACAATTCTGGTCCACCAGGGTAGTAAATAAACTGCCCTTAACTGAGTGTCAAGCAGCAGCTACTGCCAGCACCCAAAAAAGAAAAATTAAAAAAAAATAATCCTAAACATGTTTGTTACTCAATCGGCAGCCATACACCTCGTGTTGACTGTATATTACTGATCAACAAATGAATGTTAGTTTTGCCCTGAAGAAATCAATAGTGGGGCATAAAATTAATAATTAATGTCAGTGCATATGAGTAATAAATAGGTTTTAATGTCTTCAGCTCCTTAGAGGGGGAAAAAAATCAATTTCTCTGTAAAAGTTTGATACTTTTACACAAAGCTCATTCGGACAAAAACCACCCAAACATTTTAATTTAAAAACAAACAACAGCAATAACTTTCCCAGCTAAACTATTATCCTATTATAGATTTTTTTCTGAATTCTTTCTTATAACTTTAGTTTAGCAAAGAACTAACAACCCTGTGATCAGATGACATAATAAATCAATGAATTAGTAATGTATAACCTTTTTTTTTTCAGTGTACTGCCTAAATTCAAAAGATGCAGGTATCAGTTTGAGGTTTACTTGAATCAAAAAGCTTAAAGATATGGAGCCAATTTACACTTGGAAAAGAAATGACTTGGCAGATGAGAGTGTGCACTGGCAGTACCACTTTCCCCCACAGCTCCCATCCCTCTGCTTCATCTTTTGTTTGCACAGCATCCATCCAATTTAGATCTCTCCTGATCTGTAGCTTGGGTATTTGCAACACACCTATCATCTTTATATCTAAACTCCACAGATCAAGAACTTTGTCCCACAGGGCAGGTAATCCAGCCAAGTCATACAAGTATGCAATTTCTGAATCACTGTAATTAAGCAAAGGTGTCTGTGACTGTGACCACTGGCATAAAGGGAAAAAACACTAGATGTAAGGAGATAAAAACCTACAAGGGGAAGACAGCAGAAAAGATAAGGCGAGTGAAACCCATCTCCCAGAAACAGGAGGGAGACACCAGGCCCTGGAGGCTGAAGTGTCCAGTTTTGAAGTTCGAAAGCCAGAGCCAAAAAGCACTTCCCAGAGATGTTGCCTTGGAAAATCTGTGTAAACCAGGTGTTGAATCTAGTCAAAAAAGGACTTGGATAATTGAAGAAAATGTTTTAAAGCTTTTATAATTTTCCTCACTGAGCAGCTGCCAATAGTTTTCAACAACAGCTTTCCGGATCCATTTCTGTTAAATCCCATGTTGCAGCAGGACTTAGGGCCAAATAACTATTCTTGTCCTCTTCCTTTTTTTCCCAATTAAAAATAAGGATGAAAACTTACTAGGAAAATACAGGTATAATTGACATATTTGATGAATGTGTTACTCTTGGTTCCTGATTATCTGTCCAAGAACACTGGTAGCTTATCATCCTGTTCAGCAGTTAAAAAATGCACTGAGGGCTGAGACAAAGACCTTGTAGGAAGAAAATAGAGGAAGCACTTACACAGGAGAGATTTTTTAAAAACAAGATAATAATCCATCCTCATACATGATGCAAAATCTGGTCAACTGTAACACCAAATTGTATGTCCTTCAAAAATATTGTTTTGAGAGCTATTTGCAGAACAATGTGAGATGAGTTACCAAGCAGGACTTTTACATTGTAACAGCTGGTTGCAACACACTTTCAAGGAAGGATCTGATCTGACCTCCTCCCATTTGACTGCAGAATTTAAATGTGCTCTTTAAAGTGCTTTTGTTTTTTCTAGTGAAATTTCCTCAGGAGGGAAGATTTAATTTTTGGTTTAGGTTTTTCAGTAGTAATTTGTTTTATAGAACATTTACTTTTTTCCTGAAAAATCTGACTGAGTTCTTCCTCATGTCTTCTTCCTCTCCCAAATTTTTCCATGTAAAAATAGCTAAATAACTGTTCCACATAGCTACAACATTCAGAGACATGTTCAGGGAAACAGCATCTACAGTAGAAGGAATGGTTTGTATTTCTTAAATCTTCAAGCTTACTATATCCAGCAGACTGAACTGGTAGCAAAGGGGAGACCTTGTATTAAAAGTAACAGAGCTGTCCATCATATATGAGATTGATTACTGCTCATCCATTAAAGTCCGTATATAATCTGTTCACTCCTTGCCCCTGGATATCTAAATACATCAGAATCTTTTCCTGGTAGGACAGCAACGATCACAGTGATAGCTAAAAACCCAAAGACTAATCCATATTTAAACAAAACCTTCCCCTCAGCTATCAAGGTACCATGAAATAACATAATGAGCCACATGCTTCATCAGAGAGGGATAGTGACCACCATGATGAAATAACAAAACATGAAAACCTCTGCTCCTACAGTTACAGTGACCAATACTTCTTTTTTCTTTTTTAATGAAATGGTTATCAAACCATACTGAGAGTCAAGTATGCAAACTAAACGTTTTCTCATATAGCTGATCCCTTGAATTTGTGAATACACTCAAAAAACTGATTTAACCTGATACTGTTCTCATTTTGTGTGTCTTAGAAGCAAAGAATAAAGTTAACATTCATACACTGTGTTTCTAATGCGGTTCTGTATGGATATTTCCTTGGCTTAATGCTGTTGAAATTGTGCTGAATCATCTCAAAACAACCTTGTTTGTGTGGCCTGTATTTTAATAATGTTTCTGCAAACTTGCTTTTGCTCCAGAGGGCACACAACTTATTATTACATAGTCCTTTGCTAAATACAGAACAAAGATTTAAACTGTGCTTTTCCAAAATACTTCACCATAATGTCATGGAATCAGGTATGTTCATTTTTTTCTGGTAGACCTGCTCTGCTTTGAAGAACCACTCGTAGAAAACTTCTTGGCTGCTACAATACCTGTTTTCCTCAGACCTTCCCTCAAATATATCTGGATACATCAAATCTGTAGGAGATCTGCCAGAAGATCAAATGACAAAAGTGCAAAAGAGGCTTAAAATAAACCTTGTGAACTTCATCAGTACCAATGTTAACATGGAATATTTTCTACTCTTGGAAAAACCTACTGAGCTGAGAAGACTGTTCATTGTGCAAATTTCTTCTCTGCTGTCTGTGGAAACACAGTGTTCAGTGGGAGACATAATTTTTCTTACCTCTGAAAGGTATGGTTTACATAGATCTTTGACTATGGTAAATTACCTAGGCTGTATCACCCAAATGAACTCTTCATAAAAACCACATTTTAGGCATTTGCAATATAGTAAAAATATAAAAATTTTCTGTCAGCTTCCATACTTCAAAGAAATTTTTAAAAACCTATTCTGATGAATACTATAGCTCAACTGCATATTTTATTCAAACAATTTCTACTTTAGACATTCACTTAGGACATAGCACTTGAAAGACAAAGAAAAAAGGATAACTATGCTTTTTGCTCATCTAAAACAAACTAGCTCTACTAAGAATATGCCAAATTAGAATCATAGAATCATAGAATTGTTTAGGTTGGAGAAGACCTTTAAGATCATCAAGTCTAACTGTTAACCTAACACTGGCAAGTCCACCATTAAACCTTGTCCCTTTAAAGGACATCTATGCATCTTCTAAATATCTCCAGGGATGAGGACTCAACCACTTCTCTGGGCAGCCTGTTCCAGTGTTTGAAAACCCTTTCGGTGAACAATCTTCTAAACATCCAATTTAAACCTCCTTTGACACAACCAGAGGCCATTGCCTCTCACCCTATCACTTGTTACTTGGGAGTAAGCAGTCTTTGCCCTTCTCTGGACACACTCCAGCACCTCAGTGTCTTTCTTGCAGTGAGGGGCCCAAAACTGAACACAGTATTTGAGGTGCGGCCTCACCAGTGCCAAGTCCAGGGAGACAATCACTTCCCTAGTCCTGCTGGCCACACTGTTTCTGGTACAAGCCAGGATGCTGTTGGCCTTCCTGGCCACCTGGGCACACTGCTGGGTCATGTTCAGCCAGCTGTTGACCAGCGCCCCCAGGTCCTTTTCTGCCAGGCAGCTTCCCAGCCACTCTGCCCCAAGCCTGTTGCATTGAGTGGGGGTGCTGTGACCCAAGTGCAGGGCCCAGCACTTCTCCTTACTGAACCTCATACAATTGGTCTCAGCACATTGATCCAACCTGTCCAGGCCCCTATGGGAGGGCACCTGGCAAGGTGGGGTAGTCATGGAGGAGATGCACCTGCTACGCTGGGCAGGAACTTGTTGCCATTTCCCCCCGTCCCATAAGTCATCGCTTTCAGCCAGGCAGAGAGAGAACAAGGAAACTTCTGTACCATGCATCCTGTCTGCCTGCTGGGCCAATCTCAAGGATGGTAGGGTGGATTTCAGCAGTCTCTCTCCCTCTTGCACTTCCTGCTATTCCTCAACCTACTCCCCTCCTCCCGGAGCCCTGTCACTAAGCGGAGTATCTCCTCTCCCCGGGCGCAGCTCCCACAGGAGCGCTCACTTGTGCCACCCGTACTGGCACAGCAGCAGGGCACGGCCGGCAGCCCGGCACCTGGGTGGCTGCGTGTTCCCACCCGAGCTCTGCCTGGGCAGCTGCGTCAGCCGTGGTGGGTGCAGAGCTGAGAGAGGCCGTGGCTTTCTGCTGGGTGGGTGCCATTGCTCCCTGGTGGAGCTGGCAGGGCTTCAGTGCCCTTCCTGCGCGCCCTTCAGTGCGCACTGCTGCGCAAACTGCCGCGCCGTGCCCTTGCTGACGCACCACGCCCTGTTTGCCCGCTCTGTAGGTGGCGTCCTGGTCACTTGTGCTCCCTCAGGGCTTCCCTGATATGTGGAGTGCGGCTCTGCCACCGTTGCTCCTGCCCACGTCCCATCAGCCACTTTTGCATGAGCTGTGGGCTCCTGGCAGCTCTCTTGGCTCCTCATGAGGTTCCCTGGTTTTGGAAACCCCCTTGTGCACTGCACTGGAGTGCTCCACTGCTGATCATGCTGACATCAGAGCTTCTCACCTCGGTGACCGAGTGATTAATCATTATATGAATTTTATATTTATATACATATTCATAACTGTGTATATAAATATTCATATATGTAGTCACATATGAATTATATTAATTTTAAAAAATACTTATTTATTCTGTGTAAAATTTATACAATTTTTATCAATTAAACAATGGTCAGCCAGTGCTTGACTGGTGTATCTATTGCAAATTATAAACTTATACTGATGCCTCATTGTAGATTATATGACCAAGTAGTCTAGGATGACACACCTATGTATTGTTCTTCCCTTCCACACTTTGATCTCTGCAGTACTGTCAGTTATGCAAGCTACAGACAGCTGAAAAATTCTGTTACATCCTTTGGGATACAGATACTTGAGTGCACAACTAATTCTACTCAAAGCTGAAACTTCCATCTTAAATCTGCTAATTTTTTTTTCTGATATAGATAATATTTTCCACAGATTTTACACAGTTTGTGTCAAATATTTCCTTCCACAACGTGCTGAATACAGCATATTTTTGCACAACCCTCCATACAGGAAGCCAATTTTTAATTAGTGGGATCCTAAGCCAGTCATGCTGCTAGCCTTTTGGCACAGAGATGACCTCATTTGCTCATTCTACAGGAGCACCCTAACATTATCACTAGATGCCTGTGGTTCAGAACTGTACTCACCAGACAGGATTTTGGTTCTCTCTGAATTAATGAGAATGACCACAGAAAAAAAGGCCATCCATTTATTTATTTAGGTCAGATACATTCAATTAACTATCTTATCTTTTTTATTATTATTATTATTTCCAAGGCAGAAAAAAAAAATAAATCTTAACATGCTGAAAATCTTTAGAGTGAGGGGCAGGGTTGTTTGCCTGATATTCTCATCTGCCCATTGGACTGAGAATGTATTACACAAATTTCTGTGCAAGTGGATCTTCAAATATTAGTCCACAGGCACTTCTCCATTCCATATTGATTTCATTTGATTGTTTTTATATGCTTCAGGCCAAAAATACAAACTTCTTCCCTACTAAGCACTGTGTAGCTCTAAGCAGATGTTGCTTTAACCCTATTTCCAACATAGAAACTAACAGAAACTTCCCAGAATTCCTGTGTTTTGCCTTATGGCTAGCTTAAATGACTGCAATATAAGTCTCTGTAAGCTTTTTCCTGAGCTTAGTTATTCATTATTGTTTTTTTCTTACAAAAGACTTCTTTTCCCTTTCCTAACTCCCTTTTCTACAAAGTAACGCTCCATCTTCTACCCCTGCTGATAAAAAATTAGGTTTTCATTTTTCTAGCATGTTGTAACAAACTCAGATTCTATCATCTTATTATGCATCTCATTAACTCACATTTCTCACTTTTTAACTATATAAATTTGGTGTCATTAAAATCTGGCATTACCAAGTGCAATCACTATTCTGATAATTACATAGTATCTCCAGTGACTGATGATACCTATATGGAAGGATAGGAATAGCATAACTGTGGACATCCTACCAACTAACAACCTCTTCAGAGTCTTCATTTTCATAACATTTTTCTTTCCCCATTTTCCAGCTCAAAACGCTAGCCAAGGGAAAGAGTGATGGAAGCAACTTCTGGAGAGGTATTTGAGAAAAGAATAATACAATTGGTAGCTCATTAAGAAAACAAGCTGTTCAGACTTATACAGAAATGTTATATTTGCACCTTCAACAAGGTTTGCAATCCATCTAATACCTTGTTTTAGTTAGACTCCAAACAAATATAAAGTAAGGTTTCCAAAGAAGCAAGACTTATTCTTAATATTCAATCTAATTTTGCCTTTAAGAGGTGAGGTATTGTGATAGGGAGTCATGACTACTAATCACACAGCACAGCAGTGCTGGCAATGGTGCTTGCAGGGTCCACTGATATGAAGAAAGCAGACAAGCCTTGACTTTGTTTATACAGCCTGTGTAAAAACAAATTGATTACTTTTTTTTTTCTTACACGTTTTACAGGGAGGATTATTTTCTACTATTTAAAGTTAAAAAAAGAAAATTCACATCTTGCATATAGGTTGAGGATAGGATTTACAGAGTTTCTAAGACTGCTTATGCATTAACGCTGTGCAAGAGTCTCAATACAGGTAAAGTTTAGTGTGAGCTCTTCAGTCAAGTTAGTGTAATGGACTAATATATTGACTGTTAGTATTTAATCTACAATGTCAGACAAAAATCAGAGGAACTGATGAGATAACAAAGATGATTGACATGGAAATGACATACATAACCAGAAAAGATTAACTTATATAATGTTATCGTTTAAACTGGGGTAAAGCCATCTGTCATTTGCTGTCCCAGCCACAAAATCATACATCCATAAAGTAGAGAAACAAGAAGCATATAATAGTCCCGAACCCCTTAATGATTGACTCAGCAAGCCACAATACAATTTGCCCATAAGAAAGGCAGAACAATTTGGAATGGGCTGTTAATTAAAAGCAAAGCACCTGAAGATATGTGAATTGAATCTCACCAGCACTTAGTGCTAAGAAAAATCTGAAGAGATATTACTCAACCGAAAATGCGGCAACTGAATTTACAAATAAAACTTGGGTACAACCCACAGCATGACAGACAGCAGAACTTTTCTAAAAAAGCTGAAAACTGCAGTAGCCAGTGATGAATGGAAATTGAAAAGAAAAAAAATATTAAGATAATTGAAAAGGGTATGTTCCTAACTAGTCAAAGAAAGAAGCGAGTGGTCTCATGTAGGATTGATCTAATGAATACACAGACTTCCATGTATATATGAAAACAGTCAGATAAAGGTTGAATGTGCCATTCCTCAAAAGTACCACTAATAGAGAAACATTGCACATTCAAGCTTTATTTGGTTGACGTCTCCATATGTTTCATCTCTCACTCTTGTAACTTCCTTGTTTCATTGCATGTAGCATATTCACAGACCTGTCCCAACTACTGTTTGATTCTGCGAAGATTCAAAAAGCCCAAGTCCAAACAGCTTAACCAGAGTGCAGTGCAGCAAGTAGCAAAAAAGGCAGGTTGGGCTATTACAGGCAGTAAACTCGAGAAGGTAACAGGCAAACATTGGAACAGGTTGCCCAGGGAGGTCATGGAGTCTCCATCCTTAAAGCTATTCAATAGCAGTCTGAACATGGACTGGGGCTACCAGCAATAGATGACCCTGCTCGAACAGGGGGGTTGAACTAGATGACCTCAGAGGTCCCCTCCAATCTGAACCATTCCATGATTCTATGAAATGAGAGGATGCAACTACCCCAAAAAAACTGAAGAAGGTGCATGAAGCCTACTAATAGCAAAGCGATAAACAATTCATCTAATATTTTGACTAGCCTTATGCAAGTCCCTGCAAGCCTGTACAAGTATCTACCTTACTAAATTTAGCAAGCCTCCTTATACATAAAGCTGTCCTATTGAAAATATATTACTGATAACTTCCTTTAACATACTCCTGAAAAGAGGTTGTAGACAGGTGAGGGTAGGTCGATCTCTTCTCACAGGTAACAAGGGATAGGACAGGAGGAAATGACCTCAAGTTGCACCAGGGGAGGTTTAGATTGGCTATTAGGAAAAAATTCTTCACTGAAAGGGTGGTCAAGCATTAGAACAGGTTGCCCAGGGAGGTGGTGGCATCACCATCCCCGGAGGTGTCCAAGAAATGTGTAAATATGGTGCTTAGAGGCATGGCTTAGTGGTGGAGTTGGCAGTCTTGCATTAAAGGGCCAACTTGATCTCAATTTTTTTTCTTTTCCAACCTAAATGATTCTATGATTCTATATTGTACTCAAAGCTGCATGACCATCTTTATATAGTCTTGTTAGCACTTTTCAGGAAGCTTGCAGAGCTATTTTCACCATCCCCTCTATGCCATTTACAGCACTGACTGCTCTTGAAGGTTTCCCAAGTGATGAGGTCATTTTCAGAGTGAATGGGACCATGTGTACAAATGGTCAATCTGTCTGCTCAGGCAAACACAGATAAATCAAAAAGACTCAAGGACAATATCAATAAACTTATGTAAACAAAAAAAAAAGTATTCGAGCCTGATAGGTGCCTCTCAGGTTAGCTATACATTCATTTTCATTACAAGCTAAGGAGCACTGAGTAGAAACCCACCAAGAACAACATCACAGTTAGAAAAGAGAAGGGGAAACAGAAAACTGTTCCAGTGCCATAGGGAGCAACTGCTAGCACATTACATGTTTATAGCCATTTTTCCAATGACATCTAATTTGATTCAGTATCCCAGTGAAATTCTATATAGGATATATATTTATTTAATTACTGGATTTCAGACTGATCTCCAGAAGCAGGACACTATGTTTTTTTCTTGCAGTTAATAAGCTATATAGAGAGTAATTGACTCATCCCCACCTAGGCGTCACAGGACATGTCCATTTTGATGCCACTTAAACTGGTCATAAATTATCCCAAAACCAGACACACCACAACCACCATCTGGTTACCACTCCAAGTGCTATTTTTCTTTATATTATTAGTTTTTTCTTAGGACTCAAAGGCAGAAATTAAGTTGGTTCAAATTAACACAATATGTTTGGGTTTTCAAAATCAGTATTATAACTTTGAAATAAATAGTATTCAAAGACAGTTCACAAATATTAGATACACTTTCACTGGTTATGGTCATTAGTTATGTATTTCACAATAATCAAGTGCCACCAAATAGTTTTTGGACATAGCTACTCAGTTTTCATCCATATGTCTCATTCAGAAGACAACTCACCTAACTATCAAACTCACACCTTGGTAGTCAATATAACATGTTCTCTGGCTGTATTTAATTTAATTAATGGAGTTAATTAAGTTAATGGAGAATATCCATACCACAAAACCAATCAGTCCTATGGGCTCAGTTTCAGACCTGAACACAGCAAAAAATATAGCACCTATCTCATGAAGAACTGGAGTCTTGTCAATGTTTAGTCGGTGTGATTCAAAGAACATTGCATTTTGAACTGCAGTCTTGTAAGTATTGCATAATTACCTTTACTATAAACCAAAGAGCATTAAGACAGGGGCCTGCAGGTCAGGGAAATCCATAAGTAAGGAACACAACAGAGGATGTGATTTTGCATAATCACACAGATCTAGCACAAACTGGGGGGCAATCCCCTTGCAACTGAGCATATAACCAGGGGAAAGGAACCATTCCACTGAAGAAGCTCTTCAGTAGCTATATCAGACAGATACAGCAACCAAAGCCAGCTCTCCCATTTCTGGGATGAGGAATCACTAGACTGTTATAAGACAGGCTGATGGAATTTTTTTTCTTTCCAAAATAAGGAGAGAAGGTCTGATTTTTGCAAGAAAAATATTTGTGTTAGGCATCCTCAAGATATGACAAGTAGGTCTGGCCCATTGGGGGACATAACAGGAATCTGGTTTCTGGATCTAAGCTAGGAACTACACAAAAAAAAAATGCTATAAATAGAGCATGATGATGCAAGAAATCTGGTAAACCTTAAAATAAATTTTAAAAAAGAATGGCATATAGTGACTATATTTATTGTGAGGCAGTACATGACAACAGGGCATAAGGCAGATAGAAATGGTGAGTCTCTGGTAAACAATTTTACATCTGTGCCACTTCATTCTAACAGCCTTGCTTCACCCATCAGTCCTTTTCTGGATCTACTCTATCATCAATGCAACAGAGGAAGCAGGAAACAGTAGAAAGCAATGCTTTTTATGCCAGGAAGAGGGTTTAAATACAGTCATCATCTATGTTCAGATTATGCCTTTCCTTTTACCATTCCATTCTTTAATAAGAATGTCTACAGTTCATATAAATTAACAAGAACACTGTCTGCATTAGATAACAACACATTGTGTCTTTCACTGTCGTCTGATAATACCACTACTAATGAGCTGTGCATGGTAAACCAAACTAAAGACACCAGCTATCACAATGACCATGACCTCCATAAAGCTGATTTCACTGAATTAAATGAGTTAAAAAGTCACACAAATAATTCTGTTTTAAGCTAAACTCACCAAGTAATAAGAACCTGTTCAGAAAAAATGTTACCACTTACTGCACTGTACCTAGAAATTATGCTATCTATAAAAATGGGTAAATAGACTGCGTTTCTCCTGGAGCGTTAGAAGTAGTAATAGCAGAAATTGTAATCTCCTTTATGTTCTAGAACAACCTGTAATTATTCTCTCTCTGCTCCTTCTAGGTGGGGGTTTTGGTGGACAAGAAGCTTAACATGACCCAGCAATACACGCTCGCAGCCCAGAAAGTCAACTGTATCCTGGGCCGCAACAAAAGAAGTGTGACCAGCAGGTCAAGTGAGGTGATGCTCCCCTTCTACTCTGTTTCTGTAAGACCCCACCTGGAGTACTGTGTTCAGCTCTGAGGCCCCCAACATGAGAAGGACATGCAACTGTCGGAGTGAGTCCAGAGAAGGGCCACAGAGATATCAGAGGGCTGGAACACCTCTCCTATCAAGACAGGCTGAGACAACTGGGGTTGTTCAGCCTGGAGAAGAGAAGGCTCTGAGAAGACCTTATAGCAGCCTGCCAGTACCTAAAGGGGGCCTACAAGAAAGCTGGAGAGGGACTTTTTGCAAGGACATGTAGTGATAGGATGAGTGGGTTATAGTTTTAAACTGAAAGAAGGTAGATTTAGATTAGGTATTAGGAAGAAACTCTTCACTATGAGGGTGGTGAGGCACTGGAACACGTTGCCCAGAGAAGCTGTGGATGCTCTGTCCCTGGAATTGTTCAAGGCCAGGTTGGATGGGGCTCTGAGCAACCTGCTGTAGTGAAAGGTGTTCCTGCCCATGGCAGGGGGTTGGAACCAGATGATCTTTAAGGTCCCTTTCAACCCAAACCATTCTATGATTCTATGATGATCTGATGCTCAAAACAGCACAAGTGAAAAACTCCCCTATTAATAACAGGTGTCATCTGCCAAGAAATTATGAGGATTTCATACAGACAAAAAGGTGCTACAGGCAAGACATGCAAGAAAAACCCTATGATGCCCCATGGTGGGGTCAATAACGGACTAACAGAGACCAGAAATAAAGGAATGATAGGAGGTGAGAAACTGAAAAAATAAAACTAACCTAGCAGAAGAGTGAAAATGCAAAGCAAAAACAAGGTATGAAGATTTATAGACACTGGGCAGAGAATTCAAACTTTCAAACTTACTCCCAGCTCTGGAACGATCTAAAGTGCATGAGTGGGAGAGATAGGGAAGAAGTCCCCAAAGCATCAGACAGCTGCTCTTCTAGCTTCATCCTCTTGGACTGGTTGAAGATCACCTTTATTGGCACTACGATGATGGAGGAATCTTAGGACTTCTGTGGAGCTCACAGAACATCGTACCCAAGCAAAAAGAAGTTGTAGCTTCTGTAAAAGATTACAGAGAAATAGGAAAGCTGCATTTAACAGGAGCATCACTGAAGTGCCAGTAGCTTTTTATTTATTTTTAACCAAAAATGCTTGATTTCTGGTCACACAGCCACGTGCCACAAGAAAACTTATATGCCTTCTGCTCGAGGCTAACGTATCTCCCCAGCTTCCCAAAAGCAGATTTGCCCTGGATGAAGGTGGCTGATGGGGTCCACAGCAAAGTGAGAGAATGAGCAGCGTGGGTAATCAGGATCCAAGAACTTGAGCATGCTTTCAGATTCTCTTTTTTTTTTTTTTTTTTATCAAAGTGCATGTACTCAAATGTGTGGATTGGCAGCTGCAGAAAATAAAATACCTATTGACCCCTGAAGGGGGTCTGACAGGTACAGGGGAGTGAACGTTTCCCATGCGTTTCTCCAATGTATCTCAAATCCATTATGATAGGACCACTTCCAAGAGGATGTTGAAGCCATTCAGTTTCAGAATTACTTACAGAATATCACTTTTCTCCACTCTGTACATGCAAGAACTTCAACAAACACACCCAGTAACAACTGTGGAGGCGGTTTTATGATGTGGGTATCTGTCCCCTGGGAACAGGTTTGACACTACCAAACCCAATTTGCATGGACTACCATGCACTTCTCAGATGGTAATAAATTAAGGTGACTACTGCTAGCTAAAGGCTTGGTATCCTTATTACAAAGCCCTCAGCAACACAGACAGTATATAGCTTTTGAGACTCTAAATCAAACCTGCAACATTTTGTGAACATAGGTGGGGGCATTTTGTATCTTGTGTTGTGTTGGAGAAAGAAAAGGCAGACGCTTTTAGAAGCTGTTTCAGGGTGGGGAACATATCAGCAATGTTAAAATTAGCTGAGCATAACACATTATTCTTAATACGCATTCACAACACACACTGTAATCACTGAGAATGCTGCAAATATTGAATGTAAAGTACTGCTAATGTGTTTTACAGACCCACACCACAGAGCACAGTCAATCATGTTTCAATTTGCAGTTGACAGATTGACATATACCAATTGACAAAATACACTGTAGTGGAATTCTTGACATTGCTATTATCTATCATAGAGTGTAGATGCACGATCACAGTAGGACACATTTCAATGTGAAAGATTAGTCATAGGAAGTGGTGCATTACCGTGTTTCAGTAACACTGACTGTATGGAAAATTAAGGATGATGAAGGTACACTGGCAGTTTTTGCTGCCATTTCATAAAATGTTTCTTTAAATATTGCAAGAAGTAATTAAAAGAAAAATACCAATGTGAACTAATAAACTGAAATACTTGGTTTACGTAATCAATTTGTATCTGGAAAATAAACAGGATGGAAGCAGAAAAGTCAAAGGTGTGTTTATACCCCAGCTCTTAAAAGTACATCATTCATTTTAACTTGCAAAAAAGTCACTCTGAGGCCTTATGGCTCCTCTACTGAAAGATAATGACAAAATAGAAGTTTCATCATCGATTTGAATAGGAGTAAGACCGTCCTTTATTTTTCCTTAAGATGCACAGATAAATGCATTTTTATATATATGCATATGTATGCATGCATATCTGAACAAAAGTCCTGAGAAAGGAAGTTTATGACATAAACTTCATCATGGCTTAGGTTAATGCTCTCACCAAAACGTAATACAAAATTCTTAAATGTTTGATTAAAAGTAACACTCAACAGGCAGCATGACAGCATAAAGTGCTAAAATACGCCTATAAGAATTGTTACTCTTCATATATTTTATATGCCACGTGGATTTTCTTCTTTTCTAGATGTCTCATATTCATGTTTGTTAACAAATTCTCACAAATGCCACAGGAATGAATCAAAAGACCATCTCACGAAGCATAATGTTAGAGGCAAAATAAATAGATTCAGGCATGTATAGAACATGCCGGTCTCAAGAACATTCCCACAGGAATGTCACAAATACAGAAAAACTGAAGGCTTTCTGATTTGTAGAAGAATGAACCTCTAACAATGGAAAATCTAGATAGTATTAAATATATATAAATTGCTTTAGTAGATATTTCAGCAGAGTGAAAATCTGAATCACTAGACAAAATATTTTTGAAATTTGAATTGTCATTGCATTACCAATAGAATTATATTGCCATAATGTAAATCAATCAAAATAAACCATAGATTTCTTGTTATTTGCCACATTTAATTAAAAATCATTCTCTGATCCATACTTGTATAATTTCCTAGACCCCCTGTGGCTCCTGGTGACAGTCTACAGCTACGATAGGGAATCAGCTCATACAACAATGCATACTAATGAAGCAAGTGATGCAGCATTCTCTGCCAGCATAAGAGAAAATACAAAAAATCTTGTTGCCTTAATTGTGCAGATCGCTGGGAATTATAACAGGATTTTTTTTCTGTACTATTAATATATACTTTAGAGTTCAGCTGCACAGTGTGCCACAGCAATATGTTAATTCCTTGATGCAAGTTTAATCACTTCTTGTTGACAGAATGCCAAAGGCTTCTAAGTTGCTTGCACAGCTATACCATTTAATTTTTTCTTTTCCTTTTCCTCCTGACTTCTCTTTTCAGAGCACAGTTTAGCATGTTGCAATCTTCTGCCAGTTATGGGAGAATTATAGATGTTGCTTTGAAAAAACAAGATTCCTTGAAACATTCTGAAAGGAAAAAAATAAAATAAAAAGGATATACAGCTAGACATGTAGAGCATTCTGTTAAAGGTTTTAACAATTAATTTACTGTCTGACAAAGAGATGATTCACTTACTACACCTATGTTTCTTATTACTGTATACACTTTCACTTCTGTCAGTTTCATATGATAAGGTGGCATCTCGTTTGTTATATATTAAGTACCACAAAAAATCCCCAAATACCTATCTGTCGCAGCATAAACAGGACAGAGAAGGAGCAGTCTGGCCTCTGGAGGAAGGAGAAACAGCATGGACAGTGGGATCTGACTGACGGCAAAAGCCTTGTTGCAGCCTGATAACTTGCTTGTGCTGCGACAACTGGTGCCCCGTGTGAGGCTGAGTTGGACTCCAACTACAACACCTATCAGCAAATGTTTCAACTAAATGATATTTTTCACATTTCCAGCTGCAGCATGTTCTCACTCAGGTGCTGGATATAAAGCAGTTTAAGGAGATGGAACTTAAATTTACAAAAACCCCAAAACTTTAAAAAGGAAAATATACTTCTTCCTGCATTTTTTTAGCAAGATGTCTGATGTTCTATTTGTCATTCAAATTGGACAGCTCAGTCCCTACCTCTTCCTAAAGTGTGCACAATCCAGCTGATTGAACACCATTTTACATGAAGTCAAGAGACAACAGAAATGCATCTCTAGCAGCAACTACATGTTCAAAAATGCAAAACAAACGTGTTGCTTAGGGAATATAATGTTTTGACAGATTCATTCCTCATGTTAGTCTTAGTTGAGACATAACAGTTCCCCATGTGTAGAGATAGTGCAGCAGAGCAGGGGTGACTGAAGTGTGGACAGTGGAACAAACCAACCCATAAAGCAGTTTTAGATGGTCTCTGGGAATGCTGCTGGCCAACCAGTCAGATCAAACTATCAGCTGGCCACCCCAGAGACAAAGCTCATGACTCAATAATTCCCAGACAGGTTTTAACTCATTAGTGTACGAAAAGAAGAGCATTTTTCCTTCTGCTTCTGAAAGTTTTCTCTCAAGTCTTATGTAAAGTGAAAGGGCTAATAATGAGGCAAGTAATCAGCCAGGAACAAAAGTTGGGCCAAACCTTGGCTCACATTCTTACTGCTGCTCAACCCGGAAGAGGAGACCTGGCTGAGAAAGACCGCATTTTTCTTTGCCTCCTATTCAAAACCTGAAGTAGGAGGAAGGAAAGAAATGCAGGTGTCCCCATACAGAGTTAGCTTCTGCCTACCTGCAATCAATAGGTCTGGCTTAGCCCCATACAAACACAAGGGCCAGCCTTGTACTGTTAAGGGAAGTTAAGGGTGGTCACCTCCTCCAGCCACCCCAGCCCAAGTACCCTCCTGCCTGGCCAATGGAGCCCAGCCCAGTGCCCCAGGAGCCCAGGGTCTCTTGGTAGGCTGAAGGATGCAACTTCTGCTGTCCCCTTTGCAGGTTCAGCCAACAGTGAAGCTGAGCACATATCCCAGGCACACACAAAGGACATGGACACAGCTGGTCACACAGATGGCAGCAGACAAGGCGCCGCCCCAGCAGCCCCCAAGTTCAGGTCTCACACCAGACACAGGCACAGGCAGCCACGTCCCCTCCTCCTCTGGGGCTGGCAGAGGCAGAAGGTCACCAGTGCAGCACACACACCACACTCTCCAGGTTCACAAGTGTGCACACACACTCGTGGATCCTCTAAGCACCAGCATAGCCCCTGTGCATGCCTGGCCCCCCTCACACCCCATGGGTCCCCAACTCACTGGCTGGCCCAGGGCGTGCTCGCTGCACACACGCAGCACTCACACACTCATCCCACAGGCACCCCATGCTCATGGGTCCCCCCGAATACCAGCACAGACCCTCTGGCCACCTGATACCCCTGTCCAGACCCTGGGCCTCCTACTCCACAGCTGGCCCAACTCAGAGTTTGCCAGTGAACCCACACCCCACGCACACGGGTTGGGAAAGGCACAGACACCCGTGCCCAGCAGCTGGCAGCCAGCACCAGGGATGAGACCTGCAGTCCTGATCCAGCTGCTTACACCGAGCCCCTCATTCACGCCTGTGCCCCAATGCTCCCACCCCGGTGGCTGGAGGTTAAAGACCGCCCCCCAGCTCCAGTAGCTAGCCACCTCCTTTTCTTATTATCCCTCTTTATCAGTTGCAGAGAGTCCTTAACCAGATACCCTTAAAGAAACAGAGACTCTCTTTCTATATACCTTTACATGAACCAAGGGGGCGGGGGGAGCATGTGTGCCCGAATAAGAGGTATCCTGCAACCCAGAATTCTGGGTTAATACAGAGGTTATACACACACACGTAAATTAAACTTGACTGTGGCGATTCTCTGGCATTAAGGAGATCTGGCATGGAACAATCCACAACCTAATTTTCAAATTGCCTTTTCCTCCAAAATCCTGTGGTTGAATTCAGACTGTTGGGAATGGACATTGGGCTATGCGAGCTCACAGTTTAGTTCAGACCATGCCAGTTAGCATGGGCAAAAAGCACACTACCTATTCTGTAAAATTGTTAGAACAGTTTCTAATGGATCCCCAGTGCCTAGGTATGTTCTTTGGCATTTCTTAATTTGCTAGTGTAAAACTTGCCTATAAAGCTCTGCAAGAGTCAACTGGGGTTCAGCAAAATCACCACAGAATTAGAAGTGATACAGCTAAATAGACCAGGGGTGATGTAGTATGGTCTGACATCTCTCCACCGATGCCCACAGTTACCCTGTTTTATTTATACCATCCAAATAACCACATTACTTCCGACAATTAATTTTAGAGTTACTCTGTTTTAGTGGTCAACTCCCCAAGTATATACATGAGAAAAAGGAGAACAGAGACATGTAGACTTTGACCTTCCATGAATATGAAGCCTTTTTAGCTTTTGCATACACAATTTCAGCAAGGATTTTAAGAGTGGTCAGAACCACAGGTCCAGATCAAATAAAATATAACAGCCTATATGTATGGGGGGGGTGTGTGTGTGTGAGACAAATCTTGAGCTATTTTCTGAAACTTTGGTAGCACTTGATTAGTGATGAGCAAGCAGTTGAAATGTTCAGAGTATCAATGTAGTTATGTTTTAATAGATTTATTTATTAGCTTTGACAAACAGCATAGGGGAACACTACCATGTTTCCTCAGACCTAAAAGAAATACTGACTGACTTACTCCAGTCTGCTAAGACTCCACTGAGAATACTAAATACAGCCCTGAAGTCCCCTATACAGGAAAGATATGGAACTATTGGAGCAGGTCCAGAGGAGGGCCACAAAAATGATGAGAGGGATGGAATATCTCTCCTATAAAGAAAGGCTGAGAGAGCTGGGGGTGTTCAGCCTGGAGAAGAGAAGGCTCCGGGGGAGACCATTTTACAGTTTTTCAGTACTTGCAGGGGGCTTATAAGAAAGATGGGGACAAATTTTTAGTAGAGCCTGTTGCTACAGGACAAGGGGTAATGTTTTTAAACTGAAAGAGGATAGATTCAGACTAGATATAAGGAAGACATTTTTTACCATGATGGTGGTGGAACAGGTTGTCCAGATATGCTCCATACCTGGAAACATTCCAGGTCAGGTTGGATGGGGCTCTGAGCAACTTGATCTTGTTGAAGATGTCCCTGCTTATTGCAGGGGGGTTGGACTAAGATGACCTTTAAAGGTCCCTTCCAACACAAGCCATTCTATGATTCTAGAGGCGGGGGGTGGTGTGCATGTGTGTAGGTGGGGGGTGGGGGGTGTGTGTGTGTATATATATATATAAACCTAACAGTATCTAATCCACCACTAGGCCATGTCTCTAAGCACCTTAACTACATAGATTTTAAATACCTCCAGGGACTGGGACTCAACCACTTCTTTGGGCAGCCTGTTGCAATGTTTAACCACCCTTTTGGTGAAGAAAGTTTTCCTAATATCCAATCTACACCTCCCCTGGCACAATTTGAGGCCATTTCCTCTCCTCCTATCACTTGTTACCTGGGAGAAGAGACTGACACCCACCTACACACAACCCACTTTTAAGTAGCTGTAGAGAGTGATAAGGTCCCCCCAAGCTTCATCTTCTCCAGATTAAACAACACCAGTTCCCTCAGCCACTCCTCCTCAAACTTGTGCTCCAGGTCCTTCACCAGCTCCGTTGCTCTTCTCTGGATACGCTCCAGCACCTCTACATCCCTCTTGTAGTGAGGGGCCCAAAACTGAACACAGGATTCGAGGTGCAGCCTCACCAGTGCCAAGACCAGGGGGATGATCACTGCCCTGGTCCTGCTGGCCACACTGTTTCTGATACAAGCCAGGACGCTGTTGGCCTTGCTGGCCACCTAGGCACACTGCTGGCTCATGTTCAGCTGGCTGTTGACCAACACTCCCAGGTCCTTTTCCTCTGGGCAGCTTTCCAGCTGCATTGACATAGCAGTGACCAGAAACACCAAACAGCACTCATACGTCACTAAGTGGAAAGTTCAAAAGGCTTATTAACAAAAAGATAATGGTTTGCATAACTTGATAAAGAAATTCAACAATATATAACTTCCTGCTGATAGCTTTTAGGTCATATTTGTCATCCACTATATTTTATATATCACAAAATTACAAGGCATTTCTGTCAGTTTCCCATTATTCTTTCTCTTGACAGGAAAGCTTTTTCAATGGGAAACTCATAGATGAACAGTGTCAAATTTTTAGGTATTTAAAGAAAAAGTATTATTACTAAAGAAATAATTTACATGTATCTTTTCCTGCCAACATCAACAGTCAAGTGCAAAATTATTGCCTTCTTGATTTGAGGTATGCACCTCATTTCAAAGTTTTATTTCTCAGTGCCTTTGAACATCTCATCATAATAAAAATATATCCCATTAAAAAAAGCCTGCCTGTGAGTCTGAGTGTTTTTTTGGGTTCCTACCCATTGCCCAGCGATTATAAAGGGCAATAAGAAAATTAAAGCTAAAGAGTGAAAACCTGAAAATAAAAACATCACATGGACCATCTGCAGCATCACACAGCACAGCTAATTTATGGTGTGATGTTGAAAGTCAGAACAAAGCTCAACTGTACATGCCTAAACTTTTTCCTCTACAGAGATAAATAGAAAACAATCAATCCAGTGTACTGCTCTTTCAGTAGACTTAATGTACAGTGAATGGATAGTAATTAAACTTTAAATTTCTAAATTGTCATTGTGCTATGATCTTACTGTTGGTGGGGTTTTTTTGGTACCAGCTATAAATTACACTATAATGTATTACTAAAAGGATAAAGGAGTCAGTATTGAGATTAGAATATCAAAGTACCGCAGCAGCAAACAAGTAGGGCTCTGCTTTCAAAGAAATTTTTATCCTACAAGTGCAGTAAAAGAGCACGTGATGTTTCCCTGGGAGCAGAGACAGAAGTTATACGTGATTAAAGTATTTGAAATGTATACTAACGAAAACAGATCCCCTTTTGGACAGCATAGCAGAACCAGATGAAGGACTTCAGACATGAAGTCATGAGCTTCTACAGAAGAAGCTAAAGGCCAGCTTTGGTCATTAACATCATAGTAGACTAACAACTCGTAACTGGCAACATAGCTCAGATAATTAATGCATTTGATAGCTTCCCATTCACTGTCACGGTCAATATCCCATGTCCTCCCTTGCCCACACTTATTTATGTCTAATTTTAGCTAACAGACTTTAATGTTCAAGTTACTTGTCCAGTTTCCTCACACTCCCTTTATTGTCAGTTGGGAAAGGCAAGCTTCTACAGAGTAATTTGGAAGAGGAGCCTAAATGGAAGAGGTCCAGATTTCCCTTGAGCAGATTAATGCACTCTGCTGACTGGGGAAAGGCCAGTGACAATGCCTCTGGTTTATGCATCTAAAACTAGGCAGCTCAGTCCAAGTCAGTCTGGCCTAAAACATCAGTACACTCTTTGTTTTTTAAATAACAAAAGGCACATTCCACTCTCAGTTTCTTTTCTCACAGAGAGTTTTGCACTGGGAAGGAAATAATTTGCTTTGAATCACAGTGAAATAACCTGGTCTGTAGCAGGGCAGGACCAGCAGCTAGCTCATTTCTCCTTCAGCTGCCTGGGAGAATTCATCCAGCAGCTGATAGACCAAGGCTTGCCATCTGATATGAACAGATTTGGACAGACAGAGCTGGTTGAAATTGACTGCTGGCCACCAAAGCATGGTCAGTTTTGTGTGAATAGTCCATGACAAAGTGATATGTGAGAGTGTGTGTGTGTTTGTACAAAGATTGCAGCAGCAGAACAGAGCGTTAAAATTTAACAAAAGATGAGGTGCTAACCTCCTCGAGAGGAACCCAAGATGTCTGTCAAGAAAGAGAAGAGCTAGTTTGTACTGGAGATATCAGAATGAATAAATCACCTGTGCATGACTCCATAGTGTAGAATTCCTTGCTACCAAGGGGTACTGATGCTAAAGGTCTAGGTAGGTTCAAAACTGATGGGACATCACAGGGGAAAAAAAATCCACCACGGGCTGTTAAATGCAGATACCCCTCAATCCGTAAGTCCGTCTGCCAGGAACAACTGAAAGTTGGGAGAATATACTGGAAAATACCAAACACTGACTTTCTTCACATACTTTTCCTTAGGCTGTTGTTGGATAGCAGGTATTGACTCTGATACAGTAGGGACATTTTGTGTTTCTTGTCATATGCTTAAATACTCTTACCAGACTGGGGATTCTCCCTCAGTTCCTAGAAAATCTGTCACTGTCTCCCTCTAGAATGAACCTAGACAAGGATGTTGGGAAAACAGGAATGTTCAAAAGAAAAGTCTTGCTTGATCAAGGTGCTCCAAAGGGAACAGAAAATGATTTTTTTTTCCTTCCATAGGCACAGAGGAGATGAAAAGAAAATTCCACATGCAGCAAACAAACATAATGGCAGAAGAAGATTTAGTCTGTATCTCTTACACTGACTTTTACAGTCTGAATGATGATACAAATGCAAATTTCTGGATTCAGGACTAGCTACCTGACTTGTTCAGTTCCCTGTTAAGTCACTTTTTTCATCTGGTCATCTAGAATGTTTTAAGTAAAAGCTCAGACATTCCAAAGAGCTACCAAAAATACCAAGAGATTTCCACATCTGTTAACCTGCAGCTATTCTAACCTTTCTTATAGAGTAGCTCAGTAAAACATGAGCATATCCTTCATCCTCTTCTATTCAGCAAGCATTCTACTACACACACATGTTTTAGAGATTTGTAACGTAAAGATAATTGGTTGAATCAGGGTTCAAACAGCCACACTTCTTTATAAATCAGACTTCTATATAAGCTCTGAGGTTCAGAGAAGGGTAAAAGAGGCACCATAGCTATGACAGTGTCTATTCTGCCCTGTAACACAGGACACAGGTATTAAATTCTGCTTTGGGTCCAGTAACTGTGGTTAAGCCAGAGCATATATAAAGGTTTTAGCAAGAAATAATTAAAAATTAAATGGGGCCAAAACACTAAACTTTTCAAAGCTGCTCAGAAATGACATTTCTTAGAGAAACAGAAGACAATTTCTCTCAACAACAAAGTCTAGCACATGAGTAAAAACTAAACCGGAGATTGTAAAGATAATTCAGTCTTATGTATTCAATCAGACTGAAAGCAATAAAATACACTAACTATGCTAGACCTAGATATTTCAGTTTAAATTATAACCCTAAATCAGAAATGTTAGTTTCCTTACAAAGGCAACCAGAATACCCAAAGCATCTGGCTGCTTTGAATAATGCATGAAAAGGTAAAAAAAAAAAAAAAAAAAAAAAAAAAAAAAAAAAAAATCTTCCTTAGAAAAACAAGCAGAATTTTTGTTAGAATTCTAAACTTTACAGTCTCATTTCAGAGAAATAAAAATGCCTTGAGAGACAAAAAATATTCTTAGACTAAAGCGATATATGTTAATTTAAACAATTTATTCTGTTTTTATTCAGAATTTATTGATATACCACATTTAACTAAGACAAACTGTAAACACCTGTTCATGAAAGGGTTATGAAAGCTAAACACTGATATCATAACATCACTTTAACTTTTAACCAAGATTCATTTTAATAAAAGCCTGATATCACAAAGATTTTGATGTGTGCTTCAGTTTATGTACTCTGCGTTGTCCTATCTGCTTCAATAGGAATAGTCACAAAGGATAAAACTGAGCAGTTACATAAGTCTCTGTGTAGGATTAGAGTTTAGTACATCTGGGAAAAATAATTTAACTATTAGCCTCTGGGTGAGAAGAACCTGAAAGGCACTGATCCCAAAAGAGATCTTGGAAATTTTAATTGGGAATTAATTTGATTACTACATAATATGACAGGAAAATAAAAAAGGCAATGCAATTCCAATTGAGGTATCCCATCACAGAAGTAGGGAGAAAATAATCCTCTCTGTTTTAGTCAGATAAGAAAAATAGTATCTATAATTAGAAAAAAATACATATAATTACATTATTGAAAATGAAGACATTGAATAATTATTAGAAAAAATATTCTGATAAGGGGAACTATTAAACTGTGGCATTATCATTTGGAGAAAAGAGTAAAAAGCAGAGCAACACTTAAGAATTTCAAACCCCATGAGACATAATGTTAGAAAAAGGATTCCTAGGACAAGCCTCATAGGCTAGAAGGCAAGGTACATAGCTTCCTTTTCGTATTTCCACCACTTGTCATTCCATGAGCTTTCCGCTGTGTGAATAGCACTAGGGACCCTGAGCCAATTTTCAGTGCAGTGGCTCACACAATATATAAACACACTGTGTCTGAGAGCATTCCCTCTTCACGGGCGAGACACCAAACACATCTCATGACTGAGTCTAACTGTGGTCATAACTAAATAATTATAATTGCTTACATTAACCATAATTTAATATAATTACCTAAATTATCACTGTAAGTTTGTGTCTCAAATTAGCAACATTTTCTGCCGTTCAGAGACAGATGCCCTTTGTGGTAACTGTCAGTGCTTTTGTTTGGTTGTTTGTTACAACCTCTCTTCCCTTGCCAGTTTAACTGAACAACAGGTCCCTCCCTGGCCCTCAGAGAATTTATGTCATTAGTTAAAGAATTTTGAACCCAGCTTAGTCTTAAATAGACATGTAATTACAGCTCCTGCAAGGCTGTAACAGTGCAGAGGACACAGGTTTCCAATACTTTCTATTCTAGAAATGTGAGGCTTGTTTTTTGATTCTTCAACAAATTGAACAGTTCAGACCAAAATTTTCTTTGTGCTGTGATTTCAGTTTTAATGTTTATAACCATGAAATACTCTATAAGCACTGAGAACACTTTCTCACAGTTTCTAAGCTAAAAGAGACTTTTCATTTGCCATCCACACGGAATCATTACCTCTTTCCACTCAGGAGCTACTGGAGGCCAAGACAGTTCCTTCCAGGATAGTTTATGGAATTTGCTAGGCAAGAAGGCAAAATTGAAAACAAAGAACCTGGCCCACCTCTGGTATCAGGGGCAATCATCTTCCCCCCTCCCCCACGTAGGAAAGCGTAATGGACAAGGAAACCATCTGATTTGACTGCATTAAATACAAAACTTAAAGGAGGCAGTGGAGGAAAAAAAACCAGAACGTTGCCAAAAAAAAAATAAATAAAATATCTGGTGAGGCTGGAAGAAGATAAACCAGGAGCTTAATGAGAGAAGACCATGACTGCCTGGTTGATAATTTTATTTGGCAGAAAGAGATTAGGCAAGAAAGCTGTGACTAGAAACATGCAAGGGTGAGGGAAGAAGAAACTATCTCAGCAGAGGTGGTTAAGCACACACAGTGTGAAGCGCAAAGCATGGTGCTGTGCTCACCAGGCTAACCAGCTTTCAGCAAGAAGTCAGCTGTGTTGGCCCAGCCCATGGCACTAGTGGAACACACAAACAACTGTGAAGCAGTTATAAATACTTCTGGGACCAGCATGCCACAGGGATGAGAAAGGGAGAAACGATGGCTTTGACTTCTCATGCAAGGTAATTATTCCTACACAGATGTCATTTGGAAAGCATGTTGTCTTCAGACCTGTGATTGTGCAAAAAGGGAAAGGCACATTCCCTTGGGTGCCCCAAAGGAATCAGCCAAAAGGAAAACCATGGAGCAGAACAATGGCATTCCGGAGTGGGCCAAGGCAGAACATCTGAGAGGGCTGGGCAGGGCAGTGCTGAAAGGAAGACAGGATCAGGAGCTCCAGGCCATACTAGGAACATTCCCATTTGACCCTGTACCATTTGGCAAAACTTCCTTTAACATCCTACTTTTCCTAGTTCATATATTTTTGCTTAACAAACTAGATCTGTTAGTTACATCATCTAACAAGCACTACATAGAGTAGGTATCACATATAGATTCATTGCAGGTAAGATTTAGAAATGCTTTAAAATTATATGAATCCACGTCACCACACTAAATAAACATACACAACTAATAGAATCCTCTATCATGAAAACAGCAAGTTTCTTTTATGTCTTTACAAGGGTCAGATCAATCTGCCTATGAAGCCAAAGAAGAGGCACAGTCTTCAGCAGTTCTTGGATCAGGTACCTACTCTCTTTACCTGGTAATATCAAAGTCTGGGTGCAAGTAGAGGCGGGGATATATAATTGTGCGTCAAATACAAAAGTAATTTAATCTTTTTCTGTTTCATGGGAACATATGCTGCCTTTAGCCACAGGTAACATGTAAACTAGATCCTACAATTTAGCATGCAGCCTCCCACCCCAGTCCCACACCCCAAAAAATAAACCTCAAGCTAGTAATTTCCCTAACTGCAACACTAATTGTAATAGCCAAGTGTTCATTGCTATAACATCAAACAAAGAAGCTTTTCTTGTTCTGTTGTTCAAAAAAGGCAGTTTAATAAAGTGAGTTCCCCTATTCTTTGTGTTTTATGACTTCTGATTCTTCTGCTTGTCAGCTCATTTTGGGTCTCCTCATTCCATGAAAATAGCTTGTGACACAATCTTAAGAATGAAAAGTCTCTAAGGATTACAGAGCAATATTAGTGGATGTATGAATGAACCACCCTCTGCAAGAAGGAAGTTTAAACCTGCCTGGCAGTAATAGATCCATCTCCAAAAATATGCTTGCACATAAGGATTTTTTGGTAGGCTGCTGCACCTCTGTGACCACATCTCCAGCCAGTAGTAAGGTTGAGCATTCATTCTTAGTAAGCACACATGCACGTTGTACAGTGTATATGTATAGATAGAACCATATTCACACACATCACATAGATCAACACAGACAGAAAACACACAGCACCTGCACAAACAGGCCACGTGATTCCTGTTCCTCCTCTCCAGCTGATCAAGAATGAAGTCTGTCAATAGAATGTAAATAGGAATCCATACAGACAGTTATAAATATGTACATTTGTTACATGTGGATGTGCAATATCAACCCCTCCAGCAGCTGGCCTAGATACTCAGTCTATCCAGTAGCTGGTCCCCGATCCCCTGGTCTCCCCATCTGTGGGCCCCTGAAGGTTCATGGTCCCACCCCAGCTGCTGGTACTAAGACCTCTTCTCCTGCTCACTGGTTAGTCCAGTGTCCAGTTTTAAATTCATTAATGTTCACATTCTTGTGAACATACACACACTCAGGATGGAGAGCTCACTCAGACAGTAAAAACAGAGCTTAATAAGAAGATATGGCAAACTATGATAATTAAGCACAAGGTTCAGTTAGACAACTGTAGGGACCAGCAACCTGATTACACTCAACCAGGTCCTTTAACCCCTTCTATTTTCCCCACACTGTTCCTCCCCAATCTCCTCCTGTCTTAAAATATCCCACAATCAGTCCTACACAATCATCAACGTGCTCTTCCACCTGCATCCACGATGGGTCCCATTAGCCCTGTAGACAGTAACATACAACTAAAGGGTGAAGAACATTTCCTAAGTCTCACATAACTTCCCCTTGTGCAGGAGACACAATCAATTACTTTTTTTTAGAGAAACCTGAAGCCTAGCATAATATAGTAATATTACCAGCAAGGAAAAACAACAACAACAACAACAAAAGGTTTTGGATTTGCTTATGCACATCGTTATATTTAATATTAGCAATTCTTTACTCTGTGGTGTAGAAGTCTCTTTTACATCTGAGATGGATGAGATAGTAGCTCCAAAGCATGTATCAAATTATCTAATGCAAAGTGTTAAATAATTTCCCCACTGAGGGCTAATTACAAACACAAAATCATGCAACCATGAGGATTAAATGTTTGCATTAGCCACAGAGAAATTAGTAGAGCAACTGTCTGTACTGGACCAAAATCTTCCCACCTTTTTGCAAAAAGTATCTAGAAACTCTGGAATAATCATTAAGCATCCTCTTGTGAACATCATGTTTAACTACACTAAAGCAGATGTGTTGTTATATCTGGAGCTACTTCCTTATGCTCAAGTGGTGGAATGGACAGAAACATTTTTCCCTCAAAAAGAAGAGTATCTGGGCCTTTCCAGACAGAATCTGATTTGCCTCAAAATACAAGGCTAGTCTGAACTTGCAGGCAGTACAGATTACTGCAGTCTGTTTTAAGTGAACTCACTGCTTAAGAGCTCTGCTTTCCAATTCATTTCTCAGTAAAACTGCTGGATTTTGATGTAAAATGTTTGCTTTAATCTATAAGACTGTAAGTAATTGCCTCCAAGTGATATGAAAGATAGCTTACAGCCACAGGAGAGAGCAAAGTCTTTCTCTGGACCCCCATTGCTGTTGTCAGGACTTTCTCTGGAAAACAGCCTTGGTTTTTTTGAACTTGTTCACTTTTAATCTCTTCCTTTTTCCAGTGAACAGATCTGCTTCTGCTTTCAGTCATGTAGCAGAGGTCACCACTTCTCAGGCTATTTCTCTAGAGGAGATTGCAGTGATTAACTTCACAGCCCCTGCTTTTCTCTCTCTGTAACCCACAAGATTGAATACATTAAATAAATAATAAGCAAACTTCTTGTTGCAAAGCAACCAGGCAGAGGGAGATTTCATACCCATGGCTGCTTGAACCGTTCATGCTGGGTACTCGGGCAAATGAGGCCATTTAGCTTCAAATAGAAAGAGGAAAATGCACTATAAGCAGAAATGATTAGTGCCCAATCTTTATTTTTTTATTTATTTATTTTTCCTCTGAAAGCTCAGTTTTCTGAGCATATATCATACTGCATAGTACTGAAGTGGAAGGAGAGATAAAGCTGCCTTAGTTCATCATTTGAGCCCCGCTAGGAAATCATCCTTCACGTTCATCAAGTGACATGCAAACACGTAATAGACTCTTCATCTTGAGCAGTTCACAATTCCAAAATATCTTTCAGGAACAACTACAGGTACATAAAGGAATAATAGAGAAAATGATTTTTTAACAAAGTTACTGAAAGTTAACATTAAGGAAATATTTAATACTAGAATTTTAAGACTAAATCATAATAGTTCACATACAGTCCTCAAATATAAGCCTACCAAATACTTTAAACTTGTGTATGTACAGTAAACGTCAAAGTATCTCTTTACTTTGAGGTGATAAAAATCATGTCTCTTGAGTATTTTCCAAGCAATGCTGCTTCTCAAATACAATAAAGTTCTTCACTTATGTTAAAAATTTTTATTGCTTCGATTTTGTAAGGTTTAAATTTATCTCATATAAAAGATTTGCAAAATATTTTTTTAGGACAATAACTCTGACCATAACATGCAAGAGGAATATACACACTTCTATATATAAATGCGTGTATAAATATATATATACACAAACACAGGTATTTAGAAAATTCACACTTACATGTGTGTGTGCACAGCTATGTATACACAAACATATACACACATATGTGTATACATATATGCGCATAAAAGTGCGTACACACACACACTCTCACACAAAGATCTGTGGTTCATATGATCTATAATTTCCTTTTCCTTTACTGAAAGAATCTATCGAAAGCTCCATTAATCTGAATTATGAGATAACGTCTTTAAAGTAAACAAGTGAACCCTCAAATACTAAAACAATAAAGTTCCAATTGTTTCTCAGAAAAATTCTAGATCACTTTCATCATCATAATGGAAGTGTTAAGATACTAAGGTTTTTCTATGAATTTGCAATAAAGCAGTACATAGCACTCTCTTTTCCAAAGGCAGCTAGCAAAACTTTTCAAGTAGTCATTGTTGTAATTTTTTTCCAGACATTGTGGATAGCAGATGGCATCCATGGAGGAGCAGCATCCATTGTTAAGACCATAGATGATAGCTTCCCACCAACGCCATGGCTTTGTAACTCCAGAAAGGAGCACATAAGGGAACACAGATTTTCAGCCTAGAAAACTTCTCAACAGTTCATCCTGCAGACAACTTCATCAGAGAAAATCAACAGGATTCCCTCAGTCACCATTTTTGCTCTTTTCAATTATTAAGAACATCACATTTACATAACTTCAGGCAAGCTTTTAGAGTCCTTGAGAATCGCTGTATCCAGCCATGGTTCTCTCTCCTTGTCCCTCTGATCCCGTAACATTCTGAAGCGCACTGTGTCATTTCAAGGGTAGAGCACAAAAATGAGTGACAAAAAGAATTATTAAAAAAAAAAAAAAAAGAAAAAAAAGAAAGAGGAATGTGACTATGAGGCAGGAGGTTGAAGTAAGAGGAACAGACAGATTAGAAGAGCCCTGATTTTTTTTCCTGCACATCAGCAAGCCTTCAACAGTAGGGAAGGAAATGTTATCTGTTCAGATGAACTATTGCCTAATAGCTAAGGCAATCTGTGGGAGATGCAAATATGATTCCCATCAAATGAGGAAGGGATTTGTAGGTTTACTGTGAATGCTCTTGTATCATTACCACCTTCTGCTTCTGTTCTGCCATGTTTTAAAGGAGGAACATAAGCAGAAAGCAAGCTAAGTGCCTGGAGTCCAGTCCTCCTTTGGCAAGTGGCAGGTACTAGTGTGAAAATCAAGACTAAAACATCTCTGAGCATTTTTGAAGTTTAGGCACTGGCCAAAATGCACAGCCCTTTCACATCAGGCATCATAGATTACAAGTTTGCACATCAATGCTGAAATTTCAATGCAGGGTTAGCATAAAGGATCAAGGTTTTTCTTTGCATCGCAACCTTTGGGACTCTCCCACACGAGCAAACCATAGCATTTGTCAGAACTCTGCATGGAAACGCACAGCTTCAGGACAGGGCACCAGCACAGATAAAAGCTAACCCTATTGTCAGCAAGTCTAGGTGGTGACTTTTTAAGTTGTTACCTTTCAGGGACATCACATATTATGTATCTGAGTATGCACTGAAACTGCCCAGAGTTTCTTTGCAACACGTGCATCACGTGTGTTGGCAAACCATCCACTCTGTGGCAGCTTATCAGTGTTTTGCCATTCTTCTGCCATGAAAGTGCTGGCATTAAAATGTAATCAATACAATTCTGTAAGTGATCTTGATCTAGCTTCATAAAAGCATATAATTGGATTATCTATTTAATTGTAACCTAACAGCAACTGCAGATGGGGCTTCTTGTGTCTTAGTCAAGGACAGGTGAAGTATGAGAGCATGTTATTGAAAGAGGAAATTCCATTAATAAAGTCTATGTTTAATACATTTCAGTATGACCTGAATCTCCTCAAGTCTGGAATCTTAATCTTCTCTTTCCAATTTATTAGCAGAGTACCTTTGAGGATATGAATAAAGGAAAAGAATTAATGGAGAGAATGCAGGAATTTGAGTTTTTTCCTCCACACATCCTACTAAGGACTGAAGAACTCATTAATTACCAAAGAACAAAAATCAGTCATTTAGCCTTTTGCACACAAATAAAAATTAGGAACTCTGTAGGCACTATAGGTTGCAAACTGGTTTTGTGGATTTGTTGGATTAGTAGCACAAAGCAAAGCACCTAAACTTTATCTGAAGTTTACCTTACAAGCTTGCCAGTCAAATTATTTAGGAACCATTCTTGGCTCCTAAGCTGGGAACAATATCTGAAGTGTGAGTAAAATCTTGTATCTTTATTCAGAGTGCTGCTACCTTTGTTTAGGACTGGGGCAAAACAGAGATCTACTCTCTTTTGAAGGCTAATAGGAACGGCCATGCTGTTCCACAGGGAGGGATTTTAATAGTAATATGTATATCAGCTAATTACATAGGACTGGACTTTCCCTGAGTGCTTTAACTAACATGTTTCCAACTACAAGAAAGGCAATAGCAGTAGAACTACTACAAATATTTTAAAACAAAGGTCACACTCAAAGCATTATCCTCCCCTAACCTCAAGCAGCTGAAACCCTAAAAAACAAACAAAAAAACCCCACCCAACCAACCAACCAACCAAACTTCAGAGCCCTCGATCTGGAGGGAAAGAACAACAGAAGTAAGGAGAGGCTTTTCATGGATCAGAAAATAATGACTACATGCAAAAAAACCCCTTCCCTCTTTTTTTGCATCTTTGTTCCTTTCTAAAAAGCTTCTTAAGTTTTGAGACCCCATTCTTAGGGGATTAGTTGCACAAAATGTTGTACAGGGAAGCCCAGATACCAGGTTTGGGACTAAAACTGTCTTTGACTAGTTATGTGTGCATCTAGTCCAACATCCTTTCATTTCAAATAAGACATGGGGACAAGGAGGACGAGAAGAAGGAGGATTGTGCTCTCCTTTACCCTTCAGACTGTGACTCGCTAGCGCACAGGCACTGACACAGCACCTCATGCTGCCAGGCTTCAATATCGCAGCACATCCCAACCACAGAACCACCTATTCAGGCTTAATTTAACTTAATTTAATCTGCTATAAAAGCAAGAGCAGTAACATCCCAATGTACATTTTGTTGCTGGGTTATGGTAGGCGCCTGTAGATGAATAAGCATAGCTTTTTTGAATATTCCAGGAAGTATTACTGTGAAATAGTCATGCAGGCAACTGGGAAACAAATGCAACAGAAGACTGAAATTCCAGGATGATTTTCAAATCCACTCTGTTATTATGCTGTTTATATCAAAGCCCACGGCTTTGTTGAGGGTCTTGTCATCTTTTCCACTATATGTTCTTATTTTCAGGGATTTGTTGGTCACAGAGATTCACTCCAGGCAAAATGAAAACACTAGGAGACTAAAATTTAGCCAAAGGCAAAGAGCATTGTTTACAGTTGATAGATTCACAGCTGGACCAACTCTCTGCTTTAACAATGTCAAAAATAAATGAAGAAGTAAGCATGTCTTCCCGTAAAATGAAACACTAATAAGAACAAAAATCTTTAACTTGTTTTTTATAATATCAGAACCTATGAAGTGCTAAAATGTTGGTGAACAAGATAAATTCTAGGCAGAGCTTTTCAACATGGTCACACGCACTTTCATACTCATCCGCAACTCAGAATTACAGGGTAGGAGTAAGAGTACTTTGACATCTGCATCCACATGGTCAGAGTCTGCCTGCATACATAAGCTGGATTCAGTTACAGACCTGAAAGTACATGTTGACCACCTCTACAAATCTTTTCCCAGGTCCTCTGAAGCACCAACAGCCTCGGTAAAATGGATGGTCCTGAGCTGTAAACTGAGATCCAAACACCCATTTCAGCTCACATATCATAACTGATATGTATGAAATCAGAAACACATACAAAGCACCTCAAAATAAGAAAAAAAAAAAAAAAGACATTATTTAAGCATCACCTAGGTATATCTGAAGATAATAATTCACTATATTTTTAAACTTCTCTTACTAAAGATGAATATCAAAGTATCTGATAAACACAGACATGTTTTAATTTTTAATGACCACTGAAGAAAAATTTCAAAGAAAATTCAGATGTTCACTTCTTCAGAGAAACTCTTCCAACAATCTCATCATCTGATTCTTACCTAGAAAATATTACAATGTTGAATCACATTAACACTTGAATCAAGTTTATTCAAAAATAAAAAATGAGAAATTAAGATATGTAAAGCACAAATAGCTTTAAAGAAATAGTGCACATTTCTGAATACCTTCTTAATTTCTTTCAGAGCAGTATATATAAACTTCAGAGTTACAGACATTTGGATTTAAGTAGCTTACCAAGATTTCATCACTTACTGGTTGGTATCTGTGATACTCTCAGCTTGCCAGCAAGGAAAGGAATGTAACATGGGGCTGGGAGTGAGGGCGCCAGGTTCAGTTTCTGGCTATGCTCTTCACTGCCTTTGTGATCCCAGGGAAGGTGCCCTGCTGTCCTTCTACAGAACGGTGTCATGAGATGTTCAGAGACAACAGGCAGCAAATTAATCAATCATGTTAGAAAAAACCAAAAGATGAAGCAAGGCTTGCTTCTAACATGAAGAGACATCTTTCCCACTTTGTTCTGCAGATTAAGTGACATCATTAACTCTTGGGGTGATACGTAGAACCATTCAGGCTCTGGAAAGTACATGTCTTTTGCCCATAAACACATTAACAAACATTTGTCTGAATATTTTGATTACAGTCCATTCCTGCAATACTTAAAAAGGCAAGCCATCCCAAAGCTTTTCTACAGAGTGGCACAGCCTCTTGGATGAGCACAACAGTATTAGAGCACCACAGTCACCCTGTTAGATTTGAAACCTGTGCAGTTATCTACAATATCTTTTCAGCTCGCCTCCAAGTTCTAGTCCTTACACCTCTGGTTACTGCGGAGGTCTGCAAACAGTGGGAGGGAGGTCTCATGTATCATGCTAATACTTTTGGCACAGCAGCAGGACACACTATAATTGCCTCAGCAAAATCACTTCATTTATGTGTTTACATCACTGAAGAATTTGCAATTATTTTAAAGTATTTGCTGGTCGGTCTTTTAAAATATATTTATTGAGCTAACATTCTGTGCAGCTTAGAAAATATAAACCATACAGTCTGTTCATTATTGTTTTGTATGTTACACTTCACTGATGCTACCATGTCTAACAGAAGGAATCCTGATGCTTCTATTGTCACGTGGATGTTAACAGGCTTTCCAGACCACGCAGGTACTCTCTCCAACTCTGCAAAGGGTCAACATGAGCTGTTGCATTTCTAGTGGCCTATTAAGATGAAATAGAAATTACAAAGCACATAGGATATACAAACCAAAAACAAGTGCTCCAGCCTCCTCAGATGATACTCATCAGACAAGCCACAGTGCTACAATTTCCTTCTATTTAATATATAATCTTAATATCTCTATGCTCAGAATAAATAGATGTTCTTTACACTGCTGCCGCTTTCTAAGTGAAGAACATTAAACATTTTGATAGCTTTACTGTACCTCATTGTGCATGTTTTCCTTTGTCAGGGCAAATTGGAAGTAAATAATATCAGCAAAGCATTAAGAAGGACAAGCAAAATATCCCTTGGCTAAGAACTTGGCTGAATGGGAAAGTTTCACCAATAATAAAAATTTCCCTCACAGCAAACAACTCCCAGTACAAATGGAGATTTTTTAAATTATGGTTTGAAGCCCCTTTCAAGTAACACACAATGAAATTAAAAAGGATAATTCTTTTTAAATCCCAGAATAAGCCTCAACACTTGCAGTGGGTTGGGGAGAGGCAAAGGCTGCAGAAAGTTGCTTTAGGAAGCAAGAAGAAAGATGTACCATTGACAGTTAAAAAGAAATTGTCAGTGTGGTTAAAAACATGCATTTGAAAGCTAATTTCTGGATACCTACAGGCAAATCATAGTAATGAATTTCTGTAGGTAAGAATCATGATTTAGAGTCAACAGCCCCAAGAGAAGTCCTTTTCCATCAGCTGACAGTAAGAATGTACCAGGCTCAGGTGATTACTTGGTGTAGCATGACTTTAAGGTAGCAATAAAGGGACTGTCTTGAAGAATATTTGCATCCAACTTAAAATACGGGATTTCTGAAACACTGTGCAACTAACACAGGAAAAAAACCCCACACACAAATTCAAAAGTAACTAGGTATATTAGCTAAATTACAAGGTAAGCCAGTATAAAAGACAGTCTGAACATAGAATAATGTATTTATAAATAAAATATAGAAATTGCCAAGAATTAACACTTTTAAGAGCAGCTGAAAAGTTACAATAGTCACAGAAGTCCATTTGCAATTACTGAAATTTTCAAACGTGTGCTGCCACATCTAACTCATTTCAGATGAAATGGAGGGGTATAAAAAGCTATACCAATTCTACACACAAAAACAGACCACTAACTTGCTTTCATGCGCTTTCCTGCAAAATCACTTGAGCTTTCTAGTCAGAGTATCTTCCTAAAGCACTTGGCTCCTTAAGACCCACCAACCACCTGAAATCTGAAAAGAAACTTAAATCTGTTCATGAATTAAATTGAGCAATGATTTTATTTTAACTCTAAATGAAATTAAAAGCAACACGACAGAGAAAGAGCAAAGCAGCCAACTTCAAGTGTAGTCACTTCCCTTTAGAGCACTTCTAAGTAGCCGGATTGTACTGAAGTACTAGAATAATACTGAAGTATTAGAAACTGAAGCACAGTAAAGGGAACAATTCCAGAATAATTGCCATTATCTTTCTAAAGCTGTAATCAGTTAAGAAGCAGTGAAGATATTTAGCCAACCTCACTCAGAAATCAACACAAAATTCAAAATGTAATGATCAACACTAAATTCTGAGTTGCATTTAGCACGTCATTTGCTTGATAACAATATTGAGGGCAGTGATTAGAAACAGACATAGGGGAGCGCAGGAATGAGTCTTGTGCCCCCCTCCCTCCCCCCCATCTCTAAACCCTTTCTTCTGCTGCAGGGAAGCAGCCCTGCATTGCACTGCAGGCAAGAGCTCTAAAACTGACATAGCTATTAAAAAGGAGGATTACTCCAAGTGCTGGGGAGCCCTCCAGTGGGACAGAGTTATCATGACGATTTCTCCACTGCCTCTGGCTCCAACTTGGAGTGAACTACACTGATGTTTGCTGGGCAGATGAACACTCTGGGGAGTCAATCTCACCTAGAACAATAAGCATGTTGTTCCAAACCATACGGGCAATTGTCCAGCACATGTAGAAACCAGCATGGAAGAAAAATGAAAGAAAACCATCCATTTACATTAAAGCTACATGTCTGCGAGAAACACAAGCTCTTTGGTTAAAGCATGTCTTTGAGTTATGAGAGCCAAGTTCAAGCCCCAGACCTACCATGGGGTTAAGCAAATCATTGTCTGATCTACTACAGGGTTAGGGCAGACCCCCCTCCCAGTCCCCACTGCCCCACCCCCACTGAAGGATGGGGATCCAGCTATACAGGGTAGGTTTTTAAATAAATACGTTCAAGGCAGTTGAAGCCAGACTGCAAACATGTATAACTACACAAATACTACAGAAGTTTCAAAGAACAGACAGACAGCTCTCCTCTGGTTCCTCTGTGAGTCCTGGCCTCATTTCCCAGCTATTCCTGCTGCATTTCTCAGTAAAGGCCATTAACTGTAATGACCCAGAACAGCATCATGGAAGACAGAATTTTTTTGTTAGAAATGCCTGTGGATTAATGCAACATTGATCAGCATTGATCAAAGCATGGATCAGCTGCTATAACCCTCCGGCATCAGGGCACTTTATGAAGCCTCAGTTGAGGTCCTAAGCCACAAGAGATATCTCCAGCAACAAGGGAGATTTCCCTAAGAGAGATCAAAATACTGTATCAGTCAGCTGCCATTACCAGGTAAATTGACAAGTGTTCACAGCCCAAGGACAAGTGCTCCTATGAGGGTATTTCATCACAAAGCAAATCTGATACTTCTGGTTGCTCAATCTGTTCCCATTCAACTTCGATTTTGCTTCATACTGACTGCAGCTTTGGGAAGTTGTGTCTAAATATCCAAGAACAAATTAGGTCAAAGAAATAGAATTTGAGATTGTTTGCTTCTCACATGTTTGGAAGCATGCTATTTTCATAAAGTAGTCCATGCAGTAGCATCAAGCTAACTTTTTTGTGCTCCATTTCTTCTGTAATTCCATAGATTTCGGTTTGACCAACAAGTTCTGTAGTCACTTCAGAATATAAACCCTTCCACTAGCGTACATCACACAACTTTCAGTCCTCATGCAGACATTCTCTTGACTTTAACGTAAAGTACAAGTACATTCAAGTGGCAACAGAAGTAAATCTCTGTCTGTTGTTGCAGTTTAAATTGCACAGTTTACAAAGTAGAAAAGCATATTAAATTGTTCCTGAATGTTATATTTCTAAAATATATACGATTGAGCCTGGCTCAATCATTTGCATTTTTTTGTAAAACATTGAAAATGTTGTTGAATTCTAAGAGCAAAGTGGTGGAACATTGGCATTTCAAAAAGGCGGCAAAGACTAATTACTAAGAAGTCAAAGCAAAAATATGGGTTTGTTCTGTGCTTTCATTCTCTTCCATTCAGCAAGAACGAGAGCTGATTGTACTAAAATATTACATTAAGCCTTGAATTTTCAAAGGTTGAAACAAGCTGTTCAGTGTTTAAATGCTCACAATACAGGAAAAAGAGTGTAATCAGCATAATTACTGAGGAAGACAAAAGAAGCTTTTCTTTCACTGATGCCAAACAAAATATAACTTGTTCAAGACAAATGGCTGCATCATCACTGTATCAATTTACTAATATTAAATTAGAACACATAAGATCAAATTTATATAATTAATCTCTTCCAAAAAGAACCAAAACCCAAGGAAATACAAAAATGTAAATTATAGGGGGAGAAAAAAAGAGCCTTATTTCACTGTACAACAGGAACTTCCTATTTCTTATCATATTCTCACTACATGCATGTAACAACACTCTTGCCCATAGCTTTTGCTTATAGAATAATTAATAGCTATTAATGGATGGTTATGCTGCATAGCTTCCCATTGTTACTGTAATAGAAGAGTACTCTAATATACAGTAGATTGTTCTAATAGAAGACTATACTTTAATGGAAGAGTATTTAAAATAGAAATTAAGGTAAATACATGCATTATTTAAAAGAAAGATATAAACTTACTAACTAGTTAGTTTCCAAATTAATCTCACAATAAGAAGTGTCTGATTAGTTTTAAAGAGTGACTTCTCTGCAAAGGAGGGGAACTAGGGCAGTCCAGTTCAGCCACCAGACCCAGCGGGAAATGAGCATGCACTCACATGTAAACTCTGTAGCCCTGGGGCAAAAACCATCATCTAACCATGGATGAAATGCCAAAAATGTTTAACTTCATTAAGCTACTGAACATACCTGTCATGGGTAGAGATCAAGAAAGGGAGATTTGGCATAGACTGGCTTGGTCCTTTAAGGACCAACTGGGCATTTCAACAAAAATTCAGTAGCACCTGGTGAATTCACGTGATATGTTCCTGAATGACATTCTGGTTTTACCCGTTTTGAGGTCTGTACATAGAGATGTCCTGCGCCTACAAAATATAATTACCATAAGGAAGTAGTTTACCATGCACCTAAGGTTCAGACTCTGCCTGCTGCAAATATAGGAAACAACCCACACCGAAACATTTCTTGGACTAAGTGGAGGAATCACAGGCCTAATTCAGTAAGTATTTAAGTTTTATGAGCTACTAGCATGAAAATAATCATGTAAGTAAGAAATTTCTTAGACAAAAATGTTTCTAGAAGCTAACTGTAATTATCAAAAATCTACCACTCTTTTGACAAACAGAATGGCTTTTCCAGACTTCATATCACTAAAATTTAAATTCAAATGGATGCTTGCAGCATCATTTGTTAAATGTTTCTCAGACAGAAAAGAGAAAAATAATCTGCCTATTTAAAAAAAAAAAAATTAAACATAACACAATATGCCACAAAAAAAAACATAGTGCTGGGTCAAACACTGAGGATGGTAGTCATCTGACAAAGCACAGCATTCCCCCAGCTATACATCTGATCCAAACTGTTGTTAGGAGGTAACTCCCTTGCAGACTGAATGGTTACATCATATGTTGTCTTAATACTTCATCAATTTACTAATATTAAATGGAGTCCTGTTAGTAGGAGCATTTTGGAAATGCTGGTGCTTTCACTGGATGAACTGCTCTCTGAAAGTCCTTTAAGGTAGATGAGATGATTCGTAGTCTTGAATACGCCGAGTTTCCAACTTTTATTTGTTATACACAGTAAACCAATATATGCTAAAGTGATTCTGATTTAATCCCAGATCAGGGTCAGGCAGGAGCAGGAGAGAGGCTGCAGGGAATCAAGTTCTGGGAGTGCATGAGGCCATCATTATGGTATAACTCATGTGGAAACAGCTCGGAGTTGATCCGTGCTCTTATTTTATTCATGACCTGCTCTGCCCCCCAACAGAATAATTTGGTCAAAAAGTTCACTTGGAGTCTTCTCATTTCAAAATCAGCAACAAAACAAGAAAGAAATGCATAACCTCAGGGACTGTCAGTTGGTTAAACTGCTTTTGCTATACTCACTTCAACGGAGTGATGAAAATTTACACCAGCTGAGAATCTGCCCTGATTTGTTTCATTTACTCTTGAAGTCTTTTATAAAACATACCAAGTTCATGTGGTAATTTTCCCCAAACTTTTGAGGTCAGTTACCCCTACCTACTTCTGAACATCTCTTTGAATCAAAATGGGAATTATAGTGTTTCTGTGCATGGAAAGAGATCGATTCCTCCTAATTTTCAAAGATTTCAGTGAACAAAGTAATGATTCTATCTACTGTGATACCCCACAAATAAACATAACAGCAGAACCAGTGCTGTTGCCAGTTGTTCCACAGGAAGCTATCATCCTTACTAACAATATGTCAATATGCTTAATTAAGGACTAGAAAGCCAATGAAAGCTCAAGTTCATGGCAGGTTTTTAACCCAAAATTCACAAATGTGTGTTTGCATCCCAGGATACAAAGGAATTAATTAAAACGTAGCAAGGCACACGTAAAGAAAAACTACTTTAAGACAAACAGTGATATAACCCATGCAAAACCCACTTAAAAATACTAAGTCATTCTACTGGTACGTACATGGAGAACAGATTTTCCTATTGAACGGCAAGGGGGCAGAAGAAAAAGAGGATAATAAAAAAAAATATAAACCTAGAAACTTATAGAAGCTCAGTCTCAGTGAGACTGACAAATAGAATTCTCTCTATGCTATAAAAATATTTTTAAAGTAACATGCAGTTTTCAGGAAAAAAAATAGGAAACTTTCTTAGGTCTAGAGATAATGACTGATTTAGGCAAATGAATATAATGAAAAGCTTTCTGCCAAAACAAAATACAGTTTTGTGTTTTGTATCACCTGTGGTGACTAGCATTTTACTGCTTAAATTACATTACCTATAAACAAATAATCATCAGTGTATCAAAGGCAAGAAAAAAATTTCATACAGACTGAAACTGCCTTTAAACTGCAAAAGATTCTGGAGAGAGCTATGTCACACACTGCTTCATAACCTTCTGTAATACCCCTGGATGTGGGTTAGAAAGACTTCTTGGATTAAGGACAGCATCTCCTAATGGAGTCATAGAATCACAGAGTGATTTGGGTTTGAATGGACCTTAAAAATCATCTGGTTCTAATCTGTTTCCATCACCTTCCCCTAGACCAGGCTGCTCCAAGCCCCATCCAACATGGTCTTGAACGCTTCCAGGGATGGGGCATCCACAACTTCTCTGGGTAACCTGTTCCAGTGTCTCAACACCCTCACAGTAAAGAATTTCTTCCTCAATATCTAATCTAAATCTACCCTCTTTCAGTTTAAAGCCATTATTCCTTGTCCTGTTGCTACAGGCCCTACTAAAAAGTCTGTTCCCATCTTTCTAATAAGCACCTTTTTAATTATTGAAAGGTTGCAATAAGGTCTTTCCAGAACCTTCTCTTCTCCAGGCTGAACAACTCCAAACTCTCTCAGCCTGTCTCCATAGGAGAGGTGCTCCAGCCCTCTGATAAATCAAGCTTTTTCACCGTTAGTAAACACATCCAAACCCTACACCCTTCTGAAGGTTAGTAACCTTCTTGTGATTTCTAACCTGATTTTACCCATGGAAAAATGAATACATCTCTGGCCATGTGCTCCCACCTCCCTCCTTTACCACCTGACCTTTATTCAGGTGGTATAAAACCACCACCTGACCTTTATTCCATAACAATGCTCAAGTGACAACTATCAGTGGTGGTTGTAAAGTAATAGATGCTCTGGTCATGGCGACTGCCTCTGACTCAAAGTGGATTCCAGGGAGACTGATAACACCACAATAGCCAAGAGTTAGTTTGAACAATGCTCCCATCTAACAGTGCTGGTCAAGGTCCAACTCAAGCCAAGTCTGAAAGAAACTAACTTCTGTACTTGGTATGCAAATATGACAGTGAGTCAATTGCCTTACTCCATAAATAGTGGACAGCCCGGGGCCTGTTGACCATTCCTGCACAGCAGTGGGATGCATGACAGGATCTCCCCTGAGCAGGGACACCTCTCAAATTTACTCCTGGAGGCTGAGAGATTCCTTGCTGCAACACGTTCTTAGTAAGCAATTAATAGCATGCTAAACTTTGAAATCTTAGCAAAGGGGTATAAAGGATTGCTAGTGCACATTTAACCCTTTAAATATAAACCATTGACCAAGTCTGAGACTAAGCCTGGACCCAGCCACACCTAAAGTCGCCTCTGAGAAGGGGTTCAGGGCACAAGGGGGTCCTTTCTGAGCCTCATGACTCAACAGGAGGGTCTCCCAGACAGTTTTGTCTGACCCTGTCCTCTGTGCAGTAAATAAGTGTACCTCACCACTGAATCTTTTGAAACCACTGTCACATATACCATCAAACTTTGTTAAATTGCTGTTTTATAGCAATAAAACCATTGCTTCCTTTTTTTTTTTTTTTTTTTTGGTGTGTGAAGTGCATCACTCATTCCACAACATCTGGCTTCTCTTCTACCATTCTCCTTTAACACATTTCCTAGCGTTTATCTGGATACAAATCAGACCTTCTATTGCTAGACTGAACAAACTTATTCCTTTTTACTTGTTCTGGAAAGATTGGCTCTCCATTCCCAACCTAGTACCACTTTCCTGCAGCTTTTTGCATTTTGAAATAACCTGAAGTCAAGGAGGTTATATGAGAGTAAATCTGTAGTAGAAAGAAATAGGAGATGGTCTATGGCTGGGGTCCTCAAACTTTTTAAATGGGGGGCCGGCGCGCGGATGAAGTGGCAGGCAGTCATCTGCGGCTGCTTGGTTTCCCCCCCCAACCCCCAGCAGGGAGGGGGGGGGGATTCTGTAAATACCTGGGGCCAGATTGAGGACCCTGGGGGGCTGTATCCGGCCCACGGGCCGTAGTTTGAGGACCCTTGGTCTATGGTATAGACTTAATGGCACCTGCGTGCCCTAGACTATATTTGCTGCTTATACGGGGTGAAATAACATTGCGCTAATAACTTGGCCTCTCTAGTCTCATTGTTTGTTTCTTCTCAAACTGCTTTATTATTAATTGCAAAGAACATATCAAAATAAAATTGGAATGCAGAAACTAGTCTGTGCCAAAAAAACCTCTCCCTAACTTCAAGGACATTTTGCCATTAGCAAATGCCTCATATAAAACTAAAAATAAATGCATGGACTCAGCTTACAAAACTGAATTTCCAGCACCCTCGTCACACTGCCAAACCAGACAAGGGCAATAGAGCCTAGGGTGCTCTGTTTCCTCTCCCTGAAGGTTATAATTGCTTACACATTAGCTTATGCTTCAGGAATTTATAGTGTAGAGTGATAAACTCATCATTATTTCTGCCTAGCTTTTTCATTTTTCCAGTTATTCCTGGATTTACATGGAAATGTATACCAACACACATAATTTCATATTTCATTGGGCTGATCCCTGAAGGCTTATAATTTTATATGTGGCAACATATGTGAAATAACCTCAAATGTCACAGCCAAAGTCTCAGGTCTTCTTATTTTTCTTGTCTTCTAAAAGACTGAACTAAATTTTGCAGAAAATGTCAAAAACACACGAATGAGCACTGTTGCTAACTAGGGTTCCACCACTAGATCAAAATCTACCATGTGAGAAAGGCAATTTCAACCGCAGAGACAAAACATGGCAAGCAGACTTTACTGAATTCTATAGTATTTTCATAGACTGAAGGACTCAGATTTTAACCAGTCTCAGGTTGAATCTTTCCTATTTGTTCCTACCAATATGAGACAATACAGTCTAGATTCATCCAATCGAAAAAAGTTACTGTCTTTACCAGTTCCCTCATCACATACTTGCAAAACCGCAGATGTGATAGGACAAAAACATTAATTTGCACATTAGTAGCAATGACTAAGGAGATAGTAACCACTTATATCAACTTAGACAGCCTTACTATGCAACAGGTAACAGCCCTAGACTTAGAAAAATGTTCACAATTTTTCAGTTAGATAATTTGCTGACTGCATTAGTGGCAGTATGGCCTGAGAAGGCTGGATCTCAGTCAGCACAAGCATCAGGATTATTTCTTCATGAGTGTTTCAGAATTATATACTAATTTAAGTTGAAAGGGACATGAGAAGGTCATCTGGTCTAACCACACATGTGAAGCTTTGCCATTAGATAAAGTAGCTCACAGCTTTATCCAATTGAGTCCATTTTAAGCATCTTGCACAACTTTTTAGAGGTAACCTATTCCAATATCTGATTGCCTTAACTATGATTTTGTTTTTCCTTAATGTCTAATTAGGATTTTCCCTGAGGAAGCCTGTGTCCTTTGTCCCCCCCGCCCCCCGCCATCCTTTACTTGTGTACTACTTAAAAGAGACTGGCTCCATCTTCTTTATAGAAGGAAAAAATCCTCCTCCCAGTATATAGCTGAAGACAACAGTTTATGCACAGGAAATAGGGAGAAAGGTGAACATCACCATTTTAACACTTGTGACATGTCAGAATACTGAAATAGTCTGTTATCCAAGAACTGGAAAAGACAGGTTCAACCTATGAATAAAAGCATGTGTTGGTGATCTTAAGCTAACATCAGTAAGATTAACCTTCTCAAGAATGGGAAAACATTTTGTTGAGATAGAAAGCCCTGTAAAATGTTTTTATAAATGGTTTAGACTGGCTATCTTCTCTCTGTGAACTCCAAAATTATATTTCCATCACATGAAAAGTGAAAAACAATGAAAAAAGATTTAAATGATTCACTGAACTTTGGCATGAACATTACTGAGATAAAACTCATACTCTACATTCAGTCAAGCCTTAATGACTTGCAAATTTTTCCCCTGAAGGAACAGTGATTGGATATAAATTTAGAAAAGGTAAAGGGATGTGATTAAAAAACAAACTACAACAGAATCAAATTACAACAATGTGGAATCTCATTGTATGATGAAATGTAACTACCCTATATACACTACTCAGCATGGGAAGAAGAAAAAAAATTGCATGGTTCTTCATCTCAGAGGAAGCACAGTATAGATAGAAAAGTCATCATGCATTGCAGAACAGGCAAAATCCATCCCTGGAGTGAGTTACCTGAGCTCTTTCTCAGTCTCCAGATGGATTTTATTAAGCCTTCTATTTCATTCTGCTCAAATGATACAGGAAAAACTTAAGTTTTATTCATTTCAGAACCAGCATTATTCTAGAGCTTGCTCTGTACAAAGAGTAACAAGATCCAGTGTGTGCTGCGTGGGTGGCTTGAATACCGCCTCTGTGTCTGTTTACAGACAGTTGGTTAAATGCAGAGACTAATGAATTGGAAAGTACCCTTAAATTATGACGGTGATTCAGTTTTAAGGAAATAGGTACATTGAGCTGAAGTGACGTATGCAAATCTAGAAGAATTTAATTTCATTTTCCTATTTGATTTCAGCTCACCTGTCTCTTTAATGTCTCCCCCTCCCTCAGTATTTCAGTAGACATGAGGTTTTATGCCATATTATCTCCATCCCAAACCTAACCCTAATCTCAAAACAACATCCCAGAACTAACTCTGCCTTACCAGAACATGAATCTATCTTAACCCTGCAAAGCTTGCAGGATCCATCAATAAATCAAGTTCTTCAGATTCTGGTACCCCTAAACTTTATCCCAGCCCTGACTATTAAAACTATTACACTGGCTCCTGTCCATCCCAGGTCTAGTCAGAGGTCACGTGCCCCCTATCCTAGCATTCTGAGTCATCTAAACTTCCAGGTCACCATGATCCCAAGAGGGAGTGTGCGCCTCAGTTGGGCTGGTCATGTCCTGTTCTTCATGTATTACCTGCATTTCCCCCTTCCTTCACCTTACAGAGAAGACTCACACCTTCCTCTATTAATAAAAAACAAAACAAAACAAAACTGTACATATATATCTATTTTTTCTAGAGGCTGAAAGTTGTCTGCACATGTAAACATATACACAAAGGTGAAGCCTACATTGCTGTGGAGAAAAGAGGTCTGGGGACTGATCCATAGCTCTGAAGTCAAATGGCACTGACTGTCTTACACCTACGCACTACACAGTGCTTGTGGAAGAGAGGGTCCATCTCTCTCTTTCTCACACCCATCCCTCCTGTTATTATTCCAACCAAAGAACTTACTCTGAAGTCACTTGCTAGGTCTCCTCCTGTAACTTCTCCTACATTCTATAAGTTTACTTCTGCTACCCACCTTCCTCTGTTCACAGCCCTGTGTTGTTTTTCAAATGCTTTCCCTTCACCTATCCTAATCAGAGCTGAACTACTGAGCTTTAAATGTTTCACACACACCCTTGATTCCTTTCCTGTTGATCCTTCCTCATTATCTCATTAGGTATCCTTGTCCCATCATTCCTCCTTCAGTGCAGCCAGAGGAGCTAGCATCCATTTTCCTTTTCCCTACACCTACATGGTTATAATTCCCTTAAATAATTCTCCATCATCTGACTGAATTACCTCACTAGTCACTCTCTTTTTCCAGATTATGTATGGTATGTTAAACAGTACAGATCTATTTCATAACACCTTATTATGACATTCCTCCTTTTGGAAAACTGATTATTCCTGTTCCTCACTTCATGGTCTTCTAACCTCTCCCAAAGGTACATTTTTTTCTGATAGCAGCTTAGTTTTATGAAGGTTAAATCAGGTCAAAGATTTGTTTTGACTTCCATGTACACTGTGTAACAAGATGATATTTAGTTATGCATTTGTTGATTTTTTCAAACTTACACATTTAAAAGATGCAATACACTAATGTAGTAGAGAAGAAACAGTACTTTGTAGAGGGAGGTTAAATCTTGTGGAAAGAAATAAGATGGTGCAGGGCCAGGGGGAAGAGTGTGAAGAGAGATTTGTTGACAGATTTTTGAAGACTAATAATGGATAATGCAAGAGCGGTTGTCACAGAGATGTTGCAGTTGATCCAGGGGTAGGTAGGGATGCCTAGGTAAGTACAGGGGTAGGGCTATCCAAGTCTTGAGACAGAAGAGTCTGGAAAACGATCTTTAATATTAACTATTTGTTGTAGTATTCTACATTGTCCATAGCAGTAGTATAAGGGTCAGAGCTGGTAAAAAATAATGATATTTGGTTATTTTTGAGGTATACACATCAGAGATGAGAGAAGACCTGCACGGCATATTGATAGTTCTTGCCTCAATTCTAGCCAAGAAAAGATGAGATTGGTAGTCTGCGAGGTTAGGCTCTTATAAGTCTGGAATGGAAGAATTAAATGTCCTGGTGAATCATGCACAGCACACAAGCTAAGATGACTTACACCACCAACAAGGACAACTAACTGGGACAGATCACTCTGTCTGGTCATAGTAGTTGTACTCAAGGAACAGTTAGGAAACTGCTGCAACTTTTGAGGATAACCCAGATAGAAAATAGGGTAACATAAATGCCTTATTGCAAGGCTCTTCAGAGAATTGCGAATTAGAAGATATAAATTAGAAAATTAGATTATGGTCAGAATTGTGGCTAGGATGGGAGGGGAAAAGCTAAACTCCCTGCACATCATTAATCCAGCCCAGTGAGCAGTTAGAAGTCTGTATAATGGCAGGTGTTCTAGTGAGAAATCTAGCTAGAATTAAGCTAAAATGGGATTAAGATTTGGGCCACTGTGAGTAAAAAGAAGTTAGATCCTCCGAGACCAACATGGCTAGAATGAAAGAAGGTACTGGCAGAAACAAGGCTATGGTTACTGATAACCTCAGATGAGGACAGCATGTATTTCAAGTATGGGTATTCTAGGGGTTCAGCTGAATTAAGATGAGTGATAGAAGCCGGACAGCTAGGTGCTTACACTGAATTGTGCACACCTTGAAGCTGACAGCTTCTGCCAGGGAGGGAGAATGGCTGAGATGACTGCTGATGCAGGAAATGCACAACAAACCCTAGTGTTAAGCCACAGAGTCAAGGTTAAGTGTATCTTAACCTTCAAGACATCTGGGAGTCTGGTAGCTCAGCGAATTTCACAGGGGTCAGAATGAACTTGAGAACGGTACATTACCGGGCTGTTTCAAATCTAATTTGGGTAACTCCTAGTTTCCAGCCTACGTGTATTCACAGCCAATTTATATTAATTTGTTGTTGCAGTTAGTTAATGATCTAGCGATATAGGAATCCCTGTGCCCATGTCCAAGTTATTATGCAATTAAAACCCACTTCTCACATAAATAACCTTGCCTAACTCTTCAAACCAGATGGAGGGTCTGTGTGGGTCTTACAGTCTGTGAAGGTTATTTCGCAGCTGAGCCATCAGCTTTACCTATTTATGTTAGTCAGCAGAGCCATTCACCTTTTCAAGACCCATCTAGTAGGTTAATACACTCTATTCCATAACCCTAATTCCTTTCTGTCATACCTGAGGAACAGACCTTTAACAATCTCCTCCCCAGCATTACCCCCTTCTGATTAAAGGTCTGTATCTTCAACAAGAATGCACCTTCCTCTTCAATAGGTTGCTCCACTCAATATATTTGCCAGTTACGTTAAACTTGCCCTTGTCTCTCTAATAAAAATGGAAAACTTGACAAACTGAAAAAAAATAACTAAGAGCACTAAATCCTGCTGTACATCCAAGGGAAAACAAAAAACAAACCCACACCACCACCAACAAAACCACAGAGTTCCTAGCATGCGCTCAATCGACTGACTCACAGTCATATTGGCTGAAACTGAAGATCAGATCCAAAGCTCCAAGGGTTAAACAGTAAGGTTTTGCTCAGCCGTGTCTCAGGGCATGCTCGGGCAGCAGCTGTTAGAAATAGAGAAGAGTAGATGGGCTTGAACAGCAGTCCATCTCAGATTCTTCTGACTTAATTGGAGGCTTTCTGTGTTAGCTCAGGAATGACAACACCTATGATGGACCTGGAATAGGAATGCATAATCACGCAATTCTCCTTCCAGGCATAATAGTACAGCCTCCTTCTACGGACAACTTCCAGTACCTAGAGAGAGCTGAGAAGAGCCGTATGCCACTCTTCTGACTCAGCCCATGGCTTTTATTTTCTGTGGGCACTGACCCAAACAGAACTTGCCAGTTAAGAGCCCCTTTTTGTTATTACAGGCCAATCTGACAAGACTCCATAAGAATCAGTGTAAGTTTTTTCACATAAACATGGAGTCTGCACATAGCAAGAGGGGCTACGGGAGAAAAAGAGAACGTGAAGAATGAAGGATGGAATGCCAGCAGGTCCAAGCCCAGCATTAAAGAATTTTACTCCACTTGCCACAAAACTTAAGGACAGGTGTAATCCTGTGTAATCTTCACTTTATTTATATAAGAAAGAGAACCTGTCTCTCACACACACTCTTTCACACTATTTCTTTTTTCCTAATGCTCTCAAACCTCTACCTTTAGTCAGTCAACCTTACTGTAAATCTCTTTAAACTGTAATTGCATCAACGCCCAGTTCTGGGGTGCTCCTTTGTCACAGGAATTCCTGGGGAAACGGCTCCTATCTGAGGAAATTATTTGTACATTCATGCTCCTGTAATTTACTTTCTGTCAAATTAGACTCTGAGTTTATGAATACTGTGATCTGTGTGTGTAGGAATTCAGATCTTAGCCTGTGCGCTTGCCACCCCCAGCCTTAGAGATCTCATACATCTAGGCACCGTTTGACTGATTTTCCACAATCAGTTTCTTTTTTCACTCTGTGTACCTATAATCCTTAGTCAGATGCAAAAGCCCTGCACGTAACAAAAAAACATGCTACTGAAGCCACCAGCACTGTATAAACCCATGTAGTTTCCAACGAGTATAGCTGCATGGAGAAAATGCAAAATTACTGTAGTATTTCCATGGCATGTATAGATTATTTGATTTTCCCTGATGTATCTTGCATTGCTGCTTACCACAGCAGCAGGGGTGAACAGCTTTGTTGTGAGGTGCGGTCTAGTCCTTTCTGTAGCTGCCTCTATCAGGAAGAGGTATCTATCACATCAGAATGCATTCAAGGAGCTACTCTGGAGATGTGGTAAGGAACAGCAATTGAGCCAGTAATATAGGAATACTACTGAGCTGAAAAGCCACCTTTCTGCAGGTCCTCTCCTGTTCCTGAGAAGAGAGTGCAGGAGTTATCCCCCTGAACTCCCTGACATTTTGAGCCAAAGAGTGAAAGTAAGCATTAGCTGTGATACACACAGTGCTGCCTGGGGCAAAGGAAACGAAACCCTATGTGTCTGTGATACATTAAACAGCAGGGTGCATCAAAATGCACCTGTACATCTTAATTTTTTGTTCTAGCCAAAGAACTCCATATACCATGTCCCCCAGACTAACAAGTCCCACCCTGCACAGATTTATACACTGGCTGGTTGCCTTGCTCCCCAGACAGCTGTGCTTCTGAAAAGAAAACAAATTATCTGGTAGGGGAGAACCTTGGTGAGAAAGAGAGGAGGTGAAGCTGAGCTCTGTCTCGTGGCAGTGGAGCTACTATGGCCACTCTGCAGAGCAGAAGACTATGCCTGTATCTGAAAAGGGTATGCTGCCAGAGGTACTAATTAAACATCTGAAAACTCACAGCAATTCATTATAGTCACATTGATACAATCAGCAAACCTTCTCTTAAGAATACTCACTTCCATTTGCACGACTTGGTTCTAACTGTAAAATTTATTAAATTCTCTCCCTTTGAATGCAGACAAAAAAGGCAAATTAAATAGAAGGTAAGGTTTTCCCTGCAATATAAAAGAAAATTTGAACAGAGAGCCAGTATTAGATGAAAACAAGAGAGGCAATGGGAAAAGCAGTCCTTTGCTGTGGAACTTCACTCTATTTTATAAACCAATAAAAATACAAATTAATAGATTCCTTGTGCAATTAAAAAGGCAATAGGACAGATATATTTCATCCTCACAATCCATTTAACCAGAAACTTCTGCACTGTTCTGCGAGAAGTACCTTCTAAGGACAGAAAGAGAAGGAATGCAAAGAAAGGCAAAATTTTGTGTAACAGAAACCCAGCAAATTATCCAAACTGTACATGATTCCTGGAACTAATAACAAAGAAAGATAAACATACTTTTGGAGTAAGAGGTACTGCTCTATTAAGAGAAAAAGACAGTAATCTTAAATACAGGATCGACAAAGCAACTAGCAATTACACTGGACTACATCAGTTCCTTCACATCACATTACAAATAGAACGTGTTGAAAAAAACACAAGGAAACAAGGAATATAAATCATTCTATGAAAAAAACATTATGACAACTCAAACTGAGACCTTAAAGCAGTATTATACACCTCAGCTGGACATAAAGACATTCAACTGCAAGTATTTATTCACCATTTTGTCCATTATTGCCTGCAATTACAATCTTGCCTTTCACAGAAAGGTACCATCAGTTTAAGAGGTTAAACCATGCTGGAAAGTCAATTAGCCTCCACTGCTTCATCTTAGCTTTCAGGCTAACAAGAGGCCCAGTGACATGGGGAGTGGGGAGCAGAAAATTCACAAATACCCATTTTAAGAACCTCCTCATGGGCATCCACTAGGACATTCTGCCCCATAACTGAAATGGCCAAGGAATGAATGGCCTCCAACTACAATCCACCTGTGAGTTCCCATGGCTAGGTCTGTACAAGCAGACGTCACCATCCACCACATGCTTCTAGTGTCCCTCGCTGGACAGTCAACGTAAACCACATTGCTAGACCTTCTTCAATTCACAGAACTCTGTCTTAAAAGTTCAAGCACTTCACTCAGTCAGTATCAGGTTATAATAAATTTATCTGTGAAAGTCTAAGCTCTTCTCCCAAAACTTACACACTCAACAATCAATCACCTCCATGTGGATGCTTTGGGGATTGTTTCTTTGCTGTCAGGAAGATCTAGAATGCTGACTTCACTCCTAACGTTCCCTCCCTGGGATGGGAGGCAGGGAGGAAGAAGGGATGGCTCTCAAGGTAGCCATGAAGACATGACTGTAGTTCACAGATTCCAACTCATATTTGCCAACAAACCATTAAATATTCTTACTAAATGCAGCTCTGCTAATCAACAAACTGCTTATAAATGACAACAAAGGATACTAAACTTCCTTGAAAATAAAATGCTGAAATAATTCCTTGAAAATGCAAATTAAAGGCTGAAATCAAGACCAATTTGGAAAAGACAACTACTGTACTTGCAGTGATGCAGTGAGGACAATGACTATGTTTAGATAAACCATAAACATAGACTCCAAGGATCTGGGAGGAGCTTTCAAACAGATCAGCAGACACAAGCCTGTTAAGGTCCTAGATTGAACTGTGAGCATCTCTGGTTAAAATACAATGCAGTGCAATTTTAGCCAGCATGGATAGAGGTGTAACATACTGCATTTATTAATGAAAACAAACATAACCGAAATCAGAAATAAAACCAGTTAGGTTTTTTTCATGCTTTTGTACCTTCTGTTTCAAAGAAGTTTGCTCTAGAAGTCAATGCTTCTAGAGAAAGCCATTACAGAAACATAACGTCTGAAAAGGAAATTGCAGTTGTCAGTCACGTTCCTCCCCATCGTTGTAAGTAGCATCTGCTTGAAATTATCCCTAATAAGCAAGTTGTATTCTTAAATTTCTGCACAATCTGAAAAACTTGATTTAGACATTTTTCATTCAGAACTGGAGGGATTCAGTTTGAAAGACTGCCTGGATGTTTCCCAAAGTAATTACCAGTTCTTGAAGTAATTACCAGAGAATCACTGTCAAGAGGTGCAAAAAATTCAAGTAATCAACATAAGCACATTGAAGAGTACACATCACAGGCAGAAGTTTAGATATTCTTAATGTAAGTATCACTGAAGAATTAAGATCCAGCTTTTACTGACTCCAGAAAGTCCTTTAAATCCCCTTCCCTCAAAGATGGAAAAGCAAAGCATACCGTGTGAGGAGTTTTGAGACAAAGTCTCTGTATTTGCCTGAATGCAAGTGCTTTCTGTCAAAAAAACCCATAATTACCCCTTTCTTCTACCCGTGAAAATACAGGCTATCCTAAGCTCTCACATTAACAGGATTCAGCTGTCAAGGGCAAAGGGATTTTTCTCATTATATGCAGATTCAATGGTATTCCTTATGCAGCATTCAGATGCTCTGTAAGAAGGAATTTTAGGTCTGGATCCCTCAAAAGGATTCAGGATTATAATATTTTTTTTCAGGTAATGAAACCTTTCAATGGAATACAGAATGATTAGACGTTTAAAAACGGAGCTTTGCTGTAGAAGCTTCCAAATAACAAAACCTTAACCATGTGAGAAAAATAATTCATGCAACCTGCAAAAAACTTCGCAGTTCAGGGGTGTTAATAAGAACAGGAATGATTCCTTTCCAGTTCATGGAAACCACACTTTTTTGGCAGTAGGCAATGCACACATGAACACATGTATTAAAGTCATCTTAGCTATTGGTAATTACTGTAGTCTTCAATACATACTGACACAGAGTGGTTACCGAGAACTAGAATGAGCAAAAATTTCTCAATTTCCCATGTATCTTGGGGTGGGTGGGGTGGGGTGGGGAAGAGAGGAGTTTTGTATATTTAGAATAAGCACTTACTAATTAAAAATATAAAAAGAAATTAGCATACAGTGCTTCTCCTCATATGAACACTAATTTTGAATATTATTTTGTAAGTAAAACATTAGAGAAAAATATTTCTGTATTTTGCAAGCTTATTTAGTGAATCTGTCAGCATTCATAATCAGTGACACCTTTTCACTCTGTTTTGAGCACAGCACATACAGAAAGCTCATTTCAAATGTTTTATTAGAACATATATTTCAAAAGCCACAAAGGCAAGAAGCCACAAAAGGATAATGCAGGAAATTGTTTTGGTTTCGTTTCGTGTGTTTTATGTTTGTTTGGTTTAGGAAAAAAAAGTTATCTACTTGTTACTGTATCATAGAAATGTGAGCTTTGAGCTAGTCTAGCTCAACATACAAATTCCATGAGCTTCCTGTCATTCAAGCTGACCTCCCAAGTCGAGGAATACAAGTGCCATTAAGGTTTCCTTGCAGAATCAAGCCCTAATTTTTATTATATAAATAAGAAAGTTTCTAATTAGTGTTTCTGTATATCCTGGACCGACCTTAATTTCAGACCTAAATTAAACTGATTTAAAACTGAAATTTAGGGATATCAGCATACAGAGAAATCTTAATCCCTAGGAAAAGTATCTTATAAACCATAGTGAATATCAGAATTACTTTAACAGAGAAACAGAAAAGCCACAATTCAAAACAAAGGTATCAAACCAGAGTAAAAATAATGTTAGAACTTATGCTAGAACCCAAAGCAATTAAATATTATTTCTGAAAGCAACGTTTTTTATTCTCATATAAGAAGTAACAATTTCAACAATATATCTGCAGTTTTAAAACTGGTTTTGAGACAGATACTTGCAATTGTGACACTAATTTAGTATGTTTTTACATTACACCATATAGCCTTCCAATACAGTAATTTTCCTGCACTACAAAAAAAATGTCTTCAGTACATGGACATCGTTTTCTAGGGATTCAAAACTCTGTTCTGCTTGTAGAGGGTTTAAAACATTTTTCTAGTGCAAAAGTTAATCCTTAGTGCTTGTTAGAAGAAATGCAGTTCTGCATGGCTTTAAAAGAGCACTTAAGCCTATTAGCGCAAACCTGGATTCCTGTAAAATGACTGACAAAAATGCAAAATGTGGGCAAAGACAATGTACAGAAGTAGCACAGCAAATCAAGAATATGCAGAGCACACAGAGATGAATAGCATTTCACGTCTGGCTGCTCTAGATTTACCATTATTTGCTGTAATAAAAGTAGCAGCAGTTTCTCTGTTTTCTTTCTCAGGTACAAGATGAGTGAAATACAGCCAGCATTCACTCCAACCGACTGCCAATTTATATCCTAATTGCAATGTAAAATTGTAAGAATCGCCAGGTAAAAGGTCCATTGACTACAACAGGCTCTGTTGACAGCAGGATTGCTTGCCTGTGTAGAATTAAAAAATAAAACTAAAAATAAATCATACTAGGTTAGTACAATCCACACAATGAAACAGGGTGAGTGGGGCAAGACAAAAAAATGTCAGCTCTTCTTGGACAGCTGTTACCATATAGACAAAAGTATGTGAGGTGATGTATGGGCAGAATTTTCACTGGAAAAAGGTTGCATGGAGTACTGCGTTTCTTACTGTGTTTATACAGTAAGGAGGAAAAAGGGGGATGTGATGTCCATTCATATTCTCTGCGTCAAACGGTAGCACAGACCCCTGTTTTTCCATAGTGCAGAGGCAGCCACCTCCAACCGTCTGGAGCAGGGCATCTTCTAACACTTCCTGAAGGTGGTGAGCCAGCCTGTTTCAAACATTGCCCAACAAACATTCAAGAACAAGTCCTTATGCTGCTCATACGGTAGAAGACATGGACACATGACACAAAGACATGAATAAAAATCATTCTGTTTTGGCTATACTGGTACAGTAGCAGTGTTTATATACTGCAATCTGGTCCCATAAGGGAAAAGGAATGACTCTAAATGATCATAAATCTGTAATAGGAGTATTTCTACCAGTATAATTAGCTCTGGAAGGAAAAAGTATACCCTTATGTGATCTAGTTATTAGGCAGAGAACACATTTAAATGTATTCTAGGCCCAGGTTTAACTGTGCCAAGATATTTATAAAGAACTCTGTTCTAGAACAACTGCTAGGCTCCAAGTCACGCATTTCCCTAACAATGTAAATATTAAATGAAAGGCCTTAGGTGAATGAACAATGATCTTAATCACGCTCAATGGACCATAGTATCATAATTTGATCTTGCTCATTACGTATTACTTGGCATTAGATAAACTGGAAGTACTTTTTGAATTTGCCAAGCACAGCTGAGGTATCTCCTCCATAACCCCTTCTATTAATCAGATATAAATGTTGACTTTTATATCATACTTTGGGTTATTTATCTTCACAGCATATCATAACTCATAATAAATGAACTCGCAGTATAAATCTCCATGCAAAGTTTCAAATATAATAACCATTTTTGTATTTGGTACATTCAAATAAGCAGATGGAGGAACTGAACCAAAAAAAAGCTCAATAAATGTAGAGTCTTCAAAATGTACTCTCACATAAATCCTCAGGTGATGCTTTAATTCTGCATTCCACAGGCAAACTCAGAGGAGGAGATGTACCTGAAGTGATGTGGCAATCTAACAGAAAATAAGATATTCTGATCTTTCAGATTACTCTGTAACCAGCACAGTCTATGCCAGGTTTTATGGGATAAACAGATATGTTACAGCTCCTGCTCGTAACTGTTAGCAATAAAACATACCCATTGAAAGCAAGTCCTGGAGAAAATGAGCATTTATTTTTCATTAAATGGGCGCTTCAGGATATGCTGACCCTTTTTTATTTGTCCAGTTCCGAGTTTCTTTGAAGGCAGTTTGGAGACCATGCCAGGAGCTACATGTTCCTCAGGTCCTGCTGCTGGGAATAGACTCATTAGTCCAGCCTTTCTGTTGCCAAGTCAGTGTTCGTCAGACTTTGTTCATCTTGTGCTCAAGGCCAGCCCTGCTCCTGACACTAAGACACTAATTTCTATTCCACACTGGAAACACAAGTAGCGAGCACAGAGATTTTACTCTGACAGCATAGACCATTTTGCTTCTGGATGCCACCATACTACATAACTTATTGCTGTCAGCAGATGGCTTCCCTGCCCTACTTCAAAGCACTCCAAACAGCATATTTAAGATAAAGAAGTTGCTTCATACTGGTAACATCAACATAATAAGCAGCCTCTTCTTCCCCAGGCTCAGTTACTACTGTCTGAGTTTCTGTGTCAGGTGTACTCAATTCTTCACCTGTCTTTATATTCAGGGTGGAGTTTAACAAGCAGTCAGGTCAACACCTTGTCAAGAAACATCAGCAGGTTGACACAAAACTCCCAATATCTGCCAGCAGAGCATGGTTTTGCTCTGAGCAACAGTCATCTGGCATACAAAGAGTATGAGTCAAACTATTTTAGAAACATATTAGAGCAAATTCACAGTAGCAGCATTAGATCAGCCAGGCTTATGAATTATACAATCCAGGCCATTCTTTCTGTCACAATTATATCCTTACCTTTGCTTTCTTTAAATTATTTTTAAAATAGCCTATTTTTTGATCTTCCTAAGATTGTACAAGATGAGACTTCGTAAGATGGAAAAAATGCATGGAAATTGTAATTAGAATAATAACTGTCACATGGCATGCTGCAGCAAAAGGTACTCCCTGCCATATAGTCTGACTGCAGATCCCCCTTACTGAGCAAAGGTTTCACTTGTCTTTTGAAGCACAGATCATTACTGTTTGACAAGCCCCCAGTTAGTAATAAAAAGAGGTGATTATTTAACTAACTAAGCCTTATCCTACCAAGTTCCTTTGTAATCCTTTAATCCAAGGATTAAGGAGACAGAAGATGATTCAAGGACCTGAGCAGTCACCAAGTGCTGATACGCTATGTCTTTGCGGAAGACCAACAAACCTACTGGCCTGGGGGTTAGTAACCACAGGAGTACCACAGAGGTCTGCCCTGGGATCTGTCCTGTTTAACATCTTCACCGTTGACCTGAAAGAGGCTATGAAGTAGTTACTCATAAAGTTTGCAATGATACCAAACTGGAGGTGGGGTGGGAAGAGAAAAAATTATATGGTTGAAGACAGGGCTACCATTCAGGCAGACCTAGACAGGCTGGAGGAATGGGCTGACAGGAATCTCGTGAAACAAAGGACAAATAAAAGGTCCAACACCTGGGAAGGAAGAACCCCTTGTAGTGCTACAGAGGCTGGGCGCTGACTGACTGGGGAGCAGCTCTGTGGAAAAAGACCCATGGGTACTAGTAGACAGCAAGTTGAATACAAGCCAGTGATATGCTCAGGCAGCAAGGCAGGTGAACAATATCCTGGGCTGTATCGACAGGAGCACAAGCAGCAGATCAAGGGAAACCATCATCCTTCATCACTGAGGACTCATTAGACCCCACCCTAGAATATCACATACAGTTTTGGATTTGGCAATATAAGGAAGACATCAATAAATTGCAATGAGTTCAGTGGAGAACTATACTGCAATGATCCTTGCTCCCTGAAGAGAGGCCCAGGAAATGGGGCTTGTTGAGCCTGGAAAAGAGACAGCTGCAGGGGATCTAGCAGCAGCCTTCCCGTAGGCAGATTTATCAAGGCAGGGCCAGGCTCTTCACAGTGGTGCACGGCAGGAGGACAAAAGACAGTGAGCAGGCATTGAAACAGGACAGGTTCAGACTGTAAGGAAAGACATTTTTCCCCATGAGGGCAGTCAGTCAAGCACTGTAGCAGGTTGCACTGAAAGGTTACACATCTGCATCCCCAAACGTTTTCAAGACCTGACAGAATAAAGCCCTGCGCAATCTTATAACCCTGTCATGAGAAGGCTGGCCTAGAGATACACTTCCTGAGGTCCCCTCTAACCTGAGCTGTTCTGTAATATAGTCTTTTTCCCTGATCACTAGAAGAAAGGCACACGAAACTACAAGTTTAAAGCATTCATCAATTCAATGAAGGCACATACAGCTGAACAAATTACTGCACACAGTATAAGCCTGAAGGACCACGTAAGTCATAGAACCTTCTGTGACAGCATGCTGCCACACCACAAATGGTCATCGAAGGGGATTGGCAGAATATTGTTCTTCCATGCCTTCATTCAGCATAGTTCACAACTACCCCAAGGGTCAGATAAGAGCACTTTACAGTCAAGGTCAATGGCGACAGAAGCACCAGTGTGTATAACTGAATACATTTAGGCTGTAATTAGAAGATTTTTAGCTTTCTGAGGAATTTAATTCTCTAACAATCTGGTAATAGGAGTAATTGGGGGTAACAGCTAGAGCTCCTTCAAGAGCTAAGGAACTTTACGAAAGAACTAAGTTAATCAATCTCCACAAAAATTAACAAAGTTCTTATATGCAGAGGACTCAGGAGATTCCTATTTGCTATGTTGAAGGAATATCTGGATAAAAGCCCACAGCCTATGTGATGAAAGTCAGAACTGCCTTAAAAGTGTGGCATTGTAATGTAAAGTAGTACTGACAAGCAGTCTTTGATGAAAGGATCTGAGACAAAAGTACATAGTAGTATCAATCCTGCCTAGTTAATCCCCTACCAAAACCCTTTTCCCTGTTTTACAGTACTCTGTTTTGCCTTTTTTTTTTTTCCCTAGGAAAAAGCAACATAGCGAAACCAAACCAATTTTCATTATTTTTCTGCATTACGCCGGCTTTGAATTGTAGGTGTTATGTTACCTAGGGAAAAGTCACAGAAACAGCTAATGCAATGGTTATGAGTTTACAGACTACAGGTCAGAAATGGCCCAACTGAACAGCGTGGTTCAGGTAAACACTCTGGACACACATTTTTCTTGAGATACATATGGATGACCCCGTGCACACTTGTTCCACAAAGAGAATGTAATTGCACCTAACAAAGAAACAATGTGACCCACCATTCACTAATGTTTCTCTACAGTAGGAGGTACAAAATTACAGGAGGACACATCAATGTTTTGGTCGGATAAGGATACAAATTCAGTTACACAGATTGGCTAGGGTTCAGCATGGCCCCCCAGTTCCTTCGTAAGAGGCTATAGGGCCTGCTCTTACTAAAAGACCAGTGTCCATTACTATCAAGGAAATAACAATGTGTAGCTATTGTTATTTCTAACCATCAACGAAAAGAGAAAACAAATAATCTAGTGGCAGACTATTTTTATTGGCCTACTAGAAAATAACAGCATCTTACCTACCACCTTAGGTAAACAGTGTTAAAGGCCTTCTTAACATACACATCAAAATAATGACCCTATTGCAAAACAGAAAAGTCAAACAAATGGCGCAACATGGATGACACATTCAAAGAATCTTAATTTTTATATTATTTCTGTAAATTTATATTATTTCTGTAAATACTGTACATTCTACCCATTCGTGGCTGCATTTCAAGATGCTAAGTGCTTTGCAGATGGCATACTTTATTTGGCAAAAATGTTACTGTATCACCATTTAAAGTTATTTTTCCCACCTCTCATGTTCTTGTTCAAGTACACACAACTCCAGTTTGCAACATGTTAACGATGTAGCATTCCTCCTTAACAACTATTTAACCACAGTGTCCCAGCATCTTCCATGCTTTCCAAGCAGAGTACAGCTGCTCACATGGTTAGAAGGAACTCATAAACCACTGTCAGTAACCTGTCTATCAACTTCTATCTGAGATTCCCAACTGCTGTCTGGCTCCTTGCAAAGCGCTGTGAGAAAGCTAGAGTGCCAGAGGCAACTAAAGCCAGGTTTCTCATAGAGTACAGAGACTGAACGAAATGCTGGGGTCGGTTCTCTTCAAATATGACATTCTATATCAGAATTTTTAAGACCTTTAACATTTTTGAAAAAATGCCATATTCCACAGCCACCGAGCGCAAAGGTTCTTGGCTGATGTGCATAGCACATTTTCACATTTCATGACTCTTGCAACTTTATTTCTTTCTATAGATGCAGTAGGCATCAACTTCTTTTTTTAAGGTCTGTCACATTTTCAGTGTTTTATGTAGAGCTGCAAGAATTTATTCGTTATTTTTCCTTCTGAAAATGAGAGTTCAAAGTTAGGCAACTAAGTAAAATGGAGCAGGACATGTTGAATCCTATTGTCATTTCTGCAGCTGTAGTACGCTGAAACTTGGGTATAACTCCTACTCCTGATTAACGTCTGCATGACATTACCTCAACTCTGCCATGCACAATGCTAAATAAAGTTTTGATATACATTTTAATCCACCCAAGTGAAGTAAAAACCACACTTAATAGCTGGGCATCAAGAATACCTATTATTGGGAGCATTTGATCATAATATACCCAAGGATACTGATATGTCAAAAGCAGTGAAATGCCAGAGTAGATCATCTGCCTTATCCCATCAATTAAACTGGCATTAAATCTTTTTTTAATTGGGGGCATATCGAATTCACACATTAAAATATTTCACTTTTGAAGAAAGCTATTTCACTCATTCAAATAGCACATGGAACACTTGCATATGCTATTCTAGTCCCTCAGTATAAAACCCACTCAATGTTTAATTTGTGGCACGTCAAAATGATAGAGCATTCCTTATTTATTCTGCTTTTTACTTTTATTATTATTGTAAACAAACTGAATTCCTTTTCTAAATAGCTACACAAAAATAATCAGCACAAAATTGATGGTAGAGATTTAAACGTGTGCACAGACATGTAAGATTACAGCTGTTTTAGCAGAGGCATAGCCATTTATCTAGTCACTTACAGAATATACTTGGGTTGAAGACTACATTGACTGTAAACCAAGTCTAAAATATTTATGTTCTTTAACCTTTGCAGTTTAGAAATATATGGTATAAAAGCAAAGCAAAGCATTCCAGATCTCATGACATACTAAACTGCCTGAAAATTACGTATCTTCTGCACAGTACTTATCTATGCATCCATTTTAAGATAGAAATAATTAGTCAAGCTGCATGAAATATTGCAAGGCACTATAATATGACTGCAAACATTTTCCTTAGAAGCAGTTGCAGAATTTTTTTAGAACACCTATAGTGCTATGTTGCCATTATACACCTAATCATTTGCCTTCCCACAGTTTCTATGTATTTGAATACATGTAAAGATTTATTTTTAATATATATTAGGATTCACTTATACAACCATAATTTTGAGAATATAATTACGGCCCTCAACAGCCCATGTATCTGCAAGGAAACTGACTTTTTATGGTCTCTCAACCTTGTGAGGAAAATTAAGTATTGATGTAATTTTTATCTTCACTTTTAAATTATTTGTAATCATTCCCAAAACAAAATTGGAATTTAAAGCCAGAACAGACGAATAAATGCAACTGATATGAAATTAATATCAAACCCAAAAAGGCAATTGGGAGTCTTTTACGAGTGCTTTGAACAGTATTACCAATACAGAAAGCTTTTCATAGAAATATCATAGAATGGTTTGGGTTGGAAAGGACCATAAAAATCATCTAGTTCCAACCCCCCTGCCACAGGCAGGTTCACCTTCCACTGGAGTCCAGGCTGCTCAAAGCCCCATCCAACCTGGCCTTGATGATGCTATGAGAAGGTACCTACATATCTGGAGTACCTTCTGTAGTGTAGCTGCTCTCCTACAATAGGTTGCTCTAGAACCTTTCAGAAACAAAAATAAAAACAAGAAAACACCTCAATAGTTGTGTATCAAGTAAAAAGCTAAACCAAGCTAGCCAAATTGTGCAATTAGTCATTCTTGATGCTTATACAGTTCTCAAGAAAGTTAAAGATTTTACTGGAGCTGGATCAAGTCACGTGATGAAAGGACAATCAAACTAGGATTCTTGAAGAAGCATCTACAGACAATAATTCTGAACCATATGTTCCTCTGTATGCACAAGCACTGGGGATTTTTCTGTATGAAGTCTCCTCTAACCTCAATGCTATAAAGGGACTGTTTAAGCTATGCTGCCAATTCTTTCAGCTACCTGGCTAACATTAGACCAACCTTCATTAGCTAGCGTGGCTGTTTGGGAGTTCTCTTCCAAATGAACCTTCAGATTTACGTCAAACTAAATCTTTATCTTCCATTAAGCTTTTACTTATTCTGTATCCAATGCCAAGTGCATCTCATGGGTAAGATTTGTCCTTCTACCACCCTTCAATACTGCCTTGGAAAGCCATATTCCCAACCAGTTCCATCTGCATAAGGCTCAAGTCATTACAGAGAGATTCTGCAGAGACAATTCCAGCAGTTTCTTGGAAGAGCGACCTTGACAAGCGATCCTCAAAATGCTTTGTACAGTTGTTGCCAGAGACTTAATAAGTGCCTGTTAGTGACAAAAGGAAAAGCTATATTAATATATATTAAAAATAGGTATGAATATCTATCAAGATGTTAATCCAAGGAAGAATTTTAAATTAAAACAAAACTCTGAAAACACATAAGAGAAACACAGAACATTTCCACTCTTTGTTTCAAAATGATGTTATATCTCAACGGGGGGGGAATAAAATTTTATTCAATGATAGCATTACCAACTTGGCACATTGGCACATAACTTTTAGAATAATTTAAACCAGAAATTCTGCCTTTTTTTTAATTCCTGTTATCTAAAAATGTTGTATACAAGTCCAGGGACAATGAAAACATCTCATTAAAATTCCATTCCTAAATTCAAGACAGAAATGCTCAGAAGCTGTATCTATTACCCTAGTGAGGACAGCCATGGACCAGGGACCTACTGGTTCACAGGTCAAGAAGCACAGATGGCTCATGTCACACCTGCCAAGGGCAAAGGTTCTTTATGACAGGTTTGTCTTAGAAACAGCTAGTCAAGAACACTCCAAAATAGACTCAGAAATCAAGCAAGCTAGTAAATAGTGTGGGTGATCAGGATCCAGTGCTCCTCATCAGCCCTTTTTCTTTAACCACATGGATGTTGCCCCACAAAGTTCAGGAGCTTTCTTTTGACAACCCAGAAGTTAATTTTTACACCAGTTTTGAAGATCTTCCTAGTCATGATTACTTTTTCTGGACATAAAAGCTAAATAAAGTTGTTCTTGTGTATATAAACTCTACTACATTGTGACTGACAAATTATTATATTTGTGGTTTTGATGGATTATGCAAATCAAGAAAATAATCTATATACATACCTAGTTCATCATCATGTTGTTTCCAGATAAAAGAATCAATGAGGACAAATATATGAATTCTTGCTTTTCAGAACACATTGATACAAATAGTTTTTATCTACTCAGTCACTGTTCTTCAGATCCTAAATAGGCAGAGCTTTTAAGAGAAGTTATTGCAGAATCGTAAAGCACGCAAAACCAACAGGTCTCTTCAAGGAAACTCTCCAGCTGTTTGCTTACTCTGGCTCTCCAGTTCCTCAGCACCAGTGAGAAGACCAGGACCTCATCTCTACTGTTTTACAAAGAAAACCAACATTCTTGAATATTTAATTTGCCTAGAGACAGCTGCAGATACACGTAGCAATTTCAGAATGCCACAATCACTACATAGGAATGCTGCATTGGATTGCTACAGTCTTAACATTTTCTTAAGTAGGCTTTATTTCTCAAAGTTCACTACATCAGACTGCATTTTTCTGAATTTTATGATTTAGTTTACAGCAAGTATGAAATCTCAAAAGAACACCGAAGTTATTTTGACTTCACAAGTTGCTTTGGTACACTGATTGTAGGGCTCGTTTAGTGCACAGTCTATTTGCAAAGAAAAATCAAAACTGCTTTTTCAAATGAAGCTACGGCTGCACTGCTTTATGAAGCTGAATAGCTGCTATCAGTGGTCTCAGCAATAATTCTGGAAGTAAAGCATCCAACATCCAATGTATTAGATCTACAATTTATTTATTTTCTGGTACAATTTAGCAGAACTCACCAGGATGATTCATAGTATTTGGAAAGTGGTTTCTAATTTAAATCTAACAAAATATGTTGTCTGCCAGTTGACAGTGAAGGACTTAAACATTATACAGCTCATGGTTTAAGCTTCCAAAATTCTTTAGAATTATTAGTGAGTTGCATTATAATTCTCAAGAAGCCGCTTAGGATCCACTAAGGCAGCAAACCATTTGATTCCTTACTATCCTGAAAATATTTATATGATGGGTAAGATTTGACTGCATTCGGACAGTAATCCACATTATGTACTGCAAATACATTCAATTACATCCTCAATATTAAACTTCTTTTCATCCAAATAAACTGGGTTCTATCCAAAAAGAATTTTGTAAGGAGCACTCAAGAGAGAAATTCAGTAGAATTAATTGTACAATTTATACCAATGTCAGATAGAATTCTGTCTTTACAGAACTACCTCAAAACATAAGTGCTATTTCAGTCTTAAATGGTCAGAATAAAGCTTAGAAGGGATTTGCATGGTACATAGATCTTGAGTGCTTCTATGCTAAAGATATAGTGAAATTTCAGCTATTTGTCATAATCACTTAAGTCTCAAAGATACAGCTTGGAATGAAAAGTAGTTTGACATAAGATTCTTTCAAGCATCAATGATAAGTGAAAAAAATTCTAATTCTATGAAACAATAAAAACAGAATTTAAAGTTACAAGAAAGTTAGAACCTACGATTCAACAGGTTGCAGGTGTGTGCATGTATACACAGATTTACGTTTAAAATACTCATATGCATCTTGCATTATTTTTTGTTTAAACTAATTTCCTGTACCTTCTAGAAACATTTCTATTTCTGTAATATAAATATTCCTAAAAAGAAAATATGTACCTAAAATTATTTAGAAAATGACTACTGAAACGGATTTTTTTTTTTTTCTCCCCTTCAACTTTTTAGTCACAGATCATGAAAAACATTAATAGGCAAACTTGTAATTTGGCCTTTAGCAACTTTGGAAAATAAACATGGAAAACAGTCAAAACCTATTCAGAATTTCACTGTACAATAATCAACTGAAATTTTTTAACACGTTTCACTAATGCTAGCCTCAAATCTAAATTAAAGGCCCAATCCTGTCTGCTTTTGAGAAAATATAAGTTTTACTTTTACTTTAATAGAAACAATATTAAAACCAAAATCAATTCAAAATGAATAAAAATCATGATACATTAGTATTATATTAACTAACAATGGAGGCTCAATAAAAGGAATGCAAGGCAAAGAATAGAATAGTGCACTGTGGTTTTATTGATGGCAGCAATGACAATTTGCCTCTCACATGTAAAAAGTATTCAGCTTCACATAACTAACAACTTTTAAAAAAGTCTCTTGTGATGTCAGGTCCAAATTCCTTCTGCTCACATGAGCTTTCTTTGATCCACCCCTGTTTACTTGGAAAAAGACAGCAATTCTTCTAGAGTCTTCAGCAAGTTGGAGCTGCCAGTGAATCTCTCCCCACTGTGAGGTGGTTTCTAAATGAAAAAAAAAAAAATAATACAGTAGATAAGCATAAAAACTCTCTGCTCTTTGTGCAACACATGCTTTACTGTTCATTCATCTTCTTCCTCCAAAAGAGCAGGTATCTGCTTTTCAGCACTCACAGAGACACAAGTCTTTAAAAGCATAAATCAGAAGGTTGCATTTCAATGCAATAAACAATCAGTATAATAAAAAGAAAGAATGCTTTCTAGCAATGACTTCTCACAAAAATTGCAGCTTCTCCAGTGGTAAAGTCTTCAATACAGATTTTATAGCAAGTGTGACAAGGTGTAGATTAATTCTGCCCTGTTGCAAAGGAACACCCAAGAAACAGATAACGACCAAGCACCCGTAAGTTCACACTCTTCAGTTCTTTCAAGCTCCTCCAAAAGCTACGATACTTCAAAACACTCCTTTCCGATTACTTGTTCCCCCTTCTTTTTCATACTGTCAGGACATTCTATACAGGAAGTGTAAGCTCAGGATGTATTTTTATTATTGTTAGATTCTAATTCTTATATCTTGATTCTCTAGGAGGAATATCTTATTTTACAGACTGTTTAAAGACAGTATTTAACTCATACCCTAAACAACCTAGACTGAGTTGAAGGGCTCTCAATGCAGTACTTTAATAAAATTCTGAGTTAATGCTCTCTGCTTCACACTGCTGGATATTAATAAATGGTCATTTCTAGGTCAACTGCAACCGTGGTGGGGCACTGACTAGCCCATACTTCTCTTACTTCACCTTAACATGACTACTCTATTGCTCTATCTTCATAATAAACACCAAGTGAAGACTTCCTGCAAGTCTGCAGCAATTGTTCTTAACTCAAGCAGAGAACAGTGTGGCATGAAGCCCTTCAGAAAGACAAAATCATAAAATGGTTTGGATTGGAAAGGTCCTTTAAAAGTCATCTAGTCCAAACAGCCTGCCATGGGCAGGGACACCTTCCACTAGATCGGGTTGCTCAGAGCCCTGTCCAGCCATCAGGACTGAACATTTCCAGGGCTGGAGCGTCTACCATCTCTCTGGGCAACCTGTTAAATATTCCACCACCCTCATCATAAAAAAATTCTTTCTTGTATCTGGTCTGAATGTCCCCTCTTCTAGTTTAAAACCATTACCCCCTGTTGTTTTGACTGGAATCTGATAAAGGAGCTGATTAAAATAGCCAGATTTAGCAAATCATTTTAGTATCAAATACACAAATACTCTAATTGATTATATATTAGCTACTTAGAGTTTCCACTTAAAAGTTCAAGACAATTAAGTTATGGCAGCCAAATAAGACTGCACTGAATGTTTAGATCTAAAGGGAATGAATATTCCTATCAAGCACGATTTTCTCATAATGAATTGCTGTTTACAGTAATAACTACTTAAGGTATGTATAACTCCTACAATATTTGCTATTTGTTTTGCAGAAGATAAAGTGCATAATATTCCAAAAAAGTTAAGACTTACAAAAGTAACCAAAATTTACCAGGTTTAAGCTAATGCTGGTTGTACACTGCACAGGGTAAATTCAGTTTTGGATGGCAAACTGGCACTATCTAACTTTAGCAGATGTTGAAGTAAACAGTCCTGGGCCAAAAAAGGACACAAGAAATACCTCATCTCTTCAACCGAGTTTTAAATTATAATGAAGATAAGAACATATCTGAAAATATTGTCAATAAAAGATGCACTTTTTAAAGTAAGTAGTAGCTGAAAAATTATGTTCAGCTTCATTTTCCAAAATACACCTTAATTATTCCCCGCCCCCCCCCCCCCCCCCCCCCCCCGATAAAAAGAAATAAAAAGAATCCATTGCTACTTGTTGACAAATGTTTTTGGGTTTATTTAACTGACACTACTTACCACCTGAATTTAACACCTTTATCTGGAGATGTCTGACAGAAAACAATAGTATTTGAACTGGTGCAGGGGAAGGGCTGTAACTATTTTTTATGGTAGGTAGGTTTTGATACTGAGTCTGCTATCCATTTACATCAGGGTCCTGTTAGAATCTTCAAAGCAAGGTATGAGAACACCCGCAAGGAACAACCACCTGTGCCTTAGGTTGTTCCTTACTTGCCAACAATTTGTTTGCTCTTCTTGAGATACAGAAGTTTCTATCACTCTCTCTCAATATCTGTTTTCTCCCCTCTCCCAGGTGACCAAGGCCAAAACATAGCTTTCCAGACTTATACTGTAATATTAGAGACATATAAAAAATAGTACCTAAAGACACAAAAAAATCTCCCTCGTTTTTAACTGCTGTGTATCCCGAGCACATTTCATTTGGCTGATCACACTGACACTCCTCTGAGCAAACTGAGCTGGTTTGGAGCTCAGATCAGTGCACATGCCAGAACTATTTCTGCATAAATTATCTCATGACATGTTTATTGATACTGATTGATACACTTAAAATGAAAAAAATCAACTTATATGTGCAAAAATAGAATAATTATCACCTTGGCAAGAGTCAGGAATAAATTTTGCTCTTACATTGCCAGTACTCCCCAAAATGAAAAAGGTATTTCAGCATATGATTAAAAAAGCAAAATCATACATTATTGCATGTCAGAAATATCCAAAGCTGCAGAGATCAGAAGCACCCTGAACTTGGAAGACTAGAGCAAGGTAAGGAATGGATCTAAAAAGAGCTCTGGAAAAATAAACTGATGAGGTGGGGTGGGGGAAATGAACAACAGATTCAAAACAAAGACATACTGTAGATGTAGACCAAATAGCCTGCAACTTTACAAAGCTTTCTTTATTCAGGATAAGCTTTTAATCAACATTTGAAAAGTAAAGATTTAGACAATCCACAAGTAAAATGAAAGCAGTACAGCATGCTTGATTCTTTTAGTAAAATAATTATACTGTTTTATCTGAATGGCCATTTTAGATTTTTGAATGTTCATCTCAGGTGTATTTTCTGAGGATATATATTCCCTTCATTTCTGCTAATCGATAAAGTATAGGTGCAAGTATACCATTAGGATTCAGAGTATTACAAATATTCCTAGGCCTTGAGCTTGCCATTGAATGAGGAGGTACACAGATTTTAGATTTTAGTGTTGCAAATTCTTCTTCCCATGTTAAGCAAAAGAATAGAAAGACTATTCACAGAAATGGCTCTTCAGAATTAGAATATGGGACCCTGGACAGAGACAGACAGTATGGCGTTCAGCAGGGACTACACCTGCTTATTTCAGCAAAGTTGGTCCAATGTATGTGAAAGAGAGATTTGCTACTGTTCTCAGGTGAAAAACATATCAAGTAAAAGCTTGCTGACATGAGTCCTTACATAAAGCAAAGTTAAAAAGCTATTTGTCAAAGTGTTTTTATTGCCCTCTTCCCACAGGTGTGTTAAGACTCTACCTACAGCCACAAAATCCAGAGAAACAGATATCCAACTTCTATCATAAATACACCAATATCCCCAAGAAAAAATTAGAAGCAATATGCCAAACATATCTTCCATGTAGGTGATCACAAGTGGTTTCTAAATTAAAAAGACACAACCATAAAACTTCCACTTAAATTATGAGACCTGGATTTATTATCACTAAGTCTCCACTGGTGTAGCAACCACTGCTCTGTGCTTGTTCCTTATAAAGAGATTACTACTATCAAAGAAAGTATGTCACACGTGTGCTTAATTTTTTTTTAATAAAGAGTAAGTTTTTTCTAGGAATTTTAAGTTCTCTCTTTGCTTGCAAAATGGTGATTACAGTAATTTCTTTGATCAAAATATTCATCATCTGCAACCCAGTGCTGAGGGTTCTTGTACAACATACTGGAAAAGTTGCAGAAAGTTCTCTCACAAACTCCACAAAGATTGAAGAACACTGAAGTACAGAACAATCCAGATCTACTTATTTTTAAATCTAAACCCATAAATAACATGTCAATATTATATATTTACCTTTTATTTCTTATTTATTAGTTTCTAGCTCTTGGGGGTTGATAAAATTGTTGAGTAGGTCGTGTGGACCGTCTTGGCTGACCATCACCTCCTCTGCGGAATTCTAGAGTTTGCTCATATGTTTCTTCCTCCTCCTCCTGCAGGCAAACAGCATTGTTTTAAATGGAATAGTAGGAAAATACATTATGCATACATACAAACACACAGAGCTCCCCCCCCACACACACAAATGAATTCTTACACACATAGCAACTGCTATTTCTGTGTTGATGACCACTTCTGAAAATAATTGACATTATGGGAGTGGGTTTTTCAAGCCTAGGAAAGCTAACAAGAAGGAGAATCTCAAAACTCAATCCCTAGGGCAGAACTTATTAAATATTTGCAGGAAAAAAGCATATATATTAAAGTAAAATTATTTTCAAAGAGTCATACAGACAACAAACTCAAGAACCAAGATAACCTCAATAACATGCCAGAGCAGGAGAAATACGAGCTTTTGGGAATTTAGAAATGAGTGGGAAATGAAATAAAAGAATTAGGAAATGGAAATGCAAGGAACAGCATCTGGCAATATGCATGCTAGAAACACAGATCTGAAGCAGTAAATACAAATCTGTGATGCAGTAATAATGAAATAAGCGTACAAGTATCGTGGACAGCAATTTAGGCATGACTTTGCTAAGTGCAGCAGTAATAAATATAACCTCTAAATAATGAGTGGAGAGATAATTACATACTTCAATATGGCATTCATTCCAAGGCATCTCATTACCAGAAATATATTGACAAATTACATGGAATTGAGAGATAAAACCAACAAAAATAATCAAGGCACTGGAGAGTGATTTACAAAGAAAGATTAAAATAGCTCTGTATTTACTTTGGTCATGAAATAGTGAAATGAAAAACATTCCTATCGTGGATTATTTGAAGGTGGTGCACATTAAAGGTAGAGAAGAATTTTAAAAGCATTAGAGTTGATAAAAAAAAAAAACAGAAGGAAAAATTATAGGCTGAAAAAAATTCAAAAAGTTTCTGAACATAAGTATGATTGTCAAATGATGCCTCAGGGAAACAGTTATACTTCCATTTCTTTAATATCCTAATACTACATTGTAGCAAAGACCAGGTAGGTCCAGAGGGAACATCCTGTAAGAAATCAAAAGCACTGCGTATGTATTTCTTAATTCCCTTTCATTCACAACATAGGAACATACAGGAACACAAACCAAGAACATTAAATGATTCATTAAAAGTTCAACAATTCCAACACCCAGGAACTGTCTTAAAGACTGCAACATGCATGTAACAGTGAACAAGTCACAGCAGTAAAATTCTTACTGTAAGAGACAGAAAGGAAAATCTGCAGCCTAAGTTTCTTTCTGTCGTGAAAAGTCAGATCTTGCTCAAGAAATGTCTCTTTCTGAATCAGCTTGAATATCAATAAACATGCATTTTAAAAATAACAGTTACAGACAACCACATTCCTCATGGTATGGTCTCCTATTTACATGGCACATTTGTGGTCTTGGATATATTTCCAGAACAACAGATTAAGCCCTACTACAAAGAGTCTGCAATAACTGTAGAAGAAAACAGATTTTCAGCATGATTTAATACAGCATAATTGATTTATATCTTTTAGTTTCACTGTAGCCAAAGGCCAAGAACCATGGAATTCTGCCATGAAACTTCTCTTCTCAGTGTACCTCTTTTACTGCTTGCAGCACTATCGATTCCCTTATATAGAGGTCTGGAGACACTGATTATCCAAAAGAAAAAGAAATAGAAAAGCAGATGTCTAACAACAACAACAACAAAATATCCACTTTGCAATACTGTTAGCCCTAGTACAAACCCTCAGCTTAGTATATGAAGTAATCTCCCATCAGTGACAATGCAAGCTTTTTTAACGTTTTAACACCAAAACGTTAAAAGGTAAGCTAGATGCCTCAAGTGTTCCAAGCACCTTTAGCTCCTTCAGTATACTCTAAGAAATGCGAATACCTGAAAATAGTTCCATATTATTTGCCAAAAGAGTAACAAAAGATGCAACTGCAAGTTTTCTTAAAATTCTTTGCCAGAGCTTCATTCTAACATAGAAGAGCTCACTCTTCAAGAATAAACTGGTGAACTTTTACGTGCTCAATATTTGGATTTCTCCAGAACTGTAAAACTAAATGGCATATATGCATAACTGAAAATTTAGCAATGCATACCAGTGTTTTCAAGAGACTGCAGCGAAATAGCATGAATCTTTTCTTTCTAACCTTGGTAGTCTTTGCTCAAAAAGAACAGAAATTAAATAGTTTAGTGCATCGCCTCCCACCTCTAACAGCCAACCCCTTTCTACAAATAAGTGTATCAGAGTAAATTTTTAGAGCAGCAAATCTTTAACTCTCAAAAGTTAATGTTGTTACTTTGAATTCAGTAAAATCAAATTAAAACTAGAATTTGTCTTACACATTTGTATTTTGGTGTAGCTGTCTTTACACATAGAAATGAAAGCTTCAGATTGCATTCCAATTTAAATATTTTTATTACAACAGGCAAGAGTGAAATGTGAAACCACATTAACTTTCTTGAGCCTCTGAATGAAATGAAAGCAAGCAATGCAGCAAATAACAGTAAGAATAAATTAGCAACAGAACACCTTCCAAATGTTCCCCCATACTTCTCTATATAGGCACAGTGGCTCCCCACACAGAGTTACTGATCACCTTGTTTAAGCCTGCCATCTCCACATCAGATGACACATCGTCATTTGCTTCTTGTGTCTCACGTATTCACATTTAATCCTAATTGGATTTAGCAAGGTGTTATTTTGGAGAATGTTAAGACATATATTTATTAAACATTGTTTCTTGTTTTGCAAGTACTTGCATTTCTTTTCTTCCACCATTTCTTGATCACTGACCCTCAATCCACCACCACCACTGATCTTTCATCTTTCTTCTGTTGCCATTTTATTTTATTTCCATTTTAAGGATTTTTTTTTTTTTTTTTTTTTTTTGGGGGGGGGGGGGTGTCACCTTCATCTCAATTCACTTTAAAATCTCTCCACCCCATGCTCAAAACTGCAATCTCTCTTCTGGAACAGCATCTACCCTTTGTAGGCAAAACTTACGATCTCTAATGTTCACTTCCTTGTTTTTCCTGTTCAACCTAAAAACTTCAGCTGCCTACATTTTTTCCACTATAACCTTGCAATTAGGTCACACAACTTGTCACCAACTCTATTTTTCCAATCTTTCTTGCTGCTTCCTTTCAATTTATCAGTTGCTTGTGACTCATTCTAAATTGTTCCATTTCCTACTTCCTTATCCATGTAAAATCTAGATTACATTTTATAAAGCAAAGGTGGCCACAAACCTCTCTCAGATCATCTCCATTCTCCTTGTATTACCAGTAGAGGTTTCATATTAGTACATCACTCCAAAAACTTACATATATTATCTCCATCTTTCAGCTTATTATTCATTATTTATCTAATATTCCTAGATCCAGGATTGAGTTTTCTAGTACTTGCACAATGCCCACTTAGGACTCTGTACCCTGAGATTAAATGATACCAACTAAGCACAACTGCAAAAGACAGCAAAAACTGGCGGATCCTTCGGAAAAAAGTAAAGTTTTACAGTGCAAACAATGAACTGCACAAAGAAATTACTGCAGTAACAGGTCAGAATGACAAAGAGAATGTGGAGAAGGACAGCATTCTTCAGGTATTCAAAAACCATGGCAATCAGGGAAGCATACGTCACTGGGAATTTCATCTTCTATTCACATTTTTTGCCATAAAAAATTGCTGTTAGTTTGGAAATTTTTATTCCATCACATAAGACACACAAGAACTAAAGTGTAAAATGGGTATATATGCATACTCAGTGCATTTTGGACCCATATATTCTGAAGAGCTTGTACCACCACCACACTTTATCAGCTGAATGTAGTGAATCAGCAAGTAACTTCAGTCCAGCCAAGTGACTACCACTGTGCTTTTACATAAAAAAATTCAACGGATTCCATAGCTGCAGAACAAAGTTATAAATGCAGCATTTAAAATACTTTAACTATTAATTTACTCTTAAAATTAACAATATTAGAGTAAATTTATATTTCATTAAAAACTCTCTCGTTGAATTTCAGCTACAAGACTTCTTTCAGTGCATTCAAAAGAACTGTTCAGAAACTTTTTTTTTAATGAGTCCTTGAAGTACTTACTGTATAAATTCTGAGAACAATCAATAGGTGAATGACAGTAAAGAGCAGGACAGAAGTTACGCATTATACAAAAGCTTTGCTGAATGTTCTGCTCACATACACTGAGGCTGTGGCTTGAAGTCACAGGTGAGCAGCTCCAACCGTTTGCCACCTGCAGACTAGTTACCTCTGTCCATTCCTGCTTATGAACAGAAAATTCTGCTCTATTCCATGGCCCTACTGCTAAGGCTTTTCAATCATAGCTCTCTGTGGGCTATTAAGGGATGAGCATCAGAGCTTGTGCAAGGAGGCATGAAAGAGTAGAGTGGGACCAGGAATCATGGGACAAAGAAGAGACAGAAGGCAAAGTAAGCAGAAGACATTTTCCATTTCAGTAATGTCAAACTACTGTTTCAGTTTAAAAGCTTTAGTTTTCATTTCACTCACGTAATCAATGCATGAAAAACTTGCTGGACTCAGTAAAAAGGAAGAGTGTTGGCTTCCTTGCAAAATGAGCTTTGCTTTCATGTGCATTTCAACTCCCATTTCCCGGTTCAGATTTAATGCCTCTTTGCATTGCCCACTATGCTGGCAACAGCTGTCTCCTGCTGTTAGCACACCAAGTGATCTCTTGTTTTGCTGGTTAAATTCCTCTCTTAAAACTTGCTTCTTTTGCCTTGTCATCCAGTGTTGATCACCTTGAGTACTTAATTTTTTTATTTTTGCAGCTTCTACATACCTGCACTTGTATCAATCAAAAATAGACTAAGATTTTACAGATGTATAAAAAAAAAAAAAGAAACTAGACAATTAAATTCAACTACACTATGGCCATATGGAAAAATTCATGTTTACTAGAAAAAGCTAAACTTAAATATTTAAACTGCAATATATTACATATCCTATTATTTATAAGGGGGGGGGGGGGGGGGGGAATCACTGGCTAAAGTGTCTACAGTATTTCCTTAAACTTTTACTTTATCTGAATACTTAAATGGATTCTTCAAACTCCATAATAGCTAAGAATGAAAATGGGATGCTGTGAAAAAAAGAAAATTTTTCATTTAAATAAAGTAACATTTTTAATATTCATACAATCTTAGAGCAGCTTTAGGGCACAATTTCAAAAATTACTATCAAATGAGGTGTGAAAATTCCAAGTAAAATAGAAATTGCCAGTAATACAGATTTTTCATTGTGACAAGAGCATTTTTGAAGTGTCTATTACAGAATAATTCAACATATTTGGTCTTGATCCGTTTTCCTTGCAAGTTATGCTTGTTACTTAAAATATCTGTTCCCCTCACAGTAATCTTCTTGCAGAATAATCTTTGTGAGAGTGCAGATGCTCACATTTTTTTTCACAGTACACAACACATTTACATTAGACTGGGCCTACAGCCATACAAATTTCTGGGTTAAATTGTGAGTGAGAAGACAAGTGGGATTCAAGGTTATACTGCTAGACCTGCACAGAGCTGACTCCTCACTGCTGTCCGATAATTAAACTCAGCCCTATTAATGTGCCTTTAAAGGAGTCAGGGCAGAACTACATTTTTGGAAAAATATACTTATAGTATGCTCACATATCATGTAAGGCATTGCAGCAATGTATCACTGATGGCTAAAAGTACACATAACCAACTGTAAAGACAGCAATCAAAAATGTTAGTTTTTAAAAAATGTTATAATAATCATATGATAAAAGGGTTTTTTAAATTAACCTTTTAACATACCATTTAGAAGGTTAATGATATTAATTAACTTGCCCAGATCTTCTGAAGTGTATCAGAACACTACAATTACAACTTTTGTAACTAAACAAAGGAATCAACTATGTTACACCCTCAAATTTACAACCAATTCTGACACATGGGCTGTAGTGCCATAGACAGTTGCACCAATGTAATGTCCTGCTACTAAAACTGTTTTTCTTTCTCTTCTTCAACTTTTTCAACACTCTTATTTATACTTTTCCTCTCTCTTTCTTGCTCACATGTACAGTTGCAATTTTTAAAGTAATGCAGGTTCAAAAGGCAGGAGGGTCAGAACTAGGGAGGAAGAACTGCTTGCTTCTCCCAGAGCCAACAGCTGCTCATCGGCTCAGTCCATGAAATCATACCCCTAAGTCACTCTTTTCCCTTAAACTTATCTTATGGAATGGGAAATTAGTCTGCCCTTATTCAAATGTTATGGGTGTGTGAAACAGATTCTGATATTAGAACCAATTGATTAAAAACAACCAAAAGTATCTCTGAGGAGGATACTTACTTATAAGCTGAAGTAGAACTTACACCTTCTTACCAGAATGCATGTGTATTTGCTTTTTTAAAAACACAAAGAGTTAAAACAAACCCTACTCAGGACTTTTTCATTTTTAAGTTAACCCCCACACATGATAATCCATGTCCTTCTAACAGAGAACCATTTTTATAGTATAGAGTTCATTGGTTCTATGTTCTATGTTCTCTTAGTAAACATGACTTGCTCTGATTTTTTTAAAACTTAAAAACAGTATGACAGTTTTTAAAATTTAAAATCATTGCAATGGATTGTAAGGACATTTAGGACTTAAAATAGGTTCTCCAGATTTCTAATTAATTTTAAATTATCCTAAAGACCAAAACCATTAGCTTCTAATAGAACTGGTAACTTTACATGGCACCTGTGAAAACGAAGTGAGAGAAAGGCAGAGATAATTCAAAAATAAAGGATCAGGTATTTCTTCATTCTTGAATCACGAATGAAGGGGGGGAAAAAAAAAAAATCACACGAGATATGAAAGGCCATATGCATTTTTTACCTCCCAAAACCAGAACAATGACATTCAAGCTACGTTCTTTCTTTCTCATTCTTTCTCTCTTTCTCCATATACATATTTCTAGGTTACTGAAGTGACAAAGATCTAAAATAAACATTTTATCTTCTGTTTGGTATAAGAAATTGTTTGCTATTTAGACTATTCTTAGAAAAGCGTATAGAAGATGTACAGAACAACAAGAATACATCTTTAAATTATTTAAATGCAAAACAACAATCCCAAAATGTAAAGAAAATGTTTACACGTGCTTTTTCAAATTTTTCTCTCTCATATTGAGAAAGTACTGTTTTGGTGTTGATTTCTGGATACAACCATCAAGTTGGTGAACTACAGGGTATTTAACCAATAGACTAACCAGGTTCTACTGTAACATGGAAACAGTTGCATTGCTCTGAAACAGCAACAAACAAAACAGGAAGAAAACAAAAATATCACATGCATGACGTGATAGGGCCATGTTTGGCATCATTGTCTAAACACATTTCTTTTTACAAGCAACACACTTCTATCCTGAATTGGTAAGAATCTGTAAGGTCTGCTCAAAAAGAAAATACCTTGATTTTGAAGTAAATTTTATCCATACCTTTTAAATCAATCTAATTTTAAATTTCTGTAACAGTACATGCCTAAGGCAGTATGAATTTGTCCACTTCCAATAAGGAAGCTCAACTCCATAAGCAGTAAAGACTACATCTGACTTCAAAGATATTTCTTACCAACTACACTGATACACTGGCATTATTTTCTGTCTGTAAAGGATATGCAGGATAAACAACTGTAAAGGATATACACATGTATACACTACATTTATAGTATTCCATATGTAACTTGATTTGACTTTTATGTCAAAAGCATCCATAGCTTTGCTGAAGCTTTTAGCTTTAGCTTTACTGTAGCAAAATACTATAGTATACTGTAACAAGACAGTGGTGACAGAAATAGCAACATTAAATGTATTATGGAAACTACCCAGAGATTTACTGCAAAATCTTAAAGAGAACTTTAATTGTCCTGAAAATGATACAATTAACTTGCTGGATAGTACTGTATGATTTACTAAAAACCTCCTGAGACTTTGAACTGCAAGTATATAATTATCATTTGTTGCCATTCCATATGCAGCCAGAATAATTCCTACCCATTTATGTAACATTTTATACCATAATAGTGCCATCTTTCTCTGTTCTACTGCTTCTCGAATTGTATGGGATTTTTAAGTACCATACAAATAAGACACAATACCTTCTAGTGCTGTACATCGCCTTTCATGCAACAGAGAACTTCAGTTAATGGTTATCCTAATGCAGGAATAATCAAATCCAAAAGTTACTGACAATTCATTAAAACAAACTTGCTGAAATGTCATTAAAAAAAAAAACACACACACACACAAAAAAAACCAACAACAAAAGAACCAAAACACATATAAACCATTTGTTTCCCCTATTTACACCTAGAAAAAGGAACTGATCCTTATGAGGGTGTGTCTTTGTCTCCACTGAACACATGCAGGTCACAAGTAAATATGTTCCTAACTACGGTATGTAAAACTAGGTTGTATGGAGCTATGCCATAGTATCAGTTGCTTTTTCATTTTCAAAACAAAAATTTCAGGATGGCACAGTTTTTTCTTTACGCCATAAACAAATAGTAAATCTTTTGATTTTTACTAACCAAACATCAGAAGTCAAATAATTTTACATTTTCTTGACCAGTTTTTGTAAAATTCTACAAAGCATTCTTCAATGCCAGCAATTTATCAACTAAAGCCTTATTACACGCTCATTTAAGATACTAAATTTATAAGTGATTCAGCAATCCTGAAAAAGTTAAGACATACACTATTAACATTTTTGAGTGAAGCAATAAACATTAGATACCAAGTGACAGAAAATTTGTAATTCTTCAGAAAAAAAAAATAATCAAGAACTGGAAAATAGATGGATGGACAAGAAAAATAATAAAATACTCTAAATCTGAGATCACTAGAAAAAATAAGAGTTAACTTGTAATCAGACATTTCTTTATCTTCAACTCTGAAAACAAAGCACTCATTTGTTTTCTAACTAGACTACATTCCAACCACATTTCCATAAAACTAGGATAATGTAAGCCTTGGGCAAGATTATCCCACAGACATTTTGCTAGCATATCTGTTCACCTTAAGGATATTGCATAGGTTATTCATACTTGCAGTATTCCCTGTGGCACATAATAAAATAAGCGTACAACTCTTCTTGTGAGGTTTGTACTTGAAACAAACATACTCTCCTGCAAGTTGTCACTATGTTCTCCATACAGAAAAAACCAATTAATTTTAAAAGTTCCTTAGAAATACGTATTTAACCCATTCACAACATATCCCTTCTATTAGTAATAGCTTTTACACTGAGTAGTATCAATATCAAACTAACATTTGAAGTTTTATTTTCCATAATTTCTAAAAGAAAGGTAGATACAATGAAGGGAGATCTATACAAATAACACACAACCAGCAGATACACTGAGCTTTCTCAATTCAGGAAGAAGAAAGCCACAAACTAGAACAGGAAATGTTTTCAACAAAACACATAAACTTAGTAACATTAAATCAGTTAACTATAACCACTATAAGGAGTTATGTGCCATAAGGAGTAATGTTATTACGAGGAGTAATTGTCCCACTTTTCAGAAAGGAGCAGCAATATAAGGATCCATCTCTATCCCTCCTCCCAACTGTCAGCTGTTCCCCCTCCCCAACATCCCCAACTTTTTTTTTTTAAATAAATAAAGTATTCATCCAGTTTTTGAGAACATCAATTTTGAATGAAGACCTCTGGAAAGATCTAGTTTACACTCATAATACAGATAGAGTCCTAAACATATAGTAAAAATGAACACTTGCGCAGATTGGGGAAAATAATTCAGCATTCTCTTCCTTTGCACTAAAGAGCACTTGTAAGCAAAACCATCTGCTTCCATATGGGGGGGGTGTGTGTGTGTGTGTGTAGTATCTGCTCTATTGCTGGACTTATTTTACTATGTAATAAGAAAATTCCATCAACAAAAATTTCAGAAAGAGAACACTAAGTAATACTACGAGAAATTATTTAATGCTTTGCTGTTAGGGAACGAAAACATAATCAAAACCTAAACAAGCAAGCAGTGACATCTGGAAACTGTTTAGGTGAAACAAAATGCTGTGTGCACACTTACTCATGACAAAATTTGGCATACAAATCCCCAAAGTCAAGCACACATACGTATATCCAATAAACAAATGCTATGTGATTTTACTTGTGAATGATGAGCTGTACAAAAAAATTATGAACTACAACATGGTAAAAGATATTTAAGTAAATACACAAAAAAAATTTAAACAAGCAAATATATCACAATTTCAATTAGAAAACAAAACAAAACTGCTTACAGGTACTGCAGGGGCACAGCAATTTTGGAAAGTCTTAAAAATGAAACTGCTCATGAAGCAACTCAGAATGGCCCCATAAAAAGACAGTATCTTAACTTGAAAGTCAGGACCTCTACATTAAGTATATGCTGTATGCTTACATATTTTAAAATAAAATATGCTAAACCACACCTATTTTTTAATTACTAACCACTACTTTAAAAAATAAATAAATAGGCCATGTAATTCTACAAGCTCTACAACAGGATCAAGAGATTATGATGGGCAAAATATGCTTACAAACAGTAGGAACTTTTTAAAATGCTACAGGTTAGAAGAGTTGGTGGCCAGTCACAAGTGGTGTTCCCCAGGGCTCAGTATTGGGATCAGGTCTGTTTAATACCTTTATCGATGATCTGGACAAGGGGCTTGAGTGCACCCTCAGTAAGTTTACATATGACACCAAGTTGGAGGCGGGGGGGGAGCGTTGATCTGCTCGAGGGTAGGAGGGCTTGACAGAGGGATCTGGACAGGCTGGATCGATAGGCCAAGGCCAACTGTATGAGGTTCAACACTGTTCAAGTGCCAGGTCCTGCACCTGGGTTCACAAGAAGCCCATGCAATGCAATCAGGCTGGTGAAGGGTCTAGAGACCAAATCTTATTGTGGAACAGCTGAGAGTACTGGGGTTGCTTAGCCTGGAGAAAAATAGGCTTAGGGGATACCCTATTGCTCTCTACAACTACCTGAAAGGAGGTTGCAGTGAGGTGCGTGTCAGTCTCTTCTCCCAAATAACAAGTGATAGGGCAAGAGGAAATGGCCTCAGGTTGTGCCAGGGGAGGTTTAGACTGGATGTTAGGAAAAATTTCTTCACTGGAAGGGTGGTCAAGCACGGGAACAGGCTGCCCAGGGAAGGTGGTAGAGTCATGGTTCCTGGAGGTGTTTATAAGACATGTAGATATGGCGCTTAGGAACATGTTTTAGCGGTGAATGTAGCAGTGTTATGGTAATGGTTGCACTTGATGATCTTAAAGGTCTTTTCCAACCTAAATGTTTCTATGATTCTAAAGCTCTAAAATCTAATCTTCAACAAATTTTTATGTCTACACATAATTAGTCAATAAGTTAGGAACAAAGTAAAAAAAAACCAAAACCAAACAACCAAACAACAACAACAAAAAAGCCCACAAACCACCAAAATGAAAACACAGCAAGCTTCTCCATGTATAAGAAAAGCAATACATAATGAAAGTCACATACACATACCAATCTACTCGCATTCACAGTACTTCCCTCCTTGATATGGAGGGAAGTCCTCTTCCAGGTCAAGAGATCAACTTTTGTTGAGTAGCTCCCCCCTTTAACTGTCCTGGAACTCATGGGAGACTCAAAACTCTCACTGGGGACTCTACTTCCCTCCTCTCCCTGGCCAGCGATGAAGGAACTAATATGACTCATACTGTAATTTCCAGTGGCTGGGCCCCAAAAATGCCCAGCAGGGAGGATTACTAATGTAACCTAATGTGTGTCAGACATCAAGAGGAGGCTGATTACGAGCACAGGGAAAAGAAGCAGGACAGGAATGGGCCAAGGAAAGCAAGCAAACAGAAGCCCTACCAAAGTTTGTGTTATATCGTGTAAAATTTTACTTCCAGTGCTAGCACTCAAGAAGGTTCATCATCACTGTCACAGAGTGAAAAGGTTCACTGAAGAAGCTCCATCAGGGAAAGAACAAAGGTTACTACAATAGCTAAACACCACTGGTTTCATTTTCTCCTACATGCCATTTGACCCACAATGCAGGTCCTATATGGACAAATGCAATGTAGGGAAAGAACAAAAACATCCAGGATATCAGAAAACTGATCAACCTGAGGAGCAAATTAAAAAAGGAAACCAGATACTGTGATTTAACTACACAAACCTTTTCAGCAAAATATTTCATATCTGCTGAAATGAACCTACATGAAATAAGCTCTCAACATTTCTAGTAAAAAATCAGAAATAACATTTCCAACTAGGTACTAACAGAAATGCTTAGTGCGTATAGGATAACAAAGAACAAAAACAAAAAGAAAACCGATAAATGTGCTTAATAAGCATGGGAGAACCTTAAACAATCTTCCTGAGCAATGAAGATATTCCCTGATACCCTCCTGCATGACAGCATGTCCAAAGTCAGAAGACCCTATGGTTTTTGATGTTCAGTATGTGGGACATACACAATAAATGCATAAAAGCATGGAAAAAACCCAACAAACTTACACAGCCATCACATATTTATTGCTTTCCTATTAACCACCCCTGCCCTCATCAGAGAAATAGGTATTCCATTTTGGCAAAGAGCTCTTCAACACCGTACTTAATCTTTAAAAGGAATATATAATTAATCTCAAAATCTTTAACATTCTAACACCCCCACTACTAAATAAAAAACAAGTTGTCATTTCTATGCTTATAAAAAAAAAAAATGCATCTTGACTAACTTAGTAAAGATACCGAATGCTTTGTGTAAGACTGAAGCAAATATTACTTCTCTAAAACTTTGAAAATCTAGATATACCAACCAAAGACAAGCACATTTTGTGGGAAAGATGTCAGATCAAAACACTTCCTCTTCTATTTATGCTCTCTAAAGATATTCTAAGACAACCTGATAAATTGCTGCTATTTGACATGAACTATTATGCGTAGCTGAAACATCCACATGCACTCATTTAATAATAGTCTATAAATGTCTCTCCTGGGACATGGAAGAAACCTGCAAATGACATTATTAATATGAGGAAAATAAAGTATGAATAGAGGCCTTGTCATTGTTACAAACCTCACAAAAAAATTACTCTAAGAAAGTAAGCCAACAGAAGCAGAAAACCACATCTCTAAAAATAACCAACCCACCCCCAAACCTCTAAAACCCCAACCAAAAAAAGTAATTAGATGTGCTTTAACATTTATGAAGAAAAACCAAATCACCTTTCTGCAAAAAACTGTCTTCACAGTCAACTTTTTTTGTTGTTCTTACATTATAGAAAATCTCTTGTTTACAGATATTATTACTGGTAACACCTGCAAGTCATGAAACAACAACAACAACAAAAAAAAACCAACACCCAAGCATCCCAGACATTAACTATCTCTGCACATGGAAACTTCAGTACATTGAATAACGTGTCTATGCAACATGCACTGTATACTTAATGAGTAAGATCTGGATCATATATACACACATAACCCACTACAAATTAGGTTTGTCTTAGCTTCTCTTCTGCAATATCAAGCCAACATTATCATGACTCTCTACCTTACAAAGTAACTAGTCAAGAATACTATGCCAATTCCTCCAGTTTCCTCTTTAATTAATACCCTTTGAATTAATCTATTAAAAGCGGACAAAATCGGAACACTGAAAGGTGAAGGAGACAGGGAAATCAGAAGAGAAATGGTGATGGCACAAATGGTCCAGACATTTTTACACATCTAACTTATTTTATATACTCAACATATTCAACCTCAACACACTCAATACAATACAATCCAAGCATAAAATCCTTCAGAAGTATCAAAACGTGAGTCTGAAGAACTTTCATTGCATGACAACAGGACCAAACACTATTTAAAACAGGTTAAGCTATGCTATCTCAAAACAAAACTGCAAGTCACTTTAAAGGAAAGTGTTTTGTGAGGAACAGTTTCTCTCAAAATAAACCACCCAAGAAGCACATATGCAGTCTCCAAATAATGAATCATCATCATATACAATTACATTTAATAACAAGTGGGTGGGTGGGGGAAAGAAGAATAACTGTAATGCTCCAAGCACCCTGCTTTAACTGTCACAAATTATTTCAGTAACTACAAACTCCAAGAAGAATGTGTCCTTAATCTAATTTGAACATCTGGCAATAATTTACAATGATATTTCATAGTCTGATGAATACAAAATGCTCAAGTGGAAGACACAAACATATTTTGCACTGAAAATAGAAAGCCACTGTTTTATGTCCACTTAGCATGAATTACCTCCTCTCAACTGAAATTTGTCTGCTTTTAGTTTATTAAAAAGTAAAATGCTTTTCCTTAACCATCTTTAAACATCAGTTATAACATTTCAGCTAAAGGCCAGTAACTTTCAGAGGAACATGGAAATACCAAGCTAAAGTCTGAAAATCTATGTAGTTTCTCAGACGACAGGAGTGCTAAAGAAAAATACTTACTAGTAGTTTATCAGGGTAAGTGCTTTCCACAATGCTTGTCTCCAAATACTGCCTCTTAAAAGAAGGCTGGGGAAACAAATATAAATTTGATAAAGAACTATCCTAACACAACCTGAATGTTAATTCTGTTTAAAGGCATGTATGATGATGCACTGCAAAATATGTGATGGAATCTGAAGCAACATTTCTAGTAAGTGAAAAAAGCCTCTGGTGAAGAATATTAAAAAAAAAAATTAAAAAATGTACAGGATAGACTATGAAAAGTAACTTTTCAGCCTGGCAGAGAACAGAGGCAACTGAAATCACCACATATTGTTGAGATGGAAAATGAAGCACATCTCAACAAAATGACTGCCTAAATCTGAAGTGTTTTTATAAAGAAGACAGAAAGATAGCCTTTTGTGGAAACTAAATTCACACTAGTAACTTTTTAAATTCACACTAGTAACTTTTTAGATTAAAATTAATTAATAAATATGCACTAGCATTCAGAACGAAGAGTAGTTTGAAATACTCAGCCTTCATTTAATTCTTTTAGTCATTTAGTAATTATGAACTGTAAAATTATTCTAGAGATTTTCCTAACAGTATAGAAGCCAAAGCACTAAAGACATCAATTTCTTATCTGACCCAACCATTTAGGGACATTTTTTCTACAGTAATCTTAGAACTGATTAAGCAGACTGTACTATTCTCTTTCAACAGCCTTGGTTTTAGTATACTCTGAGGGAACAGGCGCTAGATAAGAGATTCAACCAAGACAATTTACCTCCTGGACCTACTTAATTATTCAACGGGAAAGCATTCCTGCTTGACACAACACAAAAAGATGATAGTGTGATGCCAAGGCCATCCAGGCCTTAGAGCCATAAAGAAATGGCAAGTAAGTATTTGCCTGCAATAAGTCGAGACACTGGAATGGATTATAAACCGCCATAAAACATACAGGCAAGCTTTTCCCCAGAAAATGTAAACCTTTGCCATTTAGTGGTTTTCAGTGTTGCTCTTAACATTGCTGCAGAGAGGTTTGAACACCTTCAGAAAACTGACAGGAGTTTAGTTCTTCACTTACCTGAAACAGGGGACAGGTATAAGAAAGCCCTGAATTATAGTTTGATTTAAAGTAATTCAACATCTGTAGAAGGTCTAAGAGCTCTGTGAGGTAGATACAAGGCACAACGTTACCAAATTTCAGTTCTCAAAAGTCTGCTGTCATGAATAAACTGTAATCCAAGACCCTTTTCTATTTTTCTTTCCTCAGCTCATTCTTTACTGGAGGAGTGGGTTGAGGAAAGCTTCAAAGTGGATTTTCAGTCTCCACAGACCAAAACAAATTATAGAAGAAACGGGATTATGTACAATACTTCTATCTTACATAAATTTTTGCCACCTTACCTCTTTAGGTAGAAATACAATGCAAGATATAGGAAGAGGAAACTAAGCTAAACTACACGTTTGACTTCATAATACTTTTAAGTGAATTACTGCAAGTGGAGAGTTCATATGCATTCCATCTTTTTGAAAGCAATCAAAATAAGGCCATTAGAGAGAGAGAGAGAGAGAGAGAGAGAACTACAATCTTTATTTCTTTCATAAAATCATAGCAAACAAAGAAAAGAAGGGTAATTGCAGTGTCAACGGCAGAACAAGTCCTACCACGTGACTAAGGAAACACAGAATGGAAAAGGGAATGCAAGGACTTGGCTTTGGGGGAAAAACGTCACAAGATAAGCGCTTAAGACTACACACTTTCATAACTTAGTAAGGAAAAAAACCCCTACTAGTTAGAGAATAAAACTAAGACTTAAAGTTTATAGTATTATCTTGACTTTATTTATTTCTTTATTTCCACAGAACAAACTATTAAGTGAGTCAGGAAGGCCCTTAACGTTCCATGCTTTTTGGTCGTTAGTATTATCTTACATATTTTACAAAGGAAAAAACAAGCAGTTCTTATTTCTACAATGGCTTTTCAGTGAATTTTTCATTGGGGTTATACCATTTTCATTAAGTGGCCTCTGCTACATTGAGAGAAACAGGAATACAGTATTGTAGTGTTACATCCAAGATACTTAGAAGAACTCTAAAACAGTGGCATCCAAATGTAACTTTATTATTAAAAATATTTATGAACTGCATACCTGAGACACATTTTGCAATCACTAAGAAAAAAAATAATCAGTTTTAGTACTCTTAAATATATTTATATGGGTATTGTACATGAGTATTAAAAAATAAATCCCCACTAGCTTTTTTATTTAACTTATGTAATAGAAAGCTTTATCTTCTGTACTTCCAGCCATCAGAAAGATAAGTAGCAGCATATTAGGTGTGAGAGGGTCTGAAACCTTATAGGACTCGGGGAAAACTGTGTGATAGACAATATACAATTATCAAGGAGTCTTAAAATCACCTAGTAACATTTCTTCCATTAAAGGGGAAAGTACAATGTACCCTGAGAATATCAGGCAGATTCAATCTACAGTCAAGGAAAAAAACCAAAATAAACCCACAAAAAAACCCGAAGAAACCTCACCAAAACCACAAAAATTGTAGTAATGCAGTACAGTTCAGCATTAAAAAGACAGGAGGAACAGAAAGAAGAATGTTAACTAGCAGGGGCTAAAGAGAAAACAAGATTATATTAAACCCACTGATAACGTCAAGGTTTTTAATTAATTTACCATTTTTAATAATTGTCAGAGTTGCCAAAAGTAGAGCAGAAGCTCACATGCTTAAATAATAGGTCATGCCATCATCAAAGTAATGTCACTGTGATATCTTGGATATTTTTCAAGTGACTAGTTAAGCAACTTTATGTTATGCTTTTCTTTTTTTTCCCTTTGCTTCCTCCCAGTGGCATACTCTTATCAGTTTATATTTGTTGGGGAAAAAAATTAAATTCAATACATAAGTACCAGAAAGCATGCTGGAGTAAACAGTAAAAAATAAGCAGTTTAACACAGACAAATTTATGTCTTTAACTGAATTCATTTAGTAGCAAGAACTCTTTCAAAAACGCATCTGAAAAACTGGCAATATTAGGACATTACAACTCACATACAGTATATTTCTACATCAGTAACAAGTCTTCAGTAGAGACAGCTAAGAAAGACTTAGCTATCTGGAAGAACTGAAATAAAACTCAGCATAACACTCCTAACAAGTTCATTGTTGCTGATAACATCAAGCAGTGAAAAAAAAAAAGTAATTATTCAAGTCAGTTCAAAATCTGTTTTTTTCTCTTGTAAAGAAGAAGCCACAAAGTTACCTAAATCTTATGACACAGTATTCATGAGAACTTAATTTTGCATTTGTGTGTGCTATCAAGATTTACATATTAACATGAACACAGACAGAAATGTGATCAGAAGTGTTCAGCTTAAAAGATAAACCTGAGTATCAGAGCACGACTCCAAGAGGTGATTAAGAACTGCAAATGCATGATAACAACTAGAGTTAGCATGCAAACACAAAAAAGTGAAGAGCAAGTTCCTAATCAACTTTCTACTGCAAAAATCCTACAGCTGCAAGGATCTTTCAGCAACAAACCAGCAAAACCTTGGAAATAAACCATAAAAACTTCTACTGTGAAGATGTTGGTTGGCATTTATCTTATATAACTATAATGATCTCAATTTAGTTGTTGGAATTCACCTAGGCTCCCTTGAGAGAAAAAAGAACCTTGAGAAAGGTATCTTTCATTTCTGAATGGACTGAAAGGTCCTTGGAAAATCCTTATTTCTCCCCAGTAACAACTGGGGAAGCCTCAGTGACTAGATCAGGATGTAGCAGATGTTAGCACTATGTTAACTTCATTGGCAGAATCCCCTCTCCATACATTGTCCCACCATCTTCTATCAGATTTAACAAACTAACTCTGAAATAAACAAGCCTGGAGGGAGCCAAAAAGAGGTCCATCTCACTTGACTTATCCTGTGGCTACATGACTGATGATCCAACATAGGTGGAGAGGAAAAAGGAAGAATATGTGGTCAAAGACAGGCAGAAGAGGCAGGAAGAATGACCACTGCTCCAGGCTGGCACCTTGCTACTAGACCAACAAAGTCTTAACGCCAGGCCAAGTTCTTAGAATGTGAGAGCTAACTTTTGGAGGGTTAAAATGAGTAAAAGCAAATCCTCAAGACCGTAATCAAAAACATGAAGAAAATGGTGATTATTAACCCAGATAAAGGATCAAAATAAGTACAATTATATAGAAAAAACCTAGCTCCTTACAGCTCAGCTAGTGGGATAAAAAGAAGGAAAAAGGTAAATTATGATAGAAACAGCAATGCGTCAGCTGGGAAGAGTTTCAGGTATCTTTAATACAAAATGGCCATCTGAGAGCTACTGGAGACAATACAAGTTAAAAGACCACTGGCAGAAACAGCAGTTGACTGTTCAGCCTCTGAAACAGTAGTAACATGGTGGCATGATCCAGAGGTAAGAAATTAAAATAAGCACAGTCAACTCTTCATTAAGGAATCAATATGCAAATATGAGTACTTTTTGTGCAGCTCTTTAGTGTAAAAGTAAACAAAGAAATGCGCACTCATTTTTTTAAACTAAAATGTACCTCTGTTTCCATGACATCCACAGAGCCTTTTGAAATTTCCAACTTTCATAAGGCTAATACATTCTAAACCTCAAAACAGATTTTGAGGCGAGCACCTCCACTACAATAGTTGGCAAAGTCGTCATTGAAACAAGCATAAAATCATGACACAAAATAAAGTGATACAGGTGTCTTTTAGCCATACATAAGCACGTAGTAAAAATCTTCAGAATACATATTTTAAAAGACTGTTTTCTAACCTTTACAGAACAGCATACATGAACTAAAACAGAAAACGGTGTTAGATAGAGCAAGCAACAACTTTTAGAAAGAAGATTTTCATAAAATTGTTTTGGCTAACAGGTCAATTATTCATTTTCAAAACATACAATTGAAATTTATTATACAGGAAGAATACCAAATCACAATACAGTTCTATGCAGTTTCATATAAACAACTAGAAGTTGAGATTTTGTTCATGTATTCACTTAATTATTACATGCAACTAGCAATCTTTGCATGAGTAGGCATATATTTCTGAAGGGTTACAAATTTTGTACAGACTACGTAGTTTGTATTTTTTAATACAATTTTTTATCACATACCCACGTGTCTGCATGAACAGGCCTGATGTTGCTGAGAAGTACCTCTTCGTAATTTCCATAATCACTGAATTTAACAACTGCAGTTGTCCCAGAAGAATGAAGAGCTTCAATTTCTGCCCGATAAAACTTAAAAAAGAAATTTTCAAAGGTCAAAACTTGAAATATCACAAACAGCTTAACAATAACCTTGTTTATATGTGTGTGTGCATATATGTGTGTGTATATATGTGTGTGTGCATATATATGCAGTCTTAGTATTATATTTTGAATAAGATTTGTACCAGATATTAAACTAGAAACATTAAACTTGCACACAGTAGACTGCAAGGACACAGCAGAATGTATTTAGAATACTCACTGAGAAAATAGGCAGCTTATGAAAGCAGACTGACATTTGAAATACTTGTTTTCATTTCTCAGTGATGAATTGGTTCTGCTTTCAAACACAAATGCTGTTGTATACAGAGAACTGTTACTCTAAAACTATCTTAAAATACATGCATCAATATGTGCCTACCAGCCATATACACTGCATATACTAATACATACCTATTTAGCTCATAATAAAATATGGTAAACATGATAGAACTGCCCCATCAAAAAGTCCTTTTTCTAAACACAAAACTTGGACTTTTTTGACATTTATGCAAACATAAATCAGCTTTCTTGAAGATGTTCAATCACTTTTATGACATTGAACAAAATAAATTGCTGTCTCCTAACATGGTTAAGCTCGGTACTGAATTTTATCACCTCATTTCAAAGTTGTCCTAGATGTGAGCAGCAGCATTTATTGTAACTACCAAAACCCAGTAACTCTCAAAAACCCCTCTTTTATGTGATGAATACTTCACAGGTAACAGTCTGGGATTACCTCATATCTAGTTATTTTGCAAGTTTCATACTTTCCAGAATTTAAAAAACCTATCTCACAGTAATGTAAATATGCTTCTCAAAACAGAAAACAATTCCATTATATGCCATGGTATTTCACACTAATCCATCCACCCAAGCTACATATTCCTATTTCAGAGTCAACTTACTGTATGTTACCATGATGAAAATTTTCCATATCTTACCATCTGTTTTAGTCATATAAACAAAAGAGAAAAATAAGTCATGCTGCTAACCTATCTTATATAAACACTATCTGCTTCTTGTAAAAAACAAACAAACAAACAAAAAAAAAACCAAAAAAAAGGAGAAAACTTAAATAAACAACATAAAATAAGCAACAACAAAACAAGAAAGAAAATGGCGGGAGTAAAGCTATTCAAAGAATAATAATATTTAAGGTAGTACTCAGAATATCAGAAAGGGTCAAAAACTGAAGAAAGTATCCATGAGTGACACAGAACTCCTGAACAGATAGTAACAAATCAAAAAAATTAGCCTAAAACTTTTTTAGCAAAGGAGAAGATGAAAGGAAAGTGTCTGGCTCCAACAGAAATCTTATTACTTGGAAAAACAGATGAAGAGGAAGTATTTAAACTTTTAAAAATCATTAAAACAAAACTATCGTGTAGCATAACTCATTTGTTTCACAAATTCTTCAGCTAAGAATCTACTAGGAAAATAAGCCTTTTGTTGTTTCCCTTCTGTAATGATTGAAATAAAAAGAAGGGAGGGTTTTTTAACAGCCCCATTCCTGCAGACTCTGCTCTTTCCTTTTACTAGTAAAGGCTGTATGCTAACTTATTCTAGAAAAAGGCGTTACACATTTAACTATTACAGACTATTCTAGATAGCACACCATCCCCTTTGTTGTTCCTTGGAAAACAATATAGGCACCTAGATCCATATTCATCCCTTCAAAATTTCAGCACTTCACTTACAAGCTTAGTCATCCCAAAATCAAAAATCCACCTAAACGAGAGAAACAATCACCTTCAATCAAGATGACTTAATTTAAGCACTTAGTTTCATGCAATGAATATAAGCGACATACCTGATAAATAAAATTAAAAAATAGAACAAGAAGCTAGCCAAGAAGCACACCACATACCTATGAACAAAACCTATGTCACTGCAGTAGCACGCTGTCTCCCACACGTACGTAAGAAAACATTAAAGGTACAATTTGAGGTACTTCTCATTTGACAAAGGCATACCTTATTGTCTTCCCAATAAAGGGCAAAACATTCATCCCCTGGTCTCCAGCTTTTTCCATATTCCATATGAATTGATGATTCTAGTATTTTCTCTGGTTTGATGGGCCCAGATCTCCTCTTGGGACCAGTGTTGTAACACAACATTTTATCATCAAAAGATGGGATCGTAGCGGGTCCTGATGATTTGATAGGTCCTACTCGTCTTCCTTTCTGATGATGCTCAGTATCTCCATTTGGTACAGCATTAAAATTATCAGTTCTACCAGGATTTTGGTAATCATTATTAACACCAAAATGCTGCTCACTTTTTACCATAAAGGACTCACTACTAATTGTTCGTGCCTTCCTATCACAAAAATTTTCAGAATTGTGTATTTGGTTTTCCCTTTTCCCACGTTTCTGGTTATTGTTGTCTGTGTTATCTTGAGCAGCAGAGTTCTCCTTGAATTCTGTGAAAGACACCCCTTTTCCTACTCTGTTTTGCATATTGTTATCCCTTTTTTTGAAAGTAATATCGCTCTGGTGAGTGGCTATGGGATAACCCAAATCCTTCGGCCTATCATTTCTAGAATAATGTCTGTCACTTTTATTTTTTTCATCTGTCCAATGTTCTAAAGAACTGTGCCTTTCAGGACCTCTGTTTCTTGGTAACCCAACACTTTCAAAAGCCTGCCTTGAATTTTGAATATCCCTTTGAAAACGAGGGGGTTTCTCATTCCTTGGCTGTCTCATGTCATTGCGAGACATGTGTCTTGAATGATTCTCTTTGATGCCATTCTGTTCTGCATTCATAACTTTATGCTGTACTTGATGTGGTTGCTGAAATAGCAATTTTGGTTCTACAAAGAAAAAAAAATTCAATTATTAACGTATGTCACACAAATATATTTTAGAAATACTGTTTCAGATGCTAACTGATAAAGTAACAGGATTATTTAGAAAAGTATGCAGTGTTTACCTTTGCTAAATTTTCTGTGTACCATTCCATTTCTGTATCACAGAGACATTTGAACTGTAATTCCTAGTCATTGGAAAACATGCACTACTGTGGCCTGTACTTAGAACCAAACCACTTAACAGTATGAGAAAAGCTGAGCATAGATTTCCACATACTCATTTCTCCATACATACATCAATAACTCACTTGAGTAACAGTTGTTTAAGACAAAAAAAAAAAAAATCAACATGGAGAAAGGAAGAGGGAGGAAAGTGAGGAGAAAAGAGTCATACTTTTAATCTGAATTGAAACTTTCTATAAAAATAACTTGTTAACAGCTGTTCAGCATAAAAAACAATTGCAAGAAATAGACACGATAAAATGAACACGGTTGAAAAAATACAGATAACAGGAACAGTAACGAAGCCCAGAACTCTGGAGAACTTGATCAATGCGACATAATGGGAACTGCTCAAGCATTACCTTCAAGAAATTCAACCAGATGGACCTCACGAGAAAAAGCAAACCTGCTATGGGATGCTGAAGAAGAAGGGAACTGCGGGTATATGTGAAGCTTTTTATAGAACTATGTTTTTTTAGACAAGTATGGGATTATTAATGGGGTATTTCGGTGAAGAACCAAAGGAGAGGAAGGATCAAGATGAACCCAGGAGGAGCAAGCACGAAAAAATGAAGAAGGAAGGAGATTAAACAGGACAGAGGAAAGTTGCAAATAAGCAGGCTCTTGCTCAATATACTTGCCAGGCCAACTCCTGCACATTATCACTGTAGCCTGTCTCACCTCCTTATTAAATTCTGTTTCTAAAAATCTTCTGTGTGATTAACTTCTCTATTGTGTGCGTGAGAGGACACATTTTTTAATCTGCTGGCAAACTTGAGACAGGATAAAATGGTTTAAGTTGGACAAGAAAGACCTGGAAGCTGAATACTGGAAAGACCATGGGTCTGAAGGCCATCTACCAGACAGACCACAGGTCTGGGCTCAGATACTGGACAGACCTACGTTACGTACACTCATGTAACCCTCCTGCAAACTTCAGGTCGTACTAGCTAAGCTGGTCAAGAGGCACCTGAGGTGGGTACCAGAGATCAAGGGTCTTGGGGCCAAGAAAGACTCACATGAGTGTGCGCACGTGCATGGCTGTGTATGAGATCGGTAACAGACTTTGAACCTGATTGAAACTGAAAGCATAAACCCATTAGAGTGACTCAGGTTTGTAAGAGCAATTTTGTGTCATGTGGGTGCCTGCAACTGTGTCCTTCTCTTGCCTGTGCCCGTCCATGGCAGTTGGCCATGTATGTATTGTACGCATGAGTGTGGGGCGTGTGCATGCGCCTGGTGGGACTATGTACTCAGCTCTGCTACCTGGCCCTCAGTACACTCCTATGGGTAGGAAAAACTAAGAACTTTAGTTCACATGTTACCACTAGAAATAATGAATGCTGATCCTCGACAACAAATGTATAAATTTTCCTACCTACTTGCTACATGGTAAGAATTAAAAAGCAAATTTTAGCCTTAAAAAAAATACTTCCAAGCATCACATTATTAATAGCTCACAGAATGCTTATCAATTTGACTAAATTGGATAATGAGAATCTAGTTTTATTTTTACATACACTTGATTTACCCTAACTTTTAGAAGTCAAAAACGTTTGACTAAAATGACCGAGTGGCAGGTTTTTTGTGACATAGGCATACATGAGGCTTAGCATGTTTGTAATCTTGACAAAAACATATCTTACTGTAAAATTTATGATTTTGAAACCAATAATGTTTTTAATGCATGAATACATGTGAATGTGTATTACTCAGAAAGACCCAGGAGTTTCATAAATATTTTCTTTTTAAAAATGAAAATATGACTTTTTGAGTCTTGTAACATTTAAATTTCTTTTTTTAGATTAAATTCTTAAAGCTTAAAAATACCTCTATCTCTTCTTTACAAATGGAACATGAGAATACTGGTTTTTTTGATTTATATTTCTAACTTTTCTGTATCTTCATTATACTTTCTCACTTCTGTATAATACATACCAATCTTCTAGATTTTCTATCACCTAGAAAGGTTTATCTTCCTAATGAATTAAAAATCTTCCTTCATGACATTCGTAATTTATACCTCTTCTCCTCTGATAGTAAAATCCTTGGACTTCCACTCTTCCTATTCCCAGCCTCAACTCTCATGTCTTAATGGTAATGACACATGAAATGATTGAACTGTTTGATGACCTCTGAATGTTTGCTGTCTTGTATACACCATTAAAGAAAAATGTGCATAAAATTCTAAAGTACTTCATTATAAATCATCTTATTTAATATTTTAATATCAAAATAATTAAAGTCACTCGCACAGGGGAAAGTTGCTCTAACGGTAAAATTAGAAATGAGCAGAAGACTAGACTGGGCATGTGAATACACTGCTAGTTGGCAGGATTTCAGGACTGGCTAAGAATTTAAGTGTCTCCTCTCAAGGGGTGTCCTTTAACCATCTTCTTAATTAAAAAATACTTTCTGAGCTGAGATGGATAGTCACCTCAGACAGCATCTAGTACATACAAGGACTCGGAACAACTTCAAGACTTATTCCCAAAGCATGCAGAGCAGTTGTAGTACTTCAATTTAAAGCCTTGAGGAAACACTGAAACATACACATATTCTTCCATAATTGGAAAAAGTTTACTGAAATTTCTATTCAATTTCACAGCATGTAGTGATTTTAGCTGTTGCCTAGGCACCTTAATGAAAATAGGTAGTTTTACTAGACACCAAAAAATCTGGATATAATAGATCTCCAAGCAACCTGCTTCTGTCACAGCTGCAGAGATTATCTCTTTCTACCCTTCTTCCACCTCTTTGACCTGCTTTCCAATAAGAAGTTATAAGCATTCTCAAATGAGACAGTATTTTCTGTCTTTAGAAAGGCAGTATTAATCTTCAAAATCTAGAAAGATGTAATTAAGAACTAAAATGACATTCATCTACTTAACAAGGATTACCTGTAAAATAGGACTTTAAGAAGTTTCATTTAGTTATAACCCACTATTCCACAAAGCAGCGTGGAGAACTAAAACAGAGTAACTGCTAAGAAAAAATAACAACACATTTAAACAACGGCATGAGTAACTCCACACAAAGCCAAGTAGTTAGGACGAATTCTTACTATCTCCTTTTCCCAGGCAACTGAAATTTTAGCAGTATGTTAATAGAAAAGGCCATCTGTTGCACATCTATTTTAACAATAAATTTCTAATGTATCAGTTGCAGAAGTAGGACTATTGGATGATCAAATAAATTATTTCTACTCTACATAATGTGATCATAATATAAATGCAACAAGGGGACTTTGAAGTGTGTTGAAACTTTCAGTTACAGAATTTTTTTTAATAGTATGGGAAAATTAAAGTAATAGTAAGTGTTAGCACAGAAAGAAAGCAGAGAATTTCAAAACAGTGAACATGAGCATCTTTTTTTTCCAGGTCTATTTACTGTGACATCCAAAAGCTGCTCACAAAACACCTCACATCTATTCTAACCTTAAGGTATGTAAAATCTAGTAAACTTATGTTTTCCATGAAGAAGATGATATTGTGCTAAAAGCTTCCCAGGGGAATACATCACACGCAACAGTCTGGAACGAGGAGGACATGCTAACTGACTGTTTAACATTCAAGCACAACCCATTCCAAATGAAAACTGCCAAATAACAGTAAGCATTACTTTGTCAACAGTAGTCAATGACAAAAACCCAGAGATGAGAAAACTACAGATTCTTCTTGAATTTGTGCTGTTTGGCCTGATCACCAAGAAACTGAAGGGAATCTACAGCTTCTTCAACAGAAAAAGTTAAGTGATGAGAGATTGTCTATTGCAGCTACTGTTCTTTGCTTCTACTTCTTCTTGTCACACCTCCTATGAACCATTGCTAACGTTCCCAGAAAAGCAACAGTTCCTACAGGGCAGTAACAAACAAATATTAATTTGGCATTAAACAAGAATATATTGTACGCTACTCTGCCAAACAGCAAGACGCATCAGCCAGTCATCATCATTGTAACTGGACATTCGGGAACGCGGCTTGAAAAATCAATTTTGAAATTAATGACAAGGCTTTTATCATCTACTTGGTAGTTTTAAGATGACTACTAGCATTTCTCAGTTTGAAACCATCACTCAGTTGTTATACTTATTTTAGCTTTTGTATGTGATGACCCAAGAAAACCATACAGAACCAGTCACATTCCCCTGCTTACAAGAAATCAGCAGGACCTGCTGCAGTTGGAAATGCCAGCCAACACAATTTAAAAAGAACTGCTCTATGCACAATGGAATTTAAGTAGTACGGTTTCCTGTCCCTCTCTGCTGTGGATTTTATCATGTTCAATAACATGGTTAAAACTCAGACAGTGGCCCTTCCCACACCGGTGGCAATGATTTGGGTTTCTCCTTACAACTTGAATTGTATTTTTATGAAACTTTATGGAAGCATGTCTTTGAGAGAGCTACCCCACAATGTCAGTACCTCTTTTGTCACATATCTCCTGCAGACAACACTGGTGGCAGAGAACATAAGGGTAACTGCAGCAAAATCAGGTGAGATGCTCAGATGCAGAGGGAACAGAAGCAAGAGTCTATGTGATACTGGTGTTACACAGCATCATTCAAACCACTACAAAACTATGGTCTGCAGTTATGGGATGCATATTTGAAGAAGAAAACTGACCAATTAATTTCTTGAGAAAAGAAAAAGTAGTTTGAGAAAAAAAGTCTTTGACAGAGGCTAAAAAAGCTCAATCCACACAGCTGATGGCTAAAATATAGGTCAATTATGTCTTATACATAGCTACTAGGAATGCAAATTTTGATAGCTGTCTATACGGCAAGAAAGACAATATTACACAGCAGCTAGAAGCTGAGTATAGAAAATTCATATCAGAAACGAAAATATTTTTTTAATGCTCATCTTTAATTGCTGAAACAATTAACCTTACAGTAGAATTACTTCACCACCACTAAATCAAAACTGCATGTCTAAATTCCTCTTCCAGTCAAAGCCTAGCTGATGGAGCAAGAAACAGAGACTACAGCCCATGACTTTCTCCCTTCAACTAAAATGGCCCTATTAACAGACTACACAGACATGCCACCTCTCACTTGCTTTTTCTGTGACCCTGTTAATGCTGTAGCTCGCTGCACAGGAGGTTCAGTTTAGCAGAAAGAGCAGAAATGTCCACCCCAAGCACAGCCTGTCTCCTGCGAGAACTGAAGAGGCAATTCTGCACAATCTGAAACTGAAAAGTTTTTGGCCTTCTATGTGCTGGGTCAATGCTCTAACAAAAACCATTGTTATGTTTCTCACCACATACCACATTTAATAACAAATAAATATACAATTACTAAAAAGTTAGTCTCTGAGTCTTTCCAAGATGTAGATGACTTCCAAAACCTTTAGCGGCTTTGGACCCTGAGTGGATGGAAGCAGCATCCTGTTCTCAGTCCCTAAGAACAAAAGAGAGCAAAAAATTTCTAAAACATGCCTGGTTCTCAGCATTTCGTCCATTATTCTTTATAGTCAAAGCTCTCAGCACTGTTTTGTTCTTCCCAATAATCCTTGTGTTTACTTATTTAAACTGGCACAGATGGATGAATTGTTCCTCGTAACAGAAGAAAAATAAGAGGATTAATGGAAAAAATCTTTTGTATTCGGTAGCAGAAATAATCCAAGTGCAAGCAAAGGCAGCTAGTTAACAGCAATTTTGTCTACTGCTTTTGTTATCTCTCAGAGTCAGCAGGTTTCTCTTGCCAACCAAAATTGGAACTACTTAATTTCAACACAGAAATATTTTCATAGGTGTCACCAATCATTCACAGTTAAAAATAATCAAATAGATACGCAGTATAAAACAATGGGTTTGTTTGTTTTAATTCTTTGCATTTCATTTAAATAAAGTACGTTTACTATACGCAATGTTTTACAATTAAAGAACTAGCAGATCATGGAGCCAGGTATTTAATAGTTTTGACAGATGTAATTACTTACAATAATTAACCGAAAACTTTGAAATCAGGAGATGAAATGTAAAAACCCCTCACAAGACACTATGTACAGGGCAAAAGACTAACATCTTACTTTATAACTATTTTGTATTACTTTTTTTTAAAAAAAATTATCTTCTTTTCAGACACTATCCCCTCCAGATCACACAAGTAATTTTTGAAGAAAAGGTGGCTTGACAAAGGATTAAAAAATACTTAGCTCAGTGAAACTGTCTTTTGTTTTTGCTTCCACACAGACTCAGTCATTTAAGAAGAAAACAACCTCTCCAAAGTGTAAAGAAACCTAATGCTTGCAATAATGATTCAATTTTAACCATCACGGGTAATCATATGCTCCTAATCATATATATGGATTAGTGTGATAGTAGAGGTGTACTCATTTATTCAAAGTCACTATTCCTATATAAAGGCCATATCTCTGAATATTTAAAAAACAAACCTGGATTTAAGAGACCATATGAGACAGCAAGGGGCCAAAAATACTGCAAAAAAAAAAATCAAACTTCTTTTACATTCAGTGGAAGCTGTACTACACTACACATAAATGCAGAAAAACCTGTCTGCCTGGGCCCTCCCCTAGTAGAGTTACTCTGTGGAAAAATCCATGAAGAGACCTTACTCTTGACTATGTAACGTTTCAAATTTGTTTCTAGAAGTTTCCCCAATGTGCCTTTAATTTTTGACCACTACTTTTATAATCCTAAGACAGAACTACATTTCTACTGTTAACAACTGACAGGATAAAATGAAATCAAAAAGGTGTTCGTAATACATATCCTGTTTTCTGCAAACACTGGGATGCAGACTTCATGATGAAAGAGTTCACAATCATAAGTATCATCACTGTGCAAACACCATTAATGATCACATCATCGCAGTTTGCATGGAACTTAAGACAACTAACAAATAAGAACTTGAAGGAGACTACAACCACAGATGCATAAAAAATTGCAGAAAAATAACACTTGCAATAAGTGATATTTAAGATGTGTTTGAATTAACCAGACTGCACAGGTTCTCTCAAACCTAACAAAGGAAAAAAGCAGTTTTAAAGACACAAATAGCCTGCAATTCAGCATATGCCTATGTATTTCTTGAAAAAATCCATTTGAAGTAGACTACAAGATAAAAATAAAACCTGACATACACAGGCACAATCCTATAGGCTACACACATTCAGTAAGGGAAATAAATAAAAAAAAAAGACAGCCCACTGACTTCCAAATAACAGAAAGTACAAGAAGGTGTATTATTATTTCTTCAGATGGAAATAAAAAATATGACAGAAATACTAAGAAATATTCAAAAAGAATTAGAACACTTTCTGAACGCTTAAAAAATAGTATTTTTGAAGAAGTTTGGGGGGTTTTGGTTTTGGCTTTTTTTTCTTCAGAAAAGTGTGACTCGGGAATAGTACACCAGGCTGCATACTGATCATTCAGATAATGCTAAAAAAACCAACATAGTGTTAAACAACACAACGCCAAAACCCTTGTGTCATGTTAGGAAATATACCAGAACTTCACCAACTGAAGGAGTACAAAGCCTTTATAAAGTTCTCATAGAATTATGTTTTTCTTCTTATGACATTTATGGAATCTTTTTATTTAAGAGGGAAAGAATACACAAAAGCAAAGTATAATTATCTTTAAAACACAATATTGAAGATTATAAACTGAAGCATAACACTGTTTTTTACACCACATTATGTTGGCTAGATACATGTACTAAAACCCAAAGGATCATAAAAGTTCCCCTAAGCAAACGCTATCAATCAGTAATATCATTTTAAAAGAAGCAATTCACTCATTTCACAATTCTTGGTAAGCTACTATAACTTACTTATTGTTGGTAGTTTTGTAGTAAGAAAGGCATATAACCACAGTGATTATTTCTATTATTTTTTCTTTAAATGTCTTTCAGTCACACATAAAAGCATTCTTTGTCTTTCAATATAAGCACCAAATTTATTCAAAGAAAAACCAGTGTCCATAATGTGAGAGAAAACTCTACCACCGTTTTCATTTTCTGTTCACTGTAAATATCTAACTCAACTTTGTTAAGCAAAATGAGTTGCCAAAAGATGTACTTCAAGCATAATTCCCTACACAGGCTTTTGAAAATGTGATTATATTCATTACCTGAAGAGTTCACAAAACTGCATCAGCTAATTCAGAATACTGGTGTATTTGAAAGGGATTTTCTTTAAGTATTTTAAATTTCTGAGAAATACAGTGAAGACTCATGACACAAATTTTTAATCTACACCTAGCTGCATTTCATAAAGAAAGCCATAACTTGTGGATACTCACCATAAACAAACTATAAACAACATAGGTAAGAAAAGGAACACTATCATAACTTTTTTATTCGCTTTCTACAAACTGTTTTAGTAAGACCTAGACCCAACTAAAACATAAAACATTTAGCTATTTAAAATCACTTATTTTGCATGCCAAAAAAGACACTGTTGCAATGAAATACAACCTAGGTACAGCAAAAATATAGTATTTACTATCAAAAAAACCTATAAGCCAACATTTAAAAGCAAATGCTTTTCTGTTGTCTTATAACTTAGCATGTCATAAAAATGTTTAGTAAAATTTGAATGGCTCACAGCGCACCTAATTCTACCAGCTGCAGCAAGAGGCCCCTGGTTTGATAGCAGGCTCACTAGCTCCTAAGCCCACCTGCCTAGGCAAGTTTTCTATGACAAAACATGTGTCATTTTCTTTGTTGCTCTTTCCTCTTTTTGTGGATAAAGGTATCCTCTGCACAGCTCCAAGAACTGTATTTCTGACTGCTGCATTTCCTTCCATTTGAATATGCTGACCTTTAGTTGCTACACGCTGCAAAAAATTTTCCGACTAATGCAAAATGCTACAGTGCTTATTGCAAGTAGCAACCACAAATGTGCAGCTTCAAAGCTCCAAAAGATGTAACAAAATAATTCTTGAAAAAAAATATGCTATGCATTTAATGGAAAGCGAATGGTCCTAATAATTGTCACAGAAAACTGGGGTTTTCATGCACTGACAGAGCCTATGTGGCTTTAAGTTCTCATTTCTAATCAGAACATTCAGCAATGACTCTCAAACTCAACTAACCTTAATTTCACTCCTAAAGCAAAAAAAGACAAGTATTTATACAATTTTAATACATATAAGCTACAAACAAAAATAATACATTCAACAAAAGATCTGTCACACACTAACCAGAGTGATGGGGATGTTCTATTTCCGATGCAGGTGCCTACTGACATTGCAGCCATTCACACCTTTCCCAACAGGGCAGCCTGTTCACTTTCCTTTACTACAAGCTTATTTTCCACTTTCTCCATGTTACTTTTCTTTTTAAATCCCAAATCCATTGAAAATATGCAAAGCAAGAATTTGTTATTAACAGTCAACAAAGAGTATTTTGGGACTTAAGTTAAAAAGTAATCATGTATAAAAACCAGTCATTCCTTAAATGCACTCATTCTTTAAATGTACTCATTCTTTAGACAACTCCAAAATACCAAATGGTTCATATAAACTAATACGAACTTTTTCCATCCTTTATGAATATATGTCATTTTATAGGGGAAAAAAAAATTAAAACTCCATCACAAAACCTTCATGTTAAATAATGGAAGCAGATATTTTCATTTCACGTTGGCCACTGAAACACCTCCAAGGCCATACCCAGAAGAAAAAATGATCTCCATTTACTACTCAGCTTACTGCGAGTAATATTACAGCAGCCTCTTGAGACCTCAAGGTGCATGGAGTTTCCTCTTTTTTTCTTTTAATGCATCTGTCAAAGTTTCCAAAGTACTGAATAATTTAGACCTAAACAGGCATCCTGGTGCATAGACTACACTCTCATATGGCTTCTTCAGAAAAAAAGTAACTAAAAGGACATTAAAGAAAAATCCCAGATCTTTTGCACTCAATCTGAGGGATTATTTGACTTCCGTCTTTCTAAAATCCTTCCTTTCCTTCAGTCCTTACAGGTATTAAACAGGAAAACCAGGTGGGAATGTGCTTAAGTATTTTACAGCAGCCAAAACCCTCCATGCTCTCCCCCTCCCTCTTCCTTCCCCCCCACCCCCAAGAGGAGGAATACAAAAACAATTAAGCTTACCACAATTACTAGATTCTTAAATGGGCAGCATGCAAAATATTCTGTTTATAAACTGAGGAAGAAGGACTACAATTATGGCTTTTATCTTTATAAACTCAGCAACAAAGAAGTCAATTAAAGTTGCAAGAGCTTTTATCAAATTAAATTAATCAACTGGGATTTATGTCACCTTATTTCAAAATTACTGACTTTCAAACATCTAAGCCTGAATCACACACTCTTAAGCTCTTCTGTAATCAAGACAAGTATGAACGACCACAGTGCAATTTATTTGACCTTTCTTCAAAGGATAGTAATAGCTCTCTCTAGCACTCGGGTATTTTTACAGCCAACTGCGAAAGAAGCTCTAAGAATCCTCTTTTTAGATGACAAAGTTAGGGAAAAGTATTCCACTAACACTGTCCAATATTGAATGCAGATACATTACTTTCAATAACTTACCCTCTACTGTTAGAGTACCCATTTTGGATTCCAAGAAATCAAACAGTGTGCTTGGTGCAGATGGTCTGGCATTTCCTAGCTCCTCTTCATCTTCAGGTCTTATTCGGCCTCGGCCCTTTCCTTTACCTGTAAAGTAAAGCAAAAGTTATTTGTGAGTGGGGAATGAAAAAATAAATTTTAAAAGTGTATAGATTTTTAAATTTGATTTCTGAATTATATTTTCTATCTTTAAAAAATTCTTTCATAGACAAAACAGATGCAGATATTCTCCATTTAAGGCTATTCAGATCTACGACTTCAAATTCCAAAAATCTGACAAGGCCATAATACACAAAGGCTTTTTTAAGTATTTGCTTTCAGGTTTGCAAAGCGTTCTAGCTTGCAGGAAAAAACCATGCAGATACACCCTTCCACAACTATGGTAATAATCCACCATACACAAACTCCTTTGCTCGTAAACACTGTTTTAAAGCATTTCATTGCAAGTTTTACCTCGAGGTGGTGGTCCCTGAATGGGTTTTTGTTTACTGCTGTTCAGAAGAAAATTTAATGCTGCCTCTAGGCTGTTACTGTTATCCATAAGTGCCTGTCTTGCTGCTTCTTTGCTGAAACCCATCTCTGTTATGTGTTTTAGAGCCTTTTCATCAACCTGAAATAAAAGTTACACAAAGAACTGATCATAAGATACAACACAGACTCTATAAAACCACCAGATTTTACTTTAATTTTTCATTATTTTTAACTGAAATATTTTATATTTCATTGTGATAAATATTTGAGTTTTTACATAAAATCTTCACATATGATCTTTCATGTGCAAACAACTTGCTAGTAGAGGGTGTTTTAATATTATGATGATGATGATTAATTCATCAGTTCTTAGTTCTAATATTATGTGGTTTCAAGCAAAATTTTCCCCTAGACTACCTCTTCCTCTGCTGTACACAGGAATAGTAAAACAGGCTAATATACTTTCTCTGAGATGAAAACTAAAAGGAATCTCACAAAGTAATACCAGTATAAAAACTAGCTATTTGTTCCTGTTTGAATGCTTTCATAACTTTTACAGACAATTATCTCAGTTATACACTCAGGTATACACTTCTTAAAACATGCAGAAAATGTAATTGCTAAAGGTTCTGTAGAAGAAAGCAAAGAAATACAAACAACTTCCTCAGGAAAACAAACTTTCTTCTTTTAAACGGTATAAAGCATGACGGCAAGAGGCAAAGCAGGAATCAGAGTAGTAATTACAGAAAATAACCTTACTTCTGCACTGTGCTTTAAAACACTGAAGCAAGAACTGCCTCTTTCAGTGCAGACAGACCTACATGCAGTAAACATGAAATGGGACTAGGCCCTCTGTTCTGCCTCATTCCACACCCAAACAAAACTATGCCAGTTATTAATCTACAGCAACAGTTGCAACCAAATACATTCTTAACTCAAGCCCCATAAATAACATTTTGCCTACAGGTTCCAAAATAGTTATATTGTGACCTTCCCCCCCCCAAAAAAAAAACCCAACAACAAACCAAAAACACAATGGAAAAACACCACCAACTCCCAAAAACACCCACAAAACCAAAAAACAACCAAACCCAACAGAGTCTAACCTCCAAGATATACAACCCCTTCTTTTTCCCACTGCTTAGAAGAACACGAAGTTTAATTGCTAGAATGAATTAAATTACAATCGTATGACAGTTGTATAGCAAATAACATTTAGCCCTTCCTGTTGAATTTTCTACAGACTTGTGATGTAATTTCTCCAATTACGATTTCTCCTGATGTTTTAATACATTCACTTTTTGTCTTAATTCCTGCTACACACTGTGCTCTGGGACAACAGACAGGAGAAGGTCTCCTTTTCGGGGCAGAGACACAAAATCAGTGCTTGTGGTTGCTATATCTATACAGAGGTACTTCAATACAGTAAGCCAGAATACGTAACAACTCAAGTAACTTTCCTAACTATGCTTAGCTATGCAAGAATTGCTGTAATGGTGCAAGGCACAACTTTGCAGCACTTGACTACAACTCCCACGTGCTCAGCAATGTTAACTCCAATGCTTTCACGTAGCCGCCTTCATTCCCAAACTCAACACCACTCTTAATTTAACTGTTCAAAAACTAAGTAAAGGAATAGCAATTTAAAAGGTCTTTGAAGATCAATAGGGCAGAAATATGACCTCAGCGTCTACAGCAAATCATCATCCCACTTGAGTCTGACTTCAAGTTGCCTAACTAACGTCTTATTTTTAATAGGCCATTCTCGTAGATTCTTCTGTATGGCAACAAGGGTCCAACTGAGAGTACTTGCTCAGCAAATCTGCTTCACTCATCTTTGTAGGTATGCAGCTGGTTTGGATGAGAACCTCTAGCCATTACTCCTGCTCCACCTCCTTTCAATGGTGGAAATTCTGTGCATGACAGCTACATTCAAAGACCAGTAGGAACTGAAGACTCATAGATACAGTACCTGTACTCTCAGCTATGGATTAAAAAAAAATCTTGGATAGGTCACAAATGGAGACCCAAGGGAATGGCGACTTCCCAGATACAAAGACTGTTTGTGAAAAAAGGTAGCATCCTAAGTATCTTTGGGTGTCAAAAACTCTCTCTTCAACTTCATTTACACAGCACAAAACTTGTTTCTCCTATACAAAACTGGAAAGGCAAAGAAAACTGTAGGAAATATCCTACAAGGATTATTAAGAGAGGAGGATGATTGACCTCCACAATCTATTGTCTGCCTATGAATAAAAAGAGAAAAATCACATCTTTGTTTCTTGTTTTGTAGGTATAGCGCTTCAGGTTTCTTGGAAGGTAACACACCAAATGGATTACAAACATTTAACTGTTTCCAAATACAGACACAAGTCAACAATATACATGAAAGTCAACATCAAACCTATTTGATGTCACAATTCTAAAATGACAAAGTAAGTTATCCATTGCTTTAAGATCTTAAAATCATTAGTTTGAAGACAGCTTTCTGTACAGGCTTGGTGGGTTCACATTTGCTTCTTTTAAACAGCACCTAGGTATGTTAAATGACTTAATACTAAGTTTTGATAAATTGAAAGTATTACCATTTTATATCAGTAATATAAGACATTACTTACAATGTAACACAAACTTCTTGCAACTCATAGAAAAAACAAAAGATAATACTTTAAACAACTAATTTAAATGGGGAGGGGGGAGGGGGGCACGGTGTTGCTGTTGGCATTTTTATCTGTTTGGTTGTTGGGTTTTTAAATCTATTTAGGTTGAGACACAGCTGTCAAGAATGTACCGGGCAGAGGGATAACTAAATGACCTCTTGAGGCCCTTTCAGGCTGTGTTTCTACAATTCTATATTGACATTTCTGAGCACAGTGCTGAAGGCAGCACTGCTGGAGGTTCTCCTTGCTGTGAGATGACAACAGACACTATTAGGACAGAATTGTAACAGGCAGTTACTGTTCCTAAATATCTTTTCTTCTCATTCTTAAACCTTCGTTAAAGGTAAATAAGATGAAAAATATTCAACAATAAATTATATTTATAATTAATATTTTAATACTGGTTCACTGAATTACTATATTGTTGTGATAGCTCTTTCAGTCTTTCATCATTCAAATCAGAATCATTGTTATTACATACTTGGAAATTCCTCTCCAGAGTTGTTCTTGATAAAAATATTTCCTCCATCATAAACTTTTAGATTACTGAAGTAATCAAAACAATCATCAATAACTTCTCATTTTATACCCACCTAATTCAATGCAGTGATCCCAAAGAACACTTCTCAGTAAGTATAAAGTTAAGAAATACATTGGAAGGTGATATTTCGGGTTAAGGGGAAAAATTCAGATTCTCTAATGGTAACCTGCCTTACTCAAAAGGGAACAGTACTTGTTACCATGTAAGCATGACATTCTCATGTCACAACAACAGTATTTCTACTTGGTCGTTTTAAGTGTCAGAGCACCACTTGGTTTTCTTGATGTCAAAGCAACAGTTGAAAACAGATTCTTAAAATAAATATTAAATTAATTCAGAAGAAAAGCTACATTAAAATTAATTAATAAATCACAGAATGGTGTGGGCTGGAAGGGACCTTAAAGACCATCTGGTTCCAACCCCACTGCCATGGGCAAGGACACCTTCCACTACAGCAGGTTGCTCAAAACCCCACCCAGCCTGGCCATGAACATGTCCAGGGATGGGGCACCCACAGCTTCTCTGGGCAACCTGTTCCAGTGCCTCATCACCCTCACAATAAAGAATTTCTTCCTAATACCTAATCTAAATCTACCCTCTTTCAGTTTAAAACTATTACCCCTTGTCCTATCACTAATATTCCCTGGTAAAAAGTCCCTCTCCAGCTTTCTTGTAGAGCTCCTTTAGGTACTGGCAGGCTGCTACAAGGTCTTCCCAGAGCCTTCTCTTCTCCAGGCTGAACAACCCCAACTGTCTCAGCCTGTCTTGATAGGAGAGGTGTTCCAGCCCTCTGATCATCTCTGTGGCCCTCCTCTGGGCTCACTCCAACAGGTTCATATCCTTGTTATGCTGGGGGCTCCAGAGCTGAACACAGTACTCCAGGTGGGGTCTCATAAGAGTAGAGTAGAGGGGGAGAACCACCTCCTTCGATCTGCTGGGCCACACTTCTGATGCAGCCCAGGATATGGCTGGTTTTCTAGACTGCAAATGCACGTTGCCAGGTCATATTGAGGTTTTTGTCCACCAGCAACCCCAAGTCCTTCCTCCCCAGGGTCACTCCCAATCCATTCTCCATCCAGCCTGTACTGATAGTGGGTGTTGTCCCAACCCACATGCAGGACCTTGCACTTGGCCTTCTTGAACTTCATGAGGTTCACTTGGGCCTAGCTCTCTCAAGGTCTCTCTGGACAGCCTTCCTTCCTTCCAGCATGTCAACCACACCACACAGCTTGGTGTCACTGGAAAACTTGCTGAGGGTGTACTCCATCCCACTGTCCATGTCACTAACAAAGATGCTGAACAGCACCAGATCCAGTACAGACCCCTGAGAAGCGCCACTCGTCACCAGTCTCCACTTGGACATTGAGCTGTTGACCACAAGTCTTTCAGTGTGACCATCCAGCCAATTCCTTATCCATCAGGTAGTCCACCGACTGAATCCATGTCTCTCCAGTTTCAAGACAAGGACATCATGTGGGTCAGAGTCAAATGTTTTGCACTAGTCAAGGTAGATGACATCAGCTGCTGTTCCCTCATCCACTAACACTGTAACCCCGCTGTAGAACTCCACCAAATTGTCAGGCATGATGTGCCCTTAGTGAAGCCATGCTGGCTGTCACCAATCACCTCCTCATTTTCCATGTGCCTTAAAATAGCGTCCAGGAGAATCTGCTCCATGATCTTACCAGGCACCAAGCTGAGACTGACCAGCCTGTAGATTTTCGGGTTTTCCTTATTTCCCTTTTTAAAAAATGAGGATTATGTTTCTCCTTTTCCAGTCCATGGCAACTTCACTGGACTGCTACAGCTTCTCAGGTATGAGGGACAGTGGCTTAGCCACTTCATCCACCAGTTCCCTCTGGACCCTCTGAATCCATTTCACCAGGTCTCATGGATTTGTGCGGCTTCAGTTTCCTTAGTTGGTCTTGAACCAGATCTTCTCCTACATTGGGCAGTTCTTCACTCTCCTAGTCCTTGCCTTTTCTTTCCGTGACTTGGGCAGTGTGGCTGGAACACTTACCAGTGAAGACTTTGGCAAAAAAAGTCATCAAGTACCTCAGCCTTCTTCATATCCCAGGTAACCAGATACCCCATTTCCTTCTGGAGAGGGCCCACATTCTTTCTGCTCTTGCTTTTATCACCAACATACCTACAGAAGCTTTCCTTGTTGACTTTGATGTCCCTAGCCAGATTTAATTCCATCAGGGCTTTAGCTTTCCTAACCCGATCCCTGGATGCTGAGACAGTTTCTCTGTATTCCCCCCAGACTACCTGCCCTTGGTTTCTGCTCTCTGTAGGCTTCCTATTTGTGTGGAACTCCTTGTGCAACCATGCAGGCCTCCTGGCTTTTTTGCACAACTTTGCTGGAACACACTGCTGCTGAACACAGAAGAGGTGATCCATGAATATTAACCAGCTTTTTGGGCACTTCTTCCCTCCACGGCTCTATCCCATGGTATTCTATCAAGCAGATCCCTGAAGAGGCCAAAGTCTGCTCTCCAGAATTCCAGATAGCAATCTTGTTGCACACCCTCCTCACTGCCCTAAGGATCCTGAAGTCCACCATTTTGTGGTCACTGCACCCAAGGCTGCTCTTAAGCTTCACATTCCCCACCAGCCCCTCCCCGCTGGTCACAGGGTCCAGCGTGGCACCTCTATCACTTGGAGGAGGAGGTTATTGCCAAATCATTCCAAGAACCTCCTAGATTGCCTATGCCCTGCTGTGTTGTCCCTCCAACAGATATCAAGGTGGTTCAAACCCCCCATTAACATGCAAGACTGTTGAGCTTATCTAAACAAGAAAATAAAACTATACTGTTATGTCCTGTTCCACACACACTACTACTTTTCTTTTGCAAGTACTTGGTTTTAGAACTTACTAGGTAAGACATCAATTTATTATTACTTGATTTTTTTTTTTACAAAAAATCACATTGAAACTCATATATAACTCAGTAAAGTATAAAAATACCTTAAGTATTCCAAACAGACTTCAAACTAAATTGAAAGGTCAGGGCCTCTTGGTTTTATTTTTGTTACATTTGTTTTTTGTTTCTTAACAGTACATGTTTAAGGTTCCATTTAAGTCTTCCACCTTACCAGTTCTCGGTAGACACCTTCATTCTTTCCCTCAGGTTTTGTTATCTTCTCTTTCTGGAACAGTTCCCTGTTTCGATTCCCTCCAGCACTCACACTGAGATTACTTCTGCTACTACCACCACCTCCTCCAAATGTCTTAGTCTTCAGAGAAGCACAGAAAAAAAAAAACATTTCAGTAAACAGAAATTATGAAAATAAGCCTTAATATTTAGCTAGTAGCAAAAGTGCAGTAAATTTGATGCAGTGATATTTTTATGATTATACTTGCATCAACAAATAAAGGACTAATTTACACATACAAAAAAGATTAATTTATTAGGTAGGTATTTTTTCCCCCTATGCCCAAATGAGGCTGTAAAAAGGGTATATAATTCTAGTTTTTATGACTTCCCAAGCAAACCTTGGGAAAAATAAACTAAAAAGAAAACCAAGGAAGGGCATAAAACCCTGACATGTTAGAACTGAACTTCCTAGGTATTCGTTCTGACTGAATGCAGGGAATCATGAGGTTTTGAGAACTGAAAAAAAGCAGTTGAAAATCGATAACCTGTATTTATTACTTAACTCTCTTTAGCTAAATTGTAAAAAACACTTTTTTTAATACTTGCACCAAATAAAAATCGTATCTACAATAAAACATTTAATATACATTTATTAGCTTTATTAAAATAAGAACATACTCATCAATCCAAAGGACACAGTTTGATTCCTCTTTTTAAAGATATATGTAGAATTATAAGAATGCAAACATCAGAAAGCGCTTGTCATTTAAGAAATACTTAAGAAGAAAAGATCAATCACAGTAAGTAAAATGCTGTAACACATGCATTCTAACCTCCTTGCTCTTTGCTACTTCTGCAATAGCAGCTGTTCTCTGCTTTTCAAATTCATCATTGTCCACAACAGTTTTTACAGTATTTGTCATTTGCAGAGTCTTTCTGCGATCAAGCTCTCTACTGTCCACTTGCACATGAGATGCGCATTTCTGAAAAAGCAAAAGAAAGTTTGAATTCACTCTTCTGCCTACCCTCAATTGAAAAAAAAAAAAGGATTACTCTATTACAGTAGCACAACTTTATCTAAAGAACATGATAATAAAAGCATACACCTAGGACATCTAACATGCCTTAGCGGAAAGCACACTCCTCAGGTCCAATAGAAAGGCCAAAAAGAATGACTAATGTTTTAAGCTTAGTTCATGGTGTAGCTCATATAATTCTTGTAAATAGCTTCAGCATTTAAGGAAGGACTATGTTACTGTCTACAAGATCTGACCAAAGAATCAAAGGCTCCACATACTAAATAAATTTTAATTTGAAATTGAGAGGAAAAATGTTAAATTTTTAAATAAAATAGCAAATTGACAAGGACCGACATTTTTTTTCAACAGGCACATTTTTTAGATCCAAGTCATCATGACCTAAGATGTATTGATAGTCTTTATCTACCTGGAACCAGGTCCCCTAGATAACATGATACAGGGTATTTTTGCAAAATAGCAGAAAGAGAAGTACACTGTACCTGTCCAAAAGGTACAAAAGGGGGAGGGCCACCTTCTGTCCCAATGTTACTCCTATTGTGTTTTGCTAAGCTCTGTAAAAGAAAGTTGTTGATTCACAAATTGCAAGATAAACATTTTCAGCATAAAAAATAAGGATATACTGGAAAACCTGGAGCACTTAAGGATAATGCTGGATGAGGGGCAGGGAAACAAAGAAAATAATGAAAATTTGCAAAGTCACATACGCAACACATACAGCAAGTGCAGAAAAACCAGCTATATACCAAAATCTACACTAACAGAACAAAGGGGCACACAAATAGGCATCAGATGTTCCTTTACACAGTGCCCAGTGAACTTGCTGCCACTAGCCATTGTAAAAGGCATAGTTCCAGCATGTTTAAAAAGAGATTGGACCAATTCAGCCTAGAGAAGGCTCAGTGGGATCTTGCCAATCTACACAAATACCTGAAGAGAGACTGTAAAGAAGATGGAGTCAGACCCTTTCCACTGGTGCCCACTGACAGGACAAGAAACCATTGGCACAAACTGAAACACAGGAGGCTCCTTCTGAACATTAGAAAAACTTTTTTAACCATGAGGGTGACTAAGTGCTGGCACAGGTTGCCCAGGGAGGTTGTGGACTCCCCATCCCTGGAGATATTCAAAAGCTGCCTGGACACTGGCCTGGGTAACAGGCTCTAGGTGGCCCTGCTTGAGCAGGGAGGGTCGGACTAGATGACCACAGAGGTTCCTTCCAACCTCAACCATTCTGTGAAATTCATGAATTCATGCATAAGCAAATACTGAAAGGATTAGTCAGGATTGTATCCCCTGATAAAGCATAATACAACAATTCTGGATGCCAAGGCTGTACAAGAGCTCGGGCTGTGTGCTATCCTTAAAAATCATGTCTTTTTGACACTGTTGGAAACAAAATGCTGTGCCACTAGGAGATTTCCCCTATGGCTTTATGAGAAATACAGTACCTGTGCTAAATTGATCAGCAGATCTTTGAATCTCAAAGAACATAACAATAAACATAACAATTACTGATACATAAGAGCTACAGATGTCTCGAAACTCTTAGCCACAATCAGGTAATTGGTAACATAGGCCTGAAAATAAAGCATTCACAATACAAATTACTAGTTGCCAACAGTAAAAAAAAAAAAAAAGAAAAAAAACAAACCACAAAACAGGAAAACCCAAAAAACTCCATTAAAATATCTGTTCATAGTTGATACACTTTTTCTTTCTTTACAAACTGTAGCAACAGCAGCAACCTGCAAGAGTGAAATTCACTGAAATCAATATATTGGTTATTTTGTATTACACAAATATTTTGTTTCAAAAGTGGAAAAAGGAAGAACAGGGTTCTTAATGCTTCAAAATTGCATTCCGTATAATGCATCTCTTTTATTGGGTTCTTAATGCTTCAAAATTGCATTCCGTATAATGCATCTCTTTTATCATCTTCATTTCTTGTTGTCCCTTCCTTGCCCACTAGGATACGCATGCATGATTATATACATCATTTACTACACCCCATCAGCAGAGAAAGTTTCAATTACTTAAGACTCTATTTAACCATTTACCTATATATTTATTATCCTGATGTAAAATTGATTTAATTCCATCAGGTGAGAGCTGTAGTATAAATGTGAATATGCTTTAACCCAATATTTTAAGAAATTCTCACATAGTATGGGAGATTAATTTGGCTAATCAATACCCAAATCAAAACTTCTGGTCCACTTTTTGTAAGTTAACTACTTCCATTCAGGAACCAAAGGCCATTTTCTATATTAGTTATGGCTCCTTTCAAGGGTGAAGAAAAAAAATAATCATAAATCATAAAAAAATTCTGCTTTAGTTTCAATCACATCACTTGAAGTGCTGCCTTAGAATTATGAGCTAACCAAGGGCTGACCACTGTAGCACACTCATAACCTTCTGTAATCTATTAAATGAAGCAGCAGGGTTCAACAGTGATTTCATGGCGAAGCCGCTTCGCTGACCCAAGGTAGGCATGCTAGGTCCAATAAACCCTACTACACTTTTTGTTTTGTTTGGATCTAGAGAAATGTAGGCAACTCTGGAATAAACTCCAGCACTGAATCAAATTATAATAAAAATATTTATAAGATAGCCTAAGAACTCAAACATTTGATCATCGTTAATTCCTCATGTCCTACAATCAGGGAGAACATGTTTAAGTTTAAGGTCAACCTTTATTTCTTTTCTTTCCCAAATCAGAATGAAGGAAACACATACAAGAAAAAGACTGTTTCAAACTACTGCTCAAACATGTAATTTGACAAATAGCTAAAAAGCATTTAAGAACACACTCCATATTTACTAACATTTAGCTGTTTTTGAATCATATATTTGAATCATCAAATAACAATCTATTGCATAAAATTGTTATCCAAAATGAAAGAACTCTGCCTAATAGTAAAAAACAGCCTTGACACCTTCCTCTCAGGTAGCCAGCTGAGAAGTGAGAACAACTGTTCTGGAAATTAAATTTCACTTTGCACCAAATAACAAGCAAACTGGCAACAGTATTTTTTTAACCTTATGGTTAAATTTGCCCATAGCACAGCAGCAGCAGCTACCACTTAGAATAAACTCTTTTAAAATACATTTAGCATGTCTTTCCCTTTCTGCTGTATTTCGATTGTGACATTAAAAAATTTTCCGAGGGACTCTCTTAAGATACAAAGGCTTACAATAGGAGACTGAACTTATAGATATTATATACTGTTATACCCTCAGACTTTCTAATATGAATTTTGAAGTATACATAAACTACCCCCTTTTCCCACAAGGCAAACTCAGTATTTAGCCTCACCTTCACTAAAATTGAAGAATCATTAAGTATACTAGAGAACTTTACTTTCAGATAAAATGTGATTTCACGGATTATGCATTTTTAAAATATAAAAGCCTACCAGTCTCCCCAATCATCTCAGCAAAATTTCCTTCAACCTTCACTTTACATATGACCTCCTATTCTGATTAATAGCAATACAAAGTACTCTTCCTTCATAAGAAGGGTGCCAGCAACCTCTTGCAGATATGGATCCTCACTGACTTAAATTCTTACCGACTAAAACACCAATCACCACCAGAAAACTATGAAAGACAAGTTATTTGGAACTATATTCGCACCTAAAGAAATCCATGACATATTTCCTTATATTTCCAAATAATCTAGAAGATCACACAGGAACATTCTCATTAACTCCTTATTTATTGACCATCACTTAAACAGCGACACTTAAAAAAATCGAAATTTCTAGGCAAGAACTAGCTTATGGTAAAATTGAATGCTACAAGGAATACCACATTCATTCCACATGCAGTGTAATAATATCACATTCATTCCACATGCACTATATTTTAGCGTGAGTCTCCCATTACTAAAACTTGATTCTTCCCAAAAGCAAATTTCAAATGTCATTCTGAATGGAACAAAACGGTAAGGTAATGCAACTACACAACTAGAAGCTGACAGGTAGGTGCAAGGGTAATAATTTAAGACTGGATAAACAACTTCAATTCTAAAGTTTTGCAATACTATTTGACTTTATAGCACTAACTTTTTTACTAAAAGACATTTATTTCATCACCTACACAAGAAGCCCAATTAACACTTCTCAGACACTGTAGTGGAGAGAAAAAAACCTGGCTTCAAAACAAGTAATTTCAAGTAGTCACCCAAATACAATTTTTCTTTATTTTTATGCTACCACAGTTTAGCATTTCATTTAAGCTTCAGTGGCAAGATTAAACAAGGAGTGGCAATGTCCTAAGTTAAATATCATCAAGAGTTGACAGTCTTGCTTATTTGTCAACCGTTTGCCTCTGTAAAGCTTTCTGAACAAGACAGAAACATAGAGTTCATAAGGAAACTGCTATGAAAGTAGCACTTCACTTCTATAGATTTGTTTGAGCCCTATATGCCTAGCTGTCAGTCTGGATATAGAACTTGAACTACGATTTCCAGTGGTCACAGTTCACCTGTCCAAACTGATTTCTTGTCACCCACAAGTTTTCTGACACAGCCACATTCATGCTGGGAACCTGACCATGTGCCGTCAGCTGGGCAACGAGAAAAAGAAAACAATACTCTGGCAAATTGCAAGATGGAACCAGAGAATTGAGCAGATAGCAATAAGCAATAGTTACCTTTCTATACTTAATGTTACCAGAGTAAATCAGTGAAAATTTACTTACCTCTCTTTTAAACATTACATAAAGCCAACAGAACTGGCTAACAAGTGCTGAGAGTTGCTGTAGTCAGCAGCACTCCAATGTTATTAAATTATTTGCTTTCTTGTAAAGAACATGTTTCAAATTATTTCTTGACATTGACCTCAAAAACAAATTAATATGTATAAAGTAGCATTCATTTATTGAAGACTGGAAAGAACAAAAATGAGGACTGTCCAAATTATCACCAAGAAAGCTAACTGATTCTACTGACCCTTCCCTTACAAATTATATGTCATCCTTCAGGACACATTAGTTCTATGTGTGTCTCTCCTGTCCCCATCAATCTCAAAACTTAAGTGTTTTTTGACTGGAGAGAGAACTCACAAGACTTAAAAACCAATAAAATGGGATGTTTCTGCTGTTGGCCCCAGAAACTTCTTTTTAATCAGACAGCTTCACTTAAAACCAGGAATGTTTTTTAAAAAGTATTTTCAACTACAAAAGAACGAAAAGGATGCCAGAATCTAATAGAATGGACACTGTGTAACCCAAATGTTCAAACAGATTTTGGGCCAGTTTGCTCAAATTTGTAAGATGCAAACAAACACCAAAGATGGCTAGCCGTAACAAAAGCAACTTTGCCAAACTCAGCATCACCAACAATAAAAGTAGTACTTTACACAGAAATGACCATCATGTTCATAAGCAGCTACTCTGTTCTGGAGATGCAGATGTAAAAATAGAGAGATATGTTTGGTAGTAGTAGTGAGAGTTCATCTGACAAGTATTTAGGATTGATGGCAGCAGGGTCAAAACTTCCTGCCCTAGGAATTTGTGAGGAAATGTATGGAAAAGTCTTCCTGCAGCAACTTTTGTTCTATTGAAACAGGAACCAAGCTAAAACAGAGCAAAGATGTTTAGAAGTATTTATAGCTTTTTGAAAGATTTTATACCCTCCAATTTGTCTTTCTAATCACAAATTTACCTAAAGAACTGATAAAATCTGCAATACAGAATTCATACTTAAGGTTAACAACTTCAATGCTTTCCACACACTAACTGGTTTTTTTTTGCCTCAAAAATACAGAGCCTGCAGATGGTAATAGTAAAAGGCATCACACCATATTTTGGTACTGAACATACTGTTTAGGAAAGCAACCACCCATGACTGTAATAAAATAAATTTTATACATTTGATTAATGTTTTCAGTCCCTGCAGACTATGAAATCAATCAGTTCCCACGGAGGGCCACTTATCATTTCCTCATTTGCAACACTATACATAAGGCCTAATTTACATATATTTGGCTGCATCCCTAAAACTATTGGGACAGTGAAGTTCCAAAAGCTCATCATATGAAAATTCACAGTCAACACATTAAGGTTGATATCATTAAATGTAATATGCATCCTGCAAGACAAGCATTTCCAGTGGTGTTACCTCACCCTTTGTAATTCCCACTTTTCTATCAGATGCTCCACTTCACCTCCAAGAACTGCTGTGTTACTGTCATCCAACAGCAAGAATCCATTTCTCACTTCAACTATTCCTGAAAGCTTAACTTTTGTTCCAGGTGGAGTGTTCAGGCTAGAAGCAGAAACAAAGCCAAATGTTTCAAATACAGTTATTAATATTCTGCTACCAAAAACATACAGAAGTCTCTCATACTTCCAACATTGTCATATTTTATAATAAAAAATAAGCATCAAAAACCTTTGCAATAATTCCTTCAGTATGCACAGTACTTTTCAATAGCTTTATTGGAATACTTCCTACTCATCACACAAAAATGCCATATTGCAAATTAGATTCTAACAGAGATTAATGTTTGCAAATTGTCTGTTTGGTTAAAATCCAATTTAACAATACCAAATGAAGGATATGACTAGTTTAGACTAACAGAAGATATCTCAAAGCTAGTTGTCTACGAGTAAATTCCTCATCCTAGGTTGTATTTATAGTTAATAAATAGAGGATCTCCAGACGGTTAATGATCTCATTTGTTTTAGCTGTTTAACTCAGAAGAAAACAAAGAGCTGTTAGAAAAGAAGCTTTCTATACATTACTAACAGCCAGGACTGTACCACAATAAATACAAAAAGTATGCATCTTGCAGTGCTGCTTATCTCATTACTCTATCATTTTAAAACATATGGATGCTCTCTGTGGTCACCTCCCAAAAGGAGGTGCCTTGCCTTCTTGTCATGTGAATCTAACCAGTGAAAAACAACAGCAGATGCATAAAAGAATCACACATCTCCAACCCATAATTGGAAGGTAAGACAAGCAGCACAATCTGGAAACTGATTGTTCTTGTGAGAAACAGGACACAGTCAGATGTAACCTTTCAACTGAGACACAATGAGCTCTTTAAAATATGCTAAATCTGTTGTTGGAATCACAGGACCATACCACATGGTGAGGAACATTCACAATGGAGTAAGCCAATTTCAGCACCAGTGGCATTAACCTTAGCAATATTAATGGCTTTTCACTATTGTTCTGATAAAAGCAAAGAAAATGAGATTGTAAAAATTAGACAAGACAAGAAATATAGAAAAAATGAAAATTGTGCAAAGGAGGGGTAGGGTAAATGAAAACCCTAACCATTAAGAACTTTCCATTGAAAAGAAAACTTCAGGGTTTATTTATTTAAAGAAACACTATGTACTGAAACAGCGTATTATTCCATGTTAACAGTCTAACTTCAAACCTGAAATAACCACACACAGCAGAAATTAAATTTCTGTACAACATTACTTGAAAAGAGCTCACACCATTACTAGAGTGATGAGTTCTCTGACTTGTTTGAAATTTTATCTAAAACCTTTTAAATTATGTCTCCTTCTGGGTTTTGTTCTTTATTTTGTGATCTAGAATCTACTTACACAGGAGCCTGTTTGCTCTTCTCTTTATATTCACATTGGAATATGATATTCCAAGTTCTGCTGGCTGAAGCTAAAATTAAAGTATCATTAAGTGTTCTACCTTTTAAGACAGCACCACACTAAACTGCAAGCTGGCTCCTGCTGAGAAGGAGCATTTTAATAGTAAAATATGATATTAAAAAATGAAGTGTATATCTGTATCTAACTGTTGCAGCTAGCAGAGAGAGGAAGATTATTTTTTTTTTTTTACATTGTCATCTGAACTAAAGCAAAGTGCACCATGACTCCAGAGACTAAACACTATAAAGAGAATTTTCAGCACCTTCATAACCAAACACACAAAAAATCCCCATCCTCAACAGTAATTAGTGCTCTTGGTCTTCACTTTTAATTGAAGAAATATTTACTAATTCAACCCAAGTTAAAGCTTTGCCCATGGTAAAGCAGCACTAGTTGCACTAACTTAGGTATGTCAGATCTGTGACGTTCCTGCTACCAAAGTCAGGCAAAAGCTCTGCTACTCCTAAAAACTGGGAATTTGGGTCAAGTCTGCACACACTGAAAATGCTGCAAGCTGTGTCAACACAGACTCAGCAGATAGCTGCAAAAATCCACTTTCTTCCATTATGTACTTCAGCATACACGGTATTGTATATTACATTCATATACACCTTTGCATGCTGAATTCAAGGTCCTCCTTTATGTACAGAATTTGAGAAGGAAGCTTGTTTTGCCGAGCAATTTTTTCCAGATATCACTAAGACACTTTCATTATTTAAAGGACATTTAAGTATCACAGTAAAATTTGAAAAGAAACGTTTTTCACCTTATTTTTGACATGCTACTGTATTCTATAGCTGTGCAGCTTGTGTGTCCGTCAGTCATCTGTAAACGTAACATTCTGGGAGCAGCCTGAGATTCTTCATTATCCTTTGGTGCAGCAACATTGCGTATTTTCTGTATTTGCAGAACACATGGCCCTTCCAGCTACATATGCAAAGCAGAAAAGACAAAACTGTTAACACCATTAAGCAAACACACTGTAATACCTAGACACACTAACAGATGCCCCCAGGCAAAGAGAAGTGTAATTTGATCAGGCAGTCATGTCCAATATCTATTACTCATACACTATATATTCTAAAGCATAACAAAACCAGCTTTTTTAGAGACACAGTTGTGATACTTCATACATCTCTGCAATACCAATTATGGAAAAAAGTTAATGAAGCTGGGGCAAAACAAACCAACCCACAAATATTATCACTTCCAACATACTATGCAGTTCCAGTAAGATTTCACATGCTGTACCACACTGTCTCATTGACAAAACGTTCTAAAGAAAGAAAAAAAAATAGGCCTGAAGACTGGTTGCATCAAGCATACATTTCAAGTACAATCTCTTTGTAAACACTAAGTAGAAACACAGCTTCTTCAGAGGTGCAATCAGAACGTAAGAACCTCAAGGGACGTCACCTAAAAATGCAGCATGCTCCACTTTACACACCACAGTTTATGTTGAGAAAAAAAAAACCCCACAACACAAAAAAAAAGCCAAAATGAACTGACCAATCCACTTCACATTTCAGTTATAGCTGAGTACAAAGTAATTCTAATCCCCATGAGAAACAAAAATGAATAATCTGTTACTGCTCAAGTGATTTCCAGTACTGAAGAGACAGCAGAAAAGATGAAAAAGTGCACATTTCATCAGCTTCTTCCCTTTGAGAAACAGAGCAGGTAGCCCAGAATAACGCTAAATGAGAGCAGATAACCAGGAGGTAAACATACATAAAGAAGAAAGAAATTAGTAAAGGAACAGAAGCAGTGAAACTAGAAAAATCAGAAGATAAGGAAACAGAAACTTTATTTAGGATGAGAACAAAAGAAAAAGGAAAATACTTTGGAATATCAACAAAGCATGAAATTGTACTAGGAGGAGGAAGAAAACAGTCACTAAAAGGAGCAAAAGCAGCATCCTACAAAGGTCACTTCTTACATGGTTTTGTGATCTTGAGACAATAGCCAGTAATATAAGCTAAATTTTCTGATTTTCCTATTCTTGACACTTTCAAGTAAATTTAAAATTTGAAGGCACCTGCATTGTCTATGACTTCAAATCAAACCATGGAAAATACAGTATTGGGATGGAGGATTACTCAAAAGCTGAAGAACTCCTTTATTTGGAATCTACTGAAAATTGAAGCTTTCTTATCTTTTTCCTTCAATCCTGAATGTTCGAAGAAAAGAGCATAAATAAGAACAGCAGTATTTTTAGTAAATGCTGACTGAACATTATTTCTTTCAATAACAATTAAAAGACCAGTTCTGTTTCTCATACACATTGAAATTTTTTCCCCTTTATTTCAACACAAGCAAAACCAGATAAACTAAAGTATACTATGAAAACAAGTTTCCCTCCTCTATCAATTAACTACAGCAAAGCCACCACACAAAAAAATTCCCTTTAAATTTTTGTATGGAAAGGTTCTTTCTGTAGTAGTGAATGAACCACAATGCCACGCTCACTAGTTGCTTCAACAAAAATTTATGCTTGTCATAAATTAACACTAATAGTTTTTAACATTATACAATGTCTTCAAAGATGAAGAAACACTAGGCAACTAAGAAGCATTTCTAGTTAACCAAACTAGGTTTGTCAGCCAGCTGAATAGTAGCTTTACTACAGTGGCAATTTCTTTCACAAATGTTGAGCAGGTTCTAGTTCTGGGTACTTGCTTTTGGTTTTAAACAATTGTTTGGTAGATCCCTTAAAATCTGGACTGCAAAGATACGCAGGCTAGGCTAACTATGAACATACAAGCCAGTACGTTCAGGGCTTTTTGTCTGCAGCGTCAAACATGCACTACAATAAAGCAGAGCTGTGCATGCGTTGAGCTTGGACAGTAGTTTCTGCTTCCTTAACACAGAAAATTACATGTCACTTCGGAAAATAGGTGTAAAAGAAGAATGAAAGTGTGTAGTTTCCTCAAACGTACCACATTAACACAACTATTTTTATAGACTTAATCAAGACGTTAGAGCATCAACGTCCCCCAGTTCCAATTCAGCTCATTTCCCCTCTCACCACATAAAATGAGCACATAGTGACACCATAAACAGGAGTCAGTCTTCCTGCAGGAGGAGGACAACCATCACTGGATTCCAAGTGAATCCAGAAGGCCTATGCCAGTCCTCCTTGTGTGGACTATTTTAAAGCACCATTGTGAGAATCATGGCAGGAAAAAAAAATATAAATTAACAAACAAAAATCAGATCAGTTATGGTCAACAGGTAAACTTACACATTTAATCAGAGTCAGCCAATCTGAAACTTCTTCAGCAGTCAGGTGCTGAATGTCATATAGAGAATGGTGAGGCAAATTTCTAGTAAATTACCAAGTATCTTAAGTAGTAAGGCTGGTTCTATCCCAACGATTAAGGTTTTGTGCCACTTCCCATTATAAAAATGCAACTTGCAGTTCCCTTACTAACACTTTGAATAATTTGAACAGTTCATACAGTTACGTTGAATACATCAAACAATTTCTACATCAGCTAGGGTCCAGCTCCTCCCTGCAGGAAGTGGAAGAAAAAACATGTCACGACATCAGCTAGATCAATTTAATTCCTTCTCAGAATGGACAATATGTTTGGATCATGATTAAAATGGGTTCTTTCAACACTTCTACAAGCCCTACCCTTTAAAAAAAAAGGATTTCATTTGACAAAACTGTAATAATACCTGGAATGAAAGGATATGTGTTTTGTAAAAATTAATGGTTTTATAAAGATTTGTACATTTTACAACGTTTTGTAAAAGTTAATGGCTATTCAGCATATGAAACAGATGAGAGGATGAAAAAGTAATAAATTAAATTCACAGATACAGAAACCCTAACGAACAGCCCATAATGGAGACAGTAGTGAAGTCCAGAACTCTTAAAATACTGACTGATGGACCACTGCAGTGTAACTCAATGGCTCATCGAGTCTAATCTTTTCATGGATCTCATAGAAAAGACCAAACTTCCTACAGGATGGACACCAAGGTTAGACACAAAGGGGCACAGACGTGATGATGGGACTGGAACATCTCTCCTATGAGGAAAGGCTGAGAGAACTAGGACTGTTCAGCCTGGAGAATGCACAAAGCAAAATACAGGAAACACTTTTTTACTCTGAAGGTGATTAAGCACTGAAACAGGCTGCCCAAGAAGATTGCAGACTCTTCACCTTAGAAGACACTGAAAAGCTGTCTGGACATGGTCCTGGGCACCCAGTTCTAGGTGGCCCTGCTTGAGCAGGGATGTTGGACCTGATGACCTCATCAGGTCCCTTCCAACCTCAACCACTCTGTGATCCTGTAACTGTTCTCTTATATACAAAACTGTATTATTGAGGTAATGCCTTCATTCTAAAGTTCCAAATAGTACAGCTGCAGCTTGCTCTCTCCAGAAGTATCTTCTAACGGGACCAGCAACTGCACACATTAAGGCTGGAATGCTATGAAAAGCAGTTCAGATGACTAATTAATAATTGTTTAAAAAAAAAAAAACAAACTAAAATAAAAGAAACAGTAGAATAATAAAGAAATATTATGTGCCATAAAAGAAGCACTAAGCTTTAACTACTTAGAGTCTAAAGGATGGAAATAAGAGTACATAACATAGGCTAAATGAGTTGAGGAATGAACACTAGTTTTATCCATCATTAATCTCATAATTAATGCTCTGTCTCCTTTTTCAAGGTGAAAAATGTAATAATAATATCTTATACTACATAATGCCATTTATACTGTAGGTTTTACATTAATGTATGTGAAAACTGCTGGGTAAATCAGAGTCTGAAATGTGAAACAGCAGAAAGAGGGATAAGAGGAATGACTAGAAATAGAAGTTTAATGTCATTGAGACATACCATGTCACCTTCCTCTTTATCCACAAAACCTAGCAGTGCTAATTCCAGAACATACATGACTCTTTGAAAGGGGAAAAAAAAGAAACAAACAAAACCAAAAAACACACAAACAAAAAAACCCACCACAAAACCAGAAGCAAACAAATATCTACATATCATATGATAAAATATACTCAGCTCTTTCTGGACACAGGTTAAATTAATTAAAAGATCATTCAGTCATGCAGTTAGCTTATAAGCTACTTCAATATGAATAAACAAATCTAAGCACATCATGTCATGTTCAGAAAAAAAGTATTTCTGAATTATTAACTACACACACGGACTGGAGGGGACTAACTGATCAACAGTTGGAAACATGGAAATACTACCTCTTTCTACAACGAATCAATAGCCTTTCCAGGAAATCCAGGATGTCAGTAAAACTACTTTGTAGCAGTACTTTCCAAACAGTACTTACACCTGCCTCAATGCCTGCCAATTAAGACATTACAGCTCAAAAACAGGAATTAAGCAACTACTGCCATCCTTAGAATGAGGGGAGATGCTCCAGATAAAGCTAGCCACAAAATATCTATAAGCATACTTGCCAATGTGATCAACGTAGAAAACAATGTTCTAATAAATCTATCTCTTTAGATCTCTACCTTAAAGATAAGATCTCATGCAATGCCCAATAACTGGTGAGTAATTTTCAACCAGTTTTGCAATATAGCAACTAGACTATATTCTACTGTTTTCAAGACTGTTATTGGACCATCTTCTATGGGCACTGCTTTGACACACTCGAAGTCTGGTCTGAAACCAAAAACTAGTCAGCCTCTCACAAATATTTAGCTTATTGTATCTAACATTATTTACTTTTTCTCAAAAATCATGCCTTTTTAAAAGCTTCTGAAGTAGGCATTAGGAGCTAAGAACACAATCAAAACACTCATCAAGGTGAAGAGCTCAAGGCCCACAGCTTACCTAAAGCTGGCAAAGAGCTGTTTCTAAAAAGACTACAACTTAGTTTGATCTGTCAGCATTACCACATGCATAGTCTTGACAAAGCCATCTCAACTAGAAAAGAAACAAACAACTAAAAATGTATAGGATAATTTCTGACACTTGGAGTTTCAAACACAGTTACATCAGGAGATCTGTTATAGCAATCACTCTCACTGGAAGATAAAGATGAGCACCTCAAGATTGGAGGGTTGTTTGGTTTTTTTTAAATGCTAGTCAGTTGTAACTGGAACAGCAAATCTGATCATCCCTTTAACAACAACAAAATATAAAAAAAGCACACCTGTAGAAAACCAAAATCCACATTCAAAGAGACACTAAAAGGCAACAAAGCACAGTTAGTTGTATTAAAGTAATGAGACAGAAATTGGGAGGTGTATGAGTAACCTTAAACAGGAATTAGAATCACTGGTAACTCATGTTGTAACTGCTTATCATCCATCTGTCAGTACTCTTAGCATGTCTCTGAGCTCGGAAAGGAAATCCTTTCTGAATGCTTCTTCTGCAATGAATGTTTCCATTGTAATGAAACATAAATACTCAGAAGAAAATCAGTTATGCCTTAAAAGTAACAGCATTACTAAATCATATATTATAACTTTATAGCCTCCTTTGCATTTTTATTGCATTAAGAACACTTAACATGTATTTATGGTATATAGCAGCCATCTAGATGGAAATGGGAGGGTTCAGCTTTTTCAAATCCTATGCAAATGTGGCCATCTTGTGGCTAATGCTGGTAATATTGATTTTTTTAAAACTACGTAACACAGACAAATGAGTGAATACAACATTTCTGTGTATTGAATACTGAAGTTAATAACCACCTATAAACGGTCAAACACCCACATCGTTTCACACTAGGACATCATCTCAGCTTTTATGCAAATATTTGCCACTAATACAAAATAAGTTATTTTCTATGCAATATGGAAATACATATGTTCTCAAGTTAAATAATACTGAACCTAGTCTTGGATGACAGGAAAAACAGTAGCATGTAATTTATATTGTTTTCTGAAGCATTGCTGAACCACAAATAACTGCTTTCTACTGAGAGATTATATTTAGAAGTTACTCCTGTCTCAACCGTATCCTTACTTGCATATAAAGCAAATACAGAAATATGTGTTGATAAATGACAGTAACATAAAGTATTTATATACATTGCAAGCTTAATAGCAGCATATATTAAGTAGTCAGATTTGCTTAATTTTACTTAAAAAAGGAAACAGGAGTTAAAAAAAAAAGCAGAGTCAGTACACTAGCAGTCTGGACTAAAAACTATACATAAGAGACAAACGCTGACTTTTTCTGTGCAATCATTACTTCTCAAAACCTGAAGTATTATCATCCTTCAGCAAACAGTTTGCAGGTGTTTGTTTTGATTTGGGCTTTTGGGGGCAGGGGAGGTTGACTAATTTGCTAAGATCTGTGATCCAAATAAAAACAGTAATTTCACTAGAAGTTCACATGTAAAAACTCCTGGCTCCTTAATGATAATGACAGATGTACGTCTCTAGAATTTAAAAAATGCCGTTTTTTAAACAAACATTTCTCATTAATGAAGACCATTAGGGGCCATAGTTTTCTTCTGTTCTGTTTCCTCCAGCTTCTCAAAATTCCTGCCCCTGTTGTCAGAAGTCATTACCTAAGAGAAAGAAAATTACCCTTTTCCTTGTATTTTCAGTCTTCAATGATTAAAAATGGAAAAAGCCTGCAAGGACTGATCTCTCTCAACTATCTGACAAACTGGGAAACAGAAATACCTTGAACCAAACTTTCAAAAAAGTTTGGATTGGATCAGATTCCTGCAGCATTCAATCTTCTTATCCAGTCCTCCATCTCCATCAATTGTAAGACAATCCCATGTGGAAATTTATCCAGCTCCATTCAGTAATGGTCCCTGTTTTCTTATTTAGGATCCTACATATATACTGTTTTGTACTGTCAGTAACAAAAATGAGAATCCTCAAAAGGACACACAGTAACACAAGGAAGCACATACTCTGAGGGGACAGCAGCAAACTTAACAGGGATCCTATAAAATTAAATTGATTTTCCCACTTTTTCTGAGATGTTCAGTTTTACAAAATAGAAATTTATTTCTTACAGCTGCTTGGCTTTTTCTAACCTGCTTTGCTGCCCTCACAAGAACAAAGGAGAGGGAAAAAATGAACTTCTGATACCATGTCAAGATCAAACAGGTTAAATAACCTTTGAGTGATAAATCAAGCGGCTAGGATTCTTGACATTCATTTAAGCATTTCAAAGCTGAGAAATAAAGAAAGAGTCCTTTCTTTATGAAGCCTAGTGGGCAAACTAATATGTTCATATATTTATCCTACAACATACTCAGGTATTAAGTTTCTTTTGTATATGAAATGATGACAAAACCAGACTAATGCACCAGAGAAGGTTGTCATTACACAGAAATCACAGAACACAAAAAAAAAAGTTAAGTAAAAATATTGTCTACCTTTTCCACCTTTCCGCCATTGATGTCACTGGGGAGGAACTTCTTGCCAATCGTTCTTAAATCTGTCTGAAATTAATATAGGAGACAAGAGAATATTAACCCAAAATACCCTGTTTTAAAAAAAAAAAAAAAAAAAAAGGAAAAAGAAGGGTATTTTTCTTCTATAACGCCAACTATTTCTTAAAAAAAAAAATAAATCACTAACTGCATATGCTGCAAAAAAATCAATTAAAGAGTTCACAGAATTAGTCTTTTACCTTTTTAAATTAATTTTTGTTTTAAGCACATTTTCAAGGATGATTAAATGCTTTTAATAGAGGAAATGAAACAACTAAGTAATGTTTTATTATTAGACATAGCTCCAAAGTTTAACAGGAATAAACTTCTTTCTTCACTCTCCATCTGGCACTTACAGAAAAGCATTTTTAGTCTGTATGGTTTTACATATGCAAATCCTTCAAAAAGATTTAGATGATTTTTGCAATTATACCTGGAATAAAAGCTTCAATTTTATTTCCATTAAATGCTTTTTAACTGAAATGTCTGATTACTTCTTTTCAAGTGAGGTAGACAGCTGCACGCCATTATTCAGCAACTGCACAACGTAGCCACTGACAATATTAAACTAAAGAATTTGTATGATTGAACAAAGGAATCTCTACAGAAACACTTTTCTCACCTAACACTTTGGACAAGCATACCAATCAGGGCGATGTGTGACAAAAGGATGCACTGGATGGCTAAAAGATCAAACATGAAAATAGGAAATGGAATAAAACCCAATTAAACTTTACACATTACGTTTTTACTGCATTTACATGTGTTCCTTTCCCCTTCTCCTCCCCCTTTTCATACTAATTGTTATTAGAATTACTATTATTATTTTGTGGGTTTCTCCTATTTTAATTATTAAATTGTTCTTACCTCAACTCTCAGAGTTTACATGCCTTCCCAATTCTCTACTCCATCCCTCCAGGGGACAGGGAAGTGGGTGAGTAAGCAGCATGGTACTCCATTTCTGGCTGGTATTAAACCACACAGCACAGAAGTGCAGCCTACATCACCAATGTTTTCTAAAATTTTCTAAATTTCATTACTTGAAATAAGCCTGCTGTTTTAAATATGACAGGCTGGTGCAGACTACTGTACTGAAGGTGAAAACACTCCTTATTTATCATGACCATTAACACTTCCAAAAGGAGGGCTAAATGTAATTACTACTACAGCTTGTACACTAACTTGCCATTAATATATACCAATGGACTGCTGTTTCAGCATTCCAATCTAGAGCTGAGCAGTGCTACATTTTAGTATCTAAAACATCATAAACAAGTGGTTTATTCTGTTTTTCAATGAGAAATATTGGTACCCTACAACAAAAAACTAAATGTAGGTATGGTCTTCAAGTGTATTTACTCTGAGTAGCTCCGAATAGCACACATGCTCCTATAAACTGTTCCCACATGTTCCATATGCATATAATTGACCGGTCTCCAGCAAAATGCTTTGCAATCAGCAGCAGAAGGGGACACAACTTCTACAAAGTCTTTGCAATATTTTATACAAAATAAAAACATCTGAAGGACTGGAAGTACATTCATGTCTATTTCATACTCATTTAAGCAATTCACACAGAAAATAAAAGGTCAGTTAACATTTTGGTTTCTTCCGCCTGAAATGTGTCTCTAGCAGTCAAGGAAAGAATTTGTGAATTTCTAAGAAGTGGAATCTAAATTCACTGAAATCCTGCCATTCAAGCCACACTGATATTCCCTAGTTACCTAACAAGCAACTTAATCTTCTGGGCATCAAAAAAAACTGACTTAACAAAAATTTGATAAGCAATTAAAACCGGCTTTGGAGTACTTGTGCAACATTTCTATCTTATTTTAATTATCCACCAAACAAACCTGAAATACAATACATATATGTATATATGATTATGTTAGTGCTTGATCCAGCATATAATTTACATGTTGGGGAAAACCCAGCATGTATTTAATTTTTTTTTTTATAAAGTAGTAATGCACTCTCAAGATACATATAGCCATGCAACTACAGTCCAGAAACCAAATGCTTGCCCTCTGCATGTATTCTGTTACATTCTTTGCATTTTTGCATTGTAATTTTGCTTTACTTCTTTTCAAATTCATTACATGAATTTATGCAGGCGTACATACGAGTGACTGAACACAATGCTTCAAAGAATAAAATAAAGGAGCAGAGGGGATACTCTTTCCAAAGCATCATCTCAAGCCAGCAGTTTGGCTGAATCTCAAAGATGAGCAAAATAATCTGTAACAACTCTCATCCACAACTTCGTTAGGAAAGAATACTTTTTTCAAGCGCTCTACTATGTTATTTTTCCCCTTGGAAAATATAAGTCCATATACAGCGCATACAAGTTGTAAAATTTTTGAGTATGGATGACTAAGAAGTTTTAAACAAAGAAAATGTAAAATTCTCAAAAATCTCCTTCATAATTTTGATATAATAAATTAAAAATAAGTAACAAATGCATGGATTGAGTAGCTGCCCTCTTTTTATTGTTACTGAAAAGGAGCAGACTTACTAGTGTGTACCAACAACGTATATACTAGAACTATGAAAAACAGGAATTCATATGCACACTTGTCGAGTCCTTATAAGTATTAAGGTTTATTGCTTCTAAGTTGTTTCTCTATATTCTATATTTTTGTATTTATTGGTAGGCAGGAACAACTATTACTAATCCAGATTTCTACAGTAAATAAAAAAACCTGTTTGTAGTTACATAAATATGTACACAACACAGGAAAATTCACCATTAGTTTGAATATGCTTTAACGAGTATAACATTCAAAAGTCAAACTAAGTAAGGGTGTTTTATTCATCTCCAAAAAATTAATATTTTGTACTACAATTTCATACTCCTGTCAGTACATAGCACTTCTGACTTTATTACTGCTTTTACTTCAACTTTAGATTTACATTTCATGAACAAAAAGTTTTTTCCTAGTGCAAATTACATTCATTTTTCTCCTCCAGGCTTCACAGTTTGGATTAGGTGTTAATTCCAAATAAAATTCACAACTCATACACACAAGGAGAAAGTATATGTATTCTGTCCTTTCTGTAAATCACACAGACAACAGTACACTTAATTAGCTACACAAACCTACACTTGAGCCATCAGATATATCATTTTTAGCATGATTTGTCAGGAAAGTTTTCACAATCATAACTTACATTAAGGGCAACTAGGACAATGTCATTCGTATTAACTTTTTCAGAGGAACTTATGCAAGCTTCAATTCCTTCATCTGAAAGATACCTGTTAAAGAAAAAAATATTACAGTATCACATGATGTATCTTATTAGGAAAACTTTTTTTCTGTATATAAGATTATGCCTCTCTATCTTCTGTGCTGGTGAAGCACAGATTTAAAAATACTTGGAAAATTACTTCATGTAATCAGTTTCCTTACAACAAGATGAAATCGAGTAAAAGATTTCTTATATAATTTCTAAACAAAAAAACTAAAAAAAAAAACACAAAAGCTCTACTTACAAAGTAACAGAAGGCATCATTCCATTATTTCAGAGTAACACTGCTCTCCTCATGCCCCTCCGCTCCCCCAAACTACAGGAAACTGGTTACAAGATCAACTATTTGTGCTTGATTTCATTTAAGTGTTATAATTTCACTCATGCACTTCCAAGAAAAAAAAATCCCCGTCCCACACACAACAAACAACACAACCACATCTTTTTCTAAAGAGCAAGACTGTATGGTTAAGCCCTCAAGGGCTGGGGCACCTAACATTGCTATCCTATAAAATTTATTCTTGCTTGCCTAGGCTACAAAGACACTCATATAAATGGAAGCACATTATAGTGGATCAATACTGTCAAATACCATGAAAAAGTTAAAATTAGAATAGAACATCTCCTCCACAATCACATTTGGAAACAGCATTTGTGACCCTTGTGGTGGTAGTCCAGGATCAGTATCTTTCTGCAGAAATTCTGTAAGCATACAATAAACTTGTTCATATGAAAACCAAGCAGGTTTTAAATGGATTCAGCTAATCAATTCACAAGGGCTGACCTATTCAAACCTCCAAAAACACTTGGAAATAAAAGGAAGATAATTTTAACTTGAGTGGTCAGAAATTGTGACATTTGCTATTCGAAGCCCCAGTCTTCATTTTTATGCAGCTGGCAATCTGCCTTCTCTGTATAGCTCTTCATTTTATTTAAATATATCACAGCAATCATTAAATAATTGGTATTTGCTAGATACTCAGTCTGAAACAGAGTACTTGCCCAAATAACATTTGAATCACTACTTACCAAGAAATCATTTCCCAAAGAATAGAAGAATGACTTAAGAAATAAAGCTTATTATACATTAAGAAATATTTAAATATTCATGAGTGCTTCAAGACATATTTCTTTTAGGAAAAAATAACATCCACAGTGTAACTTATAAGCCATGCAAAACATCTGAAGGCAAGTACACTTGATAGGCCCAGGTAACATTAACATCACTCTCTCAAGCTCTGCCAGTGTTCCCAGACTATCGATCCCAGGTGTGCTCTAACCCAGACACTTGATGGGATCGAACGTTCAAGTCAAAGTCAGACACTGACATCTAGCAAATCCTGAGGGACTACACCACCATCACCATCGCGCACACACAAACAAAAAAACCCCACAACCCAAAACCCACATGCATGGAATGAGATATCTAAAAACGTTAAGAGGAAACCATCCTTTTTTATATATAAAAGGCAGACACTTGAGAAGAATAAGGTGGCAAGATTTGGTAGCTTGCATAGGAGTGCAGGATTTCCCAGCTGAGTGACTCTGAGCTCGCTCGAATACTATGACCTGTGAAGATTCAGGTAACTACTGTGAACTAGCAGATCTTGTTAGCTAGAGTAGGAAGGTAAAGCAGAACAGCATTCCCACGCTGTGCCAGAGAAAAGTAGAACAGATACATTCAACAGGCACTATCCTACTCTAAGGCTTCAACTGTGGTTTAATTACACCAACAGACCTCCTAGAAAGAGCAGCATCGTAGCTCCACAAGTTAACTTTTTGTCATCTTCAGCATAAAATTGAAGACAAGTCCCACACCAGGGGTTAGGGGCAGTACAAAATCCATAAGCTAAGTTTTAGACTGTCAGGCAAGTCATGGAAAGATTTCTCTTCTGCTCCCAACGTAAATTGAGTCATTCTTCAATTCTACTGAAGCTAAAGGGATTGCACTTCTCTTACAGTTACTTAGCCTGGTATTTAGATGTAACAAATACTGTTCTGCAGCAAGAAAAAAATGTTTTTAAAGAATGAATAAACAAGAATCTGACCTAAAATTAAGTTTTCCCTATATAGGACAAGATCAATTCTGCTGCCACTAAATTCACTTCTGAGTCATGTTTTTACTTTCTCACTTCAAAGTGAAGACTGAATCACAGCTGTCAAAATCCCACTCTACTTTAGTCAAAATTTTCAGTTTATAACTTACATATAAATTTATATTTAAAAAAAACTTTCTGGTTTGTTTTTCTCATTACTTTGGAGGGTTTTTTTTGAGACAGAAGGATAAAAAAAAACCCACTGGAAAAGACTATTCACTTCTGACTTTGTGCCAATTTAAACAACAACGCTTAGCAGAAACATTGCCCACCTGACAGAAATCCCTGCCAATGTAACAGAGGCACCAATCATGAAATGCCATTGGGGACATCTGTTAGTTTGATTTGAACAAACACTAAAGGTTTTCAGCAGAAGATCGATTAATATGGTTATTTAAACAGTCTTCAAAAAAGCAAAATCTGTGAACATCAAAGTGGGTGGGATATTTTATAGTTTGGGGTTGGTTGGTTTGGTTTTTATAGATACTTGTTACATGAAAGCATAAATTACTTGAATGCATAAGAACAGGATTAGAATTATTTTCGGTAAAAAAGATCAACAACTATGTCAGAAAAATTATGCTGAAGAACTTCAGAGAAAAAAATGGACATTAACAGAACCTTCCAGTAGCATGTCAGGTGTTGCTTCTGTGCAACAGGACATAAGAGTGCAGATTTCATCAGGAATTGGTGGGGAAACAAACCACAACCAGAAAACATTGCACAACAGAATTAGCCACAGTACAGAGCTCTCTTTTAATAGAATCTTGGAGCTAGTCTACATCAAGTCAGTCTTTTCCATTTTGCCCTAATAACTTTCTTACACAGACTATAAAGCAATGAGTACTCAAAACATGTTTACATTTTCTTTACAACCTTACAGAAAGTTCTAATTTAAAATAAATTATTTTCTCCTCACTGTCTGTACAGTCTCTCCTACTAGACCTACCTAAATTTTAGTTTTTAGTATTTCCTGCTACAGGCCCACAAATTACTTGGAGGGGGGGAATAGTATTTTTAGGAATTTGTTTTATTGTAAGTTTATTTATACAGAAAAACTTACATGTGTATCTCTAAGTATGGAGAGGGAGTTACAACAAGCACAAATAACTTTTCATCTGGCATGATCCTTCCCCCCCACAACATACAGATCATTGAATTAGAAATTAAAGGAAAGAGACCCCTTTTCTATCTGCTCTTAATAAGGGCATGTGATATGCTGAAGGTAGGACCTTTACAGCCACTCAATCTTTCTGTTCTCTGTATTAGACGACAGAAAAAAATTCTGACCCTGAACAAAACCAAAGACAGGAAAAACCTCCTCCAGAATCAAAGAGAACAGCCCTGCAGCTGTGTCTCTATTACATTCATTTAAGTACCTCACATCTACATTACCCGTTCTATCCATTTCGCAAAATAACATGACCTATCACAACCTTAGATAATGAAAGGTGAACCACACTGTGATCCTATTACATTAATCCAACATATTTCCTATTGCCAAGGGGTAGGAAGCAATCCTAAACCACCCACAAACCAGAGCACACTGCTGGATGCAGCTCATGAGTTCCCCATCCCCAAGAGGTACCCTGGTCGTACTGTACAAGCAGTGTCCTCATCAGTTCTTGCTCTCCATACTTCTTTTAAGGGGTAAGGGGGCACGGGGAACAACCTGGCACAGAAACACTGCTGCCACAGTCAATAAATATTTCCCTTTGTCCTTCCAGTACACAAACATATCAGAAATATGCACTTCTGCTTAAGGTGAAGGAGCAAACAAATAAATAGTAAAATAAATGGTGAGAAGCACAGAGTGAGAAGCAGCCAAGCTCCACAAAGCTGTCAAAGGACAGCCACTAGCTGACCACTGATACCTTACACTGATAGCAGCAAAACAAATTATTTCCTTAACAAAATGCAGATACTACTACCCCGGAAGATGAGTCAGAAAGACTTAAAAAGGGGACAACTGTGTTCCAACTGGCAGCTTAATTTTTGGCTCTATCCACCAAAATCTTAAGCATCCTGAAGAGAGGTGTATATTTTTTTAGATTTTTTTTTGAAAAAAGTTTAAAGCCACCACACAAAAAAACATTAACACACACACACACACACAAAACCACACGGAGGATTGGTAACTACAGCAACATACACTGCAAGCACCTTTGGTTTCCAAGAAAAAAAAAGTACTCACTAAACTTCTTTGTTGCACGCATGTTGTTTTAGAACAATCTCAAAAGCTATAAATTGAGATAATGCAGACAATTAGATTTATTTCAAAGCAATTAAAGCAAGTAATGCTGCATGAGTCACTGAGGGATTTTGTGACCTTAGAACATTAATACAATTAAAAAAAACAAAAACAAACAAAAAAAACCACATTAGTTCACAACCAAATAAGCACAAAGCTGCTGCAAATGGTTGAGATGGTTATTTGTGGAGCATTCTATCGAGAGGGGAGACCAGAGGAGAGGGGGGGAAAAAAAGTGTTTCTACTGCAATTCTTCCACGTTATGCTTGCTGAAACCTGAGGTATCTCTCACCTATTCCCCCCCCAGCTCCACTTGTCTGAGACATGTAGCAGTACAATCCTCTTAGCAACAGCTTTTGTCAGAAGTATGTCTCTTAGAAAGTACCTAGTTTCTTACCTTCAAAGTAAGCATTAAAACAAAGCCATTAGTAATGAATCAGCATTTTTATGTGAACAATTCACATAAAAATCCAGATCTGCAATTTTTCTGTCAACATGTTCTGAATAAGCTTCTATGAAAAACAGATTACAGTAATTCTTCCTTTGTAATACACAGAAAAACATACTACATCAATGACAGGGGAGCTGTTTGCCCACTGCTCCTTGATACCAAGTATGATAGCAATTTAATAACCCCCTCTGGCACATTCTAGGTATGCACATTCTCCTTTTTGGTATTTCCCATTGCTAAAGGCTGTAACTCTCTAGTACCAATTTCACCTGCACCTCTCTACTTCCCTCATTTTATCTTCTACTTTACTTCATCAAGAACAGATTAGGCCTGACACGGCCCACACAGACAGACTGCTGTACCGATACATTATTACCACCTATGTCTGAAACACTGACTGAATTGACCCTATCGAAGGAAGATGTGGTGCTTGTCTGTTCTGTACTGCTGGATCAAATACTTCATCTGCAGACAAACATGCACATGTACACACACACACACACACTTTAAAACATTTAAACTAACTTTATTCTAGAATCAAACCTACCAGGTAAACAACTTGCCTAATAATATTTATTTTTCACAACCAACTTTGTTGAAAAACTTGTTTTCTCTATTTGTAACTAACAGTTCATGCACAAACACAAACTCTCAATCTTCCATCCTTTTTCTATCCCACATTAACTTTTCTAGAAATACTCTGTAATTTTCTCCTATCGTCTCTACAATTAATATTTCTTTTAAGGAAAAGCTTTGTTTAAGGAAAGAAATAAATAAGGAAAATTAATATTAATAAACCTTCTTATAAAATTTACTATTTCAGATTCACAGCTCTTCACAGGATAATTGTGATATTAGCAGAAAAAACAAACTGAACTAACTCTACTGTTTTTAATTCTGTGCCAGCCACATGGAACAGTGTAGAAGTTTTATAGCACATTTTATATAGCTATTTTCAACATGTGTATACAGAAATCAGAACGTTCCTTCCTTTACCTCACCAGTCACACACATTTCTATACAATCCCGTCATACAAAAGACAAAGTTTTAAAAGGAAAAAAAAATTGCAGAGAGCGTTCAAGTTTCTCATACTTGGTGACACCACAAAAGAAGAACAGTTTTAGCAATAACGCAGAGTGCAACGTCAAAGAATGCAGTAGTAGGAGGCTACCACTGGGTGCCAGTATTGTTCCATAATAGAACAGCAGCTCCTATATTGGCTCTTCGGGAGTTCTCTTAACAGGGTTTCAAAACGTTCTGCTGAATTTCAGTTGTATAGAGAAATTACGCTGCAGTGTTACAAATTTTATTGAGGGGCTATCATCAGAGTTGTTTAAAAAAAACCAACACATTTTAAAATACTATTATGCTAGATATGAAAATCAGGTTTTAAAGAAGGTTTCTTCACACCCTATAAGCTGCGTAACAATACTGGGAACGCACCTGAAACCGTTCCCTCCAACTTCTGAGCTTTTCATTTCAAGAATAATGTAGTATTATACAAACTACCATATATAAAAAATACTTAAGGGTAAAAAGAATAGAGAAGATTTTAGAAAGATTCAAAAGACCTGCCAAAATCAGGGCCAACTGCTCCTTTATATGCAAAGCAAACATCTGTAAGGAATGACAAATGTAGATTCAGAGGCATTCTTGGCAATTTTGCTATTAATATTCTCACATACAGAAAAGTGGTGTTTTTCTTAATATCTAACCTCACTACATTAGCTTCCGTTGCCTCCTGTTTTCTCCACAGCTGTGGAGAAGTGAGTGTGCCTTTCATTTTTGCAATCACATTTGAAGACTTACTTCCTATGCCTTGTACACCTTGCGCTGTAACTTGTACATCTGGTATATCTTTCCCTGTATCTTGTACTTACACCAATGATTATTGCTATCCAAGTGCAGTTTTGTCCTATTGCTTCTCCAATTCATCAACAGCACTCTGAATTCTGTCCCTGAGCACTCACAGCTTTGCATTCCTAAGGAGTTTTTTCTGGTGTTTAACCTTAGTACTTCATGCTCCATCATCCAGATGTTCAAGAAGAGTTTCAAATAAAACTTGACCTAGAAGATGCCTTCATGCAGCCTCAAATTTTGATAGTGAATCATCCGTATCCATTCCTTCTAGTACAGTCAAACCAGTTTTATAATTGCCTTATTAGATTACTAAACTGTTTTCCTATGTCACTCCTTAAAGATGCAATACTAAAATATTAAGATAATTATATCATTATTAAAAACTCACTAAGTTTTAAGTGGAATTATGCTAGCAAAAGCTTATTTGCACCATGCAGAAGGAATACTGAGAATTACATAAATTTGGTTGTAACTAGGTAAGCATTTAGATGAACAGACACCAAGATACTTAAGTCCATCTTTAAAAATATTACTGACATTCCTAAAACTGATGCACAGACACTACAATACACAATTGCCCAGGCAATTAACCTTGCATCCCACCACAGCTACTTAACTTTCCACTCCTAGGGATAAACCACTTCTTTAAGTTCAGTCTCCAACCCAGGTCAAGCTGAAATCCCAGAAAAGAATTCATAAAATATCCATTCCCAAACTCACATTCTCACAGGTTTAGCTGACAAAATTTAAGGCCTAAACCTCTCTCAGATGTCTATGACACTTGACTTTCAATAAAAACACCAGCTAAGAGAGCCTCCCTATTTTCAGAACGAAACAATAAAAGGGCGAGTTGGGCTTTTTTTCACATTACATAGTAAAAACAGAACATCTGTCATTATTGCCCCACCTCTTTTTTTAAAGGTCTGGAGGCAACCATGAGTTAATTATCTAGTTGTAAAATCTATTCTATCAGTGAAATCATGACCTAAGGAAAGCACAGCAAATGCTCAGAGCCAAGGAAAAGGGTTTTTTTAAAACAACAAAAAAAAAGTGCAGTGCTTTAAGCAAAACCAATGCATTAGCTTTTTCCCTAAGTTACTTCTACCTGAATCTTTCAGTAGGAATGGGATAAAGACCAATAATTTAGGAGCGTTACAGTCCTAAACTGCATTTAGTCCAGCCAGCATGGGTTTGTGAAAGGCAGGTCCTGCCTGATGAACCTAATGTCCTTCTTTGACAAGACAACCTGCCTAGTGGATGAGGGTCAGTCTGTGGATGGTGTGTATCTGGGTAAAAAAAAGCAAAGGTAAAAGCCTTTGACACCATCCCCCACAGCATTCTCCTGGAGAAACTGGCTGCTTGTGGCTTGGACAGTTGTAATCCATGCTGGGTAAAAAATGGCTGGATGGCCAAGCCCAAAGAGTGGTACTAAATGGAGTAACATCCAGCTCACAAGCGGTGTTCCCCAGGGCTCGGTATTGGGGCCAGTCCCGTTTACTGTCTCTATCGACAACCTGGATGAGGGGATTGAATACACCTTCAGTACGTTTGCAGACAGCAGCAAGGGGGGGGGGGGGGGCGGGGGACGGGACGACTGCTGATCTGTTTGAGGGCAGGAAGGCTCTGGGTAGGGACCTGGACAGGCTGGATTGATGGGCTGAGGCCAATTGTATGAGGTTCAACAAGGAGAAGTGCTGGGTCCTGCACCTGGGTCACAGCAACCCCACACAACACTACAGGCTTGAAGAAGAGTGGCTGGAAAGCTGCCTGGAGGAAAAGGACCTGGGTGTGTTGGTTGACAGCCAGCTGAATATGACCCAGCAGTGTGCCCAGGTGGCCAGGAGGGCCAACAGCATCCCGGCTTGTATCACAAACAGTGTGGCCAGCAGGACTAGGGAAATGATTGTCCCACTATACTGGGCACTGCTGAGGCTGCACCACGAATACTGTGTTCAGTTTTGGGGCCTTCACTTAGGAAGGGGCACTGAGGTGCTGGAGTCTGTTCAGAGAAGGGCAACGAAGCTGGTGAAAGATGTGGAGCACAAGTCTTATAAGGAGCGGCTGAGGAAACTAGGGTTGTTTAGTCTGGAGGAGACTCAGGGGGGATCTTACTGCTTTCTACAACTAACTGAAAGGACGTTTTAGGCAGGTGGGGGCAGATCTCCTGCACAACAAGTGACAGGACAAGAGGAAACAGCCCCAAGTTAAGGCTTAGGTTGGATATTAGGAACAATTTCTTCACTTAAAAGGGCAGTCAAGCATTGGAACGGGCCACCCAGGAAGGTGGTAGAATCACCTTCCCTGGAGGCATTTAAAAAATGCCAAGATGCGGTGCTTAGGGACACAGTTTAGTGATGAACATGCCAGTCCTGGGTTAATGACTGAACCTGACAATCTCAAAGATGTTTTCCAACCTGAATGACTCTATGAAACACATGCAATACTGACCACCACAGAATTTTTTTCACAGAAGAACAGCAGAAACTATACTAGTCCAGCATCAGACAGCAAGGCCCGATGCAAGCACTGACTGCACTTTTCCTTCACGAACCCTGTGCTCCCCACCCAGCCTACCTGATCTTGTTGCAGAGCCAGTTCCTTCACCTCCTACCAACAACTGAGAGGCAAAGGGTCAGGACATCACTGCTCTCCCTAACAAGCAGCGGTTTTCCCCTCTCCTACAATAATATGGGACTGGAGAGCTGTCTTGTACCTGGGTCAGTAGGTCCTAAGACAGGATTTGGTGGTAAGGAGATTTCTGCTAGGGGTTACCAAAGACAGATGGCACCCCGGCACTCCCTGCAATACTTCAAGTGCTTCAAAGCCTGTATTTGTGTCATGATTTTTTAGTCACCTTTACTAATCCAGCTTCTCATCCATTCCAAAAAAAACAAGGACTATTTTTATACAAAAGCCTGACTAACCACTTAGAGTTTTAGAGTTATTCTTTAGCATGTTTGACATGCAAACAGAAGTATAAGTCTATTATTAGGTTAGCCTGACAGTCCGTCGTTCTCTCTCACACTTACATATACCCCCACACCATTGTTCTCTTTGATTACTGGCACATGTATTTCCCACCCACCACCCTCCGTGAAATTACTCTGTTCCAAAAATTAACTACTAACAGCAAGTTTTCAGCATATTCTTCATGAAGTTCTTACACAGAGAACATGCATTTTAAGACATTTTAACACTTACATCAATTGTTGCTGTAGTACCTCCCATAGTGTGACATGTAATGTGACATATGCTTTTTCAAATCGTTTTCTTCTACAAGAATCCTATTGCTGGGAATGCAATTTTTTTTAAACGCAAAAATGTATACAACTATATTATGAGACTGTCAGCACATCTTTCACAAGCATTTTGCAACAGAAAAACAGAAAATTTTCTGCTTGAACCAAACATAAAACTTTTAATACCTTTAACAGCCAAGTTACCTATCTCCAATAATGCGACCATCAAAAATCTCACTCTATGCTTGCTCCTTCCCAAATGCAATATATTTCAGTCACCAAATGCTTTATCTAAACTGTGTAAGCAAAACTAAAAACCAGAATCAACGTCCACTTACAATCTCAGTTCCCAACAGAAGAACATCAAATAATCACTTGTAACACCCTGAACAAGAGTCAGGAATCTTAAAAATTAGATAATGTCTCATCACACAGTACTACAAGAGGCTGGTTTGAGGACACTCACCATTCTTCTCCAAGCAAGTGACTGGGAAAGGGAAAAATGCATGTGGAGGATAGACGAGAATAGACGAGAATAGACGAGAAACTACTAAGCAGGGTACTCTCTGAAAGGGCTGCGCAGCTGTGGATTTACTTCATTATGCTTTCGAAAAGCTCAAATTAGATGGCCTTCACCGAATGCTGTAATGCTCATGTCTTTTCATTGGCATCTGTAAACAGGGTAAGAAATCACTGAAGGACAGGATAAAAGCTACAAATTAAGTTGTCAGATCTGCATGTGGTAGATTTTAATAAATTGTACAGCTGCACTTTTAGAGTATTATTTGTGATATACTTTTAAATTGCATTAGCAGCACTGTAAGTATAGACAAAGGTAACTACCCTCCAGGCTTACAGAAGTAAACAGCCAATCTATTTTCAACTTTAAAACAACTGCAAAAGCTACTGATAAATACTTTGACAGGTGGCATATATTCAAAGATTAGCTAACAAAATATGTATTCTTTCATACTGAAGATATCAAAATCTGAAGCACTTGTTAGCAAGTAGGGAATGAAGTGGATGAAAAGATTAAAGAGAACAGAATTTTCCAAAAGATTGCAACCAGCAGCTGCTTAGCATCAGTCTAGAAGGAACTTTTGCCTGTCTCACCCGTGACTGTATTTCCACTTCTTCAGTCCTGCATGAACACAGGAGAGACAGAGCATAACTTCCTCTACTGTCAGTAAACAACCAAGTTCCGTAACTCAGGGGTAACCATCAATCACATTGAAATGCAAACACAGGAATCATTTACTTTACAACCATGAATGTAAGAGTAGGAGTGTCTGAGTCAAACAGAGAACTTTATTCTGCTTCATTGGCTGCATACCATCTTTTTATTATGAAAATTAGAAACATATATAGCTCTTGCTTCACCATGTTGTAGTTAATATATAGAATCTTATTGACAGAATGAGTTGCTATCAAGTTCAAGAAAACAGCCAAAATCTCAGCAAAAACAGGCTTAAGATACTATAAAAAATATTTTTTAAACTGTGAGGAATTACTATTTCATTAAGAAAAAGGTTATGGTTTTGTGACTTCCCAGAGAACCTTATTCCAAGACCATTACTACTGATGGCTTAAGCGTAACAGTAAAGGGTAGTAAATTTGGTATTTAAACCCTCAGATTAATGGACATGCTTCAAAGGAAAAAGAGAGGTTAATTATACAAACCAAAAAAAAAGTCAAAAGACAGACTCACAAAAATTATTCTGGAGAATCAATTTAAGAAACCTGATAGATGACAAGGCTGATATATGACTGAGATACAAAGTACTGATAAAGAAAGAAAAAGCTGCAGTATGTAAGCTCTTTTTTTAAATTATTTCTAAACTAAGTATCTACAACAGAGATTCAGAAGGTTTCCAAACTAAAGCTATTGCTGAAATATGTAGCTAAGCAAGTTTCTCAAACTGGTATTACCGTATAAAAGGTCTAGAATAAATACAGCAATGAGAACAAAACCCACAAGGACCAGCAAGTATGCATCCAAGAGCTCTACAACACCCAAAATACAAGACTACTGACATGCTTTAAACCAACACCTCTATCAGAAGAATGGAAAGCAGTAAAACATCACACAGTATTTTTAAAAGTAGCAATCATGTGAAATCCTAGGACTTACATAGACCCTTATGATCAAACTCATATAAACTGTAACAGAGACTTGGATCTGTAGGCTCATGAGAACCCTGTGAGCTTTCAGGTGATGATGATACTTCTGGCAGATAGATGTCCCACCCACAGGTATTAGACTTCTCTGAAAGCTGAATAAAATTAGCAGAGTGGGGAGGAAGGGGTGGACAGACTTGCTAGAAGAGCTTTGGCAAGATCCTTCACCAAAAGTTCTTAAAGAAAATAAATCGTTAAGGCACAAGTAGAAAGAATAATCTCTTCTCATATACTAAAACATGGGAAAGGAAGAGTATGAATACAACCCCTCTTCCAGAGGATTAGTTAACAGTAGATATATTCCAATGGTCTGCACTGCCTACCACAAATGTTAAGACAAAGCACTGGTTAGCAAAGTGGCAACTGGTGATGATTATACATAGTTCTAGATGACACCAAAATCTAAAGCTCACTGCCCTTTGTGACCATAGGATAAGAAGTCAGGTGAACTTCAACATTAATAAACACAAAGTACTTTGGAAGGAGAAAAAAATAACCATAATGTAACCTGCTGAGTCCTGAGCTCTAACACAGTTATCATTCACGAAAAATATGCAGTCATGTGATTATTTTCTTGGCACTAACTCATGACTCAGTAGCAGTCTAAAACACACCAAGAATATCAGAATCTTTTTTCAAAACAACGTAAGACACAACATTATAAAACAATGCAAATTGAATCAGAATTACTAAGTAACAGTGCGGCCGTACATAAATTTCATTATAAAAGCTGAAACTTACATTTAATTTTTAACGCAGACCTCCACCACAGGTCACGCAGTGCAGCACACAAAACCCAAAATGGCTGCTGAACCTTCATCCTTGGACTTCAAGACACCGCTAGGCAAAGCTACAGCTGACCTGATCTAGAGTCCTTGCTGAACCAAAAGCTTTCATTAAGGTGACTTTCAGGGATGTCATTCAATCAACATTTCTATTATTTCAGGAACTCAACCCAATTTGCAACTACACCTGAACACTGCATTTTAATATGCAAATATAAAGGCTTAAACAACCTAAAGTCTTTCTGCCTTCAATTAATGCATTTTACTTATATTTTTACATATAAATGTATATAAACACAACGTAAGTATTTTTACTTTTAATTCCATAGTTTTAATTTCAACTGGAATTATGGCATAATTTCACAGATGTTGTTCTAGACCCTTCAGGTCCTGTGTTCTTTCATACCTCAGAGCAAAAGCTATTTAGCTTCTATGAATTGATTTGGTAATTCTTTAGCAAATAATTAACATACACATTTTAAATTTCTCTTAATGTAATTCTTACATAAATGTAAAGTCAGTTGCTAACACTGGTAAAAAGAGATAAAGATACCAAATCCCTGTTCAGAATACATCTAATACTCTATGTGGTACACGTTCCACCCTTCTGAGAGCATGAAGTGTAGTCATAGGTTCAAGGTGTTTCCCTTCAAATATTACATTTCTTTCGTAATTTATTGTCCTGATTTACTAACATTTATAAGACAAAGCAAACAGTTGATACGTATGTGGCCTCTGTGTAAGCAAGATGATTACATGACAGATTACAGAGCTCAGCTTTCTATAAAAAGCCATACAAGAATTAACCAAGACAAGCTCCGAGCATATACAACACAGCTAATGAAGTGGTAATTTACTGTACAGGAATTTAGTATGTATTTTCATCAACTAATGACTTGGGGAGGAGCTGAGAATCAATAATGCCTCCAATACTGAAACAGTTCTGTAAGAAACTACCACACAGATAAATGGAGGCAACTGAGTCTTTGTGTTACTGATATTGATTTGGTTTTTCCCCCAAAATCAGTCACAACTACAAGTTTTAAGCGTTATATAACCACTTTTAAGAACCTGCATGCAATTTTGTGACTGATACTTAAAGATTTTATTTGGCAGGATTTTTTTTAAGGCTGCTTTGCTCAATACCTGGCAGGAACACAGCAATGCATTCTGGTCTACCAACATGATCAGTCATCCAAAGTTAAGATATCACCACCACTTAGTTGACTAAATGATAGAAGTCTACAGTTTGGTGACACAGAGCATCCCTGAAACCACCATCTTTGATGGCTCTAGTTGTGTATCAGCACTGAAAAACTTGACCAGACGCAAGCCCTTCACCCACAGAAATCATTCTTTTTTTCCAGACAGGCACAACATAAAGACAGGATTAGAATAAGGATGCGGAGAAAGATGATAGTAAGGCTACTAAGTAATTAACTGTTACCTACAGTAACCTGATAAATACGACATTAAAAAAAAAAAACAAACACAACTGACTGGGTGTAAAACAGCATGAATTTTAAGTCATCAGTCATCATCTTGCTGTTCAATTTCATCTTCATAAGCATGTATTTGTCAATATGTAGTTCCAGAACCGCCTTGGTTATTTCAATTTTTAATCAGTTTAGTACTGTTATATTTTCCTCCTGCACTCAAACTGATGTTACTGCCTTCTAAATTCATGTGATTTATAACGGTGTTTTTCCAACTTGTAAAATGAAGGTAAATACAGCATTTATAATATTTATGCCAAATTATTACAGTAAGGGACAAAGTGAGGCTGTGATGCTTCTGGCATTTTGCTGCATAGAAAACCCAAGTCTACCATCAGACAACCACCAGTTCTCAGCCAAAACAAAAAGAAACTTTTAAAAAATTGAAACACAAAGCATGGCAGCAAAAAAGTAAATTCCACTGACCATACCAAAAATTCATACAAAGGAAAAGCAGCTCCAACAAACACAGGGTTTTTTTCCTTATAAAATAATCATTGAAGTATTTGTTATTGCTGAAGTCTATTAACTGTTTTTCAGAAACACTGCCTAATCATCAAAATCAACTTTTTTATTTCAGTCTTCTGAACTGCAAAGCAAATACTGGGAAAGTAACTGAGTTTATCATCAACACTAGATAAAAACTGCTGCAAAAACCTTATTACATGTTTTGAGATTTCACCTTACAATGACTGCTACAAAAGCAAGGATCTCTGTAAATGCTCTCCTTTCTAGCCTGCCAGCGTTTTGTTCATTTTGTCTCCAAATAGTGACCTTATAGGTATAGCCACTTTTGTCAACACTTTTAATTAACCCACAAGGATGGTGTTTCGTCATTTATCTAAAGTAACTGAAGCTTTAAGATAAGCATACATAGCACCTTCAGTGGCAGAAGGGTTCATTCCTATTTCTTTCCCTTCCCTATCTTCCTCCTTCCCATGGATCTAAGCAGTTATTACTCTCAAACTGAAGGACTGTAGAAAAAAGGTAAGCTGATCTCATGTAACAATATGCAAGATGACATGTAAGGTAACAGGCCTTTACAACAAAGATGTGACAACTTTTGAATAGGCAGTTCACATTATTCTCAGAGAAAACAGCCACAGTATAAATACGTTTCCTTGAAAGTACACAGTTCTCCATGTTACTGCAGTATAATTACACTCACATATAGAGGATTTATATGCTAGCCTATAAATCATATAGTAACTTACCTACTCAACACTGTTTTTATTTTTGGTATTGGTCACATCAATCCTACAAGCAAAATAAATTTACCCAAATATACTTTGTAGAGGTAGGTGCAAAGTAGGTGTAGAAGTCGGGTGTGTTTCTTGACCACACTTCAATCAGTACTGCCCTTAAAGTGTTATAGACAGCTATGAGAGAAGAAGATAGTTTTCAAATATTTCAAGACCGAATTTCCTCGGCTTCTTTTTTAAACTACCCAACTCTTTTAGCCTTTCCCTAAAAGTTCATGTTGTTTTCTAGTTCTCTCTTTTTCTCTCTTTCCTTCTCCCTACCCACACAGCTTTTACACAGTGCTGCACCCAAACTGGATACTGACTCTAGCTAATGCCTTACAGCACTGACCAAAGTGAAAGAACATTTTCACATATCTTACAAACACCATATTTTAACAACCACAACAGTTGTTGTCTATACCTCAATCAACAGCATGATACTGCATCATACTATGTATGGTGTGTAACAAAACAGGAAAAACCCTCAAAATATTTTTCTGCAGAGCTGCCTCTTACGAACCCTATGACATGCAGGTGACTAATCCTGCCTCCACTACAGCATAATCTGCACTAAACCTATTGAGATAGATTGCCTTTGTTTTCCCTTCCATTCCATACAGTTTTCAAAGCAAATTTTAAATTCTAAAGACTTGCCATTGAAGTGCTTTCAAGCCTTCAGGTCAGATATTGTCTCATATTTTAAGCAGTCCCCCATCTCACAAGCAACTGTGTCTGCTGTGTATAAATTTACTACATTTTCTCTTAAGTACCTAAAAAAAACCCAAAGAAACAAAAGCTTCATTAAAGATACAAGACAGTACTGCTTTTCCTTGTCAAAACTTGTCATGCCTTGTTTCTTTAAATTTCTGTTTGTAGTTGCTTGTCATCCTATTATATTTGTTTATAAAAACACTGAAAAATTATTAAACTATTTACAGAATATAATGTTAGCCTGAGGGTTTTGAGAATTTCATTTTTACAGGAAAAAAAAAATATCTAAAGGAGCAGTACCAATGGCTAAAGCCCATGAATCTTTTCTACCAGTGTTCTTCTGGTGCCACATTTACAAAAAGCGTGAGGTGTGAATCATTCAGTGTTACATCTAGTGAAAAGCAGGCGTTCTGGAGGTAATGTTGCTACCCAACTGCAGGCCAACAATTTTAATCTAAACCTGGATGGAGATAATCCAGATGAATAGATCAAAGACACAAAATGAGAAAGGAGGAGTACTTCATACAGTAAAACCCTAACCTTAATCTGTTCCTTGTGATACTACTTCATTATAGGGGGAGAGAATTCTTTCTCTTCTGGAAAGAAAGGCCTCTTTCTCACACCTAATTAAATCAAGTAGAAAGGGGGGGGTGGGGGCTACACGACAACACAGGACACCAAACATTTACCAACTCTTCTCTCAAGAAGATTTTTCTTTATTGTTCAGATTTTTGGAGAAGTGCTAGCATTCAACTATGGCACCTGAAATTTAACTGGAGTCAGTTTACACTATGCTTTGCAGTGTTTACAGTCCTCCCATGGCATCCTGGATCACAGGTCACAACGTTTTACACTTAAATGTTGCTGGTTACCACTCATGTCATAGGTCAGATGAAAGTGAACAGACATCTACTGTAACTTGTTCCTGCACATGACACTATTTCAGCAACAGACACCTTACTGATACTTACATATGCAATGATTCAGTCATGCAGAATCTTAAAGTGAAAAAAGGATTTACTGTCTACAAGAGGAGTTTCTCACACTGCCTGACAGTGGGGAAGCTTCTCAGCAACAACTGCTAAAGGCATTAATTGCATAGTTTGCATGTAAGCTATCTAATACAGGCAGAGCGTTATTATAAATAGGCCAGACTTGTTCCCTGGAGACAGTGCATGCTGATTTGAGATGGGTTGCAAAGGTTAACCTACATGATTTGGCATCAAGACTTGGATGCAGGCTATTCTTGTTTTGGGATGGCAGCCAAGTAGCTGTTGGCAGCATCTTACAACTTTTTTGCCTTGACAAATTCAGGTGGCTGCACCAATAATAGCGAAGAATGAATCTATCTTTTCTGGGGAGGGGGTGGGGAATTATGCCTATCTGTATATCCTGGTTTCAGCTGGGATAGAATTAGTTTCCTTCTTAGAAGTGAATGAGGGGCTGGGTGGTACTTAGTTGCCATCTGGGGTTAAACCTCTACAGTAGTGAAATTCAGGGCAAAGATTATCTGGAAGCTCTCAGTGGCAGTCCCAATCCTTTCTGTGGAAATGTGGTAGCTTTGCCATCAGAAGAGCAGCCTGCAGGTAGTTCAAGCAGCTACAACCACCTTCAGTTACACTTTCGTTATAAAAGGTAGATCTATTCCCTTCTTTCATTTAACAAAGCAGTGTATTTGTGCTATAAAATATCTTAGCTAGGAAAAACACTTTTGTGACCTTTTTAGGCAATTCAGCACATTTCCCCAGCCCCAGTCCCTACAAACTCTCCAGGAGGTAACTGTGTTTTACTGGAAGTACAGAGGCTTCACAACCTTCCTGAAGTATGTTTGTCAAGCTTTTTAATCAAGTTGTATGAAATATGCTGGTTCTAATGTGCCCTCTTACAGCCTATGAAGAAAAATGCTCACTTGTTAGCCCAAGCTGTGTTACAGCAAAGGGCTATTTTTATTCTCGTCGTACTAAATCAGGAATGGAATAAACTAAAAGCAAGTTAATTTTCAGCATACTGCCAACAGCTTTGCATTGCTGGATATATGCACCTGTATACCGATGTTTATCTCCTTCTGCTAAGTACAGGCTAACATCATGCTGTGGCAAAATATTTCAGAACACAATTTCCCAATTGTACACACAGATGGGGCATTTATTAAGATTTATCCAATTCCTAAAGCCAAGACACACTAAGCATAGTATTCACATTTGACTCAATGTAATGAAAAACTTCCCAGACAAAACCAAGCTACTACACCACAGAAGGAATTCAAACAATCAGTAAGAAAAACTCCCAGACACCAAGAAAAACTTATTTCATCAATCAAATAACACATCTCAAAGTCTTAGGCATGATCTTCAAGGAAAGAGTGCCCCTGCTTCCACCTTTTCTTCCCTCTGTCTACTGGGTGCTAAATTCCCTTCTCCCCATCCCTACACTCCTGAGATCTTGAGTATAAAAGCTTAGCTGCTGATCCAGAAAAACTGTATCTACACTGATCTGTGTTTACCTTACATTTTGGTCATTGCTAAAAACCAAAAAGATTCTGAACCCAAAAGATTGTTCACTTTTTCCAAATTCATTACCTTTCCATATAAATCTTGATTCCTTTTATCTTTGGCCCATCATAGCTACAGAAAGACTACTACTGTAAATTAACAAAAAAAAGAAAAACATCACTTTCAGGCAGTCCACTGGACAGCAATGCCAACATTGTAGCATTTGTTTTTAGACCAATCACCTGTTTTCCAAAAAAGAATCTCACAGTACTTTTAAAGGTATCTCACCTTTACCCTCCTATAATGTTGTTCCACATATGCTAGCTGCAGACTGTGAATGCCCAATGAAACAACAGTTAATGGCTAAGTCACAACAAGCAATCAAGTTCAGCAGCTAGTAGGTTCCTTCATAATCTGCAAAAATGTCTTCGGGTTGACAGTAACATCCTGATCCCTGAATTGTAAGTCAACACTACAAACAGCTGATCCCCTCCAACCATTTAAGGTTACTGTAACTGCTGTTGAAGAAACTTAATTTCCTTCTACAGTTCTTCCTCTTGATGAGAGAACACATCTATGATGGCTACCAGTATTACAGCTAAAATAGTAAACTGGAAAAAAAATGGGTTATAACAAAATACAAGGTTTCAGAGCACTAAAAAAGTAAAAATCATACAGGATGAAGAAAAAAAAAAAAAAAAGAGCTCATTTCTGGTCAGAACTTAAACTGGGGTGGATCCAAACCCAGGAGAAAGACAACAAAATGCCCTTACTATTATTGACAACCTGTAAGATGTGTTTTCAATGCAAGTATACAAGAAATAGTCCCCTCTTTAGGAAAGGATGTCCAGCATACAACAAACTTGACATCTAAGAATGCAGAGACTGTAAAACCTTAGATAATGCTTTGCAAGAAAACAAAACTTTTTTTGAAATTTAATTCAAGTCAATTCTTATTTTCATGTGAGTTCCCCTGGAAATACTCTGCAGGATGGGGAAGAGACACAAATGGGTGTCCCGGTACCAGAGCAGCTTTCAAAAGCCCCAAATAACTACATTTCTCAGACTTTAATGCTTCTCTGATATTTTAATACTGCTAACTGTAACTTTCAGCTTCACATCCAGTATTCAGTATGAAACCAAATTAATTTTTATAGAATTACAGCTGAGATAATTCAGATCACTTGTTGAAAACTACTACAGAATTGACAAAAAAACCATTTTTGCTCATTGTTGTGACCCTGCTTCCACCTGCCACAACCCCAATTCAGGTAACAGCCCTAAGTTTTGGAGTTACAGTTTTATATTTCCCCATATAGAGGTTAAAACAGGAACTACACTATCCAAGTATTTGCCGCAATATAATATGGATGACTTATGAATTTAAGGTTTTGTAAAATGCCTAGCATTACCAGCCTTTTCTGAGGTAGTCAGAACCACAGCACACATTTCCTTTACAAACTTTAAGGTGTAAAGACTTCCAGAAGGTTTACCAGCACAATTATACCTGCTTAATTAGAAGTGAAACTTTCCCATTTAGATCAATCTTACGTTGTCTTCTGTAACTACAGCAGAGAAACAAACAACAACAAAAAAATCTACATCTAAGCAGTGAAAATGAACTGCAATACACTAACACAAGTACAATTAAATATTCCTACATAGCTGCTACTGTATTAACAGTGTAACATCACTAATGACAACCCACAGCACAGTGAGCTACAAAAAATTTGGCACAAAGCTGTGGTGGGGTGAACTATCACTGCCCTCCTCAGCTGGGCAGGGGAGAGAAAATGTCATGAAAGGCTCATGGGTTGAGATAGAAACAGGGAGAGACCGCTCACCAATTACTGTCATGGGCGAAACAAACTCAACTTGGAGAAATTAGTTTAATTTATTACCGATCCAATTAGAGCAGGGTAATGAGAAAAAAACCCCAAATCTTAAAAACACCTTCCCTTCACATCTCCCTTCTTCCCAGGCTCACCTTCACTCCCTATTTTCTCTACCTCCTACTGCGAAAATGGCACAAGAGGACAGGGAATGGGGGTTGTGGTCAGTTCATCACACGATCTCTTACTGCTCCTTCCTCCTCAGGAGGAAGACTCCTCACACTCTTCCCCTTCTCCAGTGGGGGTCCCTCCCACAGGAGACAGTCCTCCACAAACTTCTCCAACATGAGGTCTTCCCACAGGCTGCAGTTCTTCATGAACTGCTCCGGCGTGGGTCTCTTCCATGGGGTGCCATCCCTCAGGAACAGACTGCTCCAGCCCAGGCTTCCTTTGGGGTCACAGCCTCCTTTGGGCACTCATCTGCTCTGTGGTCCACGGCATGGGGTCCTCCATGGGCTGCAGGTGGGGATCTGCTCCACCATGAAGCTCCATGGGCTGCAGAGGGACAGCCTGCCTCTGAAGAACCATGGTTCTTCACCACAGGCTGCAGGGGAATCTCTTCTGCTGCCTGGAACACCTTCTCCTTCTTCTCCACTGACCTGGGTGACTGCAGGCCTGTTTTTCTCACATGTTCTCACTCCTCTCAATTGCTGTTGTGCAGTTTCCCCCCCATCCCATCTTAAATGCGTTGTCACAGAGACTCTGACACCATGGCTGATGGGGTTAGCCTTGGCCAGCAGCAGGTCCATTTTGGAGCCAGCAGGCAGGGACTCTGCCAGATACAGGGGAACCTTCTAGAAGCTTCTTACAGAAGCCATCCCTGTAAACCCCCTGCTACCAAAACTTGCCATGCAAACCCAGTACACAAACCGTCATACTTTAAGTCAAACATGCAGGAACTGTAACAGGGCACGTTGCATGTTTTTTACAAATGAGAAAAGACCGTATTTACCAAAAAGTTATGTTTGTTTTCTATAAATAACTTTAGTTCTAGACATTTCCTACTTTTGGCAGCTAATGGTAATTAAGAAATCATGCAAAAAAATTTAGTTCAGACTGGAGATGTTACTTTCCCCAGGGAACTGGAGCATTCAAACACTATCAGAATATGTCAAAAATTAAGGTAGTCCGGTAACAGGCATCTTGAAATCTTTACGTGGTCAATTTAAGTGAGCTCTCTATTAAGGTACCTACCAGCACTATCTGAGACACCATCAGCTCCCAGCTCAGATGCATACCAGATTCCTGTAAACTGTCATACCTACCAGCCCTTAATCTCAACTGGCATTAGACACTTGCCTGTTGAGGCAATCTAACAGAGCCCTCGCGCCTACAGGACTTGGCATTTTGCTCGCATGGTCACGCAGTCCTGTTCGCTTACAATGAAAAAACAAAGACTCTGCCACAGCTGCCATCTACAAAAGACCAGTAGCAACATCTCTCTACCTCACAAAAGCAGTGAAGGGGAAAAGTGTATTTGAGGTAGGAAGCATTCAGAGACAGAAAGTGGATATTTTTGTGACCTAATTCAGAGACTTTTTAATTACCAACTAAATATTTGAAGCAACACAGTTATTACACGACATGTTCAGAAACACTTCAAAGACCACAAAAAAACCTACACTCCTTGCTCTGTTCATTTTCCTCCATGTCCTCCAAGGAAAAAGGCACATGAAAAAGCATATTTATTTTATATACAGTGATTTATTACATCTGTTGTTATAATTAAAAATGTAATTAAAAAGCAAAAAAAATTAATATTGTCTACAACTGTTAAAAAAAAAATCACTGGACTGTATTATACATCCATCTTAACTATAGCTACAAACCAGGAACAAAGACATACTCCTTTAAAAACATCTCAGGTGAAAGGGAACATTTTAGGAACTACCGATAACCCTCTGAACTGGGTGGGACTCCAGAACCAAAAGGTGAAGGTGAATCCAAACCTCCAGAGCCTCAAAGGCACACAGTGAGGGTCAACTTACACTTTTAAAAAATTTATATATAGAGTCCAAACATTAACCTAGCACTAACCAAGTCCACCACTAAACCATATCCCCAAAGTGCCACATCTACACATCTTTTAAATATCTCTAGGAATGGGGACTCTGCTTCCCTGGGCAGCCTGTTCCAATGCTTGACAACCCTTCTGGTGAAGAAAATTTTCCTAATATCCAGTCTGAAGTTCCCCTGGCACAACTTGAGGCCATTTCTTCTCATCCTTTAAGTTGTTAATTGGGTGAAGAGATCGACACCCACCTCACTACAACTTCCTCTCAGGTACGTGTAGAGCACCGTACGGCCTTCCCTGAATCTGCTTTTCTCCAGGCTAAGCAACCACAGTTCCCTCAGCTGCTCCTCGTAAGACTTGTTCTCTTGACCCTTCACCAGCTTTGCTGCTCTTCTTTGGACATGCTCCAACACATCCATTATTTTTATTTATACTTGTGTGTATATATATGTATATGCATACACACACACATATAAAAACTACATGGGTAGAAACAGGATGAAGCAATCTGCAACTGAACTAGTGCTATCTGAACAGTTCTGATGAGATTCAGTGACCCTCACTGCAGAGGGTAAGCTAGATATTTGAATCTCAACGAGCCACTCTGCTCCACTTATAATCACCACAGCAATTTATCTTTCTTATCTTGGACACCTAGCTTAGAAAGAGATGAATGGCCTTCTGGAGGTAATTATTTCTGTAAATTTAATGGAGACTTAAAAGTAACCAGCTCAACACAGGCACCTCAATTTTAGACAACTAAATTTGGACAGAGAATTAAAACTCGTGTCTACTGTTGGAGCATAACTCCTAGACTACACGTTCTTGACAACAGGCACCAAGACAAGAGCTATACTTTCTGAAGCACAGGCTAAGATTTACCCAATATTTGAATGCAACTGCAAGACAGGCTTTCAGTACATCAGAAAAGAGAAAGCCTCTGCACAACAGAGGAAATGTTGTGCATAATGCTAAGGAAAAAAGACTCTCATCAGAAATAACAATTAAAAATATGTATATATGTAATCAACATCATCTGAGAATCCCAAGAATTCCCCTACTTTCCTCAATATTGAAGATAAAGTCCTTAGGAGGCAGTACACCTGTGCTCCCTGCTCTTTCCTCTAACAGGAAGAAACAGCTACTACACAGTCAGTCTTGTAGAGGTCTTTCCCAAGAAGTTCACAAATCATTTGACCATCCTCCATCAATGACTAACTTGTTGGCTCATGGAAATTATACAGATTGATCTGGATGATTTCAGGGACGCTGCTACTTCATACTCTAAGATACTTTTACACCTATAGCACCACTGGCTGCAAGCACGCAGAAGAGAGACAGTGTAAGTCGGGATAACTGAATGACAGCCCTTCTGGAAATCACTATCTCCAAGCACACCCAGCACTGCAACCCTCACATCCAACACCACAGTTACAGCCATAAACTCCTTGCATAGCCTGGCCTAGAATATTTTAACACCAGATAGTAAATGACTGCCTCAACATTAAAGGAAAAAAAAAAAAAAAACCAACATGACAAGCACATAACACACATAATAGCAATACCTCTGAAAATCTGCTATTGCAGGGGGTCTGTTTTCAGAAGAAAATTGCCGTTACTTTTTCAATGAAGAGACACCAACTTAAATTTCCACTTTGTGTAGCGCAAACTTGCCACAAATGGTATGCAGCCAGTCAACAGCAATAATGCAAAATCTTACAAACTCTACTGTTTCATCCTATAAGCACCATAAAAAAAGTCTTCCATCTTGCACTTTCATGATTTTCTCAAATTGATTTTATAACTGTACTTTCACATATAGATAGAAAATTCAGTAATAGAAAAATAAAGCTCTCAATAGCTTATCTGATGGGATATCTTGAAAATCTACAGGTTGCTTTCAGATCCTATGTATTACTCTACACAAAAATTACACTAAAGACACACTAAGGCTTCAAAGACAATACCAGAAAAGAGAAAAGACAAACACTAAAGATCAAACTAGGTTTCATAAGCAGTCTTTGTATGTGTATTTACAAACACCACTCCAGGCACAGGCAATACCATAATATACAGTCACTCTTATTTTCTATAGCTACTAATTGTAGTCCATACAATATACAAAATTATGCCATCCCTTAAGATTTTTTTTTAATTAATCTGAGGATACTGTCATGAAAGAAACCAAGTGAGCAATACCAAATAATTAAACCTGCCTTCAAGGGCTTCTGTAAGGTGAGATGGCGTTACCTTCCTTTCACAATATGGAATTAAGCTCAGTTAAATTTTAGTTAAAAGTGTCAAAAAGATAAGCATTAAGTTTTAATGCCCCACTTGAAACAACTACACTTGTTTTTGTCTGACAAGTTAGCATTTTCATACAAGGTAGAGGTATGCACTGAATGTACAATAGTCATAACCTCTGCACTTCTGAAAATCCCAGTTCTAGCTTTCCTAATCGCTCTGTTTCTGTCCTAGTTAGAATCCCCACCCTCTCATTTCTCTGCCCCCTGTATCCAATGCAAAGCAATTTTCTCTCAATCACTGTCCAAAAGTAAGAAGATCCTCAGCAAAGTGTTACAGAGACACTTAATAACATGCTCAGGAAGGCAGGTAAAGAGTACTTCAATTAAGTATGCTCAGACAAAGCAACGTGGCATCTGGGTTGCCATTTTGCTGTTCTGGCAAGACCAAGCCGAGCAGCATGCATGACACATCTGAGCGACAGCATGCCATCCAGAGGGAGGACCAGCTCGAGAAGTGGGCCCATTTGAACATCGTGAGGTTCAACAAAGGCCAAGGTACTGCACCTGCGTGCTGGTAATCCCCGGTATCAAGACAGGCTGGGAGATGAAGGGATTGAGAGCAGCCCTGCAGAGAGGACTTGGTGGATGAAAAGCTGGACGTGAGCCAGTAACACAGGCCCAGAGCCCAGAAAGCCAACCACATCCTGGGATACATCAAAAAAAGAATGGCCAGCAGGTCAAGGGAGGCAATTCTGCCCTTCTACTCTGCTCTGGTGAGACAGAGAAGTTAAATTCACAATTCTGTTTTCTGACTCCCAGGGAGAGCAACCTGACTAACTTAGACTTAAGACAAGTCGTGGTGCCTCATCATAGAGTGGGGAAAAAGTAAAATTTGCAAAGCAACGCTTAGGACCATCATCTTCCTTACTTTGAAGGCATTGCCTCAAATGAAGTTAAGATTCATTGAAACTTCCACTTTCTATGAAAAGAATCTCCTTCAATTTTGTTTCTCTTATGCTCTGCATGATAATTATCTGCCAATAACTACACAGGCCCTGTAAACTAAATCGTAAGAGAAGAACGACCCTGTCAGCCATTTTTATTTTGGACAAATTCTGATAAAATCCTTGCCGCGCCTGTTGAAATTTTACCTACCTCACAAGTCTTTCAGGAAATGGTCACTTCCAAACTCTTCAATTACGAGCTTAGTTTCTGCTTCTAAAAACATGAATGGATTAAAAACACTTTACTGTGGCTGCACATTCTTCTAGCAAAGAATAAATGCAGTGGATAATTGTACAACAAATAACACTGTGCACAAAAATTAGAACAAAAATCATAGCACTGCATGAACATTAGCATCTTTCCACAGTCTCAGTGCTAGGTATCTGAGCTTTTGTCAATTTTGTCAATTTAATTTGTTAAAATACACGGGGGGTGGGGGGGGTGTGTGTGTGTAAGACTGACTCACTAAGCCTAGGGGGTCATTTGCCTGAGATGTTGAGGCAACTCTAGAGGAAGTTTTGATTATTTATAAAACACAGAATGGCATCAAAGACTACAGACTATTTCACCACAGTGTGTATTACAGATTCACAGACAAAGCACTCTCCTGCAGGAGGCAGACTACATGATTCAATTCCCCAGGGCCTGAGCTGATATCCATTTCACCTATACTGAAACACTAGCTGCTGAACTAACAAGCACAAGGAGAGACACTTTTGCCAAATTTCTCCTCCCTCCTTTCGTATTCAATGTTGGGAAAAAGCAAACACTTCACAGATTGGACAAACCATTTCACATGAAGTCCAGTTTCTTAATTTTTGTTTTAGTGAACAAATCCAAAAGTTTTTAAAATGCAGTTTATTTCCATTACCCTTAGAAAACATTGCTTATGTATTATGCAATATGCCCAGCAGCCCTGTCACACCAATGAATTCTAATCACGCAGGCCAATTTCAGCCAAATTTGACAGAGAAACAGTAGTCTCAAAGATGCTGAGTTCCCCTAAGTTCACAGAAATCAGCTGCTGGGTAGAAGCAAGACATACAAATTAGCAGTTGCATTGTGGAAAGGGGAAACAGAACTTGGCGCTCTTCCATTTCAAGCAGCAGCAATCAACTGGTCAATTGAAGCACTTGCTTAGTTCCAAACCAGCCATAACACATGCTGATCCTTGCCAAATGGAGAGGGATGTGAGAGGAAGACAAATGTGTTCTAGGGTAGGACAGATCACAAGAAGGAAATGAAGGCATGATAGTACCCAGGCACTAGAGAACACCAAGGGCACTCACTACAGCAGGTAGTCACAGGAGTCAAAGGGCAAAGTTTACAGTAAGTTAGCTTTAGGAGCAGAGAGCACAAGCTTGAAGACACCCACACTTTCAGATTTCCATAGCTCTCAAAAGCTTATTTTCAGCTTGGTTTTCATTTTGTTCATAGAGTCAAGTAATCATATGATGCTATGAGCCAAAACCAGACTATTTACTTTCTTTAATGCAGGTTACTTAAGTTTATGCCCTAATATTCTGATTAAGAAATAGTGAAAATCAAGTGTGTGTCACAACAATTAGGAAGTAATATTAAGCTAAAAAGTACACAGTGAAATATACATCTGCGCTCCATAGAAAAGTATAATTCACCGTACACAATCAGGTCAGGACTCCAACAGATGCAGGAAGACAAGCAAGCGCCAGCTGAGATAAGACTTCTTAAGGAATAACCACCTCTCAGCTGAGAGGCAGTAATTGATGACACTGTTCCTCTACTAAATAGTAAAACAGGTATATCATCCTCACAGAAAGAGACAGCATGATAAAGCTAAAGCTTTTTATTCTGCATGTTTAATGAAATAGGAATATATCCACATCCAGTCACCAAGTCTCCCAGAAACCTGTGCAAGCCAAGCTCTACCTCTTAACTGCAAATGACTGTCACACTCCTACACTCATTATTCTATCCAAACTGGCAAGTATATACTGGGCTAAAAAGCACCACCCAAAGGCCACATGCCTGCAATTTTGAAACTTGCATGGAATTTATCATGCATTAAATTTAGCTTAGTAAATTGTTACTTAACTTGGTTTGGGAGCCAGGAGACTGAATAATACCACATTTGCATCACATGACATTTTCTCAGTCATTTGGTACTTTCCTCTATAATGACAGAGATTGAATGATCAGTATCTGCAAAGTATCTCCCTTCATTTTCCTCCTTCTCCTTGTCAGATCACTTTTTTTCTAAACACTCCCTCCTTTCGCAATCCTCTGTCTTCTGTCTGCCCTGCTTTATTTAACAGTAACAAAGCAGATCAAACATACCGACACCTTTCTTTTGAAGATTAACTATGCAGAATTGGCTTCTTCACCATGAAAAAGACTGAAGAAGGGATTTAACATACCCATATGGTTGCAAGTGACATTAAAGAGATAAAAAGGGACTGGTTATTCACTGTCTTTAAATTAGCAAGTGGGAAAATCAGCAAACTTAGGAAAAGGGTGCTTCATACAGCATATAAAAGTTGTTATTCACTACTCCGTGGCTGCTAACATTTTCCATAAGTTCAAAAACCAATTGCACAGATCCATGCAGAAGAAATTCATCAAAAGTCTTATTTAATAGAAATGGAACATTCAGCTAAAGAAATTGCTGAAACACAAATAGTTAAAAGCTGGGGAAACATTCTGAGAAATAATCTCTGCATATTTGTCACACTTTAAAGCTTCCCTACAAACATCAGTTATTGGACTTGATTAGACGCACAGTACTGGGACAGAAACTTTGATCAACACAGCAAAGGACAGCACAAGATCATTCAGTGTAGAGACAGCAAGGAAAGATGTGCACAGCAAAAGAACATTTTAAGTTTCCTGGATCTGTAGCAAAGTTTACTCAAAATACAACTTCTGCTTAAAATGAAGATATCGTTCATCTTTCGTATTAGTCTCCATTTCACAAATTTGAGAAATCAGAAGTTTAAGTAGCTGCTAAACCAAAAAAAGCATTCTAGCAATGGTTCTTACTAAGTACTTTCTGTATACCACATTTCCTGTAATCAAGTAGTACATTACAGGTATTTTTACTATACACCAGCATAGCTTGTGCTAGCATAAGCTTGTCAAAATTATATTAACATAACCACTTTACAGCTTAAAAGAGATACACAACTTTCCATCAAGAAAATATAACAAATAATTTTCATTTTTTCTTCTGGGGAGGGAGGGTGCAGGGGATGACAACGCTAGTAAAAACTGAACTATGTAAGAAGCACCACTGTAGCAGTTCCTTGGCCAAAAGTAAGATCATGGAGCTCAAAGGTAAGCGTCAAGCCATGTGCCTTGCAGCCACTGAGGCTGTGAACTGGCTGGACAGAAGGCAGCTCTGTGGGTTCATGGCAGAGAACAATCGCAACACAAACCAACGTGCCCATACAGCAGTAGAGACTAACAACATACTGGGCTGCATTAGCAAGACTGTAGCCAGCAAACCAAGATGGCGATTACTCCCCTCCTCCCAGCACAATCCCACATCTGAAATATTGTGTCCAGTTTTGGGGGTCCCTATTATAAAAACAGGCCCCTGCAATGTTTTGGGGGCTGGAGCCCATGTCATAGGAGAAGACACTGAGAACGCAGTTTCATTTGTCAAGTTTGTTCAGCCTAAAGAAGAGCAGGCCAAAGGAAGAACTCATTCCTCTCCCCCTGGCCCCACTATCTGAAGGTGGTTTAAGGAGACAAAGCCAGTTTTGAGAGGTGTAAGGTTGTCCTGGTTTCAGCTGGGATGGTTAATTTTCTTCTTAGTAGCTAGTACAGTGCTGTTTGGGCTCTGATGTGAGAACAATGTTGATAGGACACTGATGTTTTTAGCTGTTGCTGGGTGATGTTTATACTAAGTCAAGGGCTTTTTGGTTTCTTGGGCCCTGCCACTGAGAGGGCTGGAGGGGCACGGGAAACTGGGAGGGGACACAGCCGGGGCAGCTGACCTGAACCAGTCAAAGAGGTATTCCATACCATGGGATATCATGCTTGGTATATAAACTTGGAGGGTTAGCTGGGAGGGATGTCGTTGCTCAGGGACTGGCTGGGCATTGGTCAGCAGGTGGTGAGCAGTTGTACCTGTTTTTTTCCTTTTCCCTTCCTTTGGATTTTACCCTTTTTCCTCACTTTTCCACCCTAATTGTTATTATTATTATTCCTGTTATTGTTAACACTGTTGTTCTTACCTCTTTATTCTGTTTAAATTATTAAATTGTTCTTATCTCAACCCTAGAGTTTTACATTCCTTTCTGATTCTCCTCCCCACCCCTGCGGGGGGTGGGGGGTGGAGAGCAAGCAGCTGCTTGGTGCTTCATTGCCGGTCGTGTTTGGTTGCCAGCTGGGGTTAAACCACAGCAAAGGTGAAATGATAAAGCATAAGACAAATACAGGACATAAAGGAGAGAAAAACACTCCCAAAAAGTGGCTAAGCACTGCAGCAGGCCACCCTGGAGATATTCCAGGCTCAACTAGACAAAGCCTTCAGCAAGCTATTCTTACTTCAGAGTAAGCCTTGCTTTGAGCAAGGGCTACAACTAGGATGGCCTCTCCAGAAGTTACCATCTATAAAAAAGTTTGCTTGGACATGTTGAATAACTCAAAAGAGAAAAACCTGGCATCTTTGTAAGAATTAATTCCCAAAAATGCTTTCTCAAACAAACATTTTGCACAATTCTCCCAGTAAGGATACTTAAAATGTTGGCTTATTGAGACTGGAATATGTAACATATACTATTCATAGATATAAGTAACAACAGGCTATATTTTTAGTTGATCAAGTATAAATTTGATTTGGTTTAATCACCTTATTTAGCTTATCAACTACAGTCATGAAGGAGACTTGTTAATATTTTTCAAGCAAGCTGTAAAATCTCACTTTATTACCACACAGAAACAGCACTGAACCATAAAACTACAAAATTAAACTTGGAAACATCATTAATTGGTATTTTGTTACTAAAGAGTGTCTTCCATATCAGTGTCAAAGACCTGGACTACTGCTTCAGGACACTTCATATTAATTTCAGAAATAGTAGAAGCTTAACATCCCCAGTGTTTACTGACTCACAAAGCAAGATTCTAAGCAAATGCCCTCAGTTTTATTTCAAATATTTAAAATAGAATTTTATCACTGAAGTCCCCAAGAATAGTTGCTGCAGGTACTATTCTTACATAGCTCTAACTAAAAAAACATAACTTTTCAAAATGCCCCAGCACATCCCTCCCTCCCACATATCAAAATTGACAAAACCCAACAAATAAAAAAAGAAGTTAGAATGTGCTCAGAAGATAAAGGTGAGTATTCACTACTAAAACAAAGAAAGTATATGCTGTAACTGAAAATGCTAGGCAGAAAATAATTTCTTTTGCAGCTGTGGTCATCAATGCTTAAAATACACACATCCCTATTACTATTATTGAATAATTTTAACTCAGCACAGCAAATTTTTCTGCATAGAGAAGTTATTTTCAACCCAGCAGAAGTGGCACATTTTTTTTATTCCACTTTATGCTAAAATAGCTATTTCTACAGCCCTTGAAAACTAGATTTATAGCATATTTACAAAAAAAAATACTCAAGCATGTGAAGGCATGCACACCCTTGCAGTGTAAAAGAACACACACTAAAACTACGACATTTTACAATTAATTTGAAAAGTTCTACAGCTACAGAGATTCATAGATATCTAAAACTAAAAAAATACTACTAGATCTGTTAAAGGGCTTCCAAGGACTGCTTCCAAGTTGCAGTCCATCACCTGTACATGAGCTACAGAAGTCTCATACAACCACTGACATACAGACAAGTATAGGTCTGTAAAAAAAATTTTGTCAGCCATACTACCACAAAACCAAGTTAGGTATCTATAAATGCAGTTTGAACACACAACCAGAAGCATACTTTTCCTAACCGGTATTATTTTTTATTAAAATGCTTGTTGTTATAGCAGCGAAGTTTTACTAGAGCTAGTATTTTTTTACTAGTATTTTTTCAAAGTTAGTAGGAATTAAAAGACTAGTTTGCACAAGAGAAAAGATGCACTGCACTTCAGTGCTACCGCTATAAACAAAGAATAAAAAAGCAACATGGTAAGATACCAAATTATGTTCCCTTTCATATGGTTTGTTTAAACATTCCTTGAGATAACAGGTAAAAATCAGGTGTTGAAGTAGTTCCTTTATTACTAGGACTTATTTTCATATTCTTTGGTTAAATTAATATTTTCAATTTACTATTTTAGCATTATGGCCTCAGGAAAAGGAAGGATTTAAACTAAGGGCTAAAATACTCCAGAGATCATCTAACCTCCTAGACAGGCAACGCGTAACAGGAGAGCAACATACAGCTTTTATTTTTCCTGCTTTTTTTGAATGATGCTCTAACTCAGGGGTCCTCAAACTATGGCCCGCGGGCCAGATACGGCTCCCCAGGGTCCTCAATCCGGCCCCCAGTATTTACAGACCACTCCCCCCCCCCGCCGGGGGTTGGGGGGGGGAAACCAAGCAGCCGCAGATGGCTGCCTGCCACTTCATCCGCGCGCGCCGGCCCCCTGTTTAAAAAGTTTGAGGACCCCTGATCTAACTCAAGACTACACTTCCTTTCCTTCCTAAGGCAATCACAGAAACATTTAATCTGACAGAAAATTACTTTTTTCTAGGCAGCCAGTAACTGGAGGTGGGGGGAGGGGGGAAGTCAGTTTTTACTAAGTTACTGGAAGATAAAAATTATGTTATTAATTTAAGAACTGAACAACAGTGGAACACAGTAATTATTCTGCACAGAACAACAAAAATGAAAAAATTACAAACTCAAACCTAAAGAAGAAACTGGAAAACATTGAAGAGTGGAATTCTGCAATCAAGCACTAAGTTGCCCTCCCTATTTCAATAGCATGAAGAAAATATGATCATAGCTAGAACATAACAGCAATTACTATTCTAGATTAACTTAAGCTTTTTCCATTTCTTCATGTTATTATCATATGGCAACATGGTTAGGTTAGGAACTGAAAAATAAACAGGGGGAAAAAAAAGACAAGACATGTAACTAATGAAGTGATTAGGAAGATGTTTCCTCTTCCCTTCTCTTCCCTATTCCCAAACTTACGAGAAAAATTACACACTAGTAAAACCCTTCAGAGCATTATCCAAGGAAATCTTTTTCCATCTCAAAACCACACAATAGAGAATCTTTTTGCCTAAGCGTCCACGACCACAATGAGAATCAACTAATTTCTGTAATAGATGTGTGATCAAGGCTGAAAACTTGGTGGATTGACAAAACTGAACACCTCAAGCATAAAAACCGCTCCAAGTTCTTCTTTCCTCATTTGCTTATTCCACAGGGATTCTCTCCAGTTTAGCCAGTCCTTCAAAATAGAATTCTGAAATGTATGCAAGAAATGTTTCAGGCCAATTTCACAGTGAGAGACTTCATCAGCCATTAAAAGAAAAAATTACAAGTCTTACTATTTAATGACACAAAACCAGTTTGAAATCATTATATGCTACACATTCAAGAATAATTTTAACTATTAAAGCTCAAAGTGGTTTAGCTTAAAATATTAATTATAAATATTGATGCATACCATTCCTTCACTTACTCTGATTTTCCCAGTTACAAACAATCTGATATTATTTGGTATCTAAAATTGCAGATAGCACTCAAGTGAAAAGTTGCAGAGGTATTTGGCAAGTACTTGCCACAAGGCTGAATTACAAGCTGTTTCTCAGACTGGCTGAGCTGCAACTCTCAAGTCTATCAATAATTACATGTGTATTACACAGATGTACATCTGTGTATTATATGTTACATCTAAATTTAAAAACACAACTCTGAATAAGTTTTTTAAAACCAAGAATCATGACTGTGCTCATTAAACGTTCTGTTTCCAATGAAAAGCAGCTTGATGGATGGTATTTTTTACATGAGGATCCTCTCAGCATTCCTTAGCAGCTCATCACTTCAACACAAAATATGCCTCATTCAGAAATCACCACTCTGCACAGTCAGAACCAGACCCTTGAAAATCACTGATCTTCTCCTCAGCTCCTTCACCAACTTTTCCCCCCCCTCACAGTCTCCTCCAAATAACACTTACATGGGAACCTTAGCAGCACTTGCAAGTACTTTCAACTATAAAACAGAAAGTGTTCTAGGAAGTTGAAAAACATAATGCTTCACTAGCGTTAACATTCTAAGAAGTAATGTAGAACTGAACATCTCTGCTTTGTATTTAAAACTGTCTTGGATACAGCATCACAGTTTAACAAGTAAAAATATATGTACTTGGAACCTCCAAGTAAGCTTAATTGCGCTGATGCCTTTTGAAGTCTCCCCTACTCCCACTGTACAATGACCCTAACAGTAATTATGGCAACACCAACCAAAAGAAAGAAGTGTAAATGTGCTTCCATAATAAATGGTAATTTCTATTCCTATCATTCCATCAAACAGTATTACATAATAAGATGATATAGCTGTTGAACGTTGTATTTTCCCCACTCAGTATATTGCCATCAATATCTGAGCTAAGTGATTTCGCATCTTCACAAAATGGGAAAATAATGTTATTAATGCACTTGGTAGGGTCCTGGATAGCATACACTTTTAGCCCATGTTTTAATGGGATATCCTGATTTACATCTATGTAAGTATTTAAATGTTGAGATAACATACTGTATTTTGCAACAGTAGAAGAATATAACAGATTGAAATTTCAGCAAATTGAAAAAATGTTAACATCAGTCTCTACAACTACTTAATAGAAGAGATTTAGTGTTAAGTACACACAGTGTTATCCAGCAGCAACAGCTGCAATGCAAAATTGTCAAACTTCTCCAGGTAACACACAGAGATGTGCCCAAGATAATCTCACCAATTTCAAACTTTGATAAGATAAGCTTTCAGCAAGCAGCACTGCTGTAATACAGCAGATGCCAGAAACAGCCCCTACAGTCAGAAAGTGCTGGACAAAAGCTCTTGCGTGCTTTGCTCCTTGACATTTGCTACTCCCCGATTCATAACAGGCCACAACAATTGAACATGCAGAAGTCGCTACAAGAAGGGTTTTCTTCCTTCACCTAATGAAATACATAATTTTTTTTGCTCAGATACAAGCTGTGAATACTGTTTCTCACTCACATTTCCCCAGGAAAATATTGGTGGCCACCCTAAAGCACTAACCCGAACACAAATAATTCTAAGGTTGGGACCACGCCAAAGACACAGCTGCCATGCCACTGAGAGTATCCTGAAGCTGTCTGAACACACATGGCTTTTTCTGCTCTGGCTTTCAACAGCTCTTTTTCAGACATGACACAGCAAAAGCAGCTCCTGGGCATTCCTGAAGCACTATGAGACAAACAACAGAAAAGAAAAAGGTAGTCTTGACCACACTCCCCACACAGCACATTCTGACAAAGAAGCAATTTCAGCAGTCTGTTCTCTAACTCCGAGTAAGTCTTTGCTTGCCGTCCATTAATGCCATCACTCCTATTTCTAAAACCTACGCTACATTTCTCAAAGTGAAGGGCTGAAAATTATACCAATGCAAGAATATCCATCATGCTTCAATTACCCACCAGTATTACAAAAAATATTTAAACCAGTAACTTACTTTTTCCTTAAATGTGCAAAGCAGCTCAAAGGTTGTACATCAGTCCTGGAGCTGTCCAGTCTTCCTAAATTCTGACACCTGACAACTATAAATTACATTAAGTACATAAAATTTTATTAGAAATATTCACATACCATTCATCCCCCAGAGAACCTTTCCTTCCTTCTGTCAGTTGTATTGGAATTAAATATCCTCCTTTTGCTCTAAAGTAGAAAGTGTACTACTCCTGAAAATATAAACAATATGCACAGCTTCGAGAACCACTCTTAAATTTATTTTAGTTACGACTATCACAGAATAAGCAATCTATAAGAAATTAACCAGTGTATAGGATTTTTAAAATGCAACATTTCTAAGCATAATTCTACCTAAGTTATGCTTCAGAACAGCTTCATACTTCTATACCCCTACATGATTATTTACATTAAGTTGTGTTTTATCCAGCAGTATCACTTATACAAAATATGCACATATAAAAACCTACTGAATATCAGTTCATTATCAGTATGAATGACAACAGCACCTCACTCCAAAATCACCAGCTACCCTCCCACCAGCCTGTTGCTTGGGGATTCTGGGTCTGGGAAGTGTAAGCACATAGAAACGAAAGACAGGAAAAAAACCAATCTGTCTCAAGAGTCTCACAACATGACTTCAGAATGCAAAAACTTTGCAAAGAACTTCCTCCTGAGACCTGGTTCATCTATATTCCAACATCTACTCCAAATGCCTCAAATTTCCACTCTCCAGAAGGTACAGGCTTTCTAACTAACAATTTAAATCACCAGGAACACACAAGTTAAAAAAAACCCACACCTACTTTTACTTCTGCTCAAATAGCAGAGATACTGACCATCAGGAAAACGTAGACTTCCTAAACACACTGCTACTTTTTTTAACTCACTCTTCTATTGGGAAGTTAACTTGAGTTTGTTGGAAAAGGCAAATAATAAAAAGCATGCTGCTATTCCATCCTGCCTAAGTCCTCTCCAAACCCTACCAAAAATCACATTTTTCACATGCTCCACTTACACTATACTTGGAAGCCAAATCTGTGGGAAGTAAATCAGCCCAGAACAGTCAACCACAATTGTGTAATAAGCTCCTTGTTTAGGTGATTATATCAGTTTACCAATAGACAAATCAATAGAAAATACTGTGAAACTCAGCAGACATCTTCATCTCAGAGACACTGTGCACTGTTTAATAGGAGGTCAGTCAAAGAGCATGAGGACAAAAATAAGCAGGCAGACAGAAGGAAACTACTATGCCATTGAGTCAAATCCATTAAGTGACACTTATTCTAATAAAGTATTTGCATCTCAAAACCATGGGAAAGCCTGTGAACTATAAGTAAATAATTTCTGAAACAAGGCTCAGTACATACAAAATCTCTCCGGGCTCCAAAAACGAGACTAGCTATGGAAAGCCTGCACACTCCTACAGAACTCAGTGATTGGAGAGAATCAACCTGAGGCAACCTGTATCAATAAAAGTAAGGCCACTGAAAAGATGGATGTTAAAAAAAGGTCTGTAACAATTTAAAGGACTTTCAGCTTTCGATGTGTTGCAAACAGACTACACTTTTATTCTTTCCTCATTTTTTTTTCTTTTATTGAGTGGTTCACAGTAGCAACATCTTCATTGCACAATTCTACCTATCAAGGACATCTTACACTAGCGCTCCAGCTTCCTAGCAGATTATTCAGGGAAACCAGCAGGTGCAGCCTGTGTCCCAAAAGTTGATGCATAAATCAATTTGCAATCTGGCATAATGAGAGAAGAGTCTTCCAGCAACTAATGAAAACCTGAAGGTTGGAGTTGCAGTAAGGCAGTGGAAATGGCAGCTGAGACTGAGTGCATAGGGGACTATCACACTTGCTTTGTCTTTTCTCTCTGCCCTGTTTCCAACAGTCTTGTTCATTTCTCTCCAGATTCCCACTCCCTCTTCCTACACCTCCAATCAAGAGTAGAATACCCTTTCTTCAGCAGAAGTACCATGTGAAGACACTTACTTAACAACGTAAAAATAAGAACATAAATGGTGCTTTTACTCATGCAGTCTACATCTAGTCTAGGCCCACCTAACACAGTTCTCTTTTTTTCAAGGGTGGCCAGAAACAGATGATTAAGTAAAGAACGTAAAACATGGCAAATAGCAAGAAGTGCTGGAAGAATTCCTAGCTTCCAGCCATTTTAAGAGCTGGTAGTCCAACTCCATTGTAAAGCTCAGTATTCAGCACACCTATCCCTACCTAAGACTTTGCCTCATTACAATTTTAACCCACTTATATTTTCTGCTCCACAATATCACGTGGCAATTAAGTTCCACAATTTAATTACACACTGCTTGAAAAGCTACTTTAGCTTTCATCGGTTTGCAGGTTTAATACAGGCCCAATTCTTGTCTAAAGAAAAGTAGCTGTTCTTGCTTTCTATTTGTCATTTCTGTATGAGCTACAGATTTTGCAGACCTCTGTCACCTCTCTCCTTATTGTTCTGTTTTCCATACTAAAAACCTTCATCTTCCCAGCACAGAGGACCTTCACATCTCTCATACACTTTTTCACTGTCTATGAAACCTTTGCTGTGCTGAGGTGATTACATTAATGCACACTGTTAATGATTTGGACACACCATTAATATACATAATGACTTAACGATTATTTTATTCTTTGTGAATAATTCCCAACAGCTTTCTGACCACTGTCCTTCTCTGAGTAAGTAACATTAGCAAATTTAGAACTCATCTCTTTGTAGATAGCTTTGCACTATTTTTCCCTGCATGAGCAACACCTGGCATTCACCATACTGAACTACATTTGGATGTGCAAACACTAGGCAATGCTATCCTAAGATTTTGTTGCAACTACCCAACCAATTTAGATTTTACCAACCCCCACATATCAACAAACTGCTATGGTGCCACAACACTACCATTCCTTAAGACTATTTTTTAAGATGATAAACCTCTAGATCCCAGCAGAAATATACTGCTAAAATCCTTCCATCATGAAGCAATTATTTATTTATCTAGTTTCTTATCTTTTAACCAACTGTACTAATCTACAGGATAACCTCTTGTCCTTGGCAAATAAACTTTGGTTGAGGTCCTCAGTCATTTTCAAACCAGTTTGCTACTAGTTTTGGTAAGTGCTCCCTAATTCTAGTGTTGGAGCACTCAGTGAGTAATACTCTCGCAGGATTTGACGAAAGTTCTACTTCCATCTTATGTACTGCCTGCAAATTACATAAACTTCACTAAGCTCTCCCCCTTCAGTTTTCTCTTCTGCAGATTGAAGGGTTTCAAACACATTAGTCTTACACCTCCTTCCATCTCCTTGTTTTAGCTATACTTCTTCACACCTTTTTAACTATTAATTACAACCCTAAATCTGTTCCTTGTAAAAGCTGGGACAATACCATCTGATACCAGTAATTTTTTATCACCTAGCACCTTCTTTAAAAAAAAAATTAAAAATTAAAAGCGGTATCTGCATTAGTTTCTTAAGCTTGTTTCCCTTAACAGGAAGTAAAACACTGGACCTTTTCTGCTCCTCCAGAGTGAAAATGACAAAGAATTCAGGTTCTAACCACCCATTATTCACCATCCAGCAAGAATACAAACAGAACAGACCAGCTGCCAGTAAAGGACACACCTGAGCAAACAAAAAATGCATGATGCAGTGTTTTGTTTTGTACTGGCACTTTGAGATTTCACTGTACCAATCAAACATCACAAAACAGTGTACATGACAAAAGGAGTATCAAAAACCTCAAAACATATGCTTCTCTCCTATGAATCACTGTGTTATCCCTGTGTCTAAGGAACATCTTGTACCCAGCCAGCCTAGGCTTGCCTCATATGCAGGCACCAATTTCAGCAGAGCTTTCCAAAGATATTTTAGTAGAACTGCAAAAGAACACACAGGAAAAGCAGATGATCTTGCAGGATCCTAGAACTGACTACTGTGCCAAATTCCTGCTGCACTCTTAGAAAGAGGTGTTAGATTCACCCCTGTGAGCACTTCCTAGCATTTCCAGGCATGCACCGGCTTCCTTGGATCACATCACATGATTAGTCCTACAAGAAAACAAGTCTGAACAGACCAATCTTAAAAATTTGAAGTTATCAAGTATGCAGCACACTACTTGAAATACTTAAAATTTTGTTTAAAAGTTTAGTATACACCAACTATATAGTTTTTAACTTACAGAGTATATAAAACCAAAATTACATTGATATAAGGGTTTTCTCATGGATTACTGAGCAGTTGTTTCCAAACAACCAGTACAACTCCAATTCTTCTTCATCTCTGGGAATAGCTTTTCATAGTTGGAGCACTGTTTACATCATCTTCAAAATATTGATCTTTTATAAGACTACATGATTCTGCCACAGATTTACTAATTTTTATGGCACCACACACTGCAATTAAAAAATCTGCACTACTTTACAAGGATCTCACATGTACACTTATTTGTACTAAATAATTCTTTAGTTATCCAGTTTCCATGTCTTGCTTTCCCACATTCAGAGATCAATGAGTCACCAGGCCCAAGACATGCAGAACCACAGGCTAAACCTGCTGTAGGACATGGCATATTGTGTATTTTTGGACAACATAGAGCTACTTCCACGTAATAAATTTCCATGTCCTACAAAGTTCTAGGACACTGAAGAGGTCCTGGCTTGTCATATTCTCTTAATAATTTTCTTAATAAATGCCACCTGGGAGACTTAAAAAAAAAAAACAAACCACAAGTTTCCATTGCAAGCCAGTGAGAAGTGTTCTGGATTCATTGTTTACATACTTCTAGTATGTATTTTATTTATTTATTTATTGTTTCTTACTTTTAGTAAGAAAACTGGATTCAGTAACTCAGGTTTTATTAAGGTCTCTATTTTAACGGGAACACTGGGAAATTGATTCCACAATTTATGAATGTAACTGTAACAATACAAAAAGGTACTTTTCTCTGCCCGTTAGCCTTCCTCCTCAAAAGTGTCTGGTAATTAAATAAAAAGTTAACACAGAACTTCTGTTCCAAGACAGAATGCCTTTTTCACTGCAACGTAATACACCTTATCTCATTTCTGAAGTCAGAGCCAGTATCTCATTCCAACGTACAGTATAGTGCAGAATGAAGAGCTAGCCTCAAAAAATGCATACTTTTCAAAACAGCTGCAAAGACATCTCTTCAGAAAAATTACAATTCTGCATGCAGACTACAGGGGTCTTGTACCATCTTCATGAACCACCACCACCACAAACAAAAAAAAAATTATCAACTTTAGCTACCACTGTTACGTGTACTAGGCAGGGGTACTTCATCTTTCAAAAGCTGATAAAAATTTAATTGACATACTGAAACAAGCTTAAAGGGCACATTTACAAGTGTCCAGGCAATTTTACAACAGATGACTCTTGTACAGTACCAAGTTGGAAAAAATATATATAACTACTATTCTATATTAACTACACCATTACTGCTTTACTTGAAAAATAACTTGACTTTGTATTCGGAATCATAAAAAACAGAAACCAATTCCATAAATTCACATAAACAAGTGTCTATATTAACTCTTACCTTTAAAGATTTAAGAAAAAGTTATAGTAAAATCCAATCAGTACAGGCAGTATCTTGCAAGCTAGCAAATTTGCAACTATGGAAGAACAACAGTTTCTTACTTGGTTTGAAATGCTAAGCAGTGCTTCTGCAGTTTAAATGGGGACAGATTTTAAAGTATAAACTCAGCTTCCTTTTTGTACTAGAAAACATACCATTTTGAGATGAGGTGACAGCACCAGTGACAACCAATTTTATACAGAACATGATTTAACCACCAGTGTAGTCAGGCATAGTCAGAAATATACTACGTTAAATACCACTGAAGGATTACTCATGCATGTGTTAAATAACTGTAAGACCTAACAATAATATGAGAAAAGTCATAAGCATAAGAGCAACAGCAAAAGAGTTAAAAAAGTATGGGTGGGTGTATAGGTTTTTATTTTTTTTTAGAAGTGCATGAACAACTAGCTAAACAATATTCTTCAAGCATTCTTCTTCCACTTCACCTCACATTCCTCAAAAGTATATGCATTCATTCCCCCCTCTTTCATACTACCCTTCCCAACTTGGGCAAGATATAATTCCAGTGGACCTGCTAATCAGCCCATTACTTGCCCAATGATCTTTCCCGCCTCTGTCTTTGGGTCACAGCCTGCAGTACTGCAAGAATAACAAGTGTTTGTAGCTGTTCAAGAGTATATGCCCCTAAGGGAAAAGGCAAACACTGTGGAATAACAGATCATTTTAGAGACGCCTCATATTTGTACTGCCAAAACCTGAAACTCATTTACCAATGGCACTCGTTCAACAGATTAAGCAGTAAAACAACTAAGAAATGAAAACTGTGTGCTCAGATTTTGAATATCATTAGAAGGCAAGAAAAGAAAACTATGAAAATAAAAATATTTTCTATGGAAAGCTTTCTCCGTTTCAGAGAGCTGTTAAGTATAGAAGAGAAGGGGGGGCAAGTTTAAAGTTACTGTCAAAAATTCCCTTTAAATAAGCTAATGTTATGAAAATTTGCATAGTTACAATTCAATTCACCAATACCCAGGAATCACAAGATTGTGCACTCTAGAACTGCTTACAGCAGTTTTTTTGAAACATGACATGCTAATCTAAGAAACAGACCTCAAGACACCCATTTTCTCAATCTGATTAGTATTATCACAAAGTAACATTGTAGAAGCTAGGTAAATAAACATTATAACCAGCCAGTCAGAAGAGGCGATTACCCCACTGTATTCAGCATTGGCACAGCCTCACCTTGAGTACTGTGTGCAGTTTCTGGGCCCCACAATTTAACAAGGATGTGACAGAAGGTACTTGAACGTATCTGAAGGAGGGCAACAAAACTGGTGAATGAGCTGGAAGGAATGTCCTGTGACAAGCAGCTAAACACTCTGGGTTTGTCTAGTTTGGAAAGCAGGAGGCTGAGGGGCAACACATGGCTCTCTACAGCTTCCTGGGAAGGGCAAGTGGAGAGGGAAGGGCTGAGCTCTTCTCCCTGGTTTCCAGCGACACAATGTGTAGGGATGGTTCAAGGTGCATCAGGGGAGGTTTAGACTGGATGCCAGGAAGCATTTCTTTACCGAGAGGGTGGTCAAACACTGAAACAGGCTTCCTAGAGAGGTGGCCGATGCCCCAAGCTTGTGTCTGTGTGTTTAAGAGGCATTTGGACAATGCCCTTAATAGTATGCTTTAATTTCTGGTCAGCCTTGCACTGCTCAGGCAGATGGACTAGATCACCATTGCAGGTCCCTTCCAACTGAACAATTCCATTTTATTCTAAATCATATAACGTCTGTTTTAATCTTTTACAACTTCGCCATACATGAAATCACAATCCAGGAGAACCACTAAGTTACACAGCAGAGTATCCACAAAATACCATTGGAAATAACTATGCTTATTGTAATTTGAGCAGTTTTTCTCAAATACAGACAAAGTAAGTAATTTTGTGTTTTGGTAGTCAGTGTTGACCTTTTGTTTTGGTGAAAGACTTGTAAGTAGTGAAGGAAAAAAAGACAAAATGTTGACTAATAAGCAAATTACTTTCATCAATTAAAAAAATTAAAAATCAATTTCCAACAGTACCAAAACACCTCCAGAATAGCAAATAAGAGTTTGCACTAGAAAAGCACAACTCACTGAAACACATTGTTCCAAAACAGATAGTAGGCCCAAAGATTAGGACTCGTTAGAAAACAACTATGTGGCTGTATGTAATACAAATACCACGTGCCCATTTACTCAACTTCACTTTTTTCACCTTATCTTCCTTGATGAAAAGAAGCACAGTGCAATCAAAAATAACAGCACTATCGAGGAAGCACCAGGCCTCCTGGCATTTGCTATGAGCGACACCCAGCCGAGAGGCAGGCCTGGGGGAGAGGGAGAGGCAGGCCGCAGCGCGGCCTCGGCCGGACCCCACCGAGCCCCGCAGGCCCCAGCGGATGGCTCACGGCCCCGCCAGCAGGAGCCTTGTCCCGCGGTGGGGTGACCGAGGAGCGCCCCTCTCCACAGAGCCAACAAGAGCGGCCGCAAGCAGCTCCCCGCGACGAGCAGAAGCCGCTCCAGAGACAGGCCTCAAGCGTACCGAGGGAGGCAGCACCCCCGTCCCACGGACACCGCGCCTGGCTCCAAGCCGGGGCTCGGCCGAGGATGTCCCCTCACCCTTGCAGGCTTCAAACACAGGAGAACCCACCCACCCAAACCCCGCCGGGCTGTTCGGACTTAACCACAAAGCTGTACTTCGCCCAGCTGTTTTACAAGTACAAAGATGTACTGGCCCCAGGGGTGGCAGACAGGCTCCGGCAGCAGGGAAGGCCGCGCTGCAGCCGAGGATGCCCCCACTTACCAGCCCGACTCGGACAGCGCCGCTCTCGTCCTGTCGGCCATGGCGCCTCCTGCTGCCGCTCACCCACAGACCTCGGGGCCGCCGAGGCGGGGCTGGGCAGGCGTGGGGCCGTCGGGCGCTGCAAGGAGCCCCAGTGCTCGGAGGGGGAACTCGGGGCCTGCTCCTTCCCCCGGCCCTCGGCCCTCTCCGGGCGCTCAGCCCGGCCAGCTCCGGTGGGGCGGGGAGGGGAAGGGAGGGGAGCGGAGGAACGGAAGGAAGGGGCGGAGGCGGCGCAGGCAGAGACGAACAAAGCCCGCGACCGGCTGCTACGGAGATGAGGGAGGCGGCTGGAGAGGCGGTTTTGCCGCCTGGCTGGAAGCCATTGCTGCCATGGCGGTGAAGGGAAGGAGTGAAAGCAGAGGAGGAGGCGCCGCAGGGCGGGGAGGCGGCGGCGTGCGGGCCCTGCCTTGTGCCTGCGGCCGGGGCTGCCCCGGGCTGCCCAGGGGGTGCCACAGCGCCGGGGACCCTCTGCCGCCCAGGGGTGGTGGGCAGTGACCCGCCTTCTTGTGATAGCGGGAAGTTTATTTTAAACGCGTTTCATTTATAAGTAATGTTTTTGCTGCTAACACGGTGTAGGGCAGTAGTCCTCCATGCCCTCAGAATGGGTGTTGTGGCTGAGGAGGGATTTGGGGCCTTTAAGAGTGGCAAGACACAAAGGCTGTTCCTGTGTTTGCTTAATGTTTTTCCCTAAAACACTGGCTACTGCCATAAGCGTTTATTTTCGTGATCTGCCTTTTTAACGGGAATGAAACTTCAAAAGAATAGCGCTGTTTCTGTACGGCCTTTGTAAGTCCGCGGTTCCCTCAGGCGCCAGCACCGGGCGGGGCGGGGTGGCCGGCGGCGCGTGCTGTGCTGCCCTCCCCTCCACGCTGCGCCCGCGCGCGCGGGAAACTGCCAGAAGGTGAACGGGAGCGGGTCAGGAAAGAAAATGCCTACCCGAGCCTTGGTGCTGAGGGTGTCTGCCTGCAGCTGAGGGCAGCTACCTTCCAGAAGAGACGGTTTGCATCGGTGAGTCACCTCCAGCTCCTTCTGTAACCCCCCTGGTACCAAATGTTAATTCTTTTTTTACTGCACTGAGGTTTCAAAACCTAGGTGGCTGCAGTGTTTGTCTGTTAAGGACATATTTTTCTTCACGGGGCATTCTTATCCTTGGGATGTTTCAGTTTTCATGCAGCACCTTCAAGTCAAATCTTGTAGGTTTTCTTTTTTTTTTTTTTAATCCATCTGAAAACTTTTCTTTGCTATTCTCAGTAGAAAGTGTTCATTAATTTTATACACAACAAGGTGTGCTGGCCAACACTGGGTTTGGTTGTTTTTTTGTTTTTGTCTGTGGGTGGTGTTTTGCTACATGCTGCTAATTCATTTTATTCTCTTTTGTATCTATAGATAACATACTCTGGGACAGAGGTTTCATCACCAGTGTGTATGGTGTTCTGCATGGCTACTATTTTACAAGAAAGTACACATTCTTTTTTTATATCAATAATTAAAAAAAGCTTGGCACATAAGAAGAAAACAAAACATGTATTGGTCAAATTAAACTGAGCAATGTCTAACACTACACATACCCTTGAAGCTTTTCTGATCTGGAGTCTTAAGAGTGATAATGTATTCTAACCCTAAAATAATACATTTCCTCTTAGAAGACTGAAGTATGCGATCTTTGCCAGTAAAATCTCAAAACAATCAGTATCCCATTCAGGGAAGTTTTAATCCTCATGCTGGTTATTAAAATAAAAAAATAATTAAAAATAATAATTACCAGAGGGAGCATTATTAATGGGGAAAGTGCAACAATGTTTTTTTGATGCAAGCTCATAGAGAGCAAACACCAGAGCCATGTGCACAGAGTCCAGTAAACTGAGCCAACCCGGCCACCTGTATCGTTCTACATTGAATAGCCTCATCACTTACTTGGATTTTCAAAGGTTGTACAGTTATGTATCATGGCAAGGCTGCAGGTGAATATGAGCTTCTAAAGGAATAACATGAAAGAGAACTAATATGAGCCCTGAAGTAGCCCTACCGTATGTCTATAGCAAAGAAACCCTTAAATTAGTGCTGAGGAATACACTGAAGTTAAGCAGAAGAACCATGCTAAAATGTTAAGTGACCAAGTCACACCCTTGTTGAACATTTAACAACCATAGCAGCTGCTGACATGGAAGAGTACCATCAGGTAGGTGGGAATGTAGTGGCAGTTCAGGCACTTATACAAAAAAAAAACAGGAATAAAAGCACCTGGCATTTGGATTCTGACCAGGCTGCACATTATATTATCAAAAAAAGGTTTGTAAACATTGTAACTTGAAAAAGGGGGGGTGCCCATACAGCCAATTAGTAAGGGATGGAGTATGACCTAAGAGAACATAATGAAACTTATGGACTTCATGTATTACCTCATGTTAAAGTCATGGGAACTTTTGCTTACTTAAATCTTAACAGAAGTCACCAGGCAATTACACCAGTAATTTATGCCAGCTGTGGCATCTATGGCACAAAACACCATCTATAAAGAAAATGTAGTACTCTGCACTGTCCTTAAAGGTCTGCAGTGCAGGCATTTGTTCTAACAAATTAATTATGTGTAAGCTGAGGGGGGTGGGGGTGTGTGGAGAGATGCACATCCTTTTGTACATGAGAAGTCCCCATTAATATGTGTTTCTCTTGCCACAAAGGGCATTGCCTGATCTTTGCTGTTTCTAGCTGCTGTTAGCTGTGCTGCACAGAGGTAAATAATTAGCCCCACTGTAAAACAGATGGTGATACAATGCCTGGCCAGGCAGTCAGAAAACCACAAATTGGAGGCATAAGACCCTCTCTACCAACTGTTTGTGGTAAAACATTATTGGAGTTTATCTCCATATCCATTGCCTGTAGAAGAAATCACATTGCAGAAGCTAATGGGCATCAGAGTACCCGGGGCTGTACAGGGACTAAGCCTAGGCTCCAGCACACCTGTACGGGGCTCTGTGCCTCCACAGCTTTCTCTGAAAAATGCATGTTACTAAAGATGAATCAGTGCAGCACTGTTCACAAAGTTCAAGTGGACTCCTTCTGTCCAAACCGTAATCTAGTTTGATGTGCTTCCCTCAAAGTTGAAAAGCTTTTTCCAAGTTTTTTTTCCAAGCATCTGTTTCACAGTGTTAGCCATGGAAAAATGTGAGGTTCAAATCCAAGATCTATGAGAAACAATTAACACTGCTAAGTTTCATATATGGCTTCAGGATAATTCGCGATACACAATCGTTTTTTGTAGTACCTTTAAAAGATGTCAATACCAGCCAAAAAAAAAAAAAAGTAATTTTTAGTCATTGGGATGGTTTGCACAAAATCATCTGCATGCATGGCTAGTTGACAGTTCTCTCTAAAAATGCTACATGCGTAAATCAGCTATGTTAAAATTTAAGAAATGCCTCAACCAGTTATTCTACCGATGACACGCAGAAGTGTCATGGAACAGTGAGGGCTGGCTGCATCTTAAGGGAAGACAAGCCAGGAGTGGGACGCAGTACCATGTCAGGCAGGAGGAGCGACAAGTCCAGGTCAGACAGGGCCAGAGACAGTGGCCAGGGTCAGACACAGCCAGTGATAACCCAGCATGGCCACCAGGATGAGACAAGTCTAACCTCAGCCGTACGCCAAGTCCAAGTCAGGATGAAGGAGGTACCTGCCTGAATGCACATGTAGCTGTGACGCAGTGATGATGTAGCCTAGGTGGGGGCTGGCAGTAAGGCCACTGCTGAAATGTAGCTCCCACGGGACCGGAGAGGTAGGGCCTCGCTTTTACCTTCTGTGCAACAAGTCTTAGTGGCAACAAAATTGACCATGAACCTGACCAGCTAAACTCATTGACTCAGCTAACTAATCTCCTAGAAGGGGGATATGCTCCGGGCCCTGAGAATGACAGTTCTGCTGCTGTATTAATGTGTGAACAGGTCTAATGAGAAACATACTCATTTATCCATGGTTTGTCTCTGAAGATGGATTTTTCAGTGTTTCAAGCAGAAACAGGCTTAATAGTAACAGCATTCTGAATCATCCAAAAACCAGGCATGAGGCTTAACAGCTCTGGTACATCTTTTACAAAGGATTTCAGCTTTCAAGGAATACTGGAGAATTATCTCTATTGATCTTCCCCTTCAAAGAAATAAAATGTATCTAGTACTTGGTATCTTCAAAGTCCTGTGCATGAAGCTATTTACATTTTAATAAGGTCTTCTTAAATCAATAAGATTGTTTCATTAAGTTTTAGATCTATTAAATTTACCTTCTAGGTATTATATATGTTCAAGGTATGACATGGCTATTTACGAAGGTAGAAGGCGTAAATGGGGAAAGATTGCTTAATATGTAATCTTAAGCATGCTAACTGCAAGTATGCAACCATGTCCAATAATGTAACTTGAGACCAAGGTAAGCAGTAACGACCCTGTGCTGGGCTCTGCTTCTAAGCTGTATTTAATTATGCAGTACAACTTGTTTTCTATTACATTCAGATTATTAATCATCAAAGTCTGAAGTATTACTATTTAATGCTGTATGACTATCACTTTGCTTGCATACCTTGTTATTTATCTGCTTTACTTATTAGAAATGCAGGAGGCTAAAAGCAGAAATTGAATTTGAGCAGCAGCTAGCTCCTGTTGTTTATTTTAGCAAAGAATAACTAAATCCTGTAATTTCTTCACAAAAATCAGAATATGTACACCATGTCATCCACTGACTGAGGGAGACAACCCCTCCTCTGGAGTACCGGGTAACGACAGGCATGTAAAAACGTGCCCAAAATGCAGTTCTTTACTGCTGCTCATGTGACCTGGTGTTGCAAGGAGAGGTAATTTCCACTAAGGCCAAGGCTAGTATTTTTGTCAGGCTGCTCTAATGGCTTTTGTCATCTGACTGTCTGCTTCTGGAACCATTCAGTTTGACCACACTCCCCAGTTTCTCCTGCAAATCACTAAGTGCATGGCAGGCCGTGGTGATCTTGAAGGTATAGTCCAGACTGGTGATATGTCAGTCACAAAGACAGCATCACTGCTGTGAAGACAATGACTGAGGCACTGTGGTTGTTGGAATGGGGGCATTTATATATGGCATGATGCTATTGCCTGGTCTGTGCGTGGCTGCTTATCAAAATGTGGACAGTTCGGATCTGAAAGCATGGATGAACCACAGCAATGATCACTAGGGCACAATGGATCACTAAGGACAGCAGAATGTTATCTCGTATAATTGTGACACAGGTGGGGCCCCTTAAGGGCCAGCACAAGGGCTTATGTTTGTCAGTAATTCCGGCACAGCTCCACCTACTAGTCCCCTGGACACTGAGTTGGTAAATAGCCAGGGAGCAGAGCATCAAACAGCATATGGCTTCGCAGACTTTCACCAGGCTGCAGTAAACATCCCAGCCCTGAACAGCTGCGCCTCCTCTCTAACAAGATTACTTTTAAGACACTGATACCTTCTGGACTGGATGGAAATCTGGAAATAAGCATGCTGCTGTCAGGGCTCTGAGTGCACCGAGAGGCTCTGCAGCTTCTCCCCTCCCCACCCCCACCCCAAGGGGTTTGGCTGTCCATGCTTTATTCCTGTGATATGTGATATGGCACAGTTGTAGCCTTGGATAAGGCTGCTGGGGAAAGAGCGATGTGAGAAGGAGCTATGGGAAGCCTCAAGGGGGCCTCCTGACTTTTGCTTGGTAGCTGCGTTGAAGCTCAGGCCTCCGTCCGTGAGACTTGCTTGAGGTATGTCTGTGCCTGGCCATGTCGCTTGCTGATCCTGAACCACTGATCTGACATGCTGGCTTGACCTTGCACTTGTTTCATCACTGAAGACATGTCTAGTAATCTTGAATATTGGCTGATCCTGCTCACTAGCATGGTACCTGCTCAGGTACTGTGGGATTGTGTCTGCCTAGGTGGGATCATTGCCTTGCTGTTGCCCTCAGCTCCTGGCTTCCTTCCCTTGTGGGGCATTCCATGCTGCTGCTTCCTGAGAGCTCCTACCCCAGAGCCATCAATGTGGTCTGTTACATGAAGAAGTTACTGTCCCATTGGCAGTCAGTTCATGTCTGAAATCAGTACACATGATGTAACTGAACAAAACTCAGTAATACTGGAGGGACTGCTAAAGGCCAACTGCTATCCATACAGTCACTCAATGTATAAGACAGCAAGAGTGGCCTCAAATAGAAGGAGAGCAGGTAGGGAATGCCTGGTCCATTCTGCATACTTCTGCTTCCCTTATGCTTCCTCTGCCTTTCAAGTTGAATTTGTCATTGTATGTCTCTGAAATTAAGGTCAATACTAATGAACACTGCTGGGCAGAACTCATGAAGGGCTGCATGGTGAAATCATGGTATATATATGAGCAGATGAATTAGGGAAAGCACTTGGAGGGCCTTCTCTCCATGCTAAACCTGCTGAACATGCTAAAGGCCTTGTGGAATAGGTGTCATGCAAGAGGACACCTTGCACAGTGTCAGGTATCTCTCAGGGTGACATAAAATACCTGAAGTGTGGGCATGGATGGAACACCTTTGAGTTGCCTGTCCAGCCCCAAGGATGTCCCTGTTAAAGCTAAGCCCGTTCCTCTAGGGTAGGGTAGCCATACTCAAAACACTGGAGGTGATGGAAGCCTGTAGATCAACCCTTCAGAGCAGTACAGACATAGACACCATCGTCCTGCAAAATACACAAACAGAATACGACCTTAACTGTAAACATAGATTAGATTGAAGAGTACAGCTGCGCAGCAGAGCAGTGACTACCTATTATGCAGCAATATATATGGCTGTGTAGTAACTCTGTATATTGGTTTTGCTATTATTACTATTAAAAGCCATAAAGTTTTAATTTTGTATATCCACAATACCAGAAGGCATCATATGAACAGTTCGGGGTGTAAATGATCCAGCAATCTGTGTCAGCACTTGACTTAATTGCAAGGTGGGACAAAAAGACTGAATAAATACCGTTTTCTCATGGAAATCTAAAAAGATTATTTTTGGATTATTAAAGATTCACACTGTGGTTTTCCTCAAGTGCTGTCGTATATTTGTGCGTGAGGAAAAGCAAGTTACTGGAAATCCATGCCAGGCTCCAGCTAAGCAGTTGACTTTCTATCTGTGATTGAATACACACTAAACAGGCAAGAATGTTTCTGTGTTATTTCCTGGCAGTGAAAATACACTCTGTCATGCATCTTTCCTATTCAGATGTGGCAGCTTTTGCCTACCGCTGCTTTTCCACAGTAGTCTGCAGGCCCAAACCGGCGCAGTTTGGACAAATAACTGAATTTCTTAAGAACTTTGAAGAAGCAGCAAAATTAACACTTATATTAACAAACAGAAAATTAACAAGCAAATGCAATAACCAGACATTCTATTTACTGGCCTTCACTTATGAATGATTCAGTTCCTTTCTTTTCTGATTCTGCTTTTATTTATGTATCTTTTCTGTCTCTGTTGATTTTGGTTATTATTCTGTCCTCGGTGCTCCTTGTTTCCTGCCTGTTAGCAAAACAGGAGAAACAAAAAGAATATGAAAGAATCATCAGATCTTCATAGCAGATTTATAATCTTCTTTCAATAAAGAATTGGGCCCTATATTCTGAGTAACTGCAGAACTATGAAAGGAATTACAGATTCACCTTTAAAGCACCCATCTATATTGTAAATTTTTAAAAGGAAAATAATCTTTTTCCAGCTATATGTTTCAGGTAACTTTTAGGTTTAATTCTGATGTTCTCAAAGAATGAACAAAACCAGTAATGCTAGAGCCCTGAGCAACTTCTCATTACTTCCAAGTATACACTTTGAGCTTTCTTGGCTCGGTTATTTATCCTGAGTGCCTAAGATATTTCAAACGGAGTCCATACGGCAGCAGGGCATAAGAGTAAAGGGGAGCACCTCAGAGACCAAAAAAGCTGCATAGCCTGAAATCCACAAGTGGACTTCTGTTGCCACAATTGTTTTAAAAGCTGGAATTCCTTTAATTCAGTACAAAAGCATAAGTTCACTTTTTCCACAGTCTACAAAAAAATCCTGATTCAGTTCAGAAGCAGATATAAGTGCAAATTCAGCAAGTAGTCTATGCAGAATCCAACAGTTGACAGCCTGGGAGACACAAATACACTCCAGAAAGCACAGTGCTGTCTGCCAAATTAGTGAACCGTTGAGAACTGGCACTCACCATGAAAAATGAGCAAAAGGGGGGTGAGGGGGGTGGGGTGGGTGGAAGGGAGAAATGAGAGATCAGAAGAAAAAGTTCTAGAGGAAGGCCATAAAAAATTGAGAGAATAATGAAAAATTGGCAACAACTTGGGCCACAGCCTAGAGCAACAATTTGGGCCAGCCATGTCAACTGAAATTCAGACCAGTAAAATAAGATGCAATGAATGAAAATAAATTCTTATCATGAAACAATAATACATCAAGTAATGCTGCTAGTAAGCAAACCAAAGTAGATGCAACAGAAAACCTTATGGAAAGGTCATTAAGCACTCCCTTTTTTCTTCTCACACAAATTGCCTTTTGGCACAGAGGCTGAAAACAGTTTTTATAATTTTCTATTTTTCCCTCATCTGGCCACAAAATCAGAAATAATCAGTACTCTGTTTCACCCTCTATGAAATTTGCTGAGGCATTCCTTTAATTATGTTTACATATGCTTATGCTTGTGGAGCTACCATATGAACCAGGTACCCAGCTGAAAAAAGGGAAACTCAGAGGGAAGAGGTGCTGAGGTTTTTAACTTTAAAGTGGATCTCTTCTGATCTGATGCATATTACAGTCCTGCACCAGTTGTGTTGACATAGGGGTAGAAATTAATTAAGTCAGCGCTGATGCTGGAGACAGTATATCATCAAATCATTGCCTCTCTGGAAAAAAACAAGCCCATTATTTGTGGAGCAGTGTAGCTGCAAATTAGAGGTGTGAGAAGAACACATAACTGAAGGCCATATGAAAGGCAGATGTGAGAGGGACAGGAAATGTGTGTGTGGGAAAAGCATATGGGAGACAACAGAGGGATGGGAAGAAGAGGGGTATAATGTGGTAGAAACAACTTGACCAACTCGGTGGCCATTTTTGTAAAGCCTAATTAAAACTTTCAAGTTTTGTTGGGTTTGTCTATTTTCAGATTTTCTTCAATTACTGCTGCAAGGCTCAGATTTACATCAGCAGAACACAAGCATGGGCTGACACACTTTTATTGCTAAAAATGAAACAGTTGTTTCCCATCAAAGCACAAAAAGCAAAACTGTAGAGCAGAATCTACCAGCAGTTTTTTATCTATTTCAGTGCTTTGCAGCCACATTCTCTTAGCCTTAGAAAGAGGGTGGCTTGCTGTTAACAAATACTGCCCAAAGCAAAACACTGAGCAATCTAAAAGAACCCTTTATACCTATTTTACATATTTCTTTCCAAACATTTCCTAACAGCTCCAGTTAATGCATTAAGGTGCCCGGTCCTTACTGGCTGCACAAATCAGTCTTTCATGTTGACGCCAGCAGTATTACCCTGGTTACATTATTAGAGTGGCTTAACCTGGCAGGTGGCTTAGCAAAATGCCTAGTGCCAAAACAATCCTAGCATACAATCTACACTTTTCTGTCAATCAAATTATTATATTTCATGCTCTGTTGTCTAGATTGTGGTAGGGTGGGGTTTTTTTGCTTTGTTTGTTGTCATCGTTGTTGTTGTTTGTTGAGTTTTTTCCTCTGTAAAAATGCTATTTTACCAACTGCAAAATTGCTAACAAATTATTTTCTAAAAAACCCAGTGTCCTATACTCCAGTTTCATAGATCTAAAAATCTCAATACAGTCAACGACGGGTGGGGGGGTGGGGTGGGGGGGGGGTGGGGGGGTGGAAGCACCTTCCGTAAACCACAAAAAGCCAATGTAAGTTTATATTTATAAGTGCATTTAAGGTTGGGCTTCAAATCTGGAAAGATCCCATACCAGCTGGAGGCCGGCCAGCCTTTATTTCTTTGAGAGGATTCTTTGGAAAATGCAAAGCTCTGTATTATTATTTTTTAACTGATGGTTTCAAAACTAAGATCCTGAAGCTTTGCAGATAGATTCAGCTGTAAACAGTTGTAGTTGACAATACCAGAATGATTCCATCATGGAATGAATATATTTGGCTACCATGTATCCAGACAAAAGCATTTACATACAAATGGCAAAATGTTCCACAGGACTTAAAGCAACATGCCTTTGTGAGAGGACAAAGAGGAATACAGAAATAAAAGTGAAAGCAGAATGGGCAGATTAAACTTTGGCATTTGAGCAAGGCACTGCTAGCAGTTTTTTGGATGGAAGCTACCAGCCTTTGCAAATCACAAACTAATCCAAAGCCTTAATACCTCAGTTGATACTATTTTAGTCTTAATTCTAAAGATATTGTAACTGTTATATGTGCTACATGCTGAAACCCTTTTTTGTTCCCTCCTGTTTAGTGGGTAACAATGCTGAATAGCAAAGAGAGAATTTTCATTCTTTACACTTTTACACTGCTTGCCAAAATGCATTTTCTGATCTGAATATACAACAATGTAGTAGCTTAAATATCAATACTTAAGGTATAAAGCCACCCTGGAGTGTGTAGAAGTTTCATAGATATTTTGTAGGTTCACCTGTATCGTATTTGCATATATTTTATGTTTCATCTCCAAAAACATTGATGTGTTGTGTTTCTCAGCATGTGTGTATCTCTCCTTTCTCATGCTGATTTCACTGCTCTGTACCATAGCACTTAAGTTTAAAGACTCCAAAGCCTTGCTTAGATGTAACTCAAATAACTTGATGCAATGCAGGGAAAAGCTGAAAAGCCTTCAATATTTAAATAGAAATTTAAGTTTCAAGTGTAGTCTAAAGGCTTCAGATCTCTTAACCTCCTTCATCAATTAACATATCTGCAACAGTTGGGTTTTGATCCATATTTTCAGAGAACAGTAATGCTGCTGATACAGCATTTCCAGTTCAGTCACTGAAGCAGTTTTCAGAAGATAATTTAAAAAGTACTCAGTTGACAGGATGTTTCTTCAGGGAACCATTGATCACATTCTTAAATTGCAACAGAACTAGAGATAGTCGTCATTTTCATTTCAATATCAAGAATGCCTTAAGTGATGATCACAGCTAACCCATATTAATGACAACCCTTAACATTTAGAAACTCTGTCTATTCAATATATTTCTGTGCAGAGTAACAAGAACAGATGGATACTTCCTTAACACCTGCTGCTGTGGGAGTCTTGTGAAACACTTGCAAGTAAGAAATTATTACTGCTATAAAATGTCTCAGTTTTATTTGTTTAGAGGATTTCTATAGAACACGCATACAATTTATTTTAGGTTTCTCAGCTTAGGTTGTGCTTTTGGAAAGCTGAGGAAGTATCACTTACTGAAGGAAAGCTTATTTCTATGCCTCATAAAAAACGTTTTAGGATATAAATTGAAGATTTACTGCAAGTTGTTGTATAAGGAGGCTGAGGGGTGCACATGATATGCTACTATAGAACTGATGGAATAGCTCCAGGGACAAAAAGCCCAGTCCTGCAAAGTGGGAGGAGTCCCATGAAAAAGAGAGGGCTTTCTAGAGGAAATCACAGCAAACTGAAGCCTAATGCTTTTCTGACTAGGAGCATCACAGAAAGATGAAGTGCAGAGATTTTAGATCATAATTATCTTAATAGCTTTCCTTGGGTGATTTAAATGTTTCTCTGCTTCTACATGTAGCCAAAAGGAGAGAGACAAATTATTTCCTAGGTTTGGAACACTCTTCTCTGTTCTCTTCCGAAGTTATATACATCAGATTTATTTATTATTTGTTGTAGAGAATTTCATATGTAGTAGATTCAAAAAATAAAATCTAAGTTCAAAGGCTGTGAAAGTGGCATGTTATTAGGGATTGTAATCCACCTAGATTATTTAATGAATTTTATTTTCATTATGCCTAGTGATCAGAAATTCTCTTAAAAATCCAGTTATTTCCAATAGGAGATAGAACCCAAGTTATCTTAACTATCAAAAGAAGACAGTCTAATATGTCCAAAAATAACCCCTACCTAAACCCAACATATTTTTCTCCTGCCATCTTTTGGCACAGGTGTCACAAAAATGAACGCAGGTGATTAGAAATTTGGAAAATGGAAAGCATGGTAGTATCTGACACAGAAGTAGGGTAATTCTTCCAGTCCAGGCAGCCATTGGGGATTAACCATGTAGCACATCACTCTGGTTCTACTTCATAGATCCACAGAGTTAAAAACTGAAATAACTATGCAGACAATTTACTCTGAGCTTTTGCATAATGGAGTTCACAATACCTCAGCCCATAATTCCTGACCTATAATTTCTGACTGAGATGGAGGACATCTCTCAGAAAGACACATAATCATAATTTAAAGGCTTCACATAGTGATAAACTCATTAATTCCCAAGGTAAGTTGTTTTGACTGTAAATTGCCATCATGCTAAAATGATGTACATTATTTTAGCTTGAATTGATATGTTTGTCTTCCAACTACAGAACTTCTATATGTTGTTTTACTGATTTCACCATTCACTGATCTAAGTCTTATCCCAGTGTACATACTGATAGACTATGATCATGTAAGCACTGACTTTCCTGTTGGCTAAACTTATTAAATAAAACTTACTAAGTTATCTTCTGGCTTTAAGGTATGATTTCCAAGCTACCAAACTAAAAAAGATTCAGAAGAAATCTGCAAGTATTTGCTGTATGTTTTTAAAAACTAAACAGAAGAAAATAGTGTTATTTCTCACTCATCCCTGCATTAATGCCATATATAAGCATACAAATACACTTCTCAGGTTTCTTGTTAGTTTATCTAAGGATCACAGCAATTAATTCAGACACTTTAGATATTATGTTATCCTGCCAATTTACATGCATCTAGGATAAATCTTGTAATTTGTTTTGGCTCCTCTGTCTCCTGAACACAAAGATAAATTTGCTGTGTGTCTAGAACTTGAATTCCAAGAGCTGAACACTATATTGTGTTTAATGCACAAGTTTATATGAATTGTTTATCTACTCTGGGTGATTAAGAATTTAGGTCCATGACTTTAGGAGGAGAAGCTTGAAAGAACTGAGTTTGTTTAGCCTTGAGAAGGCTGGGGGAAGTTGTTGTCTACAAATGCCTATTGGGGGGTGTGGGGAAGATGAAGCTGGACTCTTATTGAGGGTGTGCAGTAAAAGCATGAGATAGTGTGAGCACAAACTGCTACAAAGGAAATTCTGATAAAATACTAAGAGAAAAAAACTACTCGTATTGAGAATAGGCAGCCGCAAGTTGCCCAAGGAGGCTGAGGAATCTCCACACTTATATATACTCAAATACTGAAAACTCAACTGAACAACCTGAGCAACCTACCAGACATACTCTAAATGGTGGATTGGACAAGGGTCCTTCCAGAGAGAAGCTCCTTGCAGTCTAAATGGCTTTAACTGTATGCCTAATTCATTAGCTCTGCTGGCCTTACTCAGTGGTGGAACCGAAGTGATGCTGTAATTTAGGCTCAAAATGCAGACCTTACATGATGCCTGACGACAACAACAGGGATTTTTATCAGGGTGCTGATTCATACAAACAAAAGGCTGTTCTGGGGACAAGAGCTGAATGTCCATCTCACCCATCTATCGTAGTTCTCTTGGACCTCCCTGTCTCTTCTGCATGAACTAAACCACTTTACACCACAACCTTGTAGGTTAAACTAGCATCAATTTCAGTTCTTTACAATAGACCAGTTTTAGTTCCTTATACTAGACCATGCCGTTATTTCCAGCAGTGCAGTAGTAGTTACTTCATAAAACACTGACTTCTCCCCACAGCATGTGGAGGGCAGATGGCTGAGAGGAAAAGGAAGCACGGGCAAAATCTATTTCTGAATCAGGAGCCTTCTTTTTTTCTTTCATTGCAACTAAAAATTGGTACAAAAAGTTATGTTCTTGACGAAACTACAAGATGTGCCAAAGGTAAATGTTACTGAGGTTGCTTATCAGACATGATAAGCAATGTGATGTATATAATATAGTTAACAACTTAATTTGTACCTGTTGTGTTCAAACAAATCATCCTATTATCTTTACTTAACATTCTTTTACACCCAGTTAAACTAATCTAGTGAAATACACATACATAAGAATTAGGCCTTTGATATGATCAGTAAATTAAATTAACTTGACTCCAGGAAGAAAAAGATAAGAAAAAGCCTGTCCTTACAAGAAAGGTCACAAACAAAGAATGGAAAGAATGCACATTTTAAAATTCCAGAATATAAAGAAGTAATGGCCCGAGGGGTAAAGGACCTGCATTTTCTGTAAGTTTCTGTCTTTCTGACAGAATTCTTTTTACTTGACACTTTACTGTATCCCAGATTAAGGTCACTTTCTTGTTATACGTTCTAACTTGGTATACTTAAAATGCTGCACTTTTATTCCAGAAACCAAACATATGGTATTGCAGCAAAAAGTCCAAAATAAACATGTTAATAGATTGAACTACAACTACATTGGCCAGTGTTGTAAATAGACACATCTTCTTCCCCATTATCCTCTCCCTCCAGTTCGAGGCTCATGTCGAAGACACATCCCTGTATTGACAGGAGGAAAAGACTTCAGAAGTCAATACTTAACACATTGGGGAAGACAGAAGATGAAACCATGAATGTATGAGCACTGTGAGTTACTCAGTTAGGGCTGTGGATATGGAAGAATTGTCTTGCACTGGGGTGACAGCCTGGGAAGCGTTTGTTTTCCGTAATATACCTTTTGACTTAAGGAGTGTGTCTCCTTCTGCTAATTCTGCTAATTTCTTCTGCTAATGCCAAGATCAAATACAATTGAGGAAATGGATGTGCAAAACTAATCTCAGAGCTTTTTACACCTTCTCTTTCCAAAAGCCAGTGTTTTAGCTTAGCTTTCAAAAAGTCCTGTCTATAACATGATCTGCTCACGCAAGTGGGAAGTTTTAAATCGTGTGGATATGTCCTGGAAAGGGTACGGTTAAGTCGAAGTCAGGCAACTCAACTGGAAAAACAAACATTTTCTGTAGAGGAAGAAATGTCCAGTAACCTTGAAGACTGTCAGCAGTGACTATGGTGAAGTTTGTCAAGTTAATTCCTTTGAAATATTTCTGCTTCAGAAATAAAACAAAAAAAAATTTCTTCCACTTTTTGAGTGGATGCATGATTCACCCGCTGGCATCCAGCTTGAGCAAAAGAAGACATAAACTTACTTAAACTCTGTCTTTTCAAGTGTTTCTGTAGACTGTCTCAGGTGTTTCAGATTGCAAGTTTGGTTTTCTTAACTGTGTAGAACAATTTGGTTTTCATTCTTCACAAATGATAATCACTCCCAAACAGCTTTACCAGAACCTTCTCTTGCTACCACACCTCACCCACACCTTCTAACAGTCTTGCTCAGTGCCTCACCCTATTGCTACACAACTTCTCCCTTTCTCCTGAGCAGGAAACCACAGTAGTTTCACCTTTGGTTATTCATCTGAGAGTCCTTTGCAAGTCTATTGCTACTCATCTGGTTCATCTCTGTTTTCTTAATCAAAAACAGAGTTTAATGTAAAACTTTGGATGTTATTTATATATCTACTTGAAGCTCTAGAGTAATTACTGCAGAGTAAAAAAAAAAAAAAAAGAAATGCAAATATTATAAATCTTGCTTTATGTTTGGGGGCTGTACTAAACGTAATTTGCCAGAAAGCTGCATCTTGTGTTTGCATAGTGTTTATCAGCCTTCACTATTTATAACAGATGGAACTAGGGCATTGTGAATGTTTCTATTAAACAGTAAATGACACTGCAACATAAACACAATATTGTGGAAGTTTTGTCTTGCAAATTAAATTCTAAAATCTGGCAGATAGCTTACAAATTTAAAATCATCTTCTCTTCTCTTCTGTAGACTATAACTATAGCAGATATTCATTGCCACATGCTCATTGAGGGCAAAATTATTGTTTCATACTCTGAAACACAGGAAAGGGAGGGTAATACTGATAATTCCACAGGGGCCATCACATGGATTTCATGAGGGACTATCACTTATGAAAATAAATGAATGGTCAGGCAACAAGAACAATCTCTCCTGGCAGCTAAAGAAACCTCAGTCTCATTCTGACTCTTAGGCACTTATGCACCACCGCACTTCTGGTTAAAATAGTTTTCCAAACTGATTTTGTTTTAAGTCAATAGACAAAAAAACGGTGTAATCACAACCATCCCACACTGAACAAGTGGCCATTGCTGACCTAGCAGAAACATCCTCTTCCAGTGAATAACGTACTTACAAACGTCAGACTTTGACCATCTGTGAATAATTGTTTACTCATGGGCATTTATGCAAGTCCTTCAGCTGGTAACCATCTCCTCATCCAATTTCCAACATCATCTTTTTTTTTTTTTTCTCACAGGCTGAAGTGTCTTTCCTCGTGGGTCTCCATAGTACCCATCCTTGTTACAGGTCCACCCAAGACTAGAAGTAGACACTCACTCATTGCCTATTATTTCTGCCTTCATTTATTTAAACAAGCAAACAAACCAACCTCATGTGTGTGAATAAAACCATAGTACCATAGTATAAGAAGTGCCAACGACCAGTGAGTCAATGTGTTCAAATCCCCCAACCCTCATTAGTTTATAACCCTTTTGACAACTAGAACCTGGTTGTTTATTCATCTGGTTGGCCTAGATGGCCAAAAAGTGGCACTATCATCTTGTAGCTTCACTCACATAAGAAGTTATATGAGTTTCCACCTCCAAACTCTTGCAGAAGTATTAATCTGAGATCCTATTCACTATAGAGTCCAGGCTTCTAATTACTGGACTTACATAGGATTGTGTTTTATCTTGTCTGCCCCATTTTGTACCAAGAAGGTACAAAAGTGAGACACAGTCCTGCAGACACCAAGGTGAGAGAAGGAGTGAAAGGAGGTGCTCCAGGTGCCAGAACAGAGATTCCCCTGCAGCCCCTGGAAGAGACCATTGTGGATCAGGCTCCTGACAGGAACTGCAGCCCCTGGAGAGCCCATGCAAAAGCAGGTTTACTCTGAAGGACTGCAGCCCATGGAAGGACCCTTGCTGGAGCAGGAGGAAAGTGTTATGAGAAAGTGATGAGATGTTACAGACTGACCACTGCTCAGGGGTGGGGGCAGTAGGTAGAGGAGTTGGGAACGAAGGAATGATTTGGAGCCTGGGAAAAAGTGGTGTGAGAGTGGGGAGAAAGTGGTTTATTTTATGTCTTTTTTCTTATCATCTTACTCAATTTTAACTCTTGATATTAATTTTTCCGAGGTCGTCTGTTTTGCTTGTGATAGTCATTGGTGAGCAATCTCCTTGTGCTCATCTTGACACATGAGCTTTTAATCTTATTTTTAGCTCCTGTCCCACTGAGGAGGGGCAGTGAGAGAGCAGCTGGGTGGGAGTTTGAGTGCTAGCCATGGCTAACCCACCACACCAGTGTATCATCTCTATGCCATCTTTAATTTGATCTCTATCAAATGAGTCCACTCAAAAAGTCACAGTTATAAAAAATATGTGCATGCAATTTTGTGTTCTCTAGCTAAGCCCATGAAAGATTTCACTTGCCATTTTGTGGGTAAACCTGGACACTCCAGCAAAAGACACATCTATAAACCTTACCATTTTTTGATTTCTCAAAGCTTATCCTCAGTGGGTTTCCTCATTACTCATATTTCATTACAGGGCCGGGGTGGAAATGAGTCCCATTACCCTGAATAACTTCTAAAAAAATAGCTCTGGTTCTTTCTATATGTTAAATCTATAAGATGTATGCATAAGTTAGCATTTATTAAGATGTGAATATATAACCACAATTACATTAATATCTTGTCCACGAGTCCCTGAAACGTTGGGGGAGCATCACACTTGCCAAGCAGAGCTAGGCAGTCTTGGGTAGCTTCCTGTAGCTTTCTGCAGCTCAGGCTCTCTGCCACTGTCCCCTCCAACTGAGTGTGATTACATACATGGCTTCATCTGGCATTCTGACAGTTCAAGACATCAGATAATGATAAATTTAACAGTCCTCTTAGTTTCGGGAATCAATATATAAGAGGTAGTATGGCTGAACTTTGGAGCTAATGTAAGTGACATCAGTATAAGACAACACAAGGAATACTGCAAGTGGTATTAGATATTTCAGCTTAAGTATCTTTAAACTTTCCAAAAATATTTACAGTATCCAGAAGTGATTCTAGTGGATCTGAGGCACATGCAGTGTTCAGTCAAGTGGATTGCCCACGTAGTCATTATGAACACATCTGATCCATAAAACTAAGATTCCTAACTGACCTGTATTTTGCCTAGTGACACCTAATTATTTCAGCTATGAAATCTATAAGGCAGCTTAATATATTTTTTAAACTTTTCTTTAAAAAAAACTTTTATCCAGTTTCAGAATAGCATTAAACAAATATGGCAATTCAAAATCTGCCGAGACGTTTTTATTAAAGCAGTTGGGGTTTATACTTTTGAAATTGTCTATGGCTGTTGTTTTGAAAAGTAGTTCTTCTATATCTGTGATAGTGGTTCATCTATTGTTATCAACCAAAGCCAAAAGGTTCAACACAATGCTAAAAATGAAGTTACAGTTTGTACCTGAGTTTCTCCAAAAAAGGTTGTGTTTTTTTAATTAAAGCACTCCCCGTGTCTTTATATTTCAAGTTTAAGAATTCCATTTTGCCTGTGAGAGTCTTTTCTTTCTGAAACTTGGCATGACATAACTATGAAAATATTATTAATCTGTGTTGTACATATTCAAGTCTCATCTTTTCCATTACCCCAAAGTACCATAAAAACATAGGGGAGGTATATATCTTAACTGAAAAGCTTAAACTTAATGTTTTGTTTCACAATTCAGCTATTATGCAGGACGCTGAATGGCTTATAACTCTTTGGTCTTTAACTGATACAGGATCACAGCTTTTCTAAAGCTGATGCGGATAGCAAGGCCAGCTATTTCATTCAAGCCAAACAGGGAAACAGTTGCATTTCTGATTGTTTTACTAATGGCAGACAGCAATGGAAATTTAGAACACAATATTTCAGTTGGAAGGGACCTACAATGATCATCTAGTCCAGCTGCCTGACCAGCTCAGGGCTGACCAAAAGTTAAAGCATGTTATTAAGGGCATTGTCAAAATGCCTATTAAACACTGACAGGCTTGGGGCATTGGCCACCTCTCTAGGAGGCCTGTTCCACTGTTTGACCACCCTCTTGGTAGAGAAATACTTCCTGGTATCCAGTCTAAACCTCCCCTGATGCACCTTGAACCATCCCTACACATTCTATCGCTGGATTCCAGGGAGGAGAGCTTAGCACCTCCATACTTCACCTCCTCAGGAAGCTGCAGAGAGCAATGAGGTTGCCCCTCAGCCTCCTGTTCTCTAAAGCACACAAGCCCAAAGTCCTTATCCACTCCTCATAGGAGTTGTGTTCAAAGTTTAGATGAAGTGGCAATACATAACCTGTTTTGAAATTACTGTGTATGCATCTGTGTACACTAGAAGGAAAACACAGGAAACAACAAGAAAATTAATTGTTGTCAGAGAGCAATCCAAACCAGCGAATTCAGAGCAAAGTGTTATCAGGTGAAAGGTATGTCTCCTGGTTTGTATTTTCCACCATATTCAGGGAAACAGAACTTCATGTACATTTTCCTCAAATAAACAAGATTACAGCAAAGACATACCTGATTGAAAAATCATTTTTTTTTCCTGAAAAGTCTCAAATATTAAAATATAAAATATATTCTGTGTAGAGGAATTATAAAGGAATGAAGGCAAGTTAATTAACATTGATAATATACCGCTGTGGGCTGGCTTCAGGTGTGGTGGGTTGGCTGACGTGGATAATGTGCAGCTGTGGCTGGTTCCTGCTAAGTAGCTAAAGAGCTGTAAGGGGTATGAAAGGGGAGCACTGGGTGAAGAGAGACCTGGAAGAAGCAGAGGGAGGAGAAAGAGTACCTCAGATGTGGGAGAGGCCCCAGGAAAAGCAGAGTGAAGAAGGAGGAGGCCTGGATGAGGAGGGGCTGGCTGGAAGAGGAGCCTGGAGAAGGAAGACTCCAGATGCAGCAGAGGCAAGAAGTAGGGTGGATGGGCCTGAAGAGGATGGAAAAACAGCACAGACAGTAGATGAACTTTTGAAACCTTGTGGGGGACTGGTGCCTGTGTCGAAGCAAGGTGCAGGAGCTACTTACTGAAGTTAACCTGGTATGGGATGGTAAAAGCCTTGTTGTAGCTGGCTAGGCTTGATAGTGCTGTGACATTTCCATACTTAAATACTATATTTTTCTTGTAAAGTAATTTACCCCAAGCAAAACAGATGAAAGCCATTTTGTCATGCAGAAATGAAGTAATTTTAATTTAGTATTACCTTGATCATTCTATGATATAGCTATTCCTTTTTACTGGATTAATGTTTAATTGTTAAAATCAATCCTGTCAGAGGTAAAAGAATAGAATAGCTTTTCAAAGTTTACACTTCCCTTCTTATCAAACTAACATGTTAAAGAAAAACTTCCCAAGTTCCTAATGATAAAACATAAAGTGCACAGGGTATTCTGCTGGAATATGGGGGGGAAGCCTTGTTCCTTGCTGTCATGGTTACTGGTATTTTTAATCAAAGATGGTCTAATTTAAAGTGTGTGTTTGAGAAGCCTTGTCTGGAAATCGGAGATCTGTTCCCTCTTGAGTGATTGTCTTAAAGCCCAAATAAAGGTTTGAGGTTCTCTCTTCTTCCATGTGATCCTTGTATGCCTAGCTATACAATGGTACATTGGTCATGACTTGACCGTATCTGAAAATCGGGGTATATTTAGGGGATTTGGGTTGAGTCAAAGGAATGCCTGCCCATGTGAAGATTGCAATGGAGCATGAAGTGACAGGGAGGAACCCAGCACCAACAAATTTAAGTGCCTAGAGGATTAGACCAAGGTTGAATTTATTGCTATGGGGGATGTACTGAGTTTGCGTCATTTGAAAATTATTTAGCTAGACTAGATTCCTTCTGATCATGTCATTTTTCTTCAGATGTGCCTATTGATGTAGGCAACTACTGCCCTCTTCCCATATTTAAAATCTGTTTATGACTTGTTGTACAATAACAGCAGTCAAAAACAGAGTGGCCCCAAAATGCGAGGTGATGAGCTGTGTGGCTTAGAGGTGTTGCTGAGACAGATTAACTCTCCTGGAGTACAACTGACCCACCTTCTGGTCGATTTTTTTTTTTTTTCCTATGGAGTGTGGCAATGCAGCAACCACAGTGAAAAGTTATGATACAGGGAAGTAATACTGTGACATCATCATTCAAATGTCACCCGGTTTAGTACCCGGAGACCACAGAACTCTAGTAGCAATGCTTCTGTGCTTCCCTTGGCAGCTGGGGAACACCTCTCGCCTTTCCCTGAGGAGGAAAATCTATGACAACAGCTCCGAAGCATGCTGAGCTTGAGAAAATCTGTCTCTTTAAATCTGCTTTACCAGCTTTGCCCATCAGAGATTTCCTTTTGCATCAATGGTGAAAGCTAGGAACCACATTCAGGTCTTCTGAGGTCCATTTGCAGCTACCCACCTCCTCCCTGTATTCGCAGCACAGACATCTCGCATGCCTTGCATCACTCTACTTTAAGTAAAGGCTGGGCCTCTGCTTTTCAAACACCATGAAGATGTAAAAGAAACAGTCTAAATGTGGCCTTAAGTTTCCTGGGGAGTGAAAGAGACTTCTGCATCACAGCACTGCTTTGGAATATGATACTTAGGCTCAAATGACGGTGCACATTTGAAGATTCTTCAAGTCAAAATTAACTGTGTCCAGGAAGTGAAAATTTGGCTTCTCTCCTACTGTACAGGAAATCGCTACAAGCTTTTTTCAGGGTCCAAAACTAAAACAGAGTTTGAGTTCAGATGCAAGATTGTAATAAAAATAAAACCCAGGGATATTCTTTCTGAAAACAAATTTCTAAGTATGCAAAGTACAAACATTCCAACATGCAATTACATAAACTATTTAATTTTGCAATAAACCTCAGTAAAATATTAAATTTTTAATGTTCCTTTATCATAGAATATGCAAATAATTACAAGTCTACATTTGCCAACAATAGATGGCACTAGTAATTCCTGCATTCACCACAACATTATTTAATGTTAGTGTTTTAACATATGCAAACCGAATCATAACTGCCTAAGCAATATAAAATGATCAGCTCTGCTCTAAAACATTTATATAGATTTTTTTCTCATAGCAAAACAGACAGTTATGATGGCAGGAGCAACATCTCAAAAATATTTTACTACTTAAAATGATTTATCTTAACTGGGAAGTAGGAAAATATTCCACTCTCAATTACATTGGTGTAAATCACAATGTTCAATGCCGAAGAATAAGAAGAGGATTCTGTTTATTAGCACCCATAACGCCTGTTGTGTACTTACATAGGAGCAGTAATATTATTTTTACCTTTAATTTAAAAATCAGCAAAGTAATTTTAGACATAGGTCTACCTTAGAACAGTGCAAAAGTCACTTTTAAGTGGACACAAAGCTTTCTGGTGTGGGTTTTTTTTTGGTTGGGTTTTGTTTTTGTTTTTTTTTTTTGTGTAACAGGAACATGCCTGCGCCTTCAGGAGAGGAACCACATGGGTTTTCCTTTATGGAATCCAGCCTCAAGGGCTAGTTAGTGTGAGAGGTGCTGCAAAAACACCACGCTAAGAATGCTGCTATAGTTTATGAGGGATTTGGACTATGACATGCACACCTTAACACAGCCCTAGGTTAGACAACCAGGCTGTTATTTAGCAATGCCAGAAGGCTATTAATCTCTGTATAAGATGATATATACGCTACATTCCCTATGTTCTTTAGCAAGGTGAAGGTAGGATTGAAATCAGCTGACTAGCAGCTGGTGCGAGAAGACTAGGCACAAGATTTATAGGTCTGAAGTACTGAACAGAGCACAGAGGACAATTTACTTATGGCATATAAGGATTCATGTATTAGCAAATCAATCTTCTTGTGTCTATGGTTTCCATGATAGAACAATTCTTCATTAGCATGTGGATTGTTGAAGTGTCTTTGGCAGACCAAAAGAAAAGGAGGAGGGGGGCAGGAATGTGGACTTCACATGAAAACGGTTATTCGTGCTGATATTACAGAGATGTAAGAATAACATGGGGATGACTGATCTCTGTCTAAACTGGAATAGCCACAGGCTATTTGCCATCAAATGTCTTCCTTAGTATAGACCAGCACCAGCTTAGATCTTCACGGTCATTACAGGGCATTATAATGAAAACTGCTTTGTAAGTCTTTAGGTGGTAAAAAACATGACTTCAGAAATGAAAAAAGGTGTGATGTAACAGTGTAGTAACTACAGTTTCAGGTTACTTTTGCCATTATTCCCCCACTCACCCATTATCAAAACGCACTGTTGGGCATCACAACTTAATAACTGTTGAATCTCAGTGACAGTCCTGGGAGGAAAGTGCCATGAGGTGAGTCAGGGAGTCCTGCATGCACCTCTGAAATATAGTCCTCCTTCTCTAAGTAATACAGAGAGTTCATTGCATGTACTGTGGCAAATATCCAAGCTTCATGCAGTGTTGAACTTTAGATGAAGTCAGCATGTTTGTAACAGCCAGGCTTAATCAGTCCCATTGTTTCGAAAAATCAGCTCTAAACAGACCTTAGAAATAACCATTCAATTTCTCGTTTAATATCTTTATTTTTAATTGGCTTGTTGCATTCTTTATGTGCATTGAAATCCTAGTATGCTAGCTCCTGTGGGAAGATAGTACTCAGCAATTTGAAGTCATTAGCCGCTCTGAACACTGGGGATCTGGTTCTCATTTATGTTACAGTCGCTTTATATTGCTCAGGCAATAAATTGCATTTACACCCAGTAAATGAGCAACTGGAGTAGTGTAAAGTAACTTTAGCACGAACGAGAATTAGGCCCAAAGCCTTCGAAGTTTTTATAGCAACTGTGTTATTCATCTCAATTGGTAAGACAGGGATTGATTGACAAGCAAATAGCAACACGGTATTACCTACTTTGGATGAAGAATTGAGCCAGGGATTAGAAAACTCCAATTCAGTGAAGGAAATCAGACTGGCTATTAAAAGTCTGAAGTCCAACAAAACACTAAGGCCAGATGGTTTCAGCATACATTTTTACAATCAGCTAAGTATAAAAGATGAAATAGCTCCCCTGCTAGTTAAAGTATTTCAAAATTATTTACAGAGGGGAATTAATGCTAATGAGTCGTGTAGCTAACTCCCTACATACCAGACTGAAAATTTACCACCCTCAAGTTTAGTCCCAGCCAATGCACCAGAAAGTTTCATCTTTTGAAAATGGAAATAGGTTTTCCTTGTTTTACCATGTACAACTAACCATTTCAATTTCACATTGAAGAGGCTTAAAGGGAAGTAGGATAATAAGGGACAGAGCTAATACCAGAAACGTCCTCAACCTGAAGGTTATTTTCATTGTAATTCCCACAGCTGGAAGATTTACTGATAAAACATAACATACAGTAGAAGTGTATTATGGAGAGGAATGATATTAAAGGTATATGCAAGAGTGGTTCAGGGGAATACAGACCTCTTATCTCTAGGTGAGTGGCTTGAAACCATGTTGGGACAAAATGCAGATTTCGCCATTTGACGATCCTGTGAGGCAGCCACTGACAAGATAAAAGTACTAATGGGCCACCTAACTGCATGTGTAGGTGAAAGACTGAGAATATTCTGTTCTCTTTACCTGAACATATTTATCAACCATTTTCCCAGACATAATTGAGTAGAACTAACCCAATCAGGACTTTATAATAAAGAACAAAGGAAAGAAAATTACCCCACTATGGACTTTTAGTTAGCTTAGCCAACTCGGTAGAACTATGATTTTATAAGGACTTTTTCCATTGCATGCATATAAAGGAATACAATGTACTCTGTGGCTATTAATTGAAGATTGGATAACATTCCTGATCCTTCAAAAAAACATTGATTTGGGGTAGGGGAGAGCAGAAGATTAATGTTTCTTTTCAGAATATTTTTTTCTTGAAAACAAGAAACTTGACTAACCAATTAGTAACTTGGGTGTTCTATCACACAAAGAAAAGGTGAGATAATTAATTTTTTTATCACATTTAGAGCGGGCTGGATATCTGATGAGTTAGATGAACAGCCTTGGGTGAGACACTTCTTGACGCAGATGCTAACTCAGATCCAGGCTATAAGCAAGTGTTGGTATTTCAGGACTCCCCATTTGTTTCCATGGTATAGGAAAAATACCCCAGCCCTGGTCTGCTCTCCAGATGCTGAACTAGTGCAGTGAGCTAGCTCAATGCAAAGGCGGGGGGGGGGGGGGGGGGGGGGGGGGGGGGGGCGGGGTGTTGGGTTGGGTGTTGGTGTTTGAGGTGGAATAGAGTCACCATTAACTGCCTTAGGCCAGCTTTCACCATGTGGCCCATAGAAGAGATGGGTTTAGACAAGAGAGGATTTGGCAACAGCATTTGGATATAAGGTATATTGAATATGTCACATCCTCTCACCCACCACATCTGGATCTATAATCCCTTTTCTTCAGCCTGAGAACCTAAGTCAGTAAACTGCAGTGTCAAAGTAGGGTCGACACTATCTTTTCTCTCATTTCACTGTTACAGCTGCATTTTAGCTACTGCTGCTTGTTTGGCTCAATTAATAGAGGCTTAGAAACACAATTTTTTGCTTAAGTTTGAGCTGTAGCTATCCAGATAAGTGAGACTGTTTGGCGCACGCTGTTTGGCCTCAAAATGCCACACTGACTAGATTAACTTTCTTCAAATTTAACAACAATGAACTTACCACCAGTCTGTCTGTTTTTTGTTGTTGTTTTGTTTGTTTTGATAAAACCTTAATTTCAAATGAAGTTTCTGCAGTACTAAATGTAGAATTCCAAATGGGGCCCATTTTCCAACAGCCACTATACAGCTGTAGCTTCTACTACTACCTTCTAAATTGATACAGTGCCTTTATTGGAAAAAAAACAACTACAGTGATCAGAGTGATTTTTAGCAAGTGGCAAAGGATATCTACAAAACCAACTGTGTTGAAATGTCATCAGGTGCAACTGGGGAATGCAGGAATGTGACATATTTATTCCTGTAATCTCAGAAGTGTTTAAATGTAAATACAAAGTGTGTGTGTACAAGCTTATATGTTTTTATATATATATATATTTATTTATATATATAAGTATGAAAAAAAAAATCACAAACTTTGCCTCCAAGCTGGTTTTATTCAGAAAAGTATTGAACAAATCTTAAGGATAGGACCTGCAGCAATGCCTTAGTATGCATTCAGGGTTTTTTCTGTTGTCACTCACAAGGGGATTATTACTTCTTTGAATGTATCAGCCCTGTCACTCCCAAGGGTCCAGCTAAAGATTGCTGTGAACCTGCTTCCCAACAGAGGGACTTGGTTTTGCATTTGGTAATGTGTCCCATTCTAAATTAATGCAGAATTTCTGTATACAAATTTAAAATTAAGCTTTTGTCTCACTAAGTGGCACAGGTAAAGTAGACTGAAATCTGAATTAACAGATTTATATTTCTCTCCTCTCCACAGATAAAAATCTCACTAATAATTGCACTCCCTTAACTGATTCATTTCTCTTAGGTACAACTAGCTTATCATTTGATCTGTATTCTCTCTTCCATTAAACTGCAAACAATTTAAATATACAGCTTGATCAAGGTCTTTTCAATTGCTCATCTTACAAATAGAGGTAATCCAAAATGAATGAGACCTAGAATAAATTTCTGCTATTAGTCATATATAATTACAGCCAGACAAATGCTACTTTTTTCTAAGACTGCATTCTGGATCTGTGCTAGCAACACAGGTTAATATAGCATTCAATTTCTGCTTTTGCTTTGTTTCAATTTGACTTCAGTTACAATTCTGTGGTATATAACAGCAACTGACCTAACCACTTCTATATTCAAAGAAACTACTATCAGATACATCATTTTAATAGTCTGGACTTGGAGGAAGGTCAAGGCATTAAAGCTTCTGCAGAAATCACTAAATGATTTTAGCCTGGGTGAGAGAAAACAAACAAAAAAACCTCAGTTGTACAGAGAAACATGTTTTTAAAATACATCTTCAGAAAAGGTAAGAGGTTTCCTTCTGGTCATTTCCTGAACAACCCTCTCCTGACTTTCCCTTCATTGAGTTATTCTCCTTGGCTTTTCAAACCCTTCTTCAACCTACCCGCATCTTCAATTTTGAAGTAAGTCTGATGTCTCTAATACCAGACAGCTCTGGATTTTCTTTCTTTTAGCACCAGCACTGCCTAAAGTGGAAAAAAGGAGAAAACAGAAAGAAAAAGCAAAGGAAATTGAACTTACATTTGGAGGGAAGTTGTCATCATGAGAACTGATGGCAGCTAGGTTCAGTATTAGGTTTCTACCACTTCCGTGACTTATGCATGGGCTGCTAAATGACTAAAGGCCAAACAGCAGGACGTACGAGTAAGTACTGAGCAGCACTGTTGTACCAGTTATGGGTCCAAATTAGCAAAGCTCAGCTAACAGCTGATTCACTTGTGTCAGTAATAAGCAGAGTCACTGAAAAGCCTGGGGGAAATTCTCTAAAATCCACTTTATAATCCAAAACATGAGATATAATTCCTGACAGTAGCAGCATGCACAGCCAGCAATCAACTGGCACTAACTGCAAGGAATCGCACATGTGCAACCCCTTGCAAACAGCAAATAAAGGCACATTCCTCAGCGATATCCACCAACGATAACTGTCATTAATATTTACTGCCTAAGTTAATAACAAAATCATGTTAACTATTAGGAAAAGTCCATTTCCACTTCTATGTTTTCAGTGTACCTCAGCTTAAATATCTTAACTGCACGCAGTATTGAAACCCATCAGATTCTAGTGCATCTTCTGAGACTTGGTTAATCAAAATCTTTTTTTGTATAAAAATTCAGTAAACTGGAAAGTAGCTGTTCAGGAAAATAAAACATTTGGTATATGCTGCTTCCTAAATCATGGAGAGGAGGAAGAGGGGAGGAAAAGGCATTAACAGTCTTGACTGCTGGGGCAGTCACATTTAGGGCTGTGAGCAATCAGGGGCTGATTCTGTTCACAGTGATGTTTTAAGGTCTACAGAAGTAGAAGAATGAAGCCATCAGAGCAGTAACTTTTCAAAACTAAGACATGAGACTTGTGGGGTGAATTCAGTCTTCACTCTGCACTGTGGCAAATCAAGTACTGTTATCTCACCAGCCCCCAATATATTGTCCCTTTTCCATGAGAGGGGATTTCCTCCAAAGCCATCTGTATCAGCTGTTTCTGTCTGCTGATCTGGAAACACTTTCTCTTCTCAACAGATAGAGGTTTCCTTCCTCTCAGTTCCTTTCTTTTTGAACATTTTCATTAGAAGAATGAGAAATAACTGGTACGCAAATACCGTAGCTGATCCTACTTTCACTCTTGACATGCAGAAACAGATACAGTTTGAAAGAACAAATTAGTTTGTACAGTTTTCCTTATTGCATATTAAAAAAAATGGACAGCAAATATAACAATTTAACAAACACATTAAGACTGACATACCATTACTTACTAAACTAAAACTGTGGTATTACAACCACCAAATTAAAAATATCGTTGCAAATAAAATCAGCAAGTTGATGGTGGTTTGATCTAGATTATCAGATTAATCCAACTAGGAGTCAAACCCAGTTATAAGGCTGAGACAAGAAAAAACTAATTTTTCCTAGTCCTGTGTTGTGAAAAAAATAGTTGTATCTCAGTTTAATCCAACTATTTTGTTTCCATTTTTTCCATAGAAGTAGGGATTTTCTGACAGTGATTCAACTGTTGTGACTGCTTTCACAGAGTTATGTGTAGACTGGATATTCTCAAGGAAGTACAGAGACCAAATAGGCTTCCTTAGCTACAGTTTCACTGCTGTTTTGCCTTCTTCTTAAATGTCATAAGTGTTCTAGTAGCTATTCCTTTGCTATTCTTATTACCTTCCCTATTGCACATAACATAAAAAGTAAGCAACAGAAATAAAACAAAATTTACTGCAACAGGTTGCTACACACAACAGTTGCTCCAGCAAAGCACTTCTGTAACTTTAGTAGCACTTGCTAACATGAAAGACCAATTTGGGAACTCATTTTAAGGTTTCAGAAAGTATTATCAGAGCTGTTTTTTCACAAGCACATAAACGCATTCTTTGCGCTTTCACGCACCGGCAGAACAAGAAAGCAGTATTCCTTAACATGAAACAGGAAAAAAAGTAATAGAAGGATACACATTGCATTTCTTGGTCTTGAGATCTTTGTTTTATGCAGGTGCTGCATAGAATAGCTGATACAGTAGCTTGCTTAAATTTTTTGAAACCCACATGCATCTAATAGAAAGCAGCAGTTTTGTCTACCTGGCAGAGCCAGGCCAGCCGGTTCTCACCTACACTTGCAAAGGGTGCAGTACCCAAGAGGAGAGAGGGACACTTCTTTTATCTGTTTTAGTTAAGGGCTACATATCCATCTTATGTCTTTGATCACCTCTAGAAGTGATTGTCTTATATGCAGTCTTTGATAAAATTGCTGGGCTTCTTAAATATCTGATTAAGTATCTCAACCTTCATTCTGGGTTGTATGCTCTACATACAGTTGTTTCGCAGTTGAGAGGCTGTAGAGCTGAGATCACTTTGGGGTCATAAGCTACACAGGAACCACCCTTGGAAAAATTCCCTCTTACATCTGCTAGTGAGGTAAGCTTCAAAAATGTTACGGATAACTTCTCCAATAACTGGGGTCTAACTAGCCAAACTAATGTCAATCCCCCAAAACACAACAAGCAGGAAATACAGTGTGGACATACTGAAGAAGCAGCACAAGAGTCAACCAGTGTTTGGCATGAGATGGAGCTGAGAACAAAACAGATCCAGTCTCCTCACTGTGCTCTCTAGCACCCTCTGATCAATGGTTTCTGGCACACAACCCCAGATCTGAGCTGACTCTCTGCTCCCAAAGTGCTGCTGAGGAAGTTAATAAACCTCCCGAAATTCACAGCCCTGGGAGGAATAATGTGAAGCGGTGAGGGTAGCTCTGTGGCGTTCAGCGGGGTGCTGGGACCGAGCCAGAGCAAATGAGCCCAGCTGATTCTGCTGAGGGACAGTTAATTGCCTCTGAAACATGCACACCAGGACTCGCTGTTCACTGTAAGGAGCAGGCTCAGGCTTGTAGGAGTCATTAATTGATCAATCAGCCGTGGAGCTGTTGCTAAAACGGCTTTTGACTTACTAGTGCTGACCCTGGCAGCACGGCGGTTGTGCTCATGCGGCGCTGTGCCTGGGCCTGTAGGCTCTGCGGGTCTGACCCAGACCTGCACAGAGCCAGCTGCCGTGCCCCCCTCCCCCTGCCAGGGCAACCCACCAGCTGCACACTCCCCCACAATAACCGAGGGTTAAACATACCGGCTGCATGCAAACCCCAGGCAGAAGAGGTGGCATAAGTCTTTCTACCTTCTCTTAACAAAAAAGCTGTATTTGAATAATTCTTTAAAAATTACTAACGACCTTGTGAACTCCCTACACTCACACTGATTCATCTTTTTACCAGCAGATGCCAGGTCATATATCTTTGCATGAGGGAAATATGTTACAAGATCTTATCAAGGGGCATTTCCATGATCTGCTCAGTAATTTGTTATCTAAGCAGAAATTGCTTCTACAGCTTCTTACACTAAATTTTATTTAACATCAGATAATTCCACTTAAATGTAAGGTATTTCTTTAACAGACAGCTTTTCCCCCATTCCTCATGGACTCTTTAGCACTTGCATTTACTGCAACTGCTGGTAGCAAATTTAATAGAACTGCTGGCAGCAGTTTTTCAACAGAAAATACTTGCCTGCAAGAAACCTCTTCCTCATCTCCTTTCTGTTTTTTTCTTATTTAGGAGGACAGGAATTTAGTAGCTTCCTCCATGCTTTGCAGTTCTTTCTCTAGACCACCTGCTGGAGTTTGTTACAGCTCCGCCATTACACGTATGACATTTATTTCTGCAGAATCTTCCTTAAAAACTGTGTCTATGGTTCTATTAGATGGAAGTAATTCCATATTTGCAGTCTCACTGACATGAAATTCGATTAATTTTGTATTATGATCAGAAACATGGAATAGATTTGATTTTGCAGGAAGTTGACATTTCAGCCAAGAGAGATGTCTGTTATACTGATTTATCTGATTAGGGCAAAATACTGTGAAACATTTTTCCATTATGGTACTTATCTGCAAGACAGAGATTTCTTATTTATGTATCAGCAGAGGGAAAGCGCTTTGACCTAGGGATTAAGAAACTGGATTGTCCCCTCTTCACATTGCTATATGTCTGTGTACCTCAGAAAGCTTACTGTGTAGCAAATGCTCAGACTTTTCATTAGAAATTTGGCAATTAACACCCCCAAATTCATCATAAAGTGGCACTGCATACTAACTTTTTGCTAACGTTTTGGCAGAGCTGGACAAAATCCCTCTCTCTTTTATGGCAGACTGGAGCTTCACCTGCTCTGGCAGAGTCCTGATGGAATGAACACAGCAAACAGGAATTCGGATATTTGCTAGGAGGGCTGAAAAGAATTCAAACTCTGCTGATGGCCTATGAAAATTAACCCTGTGGTCATATAATAGTCATGACCCCCTCCAGTTTTCTTTTAGAATATGTGTTGTTTAATTTGTATGCCTCTTGGTATAGGACTTCTAATTAAGCAAGTATAATCTGTCAATGATGGCATCACATGCTAAGCGTATTTTTTGATCTCATTTATAAAATATTTCACTTCTATCACTTTAATAGCATTTCACACTTTATTGATAAGTCTTATGACATAGTGGCAATATTGGAAGTTGAGAAACTTATATAGTGTATTGGTATTTGAATAACAAAGCAAACATTGTGAATCTCTGCCTGCCTTTTATGCCACCTTCCATTCAACGATTATTTTCTTTTGTTACAACACTTCCATGAGTTTCCATGGGATTACACAAGTATTGCAGAAAAACATGGTCTTTCATTATTTTCCATTTTGGTCTGGGCAATTTGGTCAGTTGGGGTCAGCTGTTCCAGCTGTGTCCCCTCCCAGCCTCTTGCCCACCCTCAGCCTACTGGCCTTTGGAGGAATGGGGAGAAGGTAAGAGATAAGAGACAGCCTTGGTGATGTGGGAGCACTGCTCAGCAATAGGCAGTGCACTGGCAAGTTATCAAAACTAGTTTATCCCCAGATGTGAAGCACAGTGCCATACAGGCCGCTATCAAGACAGTTAACTCCATCCCAGCCAGACCTGATACAGTGAGCTTCTTACCGGCTTCTGTATATGTGAAATCTCCTATGGTACTTCCCAAAAGATCTGATGTTTCCTTCCTTCTGCTACAAGTTTCCTAAGGCTGGCAAGCATTCAATGTCTGCATCTGTGTTTTCTTACTCACTATGCCACTAGGTATATATTACTTCACTTTCAAAAGAATGGCTTATATTTATTATAAGCAATTTAATATAAAGACAAAGATTTATTTTTTTTCCTCAAGCCAGACTGTTTGCAAAGATCATGAAAGGATACTTTGGATCTACAGCTCTTCACGCATTTTAGGAATTCAGTTTTTACAATCACCTGTCAAAGATAACCGTAAAAGCTATAACCTATTAAAAAAGAAAACTTAAGAGACAAATTTCTTTGATATGGCAAATAGTTCTTGGCAGTGAAAGAAAGAAGCTGTGATGTGAGCAGTTCTCTTATTTTGCTTGTTATAATAAATGTCATCCTACAGATGGAATCCAAGCAGTAATTCCAAAAATATTAAATTATCTACTTTAAAAAATGAGTCAAGTGAGTCCTCCCTTTTTAAAGACTGTGAAAAATAAATTATCTTTTTTTCAAACTTGCCAGTAGAGAAGGGGATAAGCAGGAAGTACAACTGATCTCATCTAAAGTCTTACAGTCAAGAACATTTATTACAGGGTAAGGCAGAAAATGAGAGATGCTTATAAATGAAATCCAACTGTCTCTGCAGATGCATTTCACTGAAATACTATTCAAATTGAAATTTTAAAACCTGAGTTTGGAAAGCATAAGCCATGCTAAAATAAATCTAAGCTGATATATTCATTTGTAACAAAACGAATGTGACACATCATGGCTATGACGATATGTAATTTCACCCTGAGAATTCGGTTTTCAGGGGTGATTTAATTTTCTTTAAAACATTATTGAAAACTACAAGACAGATTAGAATAAATATCCTTGCCTCATATGGATATTAATTTTGACAATGTTCACCCTACAACTGAAATCAATAGGCAAATCCACTATTTGCTAAGTCATCTCTGGTGGAAGGTGTTGATACATAATTATTTAAATGCTCAGTAGGATTATCACTGTAATGTTTAAAGACTGAGCAGGAGATAGGATAAAAGGTAGGAAAGTCAGATGATTTATACCTGCTTCATTATATATTTTTTCTGGCATTAATACAATCCACAAGAAGGACGCTAACTCAACCTAATGCTTTCTGTAAAGTTTGTACATAAGGTATAAGACATGGTAAAGCTAAACTGCAGTGAGAGGTGTGTCCATGGTATGGAGCTGTTTGATAAACGCTGTTGCAGTATCTGTCTTAGACAGTCCCCAAACTGTGCCTATTAAAGTCAGTGTAAATTTCTTACTGCATCTATAAGCAATGGAGAAGGCCTAGATTCTTTACACCTACTTTTACAATCTGCTTGATACTCTCAGATACAGTACTGTCCTCCCTACAATTGTGTGTGTTTATGCAAATGCACACAGACACACATGCAATTAAGACCTAGATGTGGGATTGAATTTTGTGCCTTCACACTCAGATATCTACCAGAATGAGATACTGTGCACCTTTCAAATGACCGGAATGTATAGTCTTCATTAACTAAGCTTCATTAAAATCACAGCTCCAATATTTTCCTTCAGCAAAGCATTTAATCCTGTGCCAACTTTAAGCATGTAGGTAGTCCTGTTGAGCTGACGGTGCTCCTCACATGCTGAACTTAAGCATATACTTAATTGCTTGATTTGGGGCCAGAATCCTGAGAACCCAGTGGTAGGGAGCTGTGGGTGGGTGAATGCACTCTGCTAAGCCAGACACTGCTCAGGTTGTAATGGCTTAATTCAAAACTCCTTCTTTCCAACAGGCCGAAACTTTGAAGAAGCCAAAAGTTTGTGCGGTTGTTTGAAAGGATCATCATGGCTCAAAACTGGAGACAACAGGGGGAGCGAGGTAGCAGTATGGACTGGATATAAACCAGAAAAAAATAGGATCAGAAAGAACAAGAAGATTATGAGATACAGCAAAATGTCAAAACTAATAAGAGGAGATTTCAGCTACCCAGACACAAAGGCACAGGGACACAATGAGAGAAATAAATCAAGCAAGTCATGTACTATATTCTCAATGTATTAAAAGGTGGCAAGACGAAAGTTCTGACTTTCAACAGTGCAGCTGTTAGGAGACAGAGGTGGAGGACTCACTAATGACCATAATCCAGCTGGATTCATTACTGCAGACTGAACCTGCAAGAGGAATAAGAAACCCCCGAGGACTTTGAATGTAGAAGAATGGGGAAGTGCTGGAGAGGATCCAGTGGGTTAAGTGTCTAATGGGGGGAGTGGGAGGAGGGAAGGACACAGAGGAAATGGAAACTGTTCAGAAAGCAATTACTGCATATCCAAGGGTGATGTGTATTATCCAACAATATGTACACTAGGAGGAGAAAAAGAGCATAGCAAATAAACACAGAATTGAAAAAGATATTGAGAGATAAATAAAAAAGATACATAAGAAGCGTAAAATTTCAGGTGCAGAGGAAGAACAGAAAATATATACAATTAATTTAAGATAAAAGAAAGCAAAGGTACAAAAAGTGCAAGCAGATAATGAAATGAAGATAGAAGTAGACTAATATCAGAGTATATGCCTAGCATATGAAAGAAAAACTGCAAAGAAAGCAGCAAGTTTTCAGGGTGAAACCAAGGCAGCATGATAGTATGAGCTAGTTCAAGCCTCAATCCTCATGGCTCATTTTAATATTACTGAAAGGGTTAAAACAATCAAGAAATTGGCAACACTTGCTTTTAGACAAAGTTTTCTCCATTTACAACATACCAGGAAAGGGACAATCCTGATATCCCCATCTCGCAGCCCAGCTGACATCAAGGCAAGTAAATTCACAGCATTATCCCAGACCTTCCCCCACAACCTTTCACCTTTCCCACAGTGCCCCAGTGAACAAAAAGTAACTGCATATCATCCTTAGCAGTACCTATATATCATCCTTAGCAGACACTGCACAGTGCTTATAGTTGCGTCTTCCATTGCCATTCCACCTCCACCTTGCACAAGCCAGAAATTGAAAAATATAGGAAGCACTGGGTTTGAAGAGTTCTAAACAGGATACATTCACACTTTCAGGCCAGTTCCACTATTACAATCATCATTAAGATGGGAAATGTACTTTGGGTGTAATTATGTTTGTTATGGATTTGAAGTCATTGCATCGTTGCCATTGAAATTATATTTCCACTGGGTTTGCTTCTTTACTATGGGTGACATTTTAGTGCCTTACTTCCATCGTAAGTCCTATCAACTTACAATTGTAAGTAGGGTAAAAGTTGTCCTATCAACTTACAGTCTTCAATACTTCTAAAAGTTGGCTTCTACGCGTGACCTCTCAAGCAGCTTGGCAGAAATCCTGCAATGAAGATGACTCTAGAGGCTTGTTCTTGTCCTGTGCTGCCATCACCATAGCTAAGCAGAATTACTTAAATGATTTTTAATTCTTCAGCTTTCAGATGCCTTTTATACTGTCCAGGAGGCAACTTAGGCTACATCTATGTGAATATGTAAGTTATCCTGGGAACATTTTTTCACACTGAAACCTGGTGCAAAAGGGCCCACCTCCACAATGTTAAACTCTTCATCCCTCAAAACCAGGACAGCTGCATGCAAACTCTCTATTGAAAATGGTCCCATAGGTTCTGAACTGTGCCTGGGAAATTTTGGAGAGACAGTTAGTTTGCCTGGGCCAAAAACATTCCCAGAAGCATCCTGAAAAATATAAATATCTACAGTTAAGCTGCCATGCCAGGCAGCGTTCCTCAATATTACTTAAGACTGTTGACATGGGCCTTTGTGAAGAACTTCGTTCTAAAGACACTTCTCCTTCTGTCGCTCTACTAACTGAGGAAATCTATGGACACTTTTCTCCCCAAGTCAGTCTTTGGCCTCTTCTCCACCCCCCAGCTAACAGTCTAAGCTCATACTACCAAAATAAGGCAAAGCAGGATGGTTCAGGTCAAAGGACTTGTAATTTCTTGGAAGTATTATAGTTTACAGCATTAGGATCTACAGTCTTTCACATCTACTTGGTAGAGTCTCATAGGACTGTATTAACCTACTTCCTAGGCTTTTGAGCTGCCCAAAGTGATGTTCCTAGAGCCAACCCTTCCTACGTAAACATGTTTTCTCTGTGGCAACATATTTCTGCCCCAAAACTACAATTGTAATTTAAAAGCAATTGGAAAAAGCATCAAAAAAATAGACAAATATCCCACAAAATCACCCCACCCCTATATTAACAAGTGAAGTCAACAACAGAAAATCTTTGGCGAAGAGCAGAAGGCTATGTCTCCTAATTTCCTCCTATATTTGAACCACAGCAATAAACTGGATAGGACAGTGTTGTTACTTTAATGACTTCTGTTTAGATGTTTCATTTTGTTAAGCAGATTTTCTCCAAGATTTTTCATTCAAGATTCTGTACTGGTTTGGAAAGCAAAATACAACATAGCCAAAGCCAGCAACGTTAAATGACAGGTGGCAATCGGAGCAAGGTTGTATAATTTGCAAAACTGTTCCAGTAAATCAAATGTTGCATTTGGAAATAATAGATAGGAGGGCAGATACTTGCTTATCACCATTCATAGTGGAAGTACAACTGCAGCTCCAGTTCTGTTTGAGATGGTGCAGCACACAGTGGGATACAGACAGAAAAGTAATAGTCAGAGATGCCGCTTCAAGCCACAAGAGAAATCATGGATTGATTTAACAGACACAAAAAGCCCTTGATATTCATGAGTTTCAGTAAATGCTGATAAAAAACTTCTGATGTTTAACCCTTTGTAACTGAGGGTTGGTTTTGTTCTTGCTGCAGTATATGTGCACACTCTTTTGTGGAACAAAGCTAGTGAAAGCATCCACTGGGGAAAAAGATGAGAACCATATACACCAGGTTTTGTAATGTACCACTTCTGTACAGTGTAGTGCAATTAATTCCCTCATGACAGATTCTGAAATGAGGAAATATGTAAAATATGTATAAAATATTTGGAAGTATTTTATTATCTCTGTGACAACAGAATTCTTGTGCTCAAGCATCTCCAAGTTCACCCTGTTCATTCAGAAAAATAATGTTTGTCTCATTAGAGTTTTCTTTAAGACAAAACAAAACCTGAAAGCAATCCAGATCTCTTATTTTAAAATTGCAATGTTGAGAAGAAATCCAAACTTGTACTTCATTGATGGTTATACTAAATTACTTTGTTCATTTGCTTACATATAAAACATGTTCACTGCAGTTCAACACATGAGAAATCTAATGTACAGAGAGGCTGTTGCCTTTTATACTACTTTAACGTGAAAAAAAATATATGTAATAGTATAACACAAATCTATTGATCTCAATCACAACAAAATACATTTGACTAAAGATATCTCTGTTCATTGAATTGTGAGGCTATAAACCAATGTGTGTATGTACAGTCCTTTATAATTCCAGTCAGTAGCACACATACTGTATAGAAATGGGTCTTCATTTTTACTTGCTGTTCTTTAAAGTTCTACATCTGTAAGAATCCTCAGTAACAGAAGTAAAGCACTTAAAGCACTCTGGACTCCTCTGCACCTTCAAGCAATAAATAAGTAAGACCCCAGCCCTGAAAGTTAGGCTAAAACCTTGCTCTTGCAAGGAGACCTTCTGATTTCAGTAGTGTTTCACATAGATCAAGTTTAAAGATAAAGGTTTAAATCACTAATTGCAATAATTTGCCCATTTTATTTGCATAACTCTTTTTGCTACAAAGTACACTGAATTTCACGACATGGAAAACTAGGACATTTGGAATAAACTTTTTATTTGATTTTTTTTTTTAAACAGTTGAACATATATTTTATTTCTTCAAAAGAAAAGCATTTGAAAAAAAATACTTTGTTAAAACTGTAAGTATAAAAAATATATTTTTCCTGAAAGTTTTTTGGGTGAACTAAATTATACTGGACATATATAAATAAAAAAAAAAGCAAAGAAGAACGTGAAAATATATTACTAGTGTAATTCATCAAAAACAGTTGACACTTCAATCTAATCCAGAAATGAAAACACAGAACTTTATAGAGTTATAGGAAGTAAGCAATTTAAACATACCATGGCACAAGGTCATCTAACAATAAAGCCAGGAAGATGTTCTCTTTTTATTCACTCTCCTTCACTCCTTTAATCCTTCTGAATCTATCAAGTACAGATTAATATAAATCTTTTTAACAGCCAGAGGTGATCTTCAAATCAGATAATTAATAGTAGTGGTCCAAGAGTTGTATAACAGGTCCATCTTTCCATTTTAATATAAAATGAAAGGGCATTGTATGTAACTAAGCTGTCACTCTGGGAAAGGTTTCTTTTTATATAATAGAGTAATACATGTCTTAACTAATTAGCTTATTATTTTAAAATGTAATTTTTGGTAAAACTCACTGAGATAGTTCATCTTCCTCAAAAGGTTGCTGATGTGGAAAAAACCAATTTTCAGAATACACTCACCGCTGCTCATTCAAAACACTCACTTGCCAAATCATTCCAAAAGTAGTCAAAGCTAAATCTATGAGGCAGAGGAAATACACTCAATTTGTTTTGGAAGTAAACCTCCAAGGCCATTTCATAAGCAAAAATCATATTCATGTCATACAGATACTGTGGTTAAGTTTAGGATTCCAATTAGGCCTGTAGAGCTTTCAATACTCTAGAAAAAATTACTTCACTAATCTGTATGTAAATACTTCAGTAAAACCACTGAACAGTGATCAAGTTCAGTATTAACATCAGAAATTACAGATGGCACCTGAAAACATACTGTCTAGAAGAATGATCTGAGTTCAAGCAGATGAATAATCTTTGATTTCAGCAGCCTATAAGCACCAAGGAAACAACTGCAGTGTTGTATCCATTAAATCTTAGTGTTATATATAAGAAAAATGCTGAATATTGAAATACAGCTAGTGGTCTGGCGACAGCAGGGTAGGTGGTAGACAGTCTGCTGAAAATGGCAGCTTGAAGAAACTCATGTTAGGACTATCAGACCTATGCTGTACAGTTCAAATTGGCAATTAAGATACTACCTGTGGTTGCACTTCCATTACAAACTGTTAAACAAGGAAAAAACCCCACCTAAATAATGCCTCTATTTCTAATGATATGGTTGTCTTACTGAAAGCATGTTTAGGTAGATGCAACAGCACATTTGCTTGCACCAGTGGGCAGAATTAGCAAAATACCCTGTTGAAGTCCTATCAAGAGACAAAAGTAGTTGTATTGGAGGAAGGCACAACCATCCCCACTCTTTCCAATGTGTTTTGTAGCTCCAGAACATATGAACTGTCACTTCTTTACACCACTGCCTACCTCCCTGTAGACCAGCATTGTTCTGCCTCTGGACTCGGCTTTCACACAGCAGCATAGAGACAAGTCAGCTGAAATGGGCAAGTCCATGGTAAGAGCTCATGACTCTTCCTGTTCTTGCTTCTCTTCCTTGGCTTCACTGTCTTATATTGAGCCTTATGGATGTGCAACACAGATTTAGACAGTATAACTTTTAGACACACTCGCTCAATTGGCATGTAAGTTAGGTATGAGACATATGGGGCAGGATTCAGGGCCACACCATAGATACATAAATACAGGTGACTGACTACCTAGGCACTAGATACATAAGGTCTCACCTAGGTCAACAAAGGTTAATTTGGTGCCCACACATAGCTGCTCAGTTTCATTTTAGATGGGTGCCCTAAGGTCTCAAAGACATCATCCAAAGGTTAGCAGATGTAGTACAGAACTTACAGGAGATCCTCAATTGCAAATGGTATTAGGAATAGCAAATGGTATTGGAGCAGTACCCTACAGTGTCTCAAATGACACTGTATGCCTATGTGTAAGCAAATGAATCAATCAGTGCAGTCAGTGATGGGTGATCTATTTAATTTATCCTTTGGCAGGCACCTGAGCTCGCCAACTTCCCTTCTACCTTCCCCTACTGCAAAATAATTAGAATATATTTTTGATGCTGTCTTATGTGCAGCTAACATGGAAATATTACTCCCTCTTCCACTCTCTGATTTCCAGCAGATGAACATTTTTTAAAGCCTCTTCATCTTAAAATGAGGATCATTCTGGTAATGGGTTCATAGTAATGTCACATTTCCCTGCCACTCATAAACCTTGTCACTGTACAACCTATGACCTAAACTGTACTCCAGAAATAGTGTAATCACAAAAAGAAATGGCTCATCCATCCACAGTTCATGATTGTTGGACCTTGTTGGACCATGCGCAGCATAAAGAGCAGGAAGCACCTGAGTTCAGTAAGCGTACTGCCCAATAAGGCGATTTTCACATAGGGACCTAGAAGAAAAAGGAGGATGCTCCACTGTTCATGCAAGCTAATTCTAAAATGGTTTTAAATTGCAAAGTACTAAGAACCTGGGGCATTCTCCTCAAGAGCCGAGCTGCCACGTCTCTCACTGCTGTGTCAGAGTGGAGGTAGGGACGCAGGGAAGAGCTTTGGGCAGCTCTGCCATTTGGATGGTCACAAGAGACCTCAACATGCAGTAGACGCCAGAGGACAGGACATATCTCTGCAGCAAAGATTAAGAACAAAAAATTAATAAACAAAAGTGAGTAGTGGAAAAAAGTATTTCCTGTCACTTTTCATAGCTTAAATTAATGAATAAGATATTTCTCTAACTGCTGTTGTGCCTAGGCATTACATATCTGGTAATTTTTGGTATGACCTATGAAAGAGCTGAGCAGGAGGAAGAGAATGTCATCATAACCTTCTGACCCATTTCAAAAAAAGGGTTATTCTGTATGCTGTCAGTTATGTGGGATTTAGTGTGAAGATAAGCTGGGAGCGAAGTAGGAAAATGGATACTGCAAACAGCAAAGCCAGAGGGAAAACTGTAATATAAAAGCCAACAAACCTGTGCATGGACATGAAGGTCCCTTAATGTGCAAAAAGCAAATCTAAACCTGATGCCAAAGTCTAGTGCCATCAAGTGTCAGTTATCATGGTAATTAAGCAAACCCGATGAAAGTGGAAACAAGCAGGAACCAATCTACCTTACTTAAATACTAACAGTATAGACAATCCCATTTGGAAGAGGACCAATCAGCTGCAATCTCTTCTCTGTTTTCTCCCATCACCCATGTGGCAAAGGAAACGTAACAAAACATAGCTCAGAAGGTAAAACAATTTGCACCCACAGATATGAGATAGGAAGACCTGTATAGTCACCCTGTGATGTGGGAGAAGAGGTCTCTGTCATCCCGTAATTTATATCTGATAAACAGAGACAGGAGAGATGGCAGCCAGGAAGCACACAAAATATATTTACCACGAAGTACAAATTCTATTTGCCATTATATTGTAACTGCCTTCAGCTGACTTCAGTCTTCTCCAACTGGAATTCACCCAAACAATACAGTACAAAGTATTTTATAAATGTCATCTAGAACTGGAAATTGTGGCACCTATCCATGGCCAGTATGCAAGGCATGTGTGATGGGGATGACCATTTGTCTTCATGAAAACCATTTGACCTCAATATGTTACAACAGGTTATGAAACTGCAGGTTTTTAATACTTTACATAATTGCCCAGATTTCCCTATGATTCCAGATCTTCATTTTGAACTCACTATTTCATAAAAGCACAAAGGGAATTTAGCTTGTCAAGTGGCTGGTAAAGCTGAAAATTAAATATCATAAGAAAATATGTCTGGGGTAGACCTTTCTGACCCAAACTTCTCTTTTGCCAGCAGAACAATTTGTCTTACCAGTCACTGTATGGGCTTCATCAATTGTACAGCTGATGTTTTTTCTGGAATTGCATCAAACAACCCAGCACATCGATCAGGACGTTTTTAAATCTCTGTACTTTGACGCTAAATCTACAAGTTCCCTTTTCATGTGCACTCAACAAATAGACCTTGATAAACTCATAACATACCAAACCAATGTAATGGATTTTATCTTAAAGGACCTAGAATAATTAAATGTGACTGACTTGTTTCTGAAAGGTTTCTGAAAGGTTTCCTTCAGCTCTGCCTCAAGGATGTGACATATTTGCTGGTTTTTCTCAGTTTTTGATTTCTTTTGCTTTGTCTGGGAAAGCAATGCTGTTATATATCACACAAAGTAAGGAGTGATGAGTGACAAAATCCAGCAGAGAGAAAGAATTCAAATAAAAGCGTTTCGTATCTTAATCTATACAGGATTTTGCCAATAATGTAAACATTTAAAGACTTGGGAGATACCATTAACCAGGATTTGTCTTCCTAAAAGACTAGAAATTGTCTTTCGTTCTAAAAGCAGGAGAAATTAACAAAAAACCTCATTATCATTAGTAATGGAAATACAGGGTAAATTAATGCAATTACTTTACTGAAGAAAAATTGTGAAAGTCGAAGTCTGGAAGTGAAAGACACAAAATTCATGCTTGTCATGGTTTAACCCCAGCCAGCGACCAAGCACCACGCAACTGCTCACTCACTCTCCCCTCACCCAGAGGGATGGGGAGGACAATTGGAAAGGAATGTAAAACTCAGGGGTTGAGAGAAGAATAATTTGATAGGTAAAGCAAAAGCCGTGCATGCAAGCAAAGCAAAACAAGGAATTCATTCACCACTTCCCATGGGCAGGCAGGTGCTCAGCCATCCCCAGGAAAGCCGGGCTGCAGCACGCTTAACGGTTACTTGGGAAGACAGATGCCATGATGCCAGATGTCCCCCCCTGCTTCTTCTTCCCCCAGTTTACATACTTAGCATGACACCATATGGTATGAAATATCCCTCTCACTAGTTCAGGTCACCTGTCCTGGCTGTGCCCCCTCCCAGTTTCCCGTGTCCCTCCAGCCCTCTCGCTGGCAGGGCCCAGGAAACTGTAAAGTCCTTGACTGAGTATAAACATGACCCAGCAACAACCAAACCCACCAGTGTGCTGTCAGCATTGATCTCACATCAGAGCCAAAACACAGCACTGCACCAGCTACAGCTACTAACAAGAAAACTACCTCTATCCCAGCTGAAACCAGGACAATACTGTTGTCCATTTTCCCTTTTTACATTTGTTTAATTTCACCTTATGGGTCTGCATAATTATGTGGTTTCTGCCATCACTGTATCCAACAACCTCCTAAATACTCTCAATAGTGACCAGGACAAGAGGCAATGGGCATGAGGTGAAACACATGAAATTCCATCTGAACACAAGACAATACTTCTTTTACTGTGACGTGATCAAACACTGGCACAGGTGGCCCAGGGAGGTTGTAAGGTCTCTGTCTGTGGAGATATTTACACTGTGACTGACACGGACCTGGGCAGACTGCTGTACCTGACCCTGCTCTGAGCTGGGAGTTGAACTAGATAATCTCCAGAGGTCCCTTCCTATCCAAATGATTCTGTGACTCTGAATCAGTTGAGATCTTCGTGTTACAGACTGCAATACAGGAGAACTGACACTGAGTTAAAATAAAAGTTCTACAAACATAGGCAAAAGTTTATCTGAAATTCTATATTGTGTATTTTTTATATATATACAGGAAATTGTAACAGATATAAACAGAAATGTAACTTTTGTGGGTAGAGGTCTATGAGAGATAAAACCAGCTAAAATTGTGGTGAGAACACTTTTCCTATGTAGGTATCAATTTTTTGCCAGATATCCTAAATCCTGTTTTAAAATCAGCTATTATCAAATAGAAGCAATTTATCTCTTTTGTAAAGTTAGGCAAATAATCCGTTCAGAATTAACATGCAGCTTCTATCCCCAAGAATATTTTGTAGGAAATTATTTTAAAATAAGATTCAAATCTTTATAATTAAGAAGGGCAAATACATTAGTAAGGATAAAGGGATACATTTCTCATCTCCAAGTTATGCAAATTACTCTGTGATTTTTTTTCATTTACTTCAGAAACAGCAGAACAATGGATTTTTTTTCACACGCATGACAATCCTTCTCGTTTATGTGCTTGACACATAGCAATTGAATATTTATTCTTACATGCCCAGCTAATGGCATCGAGACTCTAAGTGCATATCTTTTATTTAAGTACAGTCACCCTTTTAAAACCACAATGTTTGTAAATATTTTGCTTTACAAATAGCCTTTACACAGCTCTCAGATTTCAGCCTATTATCATTCAAATAATTTGCTAGGTACATAATTACAGGTGATTAAGGGGACAGCTTTGCCACAAACAAAATTTCCTGCTTCCTTTTTGCCTTTGCTTTTTTTGACCACATGCCAAATACTGGACTAGCCAAATACCAAATAGGTTTGAACCCTGCTGTTAACAGATACATCAAATAGTTTTTATGCCTAGAAGAGAGCTATACAAATTCAGTTTGTTGTTGCCTCTCTTCCTTTTCACTGAGCTAACATAACAAGGAAGAACCACTTGATAATACAAGATCGGGCTAATCATCATTACTGCACAGTGTGTATACAGCACACTGAGGCTCTCCCTGTGCTCCGTTGAGGGATTAGACAGAGTATGCCCAGATAACACAGTGCAGCAGCGTAGGGAGATGCCTTAGCTAGCTCAGAACAGGATGAGGGCAAGTAACTTGCTAATGCAGCTTCACTGCTTTAAATAAGCAGCTCCTCTATAGACAGGGGAGCTCTACACACTCCCTGGTTTTCCAGAATATGTTCCTGCACCTGTCATACCACCTACCTGATGGTTCTCACGCTGAGAGGCACATCTGGGAAAATGCTTCACAGGCTAAGAGATAGGGAAGAGGAGTCTTGCCAGGGAGCTGTGGGTGGCAGAGCAAGGATTAGAATCTGTAGTGCTGTGGCCAGAGGAATGCAACGGCAGTTGGGAGGGCTAAGTAGTGCAAGCAGATGATACAGAAGAAATGTGCGGGTGCTAGGCATCCATTTAGCCTTTCTGAAGAATCCTTAGACGTAAAACTGTCACTGTGATGAACGATGGTCTACTGCTTTTTCTTTTTGTGCTCTCTCCCTACCTTCAACTACTGTCGTCTCAGCACCACGCTATTCCCCATCCTTGTTGTTTGTCTCTTGGGTGCCCTCACTGTGCTGCTTTTACAGGCTCCCCAATAACATGTCTTCCTCAGATGTACTCTTTATTTCCAAAAAAAAGGGAGCGCATTTCCTGTTCTGATATTTCTACTTACCAAAACCCCACACCAATAAGCTCACATTCATTTCTGCATATGATGTCCAAAATTCATTTGGCTTTAGTAACTCTCCATTTTACATACCCAAAACCACACCTATATATTGGAGCAGCTGCCTAATTTGCACTACTATAGGGAAACATGATAGCTTTTCAAATGTAACTGATCTTATGTAATGATAGAAATATCGGAAAGGTTGATCCAGGGAGGACTCCCATAGACTGCATTTTCTCAGCAATATCACTTTCCTGGAGTCAGAAACCTTCATTACAGTCATGGCTAACAGGCAATATTTCTTCACACTGAAGGAGTACACTGTTCTGTTTCTTAAGGTATAGAGCACAAGGGATGGTGGAAAGACAGAAAGAGTCCCAAGTAAATGAGTATTTTCTACTCTTTGTCACAAAGCTTTGGAAAAACTAAAAACAGATATTGAAAAAAAAGGTCTCACACAAGAAACAACTTGCTCTTAGTAATTTGTTGCCCTTTGGTTTAAATCTCAGATAGTAAATGAAGAAATTTTCAGGTATTTGTACAGAAAAATGAAGGCAAGTTTGAAAGAAAGACACTCTTAATGATACTTGTGTTAATGCTGCTGGTATTAGTGCCAGTGTCCCAAGCTTCAGGATAGACTAGCAAACTCAGTAGGTCAAGGCATGTACTTTATGTACACACTAAGACTGCATAGTTCAACTGATGACAAGGGCACCTACTCCTTTGTGAAGCAGACTGAATGCAGCTTGTTACAGAAAACACATATGATTGTCTTAAAGGGAGACATTTTCCTTTGTCACACACTCAGTTCACCTGAAAGCCACTCAAGGTGGAAACTGTGACCATTCTGCATATGGCTATAGATGAGATCACAAGGCCCCAGTTCTGTAAAAAGTTCACATAAATAAAAGTAATGATGTGAATAGGCCCACTTAAATATAAACATATTTTTCATGTGCAAAACTCCTTACTTTATAAGTAAATAAATACTTGATCTACAAATAATGTGACTAATGATGAGAAGCATTTGACAAAGATCTGAAAGCTCAGCTTTCCTTTTTTTTTCTCCAGAGGTTTTAGAACAGAGGAGTTACTTAAAGTGAATCACTCTAGTCAGCAGTTTCCAGTAATATCATGAAAACCATACTTTAAAGCATAACCACTACCTAGATTGCCATATTCGTCAAACCTTGGCTAACTAGCTGACAGAACTTACAAAAGCTACTGGGATTTCTTGTTAGCTTACTTTTCAGCTCCCTTTTGCAGATCTGTTTGGGTCCATGCAGCTAACAAATTTCAAAATGTAAGCAGAGCTGCTGAATAACTTGTTGTCATGTGAAACCAGAAGCTCTTCTATGTGCCTGAGAGAGAAAGGATTCTCAATTGCTGAACGAGAGTTTACATGAGACACAGAAACCACAGCACCACTTGCAGAACATAAACCTACATGTAATATCCTACCGTAAAGCTACATGTAATATCCTCTGCAAACTTACCTAACACTTAAATCCAGAAGTCAGCAAATGAAAATATCAAGTGCAAGAAAGGTAAAACTCATTGTACATGATGAAATATTCCAAATTATATTTATTTATATATATGTGTGTAAATACTGAGATATTTTGAGATAAATTATTTCACAAAAATATACTTAAAAAATTAAGTAAATTTGAAAATACACCATTTCAGTTTTTAATCTTTTTTTTTTCCCAGAAGACCTCTAACTTAGAGGAAGTTTGCAGCTAAGCAAGCCTCAGAGTGTAAAAGAAAGACAGAAAAAAGAAATCTATGACTGTGCAGACATATTGGGTCCACGTACTACCTCATACATATTGGTGACTGCAGAAGAAATCACCTCCATGCAAGAGTGGCTTTTAGCCTGGGGAAGAGGATCGATTGCCACCAGAACATTACAACCTTCCATAAAATCTTTGAGGCTTATTCCCTTGCTGCACAAAGAGCAGAGAGTACATGTGTCAGAACTAAGACCCACACCAAAACAGGATGTGCCATATACACTAAGACCAGATATACATACTGGAAAAGGAAATATGTTGACCTGGCATAGCAGCCCTCATTTGCCTGTGCTTTTTCCAGTCGCATGAATACAGAGGACTAGAGTGACTGCTGCCTCCATAATGAATCTATCTTCACTCTTTTTTCAGAAAGTGTCAATAAAAAAAGGTTAACCTGATACTAATCAAGTAGTGGGCTAGTACTGTATTCAAAGCATGAGCTCTCCCTATTTTGTTTCACAGAAGCTAATCAGAGAACACTGACTGGTAACTATTTTTGTTTAATTCTGAGTGCATAAAGCAAAGTAGCAAAGGTGAAGATATTTATGTCCTTCAAGACTTTGGTTTTTGTGGACTTTACTCATCTTCTCCAAATCGCCATTGATCTCATGTCATCATCTCAAAAACTCAATAGGACATTACTACCTAGAACAAATAGCAATTGCACCTAAATACAATTAATCTTGTGAGTGTCTTAAAATGCCTTGGAAATAATGGCTAGGCTGATCATTAAAAAGGAAGCTGGATCATCAGAATTGTAATGGCATCATTAATTAGCATCAATATCTGGTATTAATTCTTAATAATAAAAGCAATCATACTGCTTTTAAGTGGATAATAATTTTGTCAATAGTCAAGTAACAGATGTTAACCAAGGGGCATATCCTGGCACATTTTTACTTGAAATACTTTCTTTCTGAAGTCTGCATTTGTGATATTGCTGATTGTTTAAAAAAATACATTCAACTCACTATTACGCTTATTACATGCTATTTATTCACTGCATAATTATGGAGAGTAACAAGGAGGTAACATTTTACAGACAAGAGCTACTTAATGCCTGTGGTGCTATGGCAAGAGAAGTATTGCAGGTCTCTCACTCAGAGGAAATAGTTATGTCTAGTCAGCCAGTGACAGAACTAGAGACCACGTATAATTCTGTGTTGTAGGTGTGGCGGGTTAGCTGCGGCTAACAGCCAGACGCCCACCCAGCTGCTCACTCAAACCTCTTCTCAGTTGGACAGGGGAGAATATAGGATGAAAAAACTCGTGGGTTGAGATGAGAACAGGGAGATGGCTCACCAATTACTGTCACAAGCAAAACAGAGTCAATTTGAAGAAAATTAATTTAATTTATTGACAATTAAAATAGAGTAGGGTGGTGAGAAACAAAACCAAAACCTAAAAATACCTGCCCCCCACCCAACCCTGCCTTTTTCCCAGACTTCACATGACTCCTTCATTTGCAGTTCCTCTATCTCTCCACCCATGAGTGGTGTGGGAGGATGGGGGAATGGGGGGCTGGGGTCAGTCCGTAACAGCTCCTCTTTGCCGCTTCTTCCTCCTCACACTTCACACTCTTCCCATGCCCCACCATGGCCTCCTCCAGGGGCTGCAGAGGAATTTCTGCTCCTGCCCCTGCAGCACCTCCTCCCCCTCCTTCCTCTCTCACTTTGGTGTGTGCAGGGCTGTTTCTCTCATATTTTTCCCTCAATCCTCACTGCCCGTGCAGTGCTTGGCCCTTCTTAAAATATGTTTTCCCTGAGGTGGCACCCCGGTGAGCCCAGCCGTGCCCTGCGGTGGGTGGGCCAGAGCCAGCTGGAACCGGCTGTGCCCGGCCCGGGGCAGCCCCAGCCGCCTCACAGGCTGCCAGCGCCTCACTAGGGACACCCAGTACAGGATAACACCAGCATATGTGATGGGCATCTCTGCTCAAGGGGAAAGGAGAGAATCAGTCTCCCAGCTCCCATTCCCTGGTACGATCCATGGTATCTAATTGTACAGATGTGAGAAAAACAGAAGAGAGATTGAAAACACAAAGCCTGTCCCAGCTAGATTCAGATCCTGCTCCTCAAAATACCCTTCTCAGAGGGTCATCCTAGTTCCACCTCTTTTTCCTTGAGCACCAGAACCTTAGGGAGGGTTGAATTTATCTTCCCGTTTCAAAACGTGTAGACTGGACCAGTCCTATCCTGTGAAGAGCAGCATCACCTCTAATGCTTTTCAGCAGGTGAGGATGCTGCTGCCTTCACTGAGAGCTATGGTGTAGACCTATACTTTTCCCCATGTGTATACTTTCTTCTAGTGCAATGCTTTGCCAGGGCTGGTGCTAGCTTGTCTGCTACCATGCTTATTGCAGAAGAAAATAAAGATTTAGAAAATTTTTCCCAGTTGTTATGAAGTTCTGGTGGAGATGGACCCTAGTACCCCAAAGGTAAGAGCTCCCTCTGATGGAGACCACTGTATCACATTCTCCTACTGAATCTGCTGTACCTGGGACTACAGGAAACAGGTATTCAATCTGTGTGGCTCAAGTTCTTCTTCAGGTTTCCCTCCTTCAAGTAATTCTCCGCATTTAGAATTTCCCCACCCCCTTCTGCCCCTCACCTGACACCTAATGCTCACCAACTATTCTACAAGTGAACTGCTGTAATTAATTTTACAGAAAGAAAAACTGCAGAAAAAGTTCAGAATTAGGAGATTTGCGACAACTGGCTATGCTTATTACCTATGGAAATATAAATGCCCAAAGAAGATAAAATTCTCATCATAATAATTGAAAAATGTGAGAGAAGATCAATTTACAATTCCAGTAGTTATTAACTAAACAATGCAAGTGAGGGAATAAAAATTCACATGAAATAATTAGAGATACTAAGTATTCTTGAAAATCTCAAAATACATTTTAAGAGTGAAAAGTTCATGCTTCCCCATAAAATATTATTATGAAAAAATGATTTCAATATTAAAATCCTATCAGTGCAATGCATATGTCATTTTTTGTTGCTGTAATATAGCTTTTTACAGTGATCAATTCCCAATTATTAGCCTGAAAAGCATCTCAACAGACAGAAATAGAGATGAATACCTCATTGCTATACAGCCAACATTATGTACTTTCATCATTTTTTCCTTTTTCTTCTGAAGGAGGAAATTAAACCTCTGCTTATAAGATTTAGTGGTCCTTCAAAAAACAAAGCCATTAGAATGAGTGGCACATGATCAGAAAAAGCGTATTCTGAGTGTCTGAGCAGTTAATAAGCTGTTGGACTTTGAGATATTAAAACAATAAATTTAAAATACAAATTCATGAACAAGAAAAGTTGTAAAGTGTGTAGGCAAGTGCTCTATAGGATTCCATTTATTTGCTTCATGACAGTGAGTCCCTGTATATTATAGTTCAAATCAAAATCCATAATGGAGACAGAGAGAAAGAAGGTGGGGGAGCAGGACACTGCTTTAGAGGACAGGTTGTAAGAGGGCACAGATAAAGTAAGGAAAAAGAATAAAATGGAATTAAGGTGTCAGACTTCACCTTGGTCATTTTGCTTGTATGTCTCCCCTCAGCCTAGCAATTTGCATTTAGCTGTTGGGTTAAGGATTAATCTCTGAAGTACATATAACATCCACCAGTTACTTTTATTACTTATTCTTCTATGTAAAAAGCATACATACAGAGCAGGATTAGTCAATCATGTTGATGTTGCTTGCATTATAAAAATCAGATACCTGATTGCATTTTCCTAATTCATTATTATCACACAGAGTCACTGATGATCATGGTATCATACTGGGGAAGGCAGTATAGAAAAATATTATACAAAAATATTCCTGAAGAAAATGTCATCAAAAGCTTTTTTAAAAGAAAAAAAAAAAAAAAAAAGGCATGGATGGATATGAGCAGTTCGTTGCTTTAAAACTTTGAAACTAATGAAACAATGTTTGTCAACCAAATCAGTGGGGTTCTAAAATACAAGCTGTTCAACAATTTTCAAAAATATGTAGACTTCACAATAGAAGAAATAAATCTTTGGAGGAATTAAGGAATGATAATGAGCTGAATTTGCAAGTGTTACCCAGAAGATACCCCTAGATGAGATGAGAGCATGAGAAAAAACACAAAAGGTGCTTGTTTGAAAACTTTAAAAGTAAGCAGTGAATATAGGTTTCACTGAAGATTAGAAGGAAACTCTGAGGGAGGATAATCAAGGTGATAGAAAAGATGCAATAACAAGTTAAATATCTTTCCTGAAAAAAAATGTCAATTTCAAACTCTTTCTCTTTTTTGCAGGTACATTCTTAACACCAGAACTCCTCCCAGCAATAGTAAGGGGAATGAGGCTCTAAGATTGGTAGTGACCATGTGAAATTACTGCTTCTTTAAAATGTGGGCTAGGGGGAAGGTTAATTAATTGGTGAAAACCAAACCTCAGTAATGAAGATCACAGTACTCAATTGCATAACATTGCCTCAGAAAAGGGCTTCAAATTTTCTTCTTCATCTATGGGAATACAATTGCAGATTATATACAGTTATTACTCTCTAATAAATAAAGCATCAAACAAAACACAATGAAAAATAAATGGATCAATTGCTGTGTGAGGTCAAAAAACCTGCTTTACCCTTTGACTTTAATAGTATTGCACTGGGTGCAAATTAGGATTCGTATTTGAATAATTCTGTGCCAGACAGTCAATTTGTATGATGAAAATAGAACTTGCCTACTCAATACTCTATTTACAATTGCAAATGAAGGATAAGATTGATAAATCATCCAATTTCTGCCAACTTTACACAAATAAGTTACCTATAGGCCAGAATTAATTTGTTGCAATGACATTGCAAGGTCAGGAGTTCTAAGAAAGTATTGTGCTAACCCCTCCACAAAGGGATGATGGCAGTCATCTATTTGTCCTCTGGGTTTTAGAACTGATGTCTTTAGCAAGTTTTTTTGACATGAAAAGGTGATGGCAGGCCAGAGGAGGAGCTTCTGAACCAGCAGTTTTACAGTGACCTGCATACTGAATGGAGAAGAGCAGTAGTTGTATTCCCAGTATTACTGCTGGTTCAAAGACTGTGAAAATGGAATTTAGTTAACAAATCTGGATCCCCACATAATCTCACACGTCAGGTTCTTGTGGGGAATAGGTGAATATAAAATTCCTATCTGCATTATTCACATGTAATTTTAACATACACTTTTCACCTAGGAAGTCTGGTCCAATGAATCACTTGTCTTATCTAGACTCTTCTACCTTAAAGGTTTTATGAAGAAATACGAAAAAATACAAAATCTCTCTGCATGAAGAGGAAAAACAAAACTAAATAAAAAGTTAAAGAAGAGAGAAGTTTTTCTTTAGATACTGCCAAGTATCAAATTAGTTTCTGTTCATTTGAAGACTCATTTTGTATTAACTTTTCTTCTGACATTACAGGAAACAGAACTTGCCTGAGGCTTCATCCTTTAAAGACTATTTCTAAGATGTTTTGCCTGTAATTGTTAGTTGTCATGAGGTTGCCTTGCTCTTGGATCACAGTTTGTGAAGAGAGAAATCTGAACAAACATATTATTTTTAAAACCATGATGATACAAGATAGCAAAATGTCATTCATGTTCCACTTCTGCATAGTGATCTTTTCTCTGCATACATGAGATATATAAATAATGATATGCTTAAAGGGAAAAATATGTATTTGAAAGAAAAAAAAATCCCTGTTCGAAGTTTAAAATGCAAAACAAACCTTATTTACCCAAAACAGAAATCCATATCAATCCCTATGATTTCCTTGCCTCCAGGCTGTGATGGAAAAATGAAGCAGTTAAAAGAAAAATAGGAAGTTTTTTTAAGCCTGCTTGGAGCACTGAGACTGAAGGACAGTAGAGTGGTAAGACTTACCAATTAATCCTGATTCTGTTCCTTACTGGACACACTGACAAGTCAGTGAGGATCTGTACACACGGCTCTTAACTGAATTTATGACCAAGTAATGAAATTGTTGACCCTGAACACAGCTTCTAAATACTGCTGAGGAGCAACTGTTTGTTAGTAACCATAAATAGTAATTTTAGAAAACCATATTTCATGCTGTGAAAAAAACCCCAAAACCCTAAGTATGAGACTTACTTTGCACCTGTCACAACTTTAAAGTTAGAAGGAAGCAATACTGAAGTAAGTGTTCAGGTTCCTTCTATAGTCAATGTAGAGAAGTGTGGGCTTCAAAACACCCCTAAAGGGAAATTTCAGGCACCTTATTTTGGGGTCTAAAACTAAGTGCTTAGAAGCATTTCATGACTTACGTGTGGATTACATTATTATTGAAGGTAGCACCTTGTAACTCATTTTGCATAGTCTGAGAGATGCAAGAAGAGGAAGGCTGCCTTTCTTTCACTTTTTCAGCGGAGGACATCCCAAGGCAATCTGACTCAGACACAACTTACCATCCTTCTAGGAACATTTTCTCCAGAAACACATACTCTGGTCAGCACCTGTGAAACTGTATGAAAGAATATTAATACAAATATAACCAAATAGTTCCAGCTGCAAATAGAGCCTTGAATGAAACCTTTGTTTTCTTCCCACTGGAACAACTAACTAACCAAATGTGCAGGTACCAGAGGAGACATGCCACCCTTCGGGCGTCAAACCACAGCAAACTCACAGCTGTGTTGTTTACTGTTCCTTTAGGCAATTAGGGAAAATAGTTTTGTTTCTGAGCAGTGCCAGAGAATCCTCACTTAGAAGATGGGTATGATATTATGCATTCTTATCTGACATAATTGATGAAATATTTAGCTATGGCTTTAGCTATCCTGCACAATTAAGACCGATAGCTGAAAGTAATTCCTTTATAAGAGCTGTTAGGCCAGTGAAGATTATTAAATATATGAATTGTCTCTATAAAAAGCAGACTTCTATGAGTGGAAAAAATAGTTCCAAGTCTTGTATTTTTTTTTACCTTAAATAAGGTATCTGAGAAAGCACATTTGAAAATGCTAGGGCTTGTGCAATATCATGTAACTTTTCAAATTACAAGTTACGAATTTATACTGCAAGGTTAAACATTTTTTTGTAGCTTTTCAGTCTGACAGTACAAAGTGCTAGTTATACATGACATAATGAAGTCATACAAGACAGAAATGAATTATTCATGAAACTGATCATACTTAGTCTGAAAAATTTTGCATGTTTTATTTTGAATGTATTATTCAACATAAGTGCAAAGAAAAGCTGGGAACAAAATGGGTGGAAGATCTTCACAGAGAAATAACCCAAACCACATGAACTTTTCTAACTGACACCATTTCTCAGACTGGTGAGGCTCAATCTCATCCTTTCAAATTCAGATCTAACAACCAGCTGTTGTTTGAGATAGTTACGATGACAAAGTAGTCTCTTAGCATGTTTGAGATGGATATAATAGCAAAATAAACTGTTAGCATGCTGCAAGAACTTGAAAAAAGGGACACAATAGATCTTTTTCTCAGAGCTACCATATTGTAGAATATAGAGCATCTACTGAATCTAACCTCCACGCCTGAACCTTATGATGACACTTTCTTCCCCTTTAAAATGATACCTGAATTACTTGTGTCTCTATCTTTAAGTTAATATAGAAGAAAAAAGAATATTAACTAAATTATTCCCAAATTGCTTGGTGAAACTTGGTGGTTGTAAGGTGAGCAAACAATAAGTTTATCTTTTTCATATAATGTCATCACATATTAAATCTATTTATTTCACTATTGAAAGTGAGGGCTTTTTCCAACAGAGGTGACTCTTCAGTGATTTCTGTGCATGTATTCTTTCTCTGTTCCTGAACAACATTCCATTTATGAGACAAAAAAAGTAAAGAACTGTTTTATGAATTCAATTATAACAATGGAGGAAAGAATGAGCAAAGCAAAATGTTAGAGTAGAAAAATTTCCTTGCAATGGGCAAGGCCCTACAAATACACCTAGTGCACTTGAAAGTATAATTTTTGTTCTCTGTAATGAACAAAAATGCATAAGGCAATTCAGTCCTTTAGAGGTCTGAATTTTGTCTGCTTTGATATGAATACTGTGACAACTGTTTGGAGTGCTGTTCCTGATAAGAAATAAAGTGAAGTAGGAGAAGGCATTTGAACAGCACAGGGATAGTCACACTTGTAATGATTAAACACAGTTTCATGCAGAGTAATTTCAAAAGCAACATCATTACAAAGGGAACAAAATGTATTTTTACAAGAGCTTTATCTGACATGACAACACTATTCTAATATTAGTAACATGCTAGTTACAAAGTCTGTTTTGATTGTTTATACAATCTACTATCTGTGCCAAATAATTGCAAAACTAAGTATAAGATGTTTCTGCATTTGTATCCTTTTCCTTTCTCATCTATATTCTCAATTTTAAAATGTTTTGAAGTTACTATGTTTACTCTTAACTTCCAAAGAGAAGGATCATGTATGAGTAGAAAGCAAGAGTGGGAAGGTGAACCTTAGTAGACTGAGAAGGAGGTATGGAAAGTCAACAAACTGCAGATTTTTGAAGACCCAAAAAGGCTAAGACACCATTCTAGGGAATAGTTTCAACATGGGTTTGTTTCAAAGTTCTCTGAATCACTTTGCTGTTTCACCTCACACAATCACATGCTAGTGATCTGCAATGCAAGAGGAAAAACTCCATGCAACAGTACAGGCAGGGCTAGAAAACAGTTTTGCTGAAAAGGACCAGCGAGGGAGCTATCTTGATGGTCCATAAGTTCAACATGAGTCAGCAACGTGTGACAAAGATTAACCATGTACCAGGCAGGCTGCATTAGCAGCAGCTTAGCCAGCAGGTCAACAAAGTTGATTATTTCCCTTTATTCAGCACTATGGTGGCTGCATTTGAAATACAGTGATCAGGTCAGGGCTCCCCAAGATGAAAGATGTCAAAATAAACTCCAGTTGGACATAAGGAAAAAAATACTTCCAAAGAGGGGTTAAGAATTGGAACAGGCTGCCCAAAGATGGTGTGTCATCTCCACCGTGGAAACATTCAAAACCCAGCTGAGCAAGGCCCTGAACAACTTCAAAGACCATTGAAGCAAGCTCTCCTCTGACCAGGAGTTGGGACTAGGTAACCTTCAGAGGTCTTTTCCGACTGACTTACGTAGTGAACTATGAGGAAATCCATTTTCCTGCTTATCCACAGAGCAATTACAACGCCATAATTCTGCAGTCATTTTTATGCAGCATAGACCAGCTGAATAGATCCATTCCTATTCCCTTGCTCAGCCATTCATTCCCATCCTTGTATGAGCTCCTCGCTTGTGCCAACATAAAAGCTTGTGCTTCCAGGTGGTAAACTAGGCAGAGAAACTGGTCCAAGTTAAAAATGGAATGTTTATTTCGCTTGCCCCTCTGCCATCACCTCCCTTTGTCCAGCACAACTGTTTGTGTGAGTGCAGCAGCAGGAAAAATAATCTGGGGAAGGCTGAAATGCCTCTTTTGGCAGCTTCAGGAGTTTAAAGTGATGGTTAAACTACAGCATAAATTTCTCTAGCTTATTCACAGCCAATGCCCTTCAGCTCTCTTATAATAAACTGTTCCTGTGGATATAATCTCTCCTTGTGCTTTCTGCTCAGTTAGCTCACCTCAGCTAGTGAGCTGTGGCCTCTGTGGCATGTTACATCTGCTGTGTGATATTAACCATGCCATAAGCCAAATTTTCAAAAGTGTCAAACAATTTTTCATCCCTCATTTTTTAAAATTCCTTATTTACAGTGCATTAAGAACCCCATGTGCACTAGAGGTGCTCTAGCTTTATTAGCTACAACGTTACGACAAGATTCAAACCCAATGAAAGTGATTTAAGCTGGAATTTTTTCTTTAAGTGGAGGAACCTAAAAGGACTAGTCACTGAAAATATTGCTCTTAATCACTGTGGTCCATGTCTCTATAAGCATAGTAACTCTGTAACTTTAAATGACAGTATGAGAAAAAAGATTTGTTAGTTTTGGGAAGTACCCAGACAACATGGTGATAAAAAAGCAAAATGCTAAGGGCTATTACAAGTGGCCACCACCTCCAGCAGCTCCAGGCCTGGGGATTCTTTCTGCCCAGCCACTGGAGCCCAGCCTGGGGACCCGGGGTCTCTGCCCAGGCTGAGGGACATGGCTGATGCTTTCCCCTTTGGTGAAGCTGAGCACATTTCCCAGACACACACAGACACAGACACAGAGGACACAGAGAGGGTCGGTCGCACAGATAGCCGCACAAGGCACTGCCCCAGCAGCCCCCACGTTCAGGTCTCACACCAGACACAGGCACAGGCAGCCACGTCCCCTCCTCCTCTGGGGCTGGCAGAGGCAGAAGGTCACTAGTGCAGCACACATCACACTCTCCAGGTTCACAAGCACACGCATGCTTGTGGATCCTCTGAGCACTGCCACAGCGCCTCTGCACACCCAGCACCCCTGCCTGTATCCCAGCCCCCCTTACCCACCCCATGGGTCCCCAACTCACTGGCTGGCCCAGGGCGTGCTCGCTGCACACATGCAGCACTCACACACTTGTCCCACAAGCACCCCATGCTCGTGTCACTCCCTGAATACCAGCACAGACCCTCTGCCTGCCTGACACCCCTGCCGGGACCCAGGGCCCCCTACCCTCCGGCTGATCCAGCTTGGAGTTTGACAGCAAATCCACACGCACCCCCCACACGCACCCGGTTGAGAAAAGTACAGCATTTAGGACTGAAGTTTTTGCTCAGCCACAGATTCAGTGTGCAGCCACTGAGAAGTCATTTGAACTACTTTAGATCTCAAAGGTTCCTTTTTCTCTGAGACAGTGGAGAGCCTGCCCCCGCTTCACAGTGCTGTTCTAAAGATCAACGCACTTGAGTTTTGAGGTGGTCAGACATTTGAGTCGGAAGGCCTAAAAAAAAAAAAAAAAAAAAAAAAAAGGGAGAGAAAACTTTGATGAAGATACTGAATAAAAGCTCTCTTCAAGCAAAAGGAAGGAACACGGAAGATTCAAAAAGGCACCTTGCCTAACAGGTTCAAAGCACCGAAGAGGAGGGAATTCCTTTTAGCTAGCCTCAGTCAGGTGCCCACATTAACAGACTATCACAGAGGTAAAAAAGAATCAGCCTACATAATGTTCAGAAAGCAATTTATGTTACGTGTCATTACTTGTTAGAGGCACTTCTCCAGCCACATCTACAGTAAGAAGCCTTCCCTGGTCCAGGTGTACGCTGACTCTCTAGCAGAGCTAGACTTAATGCACATACCAACCTCTCATCTACCACCGGGCACTCACAGAAAAGGGGTGCACATCTGGGGAGGACAGCCACAGAACATTTCAGTTATCCCCTTATTTAGAAGGCTGCGAATGACATTAAAATGAACTACACTAGAGAAGTGTAAACACAGCCTTTGTTTTTACAGCCTTCACTTGCATTTTCATAGTCACTATGGATCTATATCTGAGTAAAAACTGAACATGGGTCCTAAACCCCTTTCCAGGAACGTATTCATATCCTTCGTGCCATGAAACACTACAAAACCCAAAAGCTTCTAAGAATTTCTGTTCTTAGTCTAGGTTGCCTTGGTCTGTGCACATACTAAGACTAGGTTAGGATCACTGAGAAAAGCATGCACACTACCTGCCTCTGAAGAATAGGAGATACTCACACTATCACCCCTGGCTCTTAACCCTTCTCTAGTTCCCTTCTCATATGATTGCTGTTGGCTGAATGTTCAGCGTAGTCTGTGGTTTTCAGTTTGTGAGTTGTCTAGGATTTCTCTACCCCTTGAAAGAGATTTAGGGGCTGCCTCATGAGAGCACAGGGGGCCTTAGTGATTAGCCTCCTTACTTGGGTAGCATAAATCTCCAAGCAGAAAGGCAATTGAGAAATAAGGTGTATAGCACTACAGGACTTCCTACTGTGGCTGCTACATAATGACATGACTTCTCAGAAGCTTTTAATAAATTCAGGGAAAATTGATTGCAGTGATTGGTGCCCCAGAAGGCACAATGAGTTTTATAAGGAATTTTTGCAGACTTTGGACACCTTGGTCTTCCTATGATACTCAGATATATTCTTACATTGATTTAGGCTAATTTCCATTAAACCTATCCCTTTATAAAGAAAAAGAATATTATATTTTATTTGAGGAATAAAATATACTGAAACTTCAAATTCCCTTACCATGTAAGCAATTCAGTTTTCTTTGTTTCTTTATTAAGATTGTTTAGGTTGGACATGTCTTTCCAGTAGGCATCTCTATTAAGGTTGCCTACCTATGCCCAGTATTTAGCAGCTCCACAGACTTTTAGAGTTTGTCACTTGACTAACATTGAAGGCTTTAAAGAAGAACATAGCAACTCAGAGGAACACTTTATATTCTCTAACCATTTGGTAATGCATAGGTGTAAAAACAGATTTAAACTTTTAAAAACTTTTTAAAGACTTTTAAAACTGCATTACTAGTCTTCACTTCCTCTTTTATTGCTTTCAGCTAATCTTCTGCTGAACACAGAGAGTAAGCTGGTACAATGGGAAGAAACAGAAGAGGACTCATGAAACATATGGACTACATTTTTCAAAATTAGGCATGATCTAGTGTGTATTTCTAAATTACACATATAGAAACTTAACAGTTGGTAACCGATCATGTGCAACAGCAATACCTGACTTGTACTGCACAGCAAGCATTGGATCTGTGAATTATCTGCATCTTTCAAGTTGTGAGTATCTAGCTTTTAAATTCTGGCTCATATATCCATTTACTACAAGTAACAGTAACAAGTAAATGATTTTTACTCTTCTTGTTTAAATGCTACTTACCCAAGGAAAGTTGACAGACATTTTTACATGGCTGTGTTAGCTCCTTTCCTATCCATCTACAGACATGTATTCCATAAATACAAGAACAGAGGGTACCAAAACCAGTTAACATACTGGAGTATGAAATGTTCTCTGTTGGGGGAAAAAAAAAGAAAACTCACAGACAGCTTGTTTATGACTAGAGGAGTGTAAACACACATCTATTTTATTTAACTCAGTAATCCTCTGACACAACTTGTGTTGTGTTTGATCAGCAGGATTCTTGTTCATCTTCCATCATAGAAGTATCTCTGTTTTCCTCAGGGGTATTGACAGCTGGCAGCAATCAAAGCCATCTAACTGCCAGTATCTCATTTAAAGGGAATGACATTCAGCTACAAAACTAAAAAATGCCTTTAATTCACTGTACGTTACTGTGAATCTAAATGAAAAAATCCATCCTTTCTTAGATAAGGAGACATTAAGACCCTTTTTTCTAGGGAAAGTTTTGTTCATTAATCAGTAATTCAGAGGTATGTAGCACATGGCATCACTTGCTCTTGAGCAGACCACAGACATACGGCCGCCTTGTCTATCATAATCTACTTTGGATATGTCATCTTGGAGTGGTGAAGTCATCATATGAAGTCATCTTCTTTAGAATTATTGATTGGTCTATCTGTGGCCTTTCAAACAGAAGAAGCATATATCATCAAATCACACTTCACTAACAAATCATTCCACCTGTCTGGCTTTTCAGCCTGTTTATGGCAAGTCAAATGTAAGTTATCCCATAATGTGCTGGAGTACAGTCCCGTGTAATTTTCCTTCTTACTTCTATCTCATTTTCTAGGATTCTCAAAGAAGAAAAGTCAAACCAACAAGGATTTTAATGACAGAGGTAGAAGGTGGAAGAACTTTTCCTGAGAACTGCAAATGGTATCAAGCTCTGCCAGAGTCTTGTCCTGACTTTGGAAAATGGTGAGAGTTTTGTCTCCTAACCTGGCATATATTAAATAGCCTGGAACTACCAAGTGGTGTTCCAGCAGTTCCCAGCCTGTCCCAGTGTCAGGTTCTGATATAGTGTGGAAAATCGAAAAGGCCAACCTGAATGCCCCATTACTCTAGAGAACTTTATATATTCCTGTACTGACAGACTAACCAGGATTAGTGACAGGACTGGCACAATCATTTTCTGTGACATACACACATTGCCACCACTTATACCTTCTGCAGAGTAGTGAGGTCAATGTTTTTTTACCTAACATGCTGGTAATTGTTCTGGTTACCAGAATATGAACAGATGTGTCTCTCTATCATATGCCTATCATCTTTTTTGTCCTTCAAGTCTGTAGTGTCAAAGCACTGTTGACCCTCCTTAAGCCTATTTTGGCCCTCCTAAATTCAGTTTCCAGACAAATGCTAGCTATATCATGCTTTTATGTATTAATTCTGTATTTTCAGCTGTGTATTCCAGCTTCTAATTTCAATCTGGATTTTTATCAGATGTCTGTCTTTCCTGGCATTATACATTTGGCCTCTGCATCACTCACAAATTCTTGTATATTTTCAGATTTTTTTTAAATGCATCCTTCATGCTTTCATACTTGTGTGGAAGGCCTTATTCTCAGTAAGGCTTCATAGTGTATTATCATGATGAAGTTATTTTACAATTAGCTTGAGTTAATTAAAAACTATGAAGCATAACAAGTGACACAGAACCAGATATAGTCAGACATCGAGGACCTTCTGACTGTCTTCCTCCTCATTCAGCGCTTAGATGGCAATGTAAATGTTCCTTAATTTTTTTGTTTTCCTTTCACAATCCAGGTGAAAGTCCTAGTGATCTTTCACATGTCCTATTTTTCAACTCAGACTTTTTCCTCTACCATTTATTCATTGTACTTATGTTCAGCAGCCACAGTAGGGCAAAGCACATAAATGAGATCTTGATGAGTTCTAAATGCTTCTCCATAACAGCATAGAAGTTATTGTAGTTACTTCTTTGGGTCCCTAATTCAAAACCAGCCATTTATAATGACAAGTCCTAATTCTTCACATTTCTCTCTCTCTTAACATGATGTATTTACTATACTCTGAAGAAATTGATTTTAAAAAGCAACAAACAAAACAACTTGAATTTACAGGTCAGGTCAGTTCAAAAAGTTGAATATACCTTCTATTTCATATTCATTGCATAACCTACTGGTCAGACTCACCCAGCTGATGAACTATAAATTATGAGTCTTTTTTTGTGCTAAAAGTCCACACTGAAAGAGATACACAACACCATGAAATGCCTGAAGCTATGAGTTTTCCAACATCAAAATGGGCAAAAGACCAATTCTGGGTACAGAATTCACATTGACTCAGCTTGTTTCCATGGAATATTCTATGAAATAATTTATCCAGCAAAACCTTGGAGTAGGGGAGTGTTGGTACTGCTATCTACTCACTCCCAGAATAAATAACTCCATTGATCCAGAAACTGACTACATTTCTTGCAGCTATAAAAATTAATCAAAATCTTATCTGTACGCTTTTACAATACTAATTTTAAAATTGTGATTCCTCTGCCATTTTTTCTTGTATCTGTAAGCTTTCCCAAACCTATTTTGCAACAAGTTAAATTTTGCACATAGGATTAGAAGTCATGCATAGAGCAGTTAAATAATAGTTATGCATTTTTTTTTCCAGTTCCATTTCTGATCCTCTTGTGCATTTTTATACCTTGGTATTGTAGAAGGTCTGTGCCTTTCTACAGTTATCCAAAGCTGACTATTTTATCAGTCAAACCCTAGGTAAATCAAGAGTAGAGAGATTAAAAAATGTCATTACTGCAGCTGTTTATTATTTTTCCCTTGAGGTGACATCAGATATCAAACCCCTGCAGCTTAAAACTGAGCCAAGGTATATACTGCAGCAGGTTGACTTCAGAATATTAAAAACTCCTGCAGGCTATCAGCACAAGGACCAGTCAAAATCTTTGCAATCATCCAGACATCTTATTTCACACTACACAGAGCTGTGTGATCTCCAAGATGTTAAAAATCTTAATTTTAGCTTGTGAGGAATGTTGATCCTATCACCCAACCACAACAATTCTGCATTTCATCTGTAACTGTCCGGCTAATATGTAGTTACTGAAACAAGGTTTTCACTGTGATCCAGAATATTACAGGAAATCAAGAACTGTCATTTACAAAGTGTAAAATCAAACAACTTTCTAGACATTGTTGCACACTGTCACTGTAGATTAATGTGATACATCTCCTAAGTGATTGCAAAGCCATGATTTACATAAGACGGGATCTGAATAATATAGCTTGTATAAACTCCCCATTTAAAAGAAATTGTTATACAATAACAGATTTTGGTTCTAGATACACAGGGCAAGTTTTTCTGTGTTTCCACCTAAAACATAAATGGATAATTATATCCATCCCCATCTCTTCTTACAAGCCATACTAATAGACATGGGGTTAAAACATTCAGTTCTGAGGTTGTGCACATTTATAGTTCAAAGCTATAAAATACCAAAAGACTGAGAGTTTTATTGAACAATGTGAACTATAAAATATGGAAATTAGTAAATATGGTGAACATTGACAAATTACAACAAGTACTTAGTGATCTTTTTCTCCTATTTGAAGAGTGGTATGTTAAGTTTGGAAAGTGAGTAATTTTTATTCTGAAATATCTGGTGAATTTTGCCATGCAAATGGAGGCAAAAACTCAGAGGGAAAGCATAGAAATCAAATATAGCTTAGGTGTTCTAGTTTTTGCATGTATCAAGCTCTGTATATTAATCAAGATGTTTATTATTGTAAAATGCCAGGGTCCTAAAGCTGTAAGTGTTTTGAATGAAAACAAGGTAATGCCCCAAAAGCTTGCTGTCACGTTGCAGAGAGATGGGAGATACAGATCAAATCAGAAGCAACACCTAACAGTGAGAGGCTGTAATTAAAATCTACTTTTCTGTGGGCATACTGGCAAAGGAGAATTCTAAAGAAAGATTCAAAAAGGAGTAATTAAATTGCTCATGGATGCTTACAGATGACTTATTCATAGAGTGAATGCCATCTAGGGAGAATGCACAAAGGTACCTGTTGAAATCTAACAAATTAATGATGGGACTGCTGTCATGTACTGATTAGAGAGTTAATTTCTTCATATTCCAAAATTTCCAAGGTTGAAGGAGAAGTTTTGAAAGTCACGAAACCCAATATATTGTAACACAAAAGTGAGGGGGAAAAGATGAAACAGAACGACTGAATAAATTTTGTCAAGAAAATGTGCTAGAACATTATAGGATGGTAGCAGCATCAATCCTTTTAATCACTGTCCAAGTAAGTCTACACAATGGGAGAATATGTTTGCAACTTAACACTTCCCACAGTTTTTGAAGAAGTTTAATATCCATAATGATAACAGACCGCAGCAAAAGGAGTAAGGGAAGTAGTCATTAATCCTTTTTGGGAAAAAAAAAAAAAAATCTGTCTTCAATTTTCAGACTATCAAAAACTATTGTCAAAGCTCTGCTGATTATCTTGGAAGTATGATTATTCAAAGTTTTATTCTCTGAGGATCACAAAAGAATTTTCTTGTTAATTCCAAGGAGTTCTTAACATTACTATTTAAATATTTCTGTTTTCTGAATTAATATGAATATGTCTAATAAAATCTAGTGAAAGAAGGTGAATTTATTGACTGCAAATGGCTGAAATCCCCAGAACAGTTTGAGAAAATGAGATTCACCTCACCTACCTTCAGCATATGAAAGGTACTCATCTAGTCTAAGCCAGTACTGAAGCATCTTCTATAGTCAGTGAAGACAGAGAAGGATCTCCAGAGGGTCTTCTTTCCATTTGCTTTAGATTCATATTATAAGAGTGGATGAACTGCCTTTCGTAGGTGCTAGTTTCTCTCCACTAGCTAAAATGAGATTTTAACTTAAGCATTATTTCATTAATCATAGAAACAGGTTAGCTTAGGTCTTTACCTTTTAGATTGCCCTAAACTGAAGACTATGAAATCTCCCCTATGTGTAAATGCTACAAACTTCCCAACCTGTCCTGTGACATGTTATTTGTGTTATGGAACCATAGTACTCGGAATGCTTTCTTATTTCAGGTGTACTGACACTCATCCCCAGTATCATTACTGACTCGTGACATGCAGTGCCACAGGAAAGTCACATCACCTACGTAGAACTGGAAGTAATCATTACAGGAGCAAGGGGACTTACAATGAATGACACTGCTGTCAGGGGGTGGAGGGTTCACAATATGCATAAGCAACGCAGGTTTATCTGGGATCAGTACCTTTTAACACTCAGTTCTCAGCATCATTCCATACATAAGCCTGCCTGTTGCTCTTGCTGTTGAGCTCTTTGCCCCACACGCTGCTCTTGCTTCTGTGCATGCTGTTCTTCGAGAATCCTGTATCTTGGTGCTCTATTCTTACTTCTAGTGAAGAATGCAAAAGAGTTGATCGGTGTACTGCTCTTAATCGTGTATGCTTTGAACCACCTTTGGGACAACATTCTTTCTGTTTCCATGTTGTAGTTAATCTAAAGCTGTTTTGAAATTACATATCATCCACCCAAATCACATATCTGGATTATCACAGCTTGGCTGCCTTTATTAATCCCCCAGTACAGTCAGCATCTGCAAGCTTGTGCAGGTCTTCATATTCCTTCTCTCTAATGGATGAAAAGACGTCTCTTTTGACATTTTCTAGCTGGAAAACATGCATCTATCTGATGTCCAGATTTTAAACTCACACAACATAACGGTAAATGACAACTTTATAAGCACTTAGTAGGGTACAGTGATTGACTCCCTGATGACTCCCTACTTGGATTTTTAATCTTGTCAAAGGTTACCCTAACTTCTTTGAGGAGATTTCCTCTTCATTGGTACCAGCACGGCTGTTCAAAACAATGGAAAATTAACTCATGAATGAAAAGGAATGCTGTTTTGTAGATAGATAGGGATAAGGAATTATGGGTTTTTTCGAAGACTTACGGACACATAATAATGGAATTTTTTAAGATTAATGGTGGCTGCAGAAGTAACAAAGATCTTGAGCCTCACAAGGCGACTCATGGGATACACAAACAGGATGGATTCTAGCACGTACCACGCCATATTACAGCAAAGAGGACAGACCTTTACTCTGCCAGATATGAACCCTGCTGATCCTGATCTGCAATATGACTTCCAAGCTTCACCTGGCTCACCACTGTGGACATACCCACTCATCCCTTGTTTGTGTCTAACCCTCGTTACCTTCACTGGACACGATCCTGACCCTGACTTTTGGCCTGACTTCCTGGCTGGACCTCAGGCCTTCCTCATCATTACAAAGTGGCCTGATGGTCTGGATATTGTTTGAACCTGGCTACCATCCCTGGGCTGGTCTTGCTTTCCTTGCCTGGGGGCAGTGGGATGGGCCCTGGCTAGTGACGCCCCTTGTCCTACTGGCCGTGGTAACTCCCACAGCTTCCCATCCCTTAGGGAGAGCTATCCCTCACTATGCCCTGACATTTACACAGAGGTTGAGATTTTTCTCTCTCTAATTTTTTTTTATTTATTGGGTAACTGAAACCATGTCAACTGGCCTGTGTTTTTCTTGGCAAATATGTTTGGTTTCAGAAGTCTTCATTCCGTCAGGTTGTGGTACAATGAACCAAAACCATCCTGAGAGGCTATTGTCAACTACCGCCAGCTGAAAGGCACTCCTGTGATGATTACAATTTCTCCTGTCTGCCTTCCCTCCCAAATCAAATACCTGACAGTTAATTACATCTCTTAAGTTCTACAGGATAACCTCTGTATCACAATTCAACATAATCATCTCCCTCGTTTCTGCAGAAATAATTTGTAAAAGTAAAGGAAAGCATGCGTTTTTCTTAACCAACAGCTTTTGTTTATTATAACAGAGGTGAAGGAAAATGGAAACTTGCAAAGTTTGTTCTGATTCACTCCTGTCATCAAACTGCCACTTCAGAAACTTCTCAGAAGAATCTTAGCTCAGTAGCTATGCTGCACTGGAGGAGTACTTGTGATACAAAGTACGCCTTCCAATTACGTTCTTCATCTTCCTATGGCAAAAGCCGAAGCTTCTGTATAACATAACAAAGGCAGCACATTGCATTCTGTAGAAGCACATGACTACGTGTGCTAAAGAGCCATTAAAAATCAGCTTGTTCACTGAAACACGCCAAGGAAGAGAGGATCAAAAAGTAATACACAGACTGGATAGCAACAGAGTGACTTGTATTTCCCACAGAATTGCTGATTATGTTTCACATAGAATATATTTCAGGAATTTTCCAAAATTATTTTTTATTTTTTAAATGAGAGGAAGCATTTTTCTTAATGTACTGTACAGTACTTACTGTATAACTATAGAATATTAAGTTGCAATAAGCATGATATGATTATGTCCATTATTCTTGCAACAGGAAAAAATAGAATGAGAAACATAAAGATGGATTAGAGTAAGAAAATCAGTCAGGAGAGAAATAAAAGCTATATAAACAAATTATAGTCAATTTTGAGACTTCCTCGATATATAACTAACTCATAAAAAGCATTACATATGCACATACATATATGTGTTTATATATCTCAAAAATTAATCACCTGTGAAAATAAGGGATTTTTGAAAGGAGACAGTATCACGCCTTAGGAGAAAGTGATATAAATTATCACAAGTAAAAATGAAAGGAAGAATCTTGGAAAGTGAATTTTAAAAATCAGACAGAAGTATATTAAAAAACAAAAGCTATGAGGAATTCAGAGAGTTATCAGGAAGTAGTGGAAAATAATTACATCCCAGCATTCTGACATAAGCCTTAAAAACTTTATAGTAATGCCCTGAAAAATCTCTATGCCTGATCACACTACTATGGACCCCTGTAGTCACAAAAAACTTCATCTCAGCTGCCTCCTCTGGAAACTCTCTTGGGTAAAATTAACTGTTTGCAATAATTTTACTAGAACCATTAAATAGCATAACAGTAGAATAGACAAGGTTTGAGCAACCCAATTCTTTAGGTGGCTCTGAAAATCACATATGAAGTATAAAATTATGTAGCAGCCTTTATTGCAGCCCATGATACTCAGACCACTTACAATTTATAATTTATATCAGCTGTCAGGCTTGGCCTAGCCACTTCAACTAAAGTTAGAACTGAAGATAATTGGGCCCATAATTAAATTACAAACCTGAACTTTATAATAATGTAGTATGCAATGTATCCTAAATAGTGCCACAAATCACATTTCCAATATCCTCATAAAGATCCATTTGATGAACTGTATAATGGACTTCTTTACTGTTTTTTCCCATCTAGGCAGTATCTTGAAGGTGGCATATTAAATTTCCTCAGCTGGATGAGAGGCTAGACTAAAATATTTTGTGAAAAATTATTGGCAACATGTAATCCACAATAAATTGATGAAGCAAACTACTTTCCTACTTCTTATATCCTCATCTTTAAAAGGGTGACTTTGAAAGCTCAAAAAGGAGAATGGTGCTATTCAGACTACCACTACTTCTGGAAGACCTTAATATAAATTCTAGCTAGAAAAGAGGCACAATAAATCCATTGCATGTAAAATTTTGTTTGACATTTCAAAGAGCTATGACTGATAAAATCAGTAACAGGTTTGTGACATATGCTGTCTCCAGGGGTGTCTTTCTCACCTGTACATTCTTGAGTAGACAGCTATACAGCTTTAATGTCAGAATTCTACTAAAATAATTTGCTTTGTTGTTGTCTTCAGTAATAACTCCCATAGAATAATTAAAAATGTGTAAACATATTTTAAAGACAAATCTCATTGAAAGCTTCATTTCAGCCTGAGTCCTCTACTTACAACTTTTTTAAGTGCCTGGAACTTACTGCCATGCATAACTCAAAAAGAGCCCTGATGTCCTTTGTGTTTCTCCAAAACCTGAATATTTTTTATAACTGGTAAAAGATACATATTACATTGACACATAACATTAATACTTAGCATTGTGCAGGTGTGACTGACCAAGATGCTTAGCAATAAAGAATTGGGATCAAAGTCAACAAGCTTCTGGTTTCCAAAAGTATTTCTGTTGGTAGCAGAAATGAATTGCAAGAAATGTGACCATAATCCTTTTTTTTTTTTTTTTTTTTAATGAGAAAAGGAAGAAAACAACGGTTTTCAGAAGATGCTAGTTCAGAGACTTTTAAAAGACAAGAAATATATGTGCCAAGAGGTCTGACTAATTCAACTTTACAAAGTCTGTGATCCAAATGCCTCAAAGCTACCTGTCTCTACAGACAATTCAACATAGCAGGTAAGACAGCATTTTCTTTAATTATGTCCTGTCGTAGGGCCTTACTTCCACCTAAAATATTAAAAAAGTATGAGACAGTAATTATTATACACATACTTGTCTGCCGTATTACCAGTGAATGATGGTAAAGAAATGTTTTAATTACTTCTGACTGTATATCATACACTGGGCATTTAGATGATAGTAGGAGCAGGGTTTTTTTAAAAGAAGCATTTTAAGACAAGTAACATCATACATTCTTAAAGCATTGCATGAGTAAAATGATCTTGTTACGAAAAAAGAACCCAAGGATTCTCAACAAAAATTACTGATTTTTGGGGGTTAGCCTAAACGCAGTTCTCAGATTCCCTTTAAGCAGATTCATAACAAACAGAAGTTTTCTTGATGACAATCTTAAGCAAAGGAAAAATTCAACCCTTTATGAAAAGACTATTAAACCCCAGACTCCTTTTTGTCACATTTTAGTAGCCTTTTAATTCTGTAACTGTTCATAACTAAGCTCATAACCATAACTGCACATCAAACAATGACTAGTAGCTTTTTCCTTTGTAAGAACTTCAAGCTAGTGTCTTATCAGACTGTAAATTTCTAGTTGTTTCCTTTTTCTGATTGATAAACATGATCTTCCAGCATAGAATTCTAGCTATAGATTTTCATTTTTCCTAGCCTGTGACCCAAACACATAGCAGAGATGACATATTCTAGTACAGTGGCAGTGACAGTGACTGAATGATAACAAAACCATGTCCAAAGAGACACAAGAATTCTAGCTGTTTGTTTGGGCTTTTGGACAGTTTAGAAATTAAGTACCATTTTCTTCAGTACATCTTTATTATTTGAACAGAGCATGAACTTTCTAATAACTTTAATTTTTTTCATTTATTAGTATGATAAACTTGTTTACAGGTTCCTTAGCAAAGTTAATAGACTAAACTAGACTAGAAGAATTTGAGTTTTTTATCTACCCATTATATTAATAATAGAATAATATGCTTTGTGAACCATCCATGCTGTGAAAATTAAGTAATATCTTATCCATAGGTTACATTTAAGGATATTATATAGCAATACATTTAAATTATTACTGATTGCTTTTGCAATATGAAAACGCAACTGTTAAAAGAGCTTCTTAGATGAAACAGCATCAATTGTCTCTATGAGATGAAGACAGGCCGTGCTTTTCCAACCTGATTTTAATTGGCGTTATGAGATAACAATCCTGTAACTTGGTGTAACTACTTTATTAACTGTTTGAAAAGGATGTTAAGAAAGATGTAAGACACATATTCAATTGGTATGACTTACGCATAGCTATGCAAGTTTGAGGGATTTGGGATAAAATGGCCTGTTTGGCATTTTTCATGAGAGAAAGAAGAAACCATTTTCCTGAAAAGACACACTGATCTGCCATTTGCCTTGCTTCTGCCAAGCCACAGGAACCATGTCTCTGCAAGGTTTTGCTTGTTAGAATACTTAAATAGGGTTAGTATTAAACTTGTATGATTGTTGTATAAAATCAACAGCAATGCTCACAAAATCCTTCATAACTTTTATGTGACAGTTTAAGAGGATGAACCTAATAAAAGAACAGTTAATTGTTTTGTTTTATTGTGGGAAAGAACTATGCATCTCCAAATGAAATACAGAGAACTGCCTAAACTCAGTCAAAAGCCAGCTTACAAACAATGCACACAGGGGTTTATTTGAAAAACTGCCTCCATGGAGCAATGAATATTAGGAAAGCATTCTTTTTTTTTTTTAATTTTTTTTATTAAGACTTGAGTTACAGTATATATATATATAAAAAGAGATGGAACAATGGGAAGAGCCTAATTAAATCCATCAATCTAAAGGACTAGCTTTGCAAATATCCATATGTTTAACTTTATGTACTTACTTTGTCTCAGACTTTTATAATTGAAAAATTCTCATTCCAGAACAACACAAATGCAAAATTGCCAAGCTATATGCATACCCTAGACAATATGCATGCTATGACTAAGTATAATCTCTGCGCAATTATAGTATTACTGATTCATTTCTTTCTCACAATTTTTTCCTCAGTCATGATTAATCTTGGCCAGCTAAGCTGCTGGAAGAGTGTATTTGTTCTGTGAAGCACCTAATAAGCACAAGAGGAGTAGTATAAAATAATAATAATTGATCAAAAGTACTAACATTTACTTTTGGCTTAGTAAAACTGTCTGATAAATTATTCCCTTTAGTGTTTCTCTATTATTGCAATACAGGGCCTTGAAAGTGATGTATTGGCAGAAGCCATTGTGTTCTACCACAGTGCAATTAGGAAGTCCATTTAAACAGCTTTATCATATGCATACATAGGCTGATTAATTTTCTAATCAAATGTTCCAGGAAATCATTAACCATGACATTAAACAGTGTTGTGCTAATTATACTCTCCACAAAGAATTCCAATATAAATTTACAAAACATCTATAGAAATGTGCCAAAGGACAAACAGTTTAACCTATACAAATAATTCTAGCATCTAGTCTACATATCCCCACAGCTCCCCAGCTTTAAACCCCAGTCCTGGAAAGGTTCAGTTTGGGGCTGAATTCTGCTACATATCACTGGAGCTCCATGCACCGGTATTCATTGTGTTCTGTAGGCCACACAGGAGGATCGAGATCTTTATTCTTTTGTTGTCATTGCATTGGAATGAAAGCCCCTCAAATTATGTGGAAAAAGTGAATGCAATCGTTGGAGGGAGCATTTTATTTTCACTGTATTCAAGACAACACAAAATGATAAAAACAGTATTGAAAACTGAGCATCTTTCTTACTGAATGACATAAGGAAGAAAGAAACCTGTTCTGTTTTAGCAAATAGAGATATAAATGCTAAGTGTTGGCCTTCTTTTCCTTAATGATTTATAACACTGAAATGTGGAAATAGATTTTCCCCTACCAAAGTGTCCAGTTTGCACCATTATTCTAACTAATGTTAATTTAACATAAATGCAAGATATTGATTGTAGCAATTAGGATTCAATTACTTTCTAAGGCATATAAAATTTGCTAGTCTATAGCATAATGAAATCTCTATTTGTGTATTTCCCCATAAACCAAAGTCTTGGAGGTCTCTCTGCAGCAGAAAACACAGACTGCATAAACAAATACACAATGTAGCATGCCTGCTCCTTTGGCTTTGCTAGCACAGTTAGCACCTCCTCTGCAAAGTCTGTGTGGGTCACAAACCGAAATCCTGGCCTGAAGAAGTCGATGTAAGTAGTCCTATTGCTTTGATTAGGGCCTGAGCGTCTCCTGTGTTCTGCTTTCTTAACACAGCACCAGGAAAATGGGATAAGACTCTTATTATACAAATACATAAAATATAGGAAAACGTGTATTTACATCTAAAAAATCAGGGCTCTAAATTTAGAAACAAATTACACAAAAACAGAGGAACCAGTTTTCACCTAGGCACGGAATTGGAATTTTTAACCAAACCAGGTTTTGGAAAACGGCACCCGAGGGCCAGCAGGTGAGGGGCTCGTCCCGCCCTTCGGCTGCGTGATCAGATCCTTTAGACCAGGGGTCCTCAAACTTTTTAAACAGGGGGCTGGCACGCGTGTGAAGTGGCAGGCAGTCATCTGCGGCTGCTTGGTTTCCCCCCCAAACCCCCCCGGCGGGGGGGTTCTGTAAATACGGGGGGCTGGATTGAGGACCCCTGCTTTAGAAGAAAAGGCAAGACCTGGGAGACAAGGAAACAAAACCTCCCTGAAAGGGCAGAAGGCATATCTTGACCCCTCAGGTGGAGGCAGCTGTAGCTCAGCCCACCGGGATTTCCCCGTGTTCCGCCGGTGTTTCACAGAGCGACAGAGGCAGACCTCCTCCCCTCAGCCTGAGGGAACAGCACCCTCCGCCCTGCGAACGGTAACTGGGCCGCGCACTCGCTGTTCGCTGGAAGGGGAACCGCCCTACCAGGGCGGAGCGTAGCCGCAGCGGCTACGTGGCAGCATGAACCTTCCTGGGCGGCCAAAACAAAACAAGACACCCCAGACCCTGAGGAAAGCTCTTGTACACCCACCATACTGGCCCCAGAGGCGGCCGCTCTCCCGCCCGCGCGGGGGCCGTGCAGGCCCGTCTCCCTCCGCGGCTGGGGGCCGCGCTGCTCCCTGGGAGATGTAGTCCGGAGGGTTGGAAGCGGGGGCGGGGCGAACAAACAGGTGCGGTCACTGGGGTTCCTCGCCGGCGCCTCGCTGAGCACAGCTGATTCACCGCAGATTGGCAGAAGGCCAGCCAACCGGGAAACGACATTTCCATTCTCCCGCTGTGGATTGGCTAGCGCTGGCAGCCCGGGGCGGGACCAGCAGTGGCGGGACGATTCGGACGGCGGGACATTCCTGGACTCTGACGGGCGCCGGGGAGCGGCCGTTAGGAGCGCGCGCCACTGCCCCTCTTCTTCGCTCCGCGCTGCGGCGTGGCGGTGTCGCGGCCGGGGGCAGCCGCCACACACGGCCGCGCCGGGATTAGGGCTCTTCGCTAAATCCTTTGCTGCGCTGAGGCGGCGGCTTTAGCCCTGAGTCCCCCTCCTCCCCCCGCGGCGACCTGCCCGGCCGAGCCCAGCTAAGCCGCGCTAATCGCAGGCGCCCGGCTCGGCCAGGGCTGCCGGACCTGGGCCCATCGCGGGCAGCGGTCTGCCCTCGTCTTCCCTCCCCTTCCCCCCTCTTCCCCGCTCTCCTCTGCCGGGCGCCGCCATGGAGCCGCGGCAGCCGCGGCCTCGTTACCGCGCCCCGTCCTCACCGCCGGGTCGCGGCGGGTGGGAGAACAAGGGGCTCCGTCGGAAGGCCCCGCCGGGGACCGGGAGCACCGGCGGCTCGGAGGAGGCGGCGGATGGCAGGAAGCCCAAATTCGTAAGTACGAGTCGATCCCAGGCTGCCCCCGTCCCGGCTGGGACGGTTGCGGCGGGGCTGCCTAAGGTGTGGGCCTGTCTGCGGGGCGCCCCCCCTGCCGGGCCTGTGCCGGAGGGGCCCGGCGGTGCGGGGGGCCCGGTCGCCCGCCCGGGGCCGCACCGATCTGGGCTGCACCGACCCGGAGCCCCCTGAGAGACAGGGGGCCACGTGGGCGTACGTGGGCTACTAAACGGCGCCGTTGACTTCAGCTGGGCTTCAAAGAGCGAGCCAGCTTGCTCCAGCTCGCCGCTTCTCTGCGTGCCTGGAAGGACCTGGCTTCATTTTGCAGCAAGTTTTCACATCTGTCCTCTTATTCATAAAACTTTGTCTTACTCGCTGTTTGACAGCTGTATGTGTAAGGGATACAGAACACGCTTCTAGCTCTTAAATGATGTTACTTTGAATAGACCTGGATTTTTTTTTTTTTTAGTTTTGGTAGTATAAAGTGTATTGTGGAAAACTGAGTCTTTGCTTTTAAGGGATATAGTAGTTCTCACTCCTAGCCCTGCTTTTACAAACTTTGGCTAGCACACCAAGAAACTGTGAAATTCGCAATGGCTAATCATTGTCCACAATGTGTCAGTAAGATGTGCTCTAACTAAAAAACACCCAGAAATGAACAGATACTGGTTGAACATCAGGACATTTTCAGGTATTAAAGCTTGGACAAACATATTCTACAGGTCTTGTATCCACCACATGCAGAGCAAATGCATCCCATGGTTATGTTTGTGATATACATGTTAGTGTTTGTTCAGCCAGCTCTGAGCCTACCTGCTCTAAGCTTTATTATGTGCTTGGAAAATAGATACTATAACATACAGTAAATTCTTGATTCTAAGGCATCTTTGTGCAATATTCAGTACTTGAGTGTCTGGCAGTTGAGTGCGGGTTCAAAAAAGTTAGTTTGGTATCACTTACCGGCTGTAGGTTGGCCTAACCTATTCTAGAAGGTCATAACTTGCTCCTTGACATCCTGTTTCCTGGGATCCTGTTCATATTGTGGCTGCACAAACAGATTGCTGTTTGAACCAACCCCTTGTGCTTATTTTTGCATGTTACTAGAATGGGCATATAGGAAAATGTGACCAAGAGCTGTTTGCTTGTCTTCATAAATGTCTGTATCTACTGGGGGTCCGTGCATTTTAGTCATGCAGGTGACACGGCTGGACATGCTTTTGTCTGCCCCATCTGAAAAGTTGGATAGTGTTACTGGTGTATGACTTGATGGCTGGATTATTCCAGTGGTGACTGGGAGACATGGATTTGTGTGTGTTTGAGACCGACAAGAGTGCTGAGTCAAGAGGTTTTACTTACTATTGATATTGTAACTGCTGATTTTTTTATGCAGATAAGGTATGCAATAATCTTTTTCCCCTAGTTGTGTTAAAACAGAAACAGGGTGTTGCCATTATGTTCATTTTTTTTTTCCTGACCATGTGTTAAAATAGAAATACAATAATTTATAGGGAGCACAACCCTGCCAGATATGTGATGCCATTAAGATTTTTCTTAGATGAAGTCTGATTGGTTTTTCAGTGAAAGGAGGCCTTCTCTTTCGTGGAGAGGAGCTTGTTTGGTACATGTGTACGCCTCTCAGACTAGGCAAGAGTGGTTTTGAGCATGTGTGGATGTGGGCATCAGTTGACTGGCTTTTTGAGGTCAGTGTTGATTTTTGAGTCAGCTACAGAAAGTAAAGGCAGTTGAATTTGGGTATCAACTTAGCTTTGTAGGGAATAGGATCATCATGTAGATGTTTGTGGTGGTTTTTTTTGTTTTTTTTTTTTCATTTTCCTATCCCTGTTCCCCCTGCCCAGGTTCTGAAACTCTTTAACCAAGGATGACAGAGAATATCCTTAATTTATGAGAATGCCTTGCCAAACTGCAGCTTTCGAAAACATTTGACGTTAAATAGTAGCCCTGTTTCTCTTTTTTAAGTAGTGTGGTAAAGCAAAGATTTTTGCGCTGGGGTGTTGATAGGTGATTGAAGAATGATAGTTCTCCAAACCTGGATTGCTTTCTAGGTATGCCATTAGCTCGCTGAGTGACCTTGTTAACGAAAACCGTAACAAGGAAAACTCTCCAACGCAAATGATAGTTTAGAAAGCTGACATTGGTTTATTACAGCCCTAGGTTCACGGGGGATTTTTCCTCCTAACATGCACACCAAGTTACTCAAGGGTACACATTATATACAGTAGAGTACTTGCATATTCACAATACCTTACATACTCATTTTCATTCCGGTGTAAGGTTTGGTTACAAGTTTCCCTCTTCTAATACAAATTGTTACACATCCTCAGATAGCACTGCTGAAGTTTTTAACTAATGAAGCATGCTCCCCAAGTAGGGGTTTGCCTTCTTTCTGGGGGCTGTTTGAGTTTGGGGGTCATGATCTCCCATTACCACAATTACCTTTGTCCTACTTTCAACTAATTTTCTGTGGGTTGATACACCTTATCAGCTTGTCTCCTCTTGCAGCCAGAATTTTCTCACTTGGAGGCTTCTTTCTGCATAATGTATGTAACAGTGTTCTTTTCACCATCCGTTCTTTGTTTCCCAAGGATGACTCGCGTGCTTAGAAGTCCTTTCATTCATTGGTTTTGATGACTTGAGAAGGTGGGTCAGCTTGACCTAAACTTTGTCCACGTATTTGTTTAACATATAGTTAAACACTAAATTAGAGCTCCATAACTCGGGTGATTAGGCAACAACCTTAAGAAGAATCAGAAGTGAATATTTCTTGAATAGAATTTAGGATTTTGTCTCTGTCTTAATGTAAACTGCTGTGAGTGGTATAGTTTACAGGTGTGATCTGTGGATTTTAGTGGTTACTCTAGAGCAGCAGGCAGCTCCATGCCATGAAACCTAAGGAGCTTCTGTATGTACTAGACTGCAGCTCAAATCTGTGGCTTGTCCTGGCTAATAGTTTTTGTTGAGAAACATACACAGTACAGGCAGAATTACTTCAGTAGTTTTAGATACTGACCAGCTTCTTTGATTGGGGTAGTTCACTTGAAGGGTAGGATGTTACACTTTTCATTCTGTTGCTTCCTAAATTTCTACCCTAAGATACTGCAACACAGAATATTTATCACTCGGCTATTAAATCTGAAGTTGGTAAACTCTCCTTCCTGTCTTCCTCCTGTTATCTTACAAGACTGGTTTGGTTTTTTTGAGAGCGAGATGGTATATCTTCCCTCAGAAAATGGGGGGATGGATTGAGTGCACCCTCAGTAAGTTTGCAGACAACTCCAAGTTGGGTGGGAGTCTTGATCTGCTGGAGGGCAGGAAGCCTCTGCAGAGGGATCAGGATAGGCTGGACCATCGGCCAAGGTCAATTGTATGACGTTCAACAAGGAGAAGTGCTGGGTCCTGCACTTGGGTCACAGCAACCCCATGCAATGTTGCAGGCTTGGGGAAATGGCTGGGAAGTTGCTTGGCTAGAAAAAGACCTGGGGGTGCTGGTTGATGGCTGGCTGAACATAAGCCAGCAGGGTGGCCAGGAGGGCCAACAGCATCCTGGCTTGTATCTGAAATGGTGTGGCCAGCAGGACTAGGGAAGTGATTGTCCTCCTGGACTCAGCACTGGTGAGGTCGAACCTCAAATACTGCGTTCAGTTTTGTGCCCCCTCACTGCAAGATGCACAGCAGTGTGTCCAGAGAAGGGTGCTGCAGCGTGTCCAGAGACGGGCAATGAAGCTGGTGAAGGGTCTGGAGTACAAGTCATATGAGGAGTGGCTGAGGGAACTGGGGTTGTTTAGCGTGGAGAGAAGGAAGCTCAAGGAAGACCTTACTGTTCTTTGCAACTACGTGAAAGGTTGTAGTGAGGTGGATGTAGGTCTCTTCTCCCAGATAACTAGCGAAAGGGTAAGTGGAAACAGTCCCAAGTTGTGCCAGGGACGGTTTAGACCTGATATTAGGAATAATTTCTTCACTGAAAAAGGTGGTGAAGCCTTGGAACAGGCTCCCCAGGGAAGTGGTCAAGTCCCTGTCCCTGGAGGTATTTTTAAGATGTGTGGATGTGGTGCTCTAAGGACATGTTTTTAGTGGTGGACTTGACAGCGTTAGGTTACGGTTGGACTTCATGATATTAAAAGTCTTTTCCAACCCAAATGATTCTATTCTGTCTGTGTTGAGTTGTTTGCATCTAACTCTTACTGTACTAAATGTTGAATATAATTTTGTTACTTCAATTAGTTTTGTGTCAGAATACATAAAACTTCCCTCACCCCTTTGAATTCTCTGCAATCCAGTCTTAGATATAGGTTGTAGCCTTTTCTGTGCCTGGGTTACTTGCAGTGCCATACTTCATGTCACCTGAGTTGTTTCTGATCTTTTGTATGTTTCTCAAATGTAGATGAATCTGTCTGTTATATTCAGTGAACTCAAGTCATCCAGATTGTATTAGTTTAATTTTCCTCAGTGTGGAAGGCCTGAAAAGAAGTTGCAGATTGGACCCTTCCAATCAATGCGACATACTGATCTGTCACAGCAGATAAGCTAATCTGAAAGATCGCTTGATTCCCTGACAGACCTCGAGGTGAAATTGGATTGCCGGTTGTCAAAGTTGACATCGTTAATATGTACCCTCTTTTTTAATTTTCTTTTTTTTTTTTTTTTAATCTTCCAGATAAAATTCTTGTTTAGCAGGAGGAAAATCTCTCTTTAAAACCTAGTTCATTTGGAGGGAGGAGGAAGAGTCTTTGGGCTAAACAGTTGTAGTGGTTGATTCCAATCAAATTTCATCTTGAAGTACTGCCTTTCAGAGTAAACTAACTTCTCAGATGACGTGAATGAGTTGTAAGCCTCCGTTCCCTCTGTTCTTTTACAGAATTGTTAAAAACTTTTTTCTTTTTTTTTTTCTTTTTTTTTTTTTTTTTTTTTTTTAATAAAGAGTGATGGTTAATTTTGAAGGATATACCAGCTTGACTTTGTTTAGCATGTCCAAGGTTTTGGAAGAGTGGAACCCTTAAAAGGGTGAAAGATATTCTATGGTACTATGGTACTTCAGTTTATTGAAAGCTCTTACCTTCACCCTTGAGGTTTAGGACTTGGTAAACAGAGGAAATGAATTGAAGGATGGCAGAGGTGATACCTGTTTTCTATGTGTACATTGACTGGGCAAGAAACTTTTGAAATCTGCTCATGGTGGTGGTGGGTGTTGTAAAAAGCTGTTGTTTGCCACTTCCTCTCCTTGGGGGTGTGTGTGTGTATGTGTTGGTTTTTTTTTTTTTTTTTCTCCTTAGAAATATTTGGATATTATGTAAGTGAGTGGTAGAATATGTGATTTTTAATTGCACTTCACTGAGAGTACATCTTGTAGATGCTAGTCCTCAAAAGATCAACTCCAAATTCTAGCTCAAGGTAAAGGTGTTTCTGTTAATTTCAGTATACTATGACCTGTCTTCAGTGACTTTCACATTATGGTTTTGATTAAATTCTTTATGAAATGTATGAGTCAAGGAAGCTTTCTTGTTTGCATCTATCTGTTAAAAATAGATAAATTAACATTTGCATTTAACAGTGTCTGTAAATCAAAGAAACATGTAGTTAAGAGCAAAAGCACTTCCATTTCTCTGGCATAGAGTAGAAAGGTAAGATCGATCTGTGTCAATATCTTTAATTACAAAGTGACTGAATTATTGCTGCAGTTATGCTGCAGTGTAAGACCTTGAATTTAAATTAGCGTTTTAAAGAAATGATTGTTGAACAGATGTTACCTAAAACACTTTATTGCAGCTTTGTAAAACTGTGAATTCCTCATGCTGTTATTTTTGTTGGCATGAATTAACACTGTGGGTTATGATATTAAATTTTAGTGCTCTGTTCTGGCACTTTGTTATATAATCTTACCTGTAAGCACCAATTTTGAGTTTAACTCGTCAATGTCTAAATAATATCGCTGTGTAGAAACTGTCATGTTAAGATAATTTTGCCCCGATTGCTTTTCAGACTGCTTTCCAAGCAACAGAAAGTGTGTGATAAAGCCATTAAATAAATGCTGAAGTAGTATATTGGAAATTAAAAGTAGGTAATTCTGTGGGGTTATGCAGCAGTTTCCAAATTGCGCTTACAGATGGAGATAGCAAAATTACTGAGGAAATATGACAAAGGAGATCCTAAAGTAAGAGCATTCACTGTAGTCATCCAAGTCACATCTCCTCCAAGTCTACAGGTTTCCTTGTAATCCCTGCTTTTGTCTTCTGGTTGTGTTTCTGCTAGAGAAAAGCCTTTGGGGAAAAAACAGCTAGTGTTGAATCTTTTTGGTGATAGAATTAATGGTAGTGTGTGATGAGTTCTTTCTCGTTTTCTAATTTAAAAAGGTACAGAGGAGATTATGTGTTTATATGTACATCCTTAGTTTTCATTTATCTGGTTTCAGCATTCAGGCTGAAGTTGGCCAGTTTTTCTAAAACTCACTGCATCTTGCTTAAAACTACCCTTTTTTCTTTTTTTTCTTTTTTTTTTTTTTCTTTTTTTTTGTTTTCTTATAGCTCTAAGATCTTAATATATCAAAGGCACTGCATATGTATGTGGTGGTTTGGAGAGTGTGTTATATGTGGTTTTGTTGCTTTGTTTTCTTCTGCAAAGGAGATAAAAATGGAGACCCCCAAGAGGATTTAGATACCAGGCTGTGGGATTTTTTAGTTTTTGTAAATGGAAGCACTTCAGTGTGGTGGAGAATGTGGAGGACATTCATGCTGAAATTCTTTTTTAGCTTCCTGTGATCCTGTTACTTCGCATGCCTAAAACTCCTTTCATATCGGGAGTGTATGGCTGGGTACTTGTCTCTGTCCTGATTCTAGTTATGATCAACAAATCAGACTTTGTCTGCCTCTCTGGCATACCAACGATGTCCATCCCTACCAGGCATGGTCTGAGTTCATGTACCAAACATGCTGGTTTGATTCCGAAAGTCAGACAAGCAATGTCACTCTGTGTTTATGTGATAGTGAAAAGAGTACTTGCGGAGAATTTAGATGCAGCCATTTTGCTAGAGTGCCAAAACTTTTTTAGATAATACAGGCTATACCCTATATTGTACTAGGGTATTGTTCATTGTGCCCAAGTCACACTGAGTTGTGGTGCTGGTGGAAAAAATGCTGAAGTCATGAGACCAGAACCCCATGTGAGAAGGTGACATTCTGCTGAATTCTGGTCCTGTTTGCTGGGACTACTTGTACCACTTTTAGATAGAATTAGGTTTATCAATGTGCATATGCAAAGATAGAGAAATGAATATAATGACGTAAAAGACCCAACTAGTACTGTTGATCGAATTAAGTGGCATTTCTCATTTCTTTGTTTTATTTCACTCTGTCTACTGGGAATGGACTGGGGTAATTACGTAAACAATGACTCAACCTGTTAAACTCTGTCTTGCAGATTAACTTTCAATATATGCTACTGTTCGTATATGCAACATAAAACCATCATCTTGTGTATGACAATAAGGCTTTGTACTGTGAATATGTATGAAGCCAAATAGCATTTGGCTTACTTTCCCTAGCTGAGTGGTGCAGAAGTTGCATCACATGTGGCTTCATAATATATGACCTTTTCAAGAGACACAGTACTCTTTCTGTTTTGTGAGTTTGTTTTTGTTGCTGTGCATGTGTTGTGAACCTCAGTTGTTGTGTTCTGTTGTACCTTGCGGTGTCTAAGGCTGTCAGTATCTTCAACGTTTTTGAGATCCGGCCTTTTGACAGCTTATCAAGAAAACTGTAAAATACACTGAATGTATGTTTAGGTCCTGTGTCCAATGAAATCAGCTATTTATCAGTATGCTTGAGGGATGTAATCTTCAATAAGAGTTAATTCTATTTCAGATTGCTTGCTTTCTTCAAAAATTATACATCTATACACTTCTTTTTAATTGTGACTTAGCTTTAACTAAACTGCTTCTACTGAATTGCAAAACAAAATGTCATCTTCCTCTGTGTCCCAGACTAAAAACTAAGCTACCCTGGAGAATGTAACTTCAAAATGTTAGCTGTTTATAAATATGTTTCTATAGCTGAAGACTAAGTAATGGTGATACTTCTGCTTTTCCAACTGTAGATGCTACTGATAAATCTGGACTTCGGAAGTATCCTAATTAACTCCTTAATCTCTTCATGGTTTTGTATCTCTTTGACTAGAAAACTGGATATTGATGTACTTAAAAACAAATGAAGGATATTTTAAATATTGAGTATCTACTTTCTACATGATAAACAGACTAGAGCAGGGGTCCTCAAACTTTTTAAACAGAGGGCCGGTGCGCGGATGAAGTGGCAGGCAGTCATCTGCAGCTGCTTGGTTTCCCCCCCCAACCCCCGGCAGGGGTGGGGGGGGTGGGGACGGGGGGGTCTGTAAATACCGGGGGCCGGATTGAGGACCCTGGGGGCCTGTATCTGGACCGCGGGCCATAGTTTGAGGACCCCTGGACTAGAGGAATACTCCTATGTAGCTCCTCTGTTCTCAAAGCAATAATTTTGTTAGTCTGAAGTAGTTCATAGAAGACACAGAATAGTAGTGTTTTAATCCATTGCAAAGCAGTATTCTGTAAGATTATATAATGTTTTTAGCAGTAACAGAATACTACAGGAATATTACTTAACCCAGATATATTTACTTGCAGCCCTATGTTTAAGTCTACCTGTTCACTTCAGCAGAATGTCTTACTAATGTGGACTGATATATCCAGGCCTGAAAATAAAAGTATGTTCCTGTGGTATTAACACGCTCCAACTTATACCTAACTGTGGTCTAGTTATTTTTTCCCCTCATTAGAAATGTGTTTGTCTTGTTTGTTTGGCCTGGCAAGAATGAAAATATGCTCCTGTCCTTCAGTCACAGCACCCATCTAATGCTGTTAAAAGACCCATTATGGTAAAATTTACTTATTTCTTGTGTTGGTATTTTTCTTTTTTTAAAGATTACCTGCAGTGTTCCACATGTCTGTATCCTTGAGTACTGCATAAGACCAGGAAAGCTGGCAACTGTTTTACATTGCACAGCCTTGCCAGAAGATAAGGACTTGGTGAGGGAGAAGGGAAAAAGTTCTCATGTTTTAACCGCTCTTCTGACTGAGAGATATTATAACATAAAATTCCTGGAGTAAGTCTTTTGAGATGTCTTACTGCAAGTCAGATAGCCCTTTAATATTAGAGTGTGAAAAGATCTGAACATTAATTGTAGTCTGATTGAAGTTTCTCCTCCTTTATAAAGAAATCTCCAAATATGTCACCAGTGTTAATAGATGAGTGCTGTTTAAGTAGGTTCACTTCCTTGTAGCAGACCCCACAACATTGTCTGAAAGGGGTCGTCTTATGCTGGTGTTTTTAGACTCCCATACTGTAGGTAGCCAGTAAGATGAAGACTTAAAAGACTTACATCTTATATAGAGTTTTTTTGTACTATTATGGTGTTCTTAATTGGTTGCGTGGTATTTCCCCCCCAATTAGTCAGATGACCTGGGTCATTGAGGTGCTCTGATATACAGAATGAGGAACGTTTCACCCTTTACCACAGTAAATTCCCTTGCTGAATTTCACAGGTTAATTGAAAGGTACAACACTGGCTTGAACTATCCCGTTAACTTTTGCCTTTTTCAAAGAACAAAGCCAGAATCTGAAAAATATTGCCTTGACTCCATGGATGATGTTGGTGTCTTGTACAGAGCAGTTGCGCAACACCCAGCTTCTGTTCCTAAGTGGAAGTGAACCTGATGTTGTGCTTCCTGTGTCTGTGCTGTGGCATGCGCATGCGTTTGACATGAATCTTGAAGTTCCACATCACAGCATGTAATACAGAACATTTTCATTCTAATCAGATTACTCTGTCTCTTGCCACGTTAGAGGAGCTTCACAGTGGTATCTGCACATTGCTTAAGGCGTAATGATTTAAGTCATGTGTTTGAAAAAGGAATAAATTTTTATGTTCTTTGCTACTAAGTTGCAGTGTAAGACCATATGCTTGTTTTTTCTCCTGCAGCTTTGATCATTTAAGGATAGAGGTACTACACCAACAACTTGCTAAATGTGAAGTTGTGAGCTCTTGCAAATGACAGAAACTAACACTCATGCTGTCTTTGTAGCTATTTAGCAGAATGCGAAGAACATGTCATAAAACCTAGCTCCACAGCTGTGTGGGACTACTCCTGCAGCAAAACACCAATGGGAATACTGGGATACAGATTTTCAGTCTCCTGACTGGACTGAAATATTTTCATTTTGTTGTTGTTAAGCTATTTATTAAAAATTCTCATCTATTAGAACATGGAATGGGATTGTCATAAAAGTTCAGTACTGACCTAGCTTCTTTTTTTTCTTTTTTTGAATTTTTGATGGTAGCACTTACACTATGTCACTGTTTTCCTCACATGTCACTGAGTGTTTTCCTTACATGTCACTTACTGTTTTTTAATTTCATAGCCATTCATCAGATGCTTCTTCCTCAGTTTTTTTGACAAAATTCAGAGTAGACCTGTCATGGGGTAACATTTTACTTAACACAAATTGTTCTTCAATTCTGAGGGTCAAGCCAGGAAAGATGTCATAAGTAATGATGCCTAAGTGTTGTTGACTTGGTGAAGACAAAGTAAGAGTTTCCAAATCTGATTAATTTGGATATAGTCATTGACAATCGCTGTGGCTGCTGCTAAGCTTTGTATACTAGGCAGTGAGAGGAGTCTAAGAAATAGAAGAATTCATCTCACTAAGTATGTGACTTCACATTCTTCCCATTTCCCTGTCAAGTCTGTTCTCAGCCTCTTCATAAAAATGATAAATGGGATCTCTGCAATGCTGACTCATCACCACTGTTCTTCAGTGCTGCTCTTTGGTTTTGTGCAAGAGCTGTGTGTCTTAGTGCTTGCAGTGTTTGTAAATGTGCCATGGAGAGCAGAAGAGTTGGTTCAGTAACTGTTGTTTCACACAGCAAGTGATCATCTATAGAATTTTGGAATCATTAATAATAAATGCTTATGTCAGTTTCTACTCATGACTTCATGCTCTGCTTCTTCACATAGAGGGTAGTCAACAGTCTTGATTGTTGGAATGTTGCAACTTGGCGGCTAGTTTGAACTGCTGGGGAACTCCATGTTCTTCTATTGATTTTAGAATCTGGATCGATTCCTTGATGGTTTGCTCCCAGACATTTTGAGAAGACACAAGTATAGTAGCTGAATTACGAACATGTCTTCTTTTGTAGTATATTTAGCTATAAAATATAATAAACCACAACTCATTTCAAACTGTGCTTGATTTATATTTTTCTGCTATTATTCTGCCGAAGGATAAGATTACAGGTTGGTTTGGTTGGGTTTTTTTATCTACACTGTACTCCCCGTGTAACTTGCTGTGTACTGTAAGCCAGCAAAGTACAGCTTGCCAAGACATTTATTACTTCAAGTGGCATGATTCAACACAGTTTAACTCGCATCTTATTTTGAATAACAGCAACTATAACTGAGACTTGCTTTTTTTTTGTTTGTTTTTTTTTACTGCACAATTGTGACATAACTGGTTTCCTGTTTGATTTACAGCACTTAAATATCAAGACATTGACAGATGATGTGGTAAGACAACTTAAGTTTTGCTTTGGCTGTGCTAAGCTAATAACCTTATTGCTAATGCAATACAAATAACCTTATTAATACAAAAACTGTCTTAATTGTGAAGTTAATTTAGTTCATTAGCAAAGTCTCACTAAACTGTTAATTATCTGTAACAGTGGGAGAAGCAAAAATCTATGGTTGGCTTTGAAGTATGCTCTAATCATGGCTAAATGAGCTTGACAGGTAATTGTGTCAATTTACATGCAATATAGTTAAGATATCTGATCATGTGTTTAATGCTAAAGTTACTTAGGCTGCATGGCTAGCTTAAAATGCTATGTTTAACAAACTAACAGCTGCTTGTAATAATTATTAATGGGTTGAAACAATGTTAGGTATATTCAGTGTCATGGGAACACTTTTCAGAACTTTGTCTCTTGAACAGCTGATGAGTTTCTGTATCACAAAGCAGATTTTTTTTTTCTTGCTGTTGAAGTTACCTATTTCATTGTCTGTACTATTCTTTTGTAGGTAAGGATAGTTTTTCTTAAAGTGGATCATTTTACAAGGTCCTTGAATTTACCTAGGAAGTAGGCATCTAAAGATCAGCTGTAAAGACTTCAGTGCTGTACAGAGTTCTTGCTGAAGTACATTTGTGTGTGAGTGCTTAAGTGTAGAGAGTTTTATGCTGGACAGCATGCAACACACTTGTGCTAAGAAACACTGCTGTTTCCTAGCTTAGGAACCAAAGGTCTGGTTATTCTTGATTAGGTATGTGAAGTTAGTAGCGTTGAGCATAATGCCTCCACTTATCATTCCTAGATTGACTTAAATCACCTGTTGCTATTTCTTTAGCAGAATTTCATGGGCTGGAAATGGTTATTAAAAAAATTGAGTCTGATGGGTTGATAATACAACCTTCATTCTATAAGCTTTATCTCGGAGAGCTGAGGAAATGTTCACAGTTCTATCAAAGCAAAAGTATTTTTTGGTAACCAGAACTTAATTTTGGTCGTGTTATGTAAGGGTGTAGCCGTTTGTGTGCTGTGGTGTGTATGTTTGGTGGGTGTGGTTTGTTGTGTTTTTTTTTTTTGTTTTGGTTTTTTTTTGTTTTTTTTTTTTTTGTTAAAGAGGCTAGCTCACTGCCTTATTGCAGTTGTCCTTTCCTTAGCCTATTGGACTTGTCTAACTTGTAACGGTAGCCACTATAAGTCAGTAGGTTTATTGCATTTACTTCCAAAAATACTGAAATAAATTGATGCAACTCATATTCTCCTGTGTGTTCCCCATCCACCAAGAATAATTGTTTCAAATGAAGACATGGGCTTTGTCCAACTTGAATTCTCCTTCTTTCCTGAGTAGTTAATGTTCTACTGATTCTTTGTCGTGTGTTAATATCAGTGTCATGATTTAATGTCAGCTGGTAACTAAGTGCCGCTCAGCCACTGGCTCATTCCACCCTCACCCAGAGGGATGGGGAGGAGAATCAGAAAGGAATGTAAAACTTGAGGGTTTAGATAAGAACAATTTAACAGATAAAGCAAAAGCTGTGCATGCAGGCAAAGCAAAACAAGGAATTCATTCACTGCTTCCCATGGGCAGGCAGGTGTTTGGCCATCCCCAGGAAAGCCGGGCTCCATCATGCATAACGGTTACTTGGGAAGATAAATGCCATGATGCCAGATGTCCCCCCCTTCCTTCTTCTTCCCCCAGTTAATATACTCAGCATGACATCATATGGTATGGAATACCTCTTTGGCTAGTTCAAGTCACCTGTCCTGGCTGTGTCCCCTCCCAATTTCCCGTGTCCCTCCAGCCCTCTCGCTGGCAGGGCCCAAAAAACTGAAAAGTCCTTGACTGAGTATAAACATGACCCAGCAACAACCACAAACATTGGTGTCCTGCCAACATTGTTCTCACATCAAATCCAAAACACAGCACTGCCCCAGCTACTAAGAGTAAAATTAACTCTATCCCAGCTGAAACCAGGACAATCAGGGTGTTACAGTAGGCTTTCATGACTGAGCTGTTGACTTCTTTTACTAAAATGACCAGCAAAATGTCTGGGAGATTGAGATGTGCCATAGTATTTGAGCAGATTTTCCAGATGTGAAATTGTGTTTACTGAGTATATAAATAGGGGGCAGTCAAAAACATGTGAACTTGAAAATTGAAGGTGGCAGTACTTTTTGTCCTACAGATCTGTAAGGCAAAGTGAGAAAGACACCTAGAGGAAGAGCCAAGCTATAAGCAATACTGTTGCCTTTATGCCGTCAGCCAGGAAATGAAGATTTCATACCTGTAGTATTTCACATCAGAACTCTACTGAAAAATTGTGCTTAGTGATCATCAGTGTCTTGATGGTCCATATATATATGTATATGTATGTGTGTGCTTCTTCATGAGAATGGGAGCAGGGAGAGGGAGAAAGAAGACTGCAGTACTTCTAGACTGCAGTTCAGGCTAAAATGTAACAATTCTGTAATCCTGTCTCTTCATCATGAGGTATCAGAAGTTGTGATACCTCATTTATGGCAAACAACACCTTTCATGTAGTCGGGACTTTTCTCTGACACTGGGTTGCCTACTTTTTTAGAATAAAGATTTTCCTGTAGTGCAGTGACATCCTCTAGTTGTATATATGCCCTTAACTTACCTTGGGTGGAAGTTTTGGTGTTCACCTGATGAAGAAGACAAAGAGCCAAGCCAATTGTTACAATGTAACTTTTTGATCTGGAGCCTTCAGGTTAATTTTCATCTCTAGGAATATCCTGGAGTTTTGCACAGGGATTTGGGATGGCTACAGAGGACAATATTTTACTAGTTTTGTCTTATGAAATCAGTGTAGGTTGATGTGGTTTGTACAGCTCAAGAAACAGAATTCTGTGAAGAGTTACAGTAGTGGTTCTTATTCTTGTTTCAGGGGCATCAAATCTGTTTGCCTCAGCCCTAACGTGAGAGGATTTTGCATGACTTGATTTATATGCTTTACATGTTCCAGACATCACTGTTCTTTGTGCTAAACCAAAGCACAGGAGTCACAGAGCTAGTGCCAGAAATGTCAAATCCACATGGTGTGCTGCAGCTGTTGAGTTGATATGTTAACTTGTATCCAGATTGATGTAGTTTATGTGTAATCTGGTAAGCCCTGTCTCCAAGAATGAAAAAAGAAAGGAAAAGCCAAGGAATCAAAGGCTGTGATGGACAAAGGAACTTTAGTCCATTGTATCTACACAGTCCAGTGTATCTTCTACAGCAAAGCCGCTGTACTGTGCTACTGTTTACCTTGAAAAAGGATAGCTTTGTTGTTAATTCTTGTAAGATTTTTTTTTTGTTACTTTAGCTAATGTTTCAGCTATAAACTAATTTTGCTGTTGTTGTGAAAGTGGGCCTCTCATATCCTGAATAAATGTAACTAATTCTTCCATCTGCTATCTGTTAATTTGGTACAGCTGCTATTTTTTTCTAAATGCTGGGATCCAAACACCACAGTAAATACAGTCTAAGCAGTATTTATAAAGAAATATAGCTTATATTTATAGTGTTTGTGTACTTAACAAAATTTAGGTCGCTCAGCCAGTGATGAGACGTTTGATTAGGTCTACCACTTCGAATATGGTTAGCATCCCTTTCCAGATCAAATCCTCCGGGCTAGATATGGGACAGTGTGCATGGTAACTTAACTTCAGAGATCTAGAAGATGTTGCACAGAAGCTTTTGCTCCAAATATGGGCAATAGGAAACACACTTTATATGCAAAGTAAAAAATACATTTTTAGTCCCATTTTATGTATCTAATCTGTATATAATACACAGCTGTTTAGTCAAGTTGCATTGATACCAGCATTCGTAGTACAAATTATCTCAGTGAAAGTCACATTAAACTCTGTTGGAAGCTGTTCTCCAAAAACCTCCTAGTACTTATTCTTTTTTTTTTTCTTTTTCTTTTTTTTTTTTTTTTCTTTTTTTTCTGGCATTGTGCTTACTGTTCTGTTTTCTGTTTGGGTCTGAGGGCTTCAATCTGGATATGGGGAAGAAAGGTAAAACCCAGATAATGTAATATTCTGTCCTTGATGTAGTAGCCTCTGCTGCTAGATAATTTCCCTTATTCCCCACCCACTTCCTCTCTGTGTTTTTACGTAAGACCAGCCATGCTAGTCAATTCAGCTTCATTTGTTGGTTCCCAGAACATTCAGAAAATTGAGGTGTTAGCAGCATTCTTCGGAAAGTTACTGTTATCTCCTGTGTTGTTCTAGGAGTTATCATCTGTAAACTGTTAATCACCTTCCACCTAAACTGTTCAGTTAAGTGGAAACTGAGTGTAAGCACCACAGTTTTGAGAGTTAAAACAATAACTTGAAGTAAAATATAATCGAGAATCTATTGTGGTATTTGGTTTTTACATTTGGTTCAAATTCAGCAACATAAAGCAATTAAAACTCTGCTTTTAAATAGAGCATCTGTGTTTATAAGAATGATACTGACAAGGTGTCCTGCATGTGTCAGTTTTGTGTTAAATGTGAACAGCCTCAAAGATGGATAGCCCTTTGAGAATTCACTTAGCTAGTCTTGTTCCCTCATTAGTGGCTGATGCTATCAGGTTGTTCCGTGGATGTCCCATTCTCATCTGATAGGTTGTCCCCTGTTACTGAGAAATGCGTTGAATGAAGGTTGGAGCAGAGCATTGGCAGAACTAGGGAATTCTTTCAGTGATCGTGATCATAGTTACACATGTATGTGGTAGATTTTATTTTTGAGGAGTTTATTAATATAGAGATAAATGATCTAATGTGTGAATTAAGAGGGGGAGGGGAGGGAGATGAGGGAGACAGGATGGCAGGGAAGTAATACCTTTCATTCCTGCATGCATAGCAGCTCTGTTAGGAGGTGATGTCTTGGTAAGCTGTTGAGCCAGGGGTTAGACTAGCAATAACTAATCCATTGATTCCTGCAATATCAAGTGTGTACATTCAATAGACATCATTGTTTTACAGAAGAATGGTATAAGAAATCTTCACTAAGATCAAAATGGGAGCATAAGTGTATGTACTTTTTAGGGATCTGATCAGAAGGTGTGATGAGCCAGAAGGTTTGTATTGTGGATCTCTTCGTAACTTTGATTTTCAGATCCATCGTGTGTGCATAAAATCACTTCCTTATTTTCTACGCTGTCAGTGTAGTGATAGAGCCTATGAAATAAGAACTAAATAAAACTTTGCCATTCATCCTGTGACTGTTGTTTCATTTTAGCTCTTACAGCTATTACTCTTGCTATCAGTGAATCAGATTCTGATACCCAATTTGCAGTCAGTCCAAAATCAACTCTGAAGGGGTGAATACTGCTTATCAAGAGTTGTCATTTTACGTCTTTCCTTAGTGTACTATATGTCGTGGCTTTCTACATATTTTGGGAGTGCCTAGAATACCAATAATAGTTTCAAACAGTGAAGAAGATAATTGTATAATGCTTGATAGCAGGTTTGTGGGTTTATAGCCTACTTAAACTCAATGATCTTAAGGGTCAACCAAGATGACTATGAAAAATTCTAGCATTTTTTTTTTTGAGTAGCAAAAATTGTTCCTACACTAACAATATCTGATCTTACTTGCAACGTGGCTCTGAGTGTGTGAGCCTTGTTGGGTAAAATAAATCCTTTGTTCTGTGAGGGAGGGGAAAATGTAAGAGAGAAGATGAATTCTGTCACCCAACAGACAAGGCTGCTGTAACTCCATGCCTGGCAGGTCCCACCAGTAGTGAGGCTGAGAGTGTATTCCTAGTAGGCACCTGCGCAATCACATGCATGCAACATGCATGTATGTGCGTGGCAGGCAACAAAAGTCAACACAAACAGCACAGTGGGTGTCATCCTGTTGTACTCTTTGGCTGATGAAGTTGAAGATCCATTGGGGGAAACATATGATGTGAATCCCTCCAACAGGTGGGCTCACAAGCTCACTACCTGGTTGCTGGCCCCCAGATCCCAGTCTTCCATGTGGCTGGCACCTGGGTACTGTGAGACCCTGAGCCTGCAGGCTCACTTCGGTTGCAGACAAAGACCTCCTTGCTCATGGATTCATGTGTGTGTGCATACACAGATAGAGCTCTTTGGCAGCTGGTGGGGCTCCCCTGGCCCCTCTGATAGGCAACTCTCCTTGTGGCCTTGTCTCTAAGAAACACCGACGTGCACACACAGACAAAAATCTCCATTGGTCGGCTAGGTTTCCCTTCAGCTGTGTGGAACTGAACTTCCCCAGTGGCCTCCCCTTAGAGACTCTTGGGCACAGAGAGGTGCGTTTCCCAATTGACACCTACTCGCCCCCAGACCCCTGAGCCTATGGTCTCTCTGGCAGCTATCCAGAACTTCATTATTCCTTCTTTAGCCAGCTTGTCTGTCATCTTGCCCTTACAGATACACATTCCCCACTTCCAGGCCATTTTGCCTTTTCACTAGCTGGTCCAGCTTGATAGTTGCTAGTGATCATTTGCTTGCCACCCTCACTGATTGTAGTTGCTGGCACCATGGACACAACTGAGGTCCTACCCAAGTTTGCTGGTACTTAAGTTCTCTTGCTCTGGTCTTTCCAGTTGCTGAGCTGTGGTTCTTCTGACTCGCGGTCTGATCCGGTTGCTGACACATGGGCCTGCATACACACACGTGCACATGAAGTAGAGGGTCTCACCCGGGAAAATAGTTGGAAATAGGATATAATTTAAAGATAGGACAGACTGTGCTGGTTTGGTACAAGGCATAGCCAGACAAATATGCCAACTAGCGAACTGTTTAGACACAACTGGCCCTTTATTCTATCATGTGTCCATGCTTCTTCCTCTTCAAATCACTGAGATCCATCCTTTTCCCTGCCTTTGGTTCTTCTCCTAAACATGTAAAGTAAGTCTTGCACAAAATATTTTTCCTCTTCATCCCATAATATGTCTTATACCCGTAAGCAGTAACCCCTCAGTGTGAAAGGTGTCCTGGAGAGCTGATTGTGTTGGCTTATGGTGTGGCTGTCAGACCTGGACCACAGGTCAGAGGTTTTGCTGGGGTAGTCTTGGGATGAACCTAGACAGCACATCCCTTCCTCTGAATCAATAATTTGGGTTCCTCCTACCTGCTATCGTGCTTCTGTATTTATCTGGGCTTGTGGAGATAAGCCTTTGATGAGCTAATGGTTCCTGTGATGAGACCAGTGAAAGTATTATTTCAGTTCCACCACCCACCATTCTCTTTCTGTGGTTTTCTGTTTGTGTGCAGATGGACTTCTTAGCACATAGCCTTAAGAGACAGTCCTATCCTTTAGTCTTTATCCAGCTGCATACATCTCCTTTCCCCTTTTTCTTCATAAGGATTATGGGCATTGAAGAAAGCTTTTGATGTGTCCTACCTGTGTCATTTGCTTTCTTTTGAGTCATTTAATGTGGCTCTGTTGAAAATATATTCATTAAAAATTAAATCTTTATAGAATTTGAATATTGCTCTGATGATACCATTTGAAATAAGCAGTCATATTTTCTTGTACTTCTACTAATAAAAAGGTGTAGCTCAGATCTTTTTGGCATTGTGTGCACAATGTTTTATATTTAAAGTCATGTGAGAACAACATCATTCAATAATCACTTGGCAGACAAGATGTGTGAGACAACTTTTCCCTGTGTGGATGCTGTCAGCATTGCTCCTGTGTATATACAGTAATTTGCTTTGTACCTTATATGTTGCTAGAGCTTGTCAGTAGGGTTTGGCTGCTGTACTTCTGAAGCTGTAGTTCAGGAAGCTTTGTGATGGAGCAAAGCAGTGGAAGGAACACTACTGTTAGACAGTTTTAAACCCTATTACAGTGCAAAGGGGCCATAATAATAGTTTCTACCAAGGAGAATCTTCAGGCTGGTAAATGTAAAATGTTACGAAAAAGCAGTCTCATGATAACTCATTTTGAGGTGTTGACCATAGTTTATTCACTGTGTTTCACTTCTGATGTTAAGAGTTTTTCAGTTGCCTTGCCATTTTTGTTTCATAGAGGATTCAGATTGGCAGAATAAACTATACTTAACAGATGCTCCAGTCTCTGGAAGTGGGAGGCATAAAGACATAAAAGCTAAAATATATGCAAACAGCCCATTGCTTTAAGTTCATGAGAAAAGACTCCTGGGGGGATCTAGTCTTAGGAATGAAAATTGTGTGAATTATATTTTTAATAGTGTCTCTGATGCCCTAGTTAATTTTTGCTTATCTTTTCCCTCCTCTTCCTCTTCTTTCCCACCAAAGATACCAAACCCGCCCCCCCCCCCCAAAACCCCACCCACACCAAAAAACAACAAACCAAACCCAAAGCTAACCAGACCAAACCCACCTGCATTTTGACCAGAAGGACTTAGGACTGTCTTGGTTAGATTTTGCTAACAAAATTGTGGTGTCTCTGCATTATTTGTAGAATTATGCTTACCTCTGGATAGGAAAATCTTTCTATCTTTGAAAGTTTTTTTTTCTTTTTAGTTACTTTCACTTCTTTCAATATCACATAATTTTTAAACTTAAGATGACTATGGAGCCTATATTGTGGTTATGTGAGCAGTTCAGGTTTTTTGGTTTTTGTTTTTTTTTACAATTTAGAATAGTTTTTAGTGAATATTTCAGAAGTATTTTTATACTCTAATTATTTTACTATTGTTTCTTTTTAGATTATCTGTCTGAAATACAGTTTTCCTCATCTTCAGTAACACTGTGCTGTGATGGTAGAAATAGATTGTTGATTGAATTAATGAGGTGGTTAGAGATTCCTTGTAATGTTTTCATATAGTGTATTAAGAGTAATTCTAGCTTTCTCTTTTGAGTGCCCAGAAGTATTTAGTTGTACTCCTATTTTCTTCTTATTGCCTTTGAACTCTTAACTCTGGATAATTGACTCTGAGTTCCATCAGTGCATCAAAACAGATGTTAGGAGAATTTCAGAGACTTTACTGTGGAAATAATTTTCTATCAGGAATATACGAAACAATTTTTTGGTTAATTTGAATGTTGGCCCTATAAAGACCTTCAGGGAAAAGTTTGTCCATTTAGGGGAATTCTTGTCCTAAAGCACTGTTCCTGTATGGGTCTATATGTATTTATTGGTAAAATTAAAAAAAGGCAGACATCTTTAGAAAAGGTAGAAGATCAGACCTGCTTTAAATTGTAGTGACACTTTGTAGCAAAGCTAACTAATTATTCTTCATTGGTTAGCCTGAATTAAAATGTTTTTGATGTAGCATGGAAGATTATTGAACTATATTTTTGCTGTTTCCTCCTCTCTGGACTTGCATTGCCAGCAGTATCAGTAATAGATTTCATTACAGCCAAGCAATGAAATTTCTGTTCTTTTTGTATTGTGCTTTCTGTGGACCGTGAAATTATTCACCTATATGGAATATTGAGAGGTGCTAACTTTTTTGAAACATTATCAATGTGTAATTCAAGAGAGAAGTGTCTGTAAAATACCCACACTGTACTGCTGTCCAGGTCTTGTTGTGAATTTCCTTTTTTTAATGTATGGAAATCTTATCTTTAGACTGCATTGTTTTAAAGTAATTTTTTTGACAAATATTTAAATGTGCTTATAATCCTAGTATCTCACTTTGTCTTCCATATTCTACCTGATGAAATATATTCCAAGAGTGTGCTTCCCTTGTTTGGGATGAGAGGTATAGGATATGGTAAATATGGGGAATATGAATTTTATGGTCTAATCTGTAATGTTGCAAAACATCTGCCATACAGTCTAGCATTCAAGAGGAGCTTAATAAGAAAGCATAAACTAAAAATGTGAACAACTTAAATAATCGCTTTTCAAGGTTCTTATCCCTGAATTGGTGTTGCCTGTTCCTAGTGGAGGAAGAATAGCTCTGGGACTGCATGGGGTATTTCATGGCAGAGACTAGCGTGGTTCTTCTGTCTGGCCAGAACCTGCTATTGCTGCTGCTGCATGGAGCAGGGGAAGGCAGGCAGGACATGGGGAATATGGACTATAAGGAAGGGTCTGAAATCTTGCAGGAGAGATGCAATAAGAAGTGTAGGGCACACCCCTCAAACATAATTTAGTCAATTCTTTGCTGACTGAACCATGGGCTGAAATTTTTTTTCTCAACCAATACGTCTTCCTTCTACTCCTGATTCAAGTCAGTGTACGAAGAATCTTCAAATACAGTGGTTTGTTTCTTAGGTTATGTACTTGATAGCTAACAGCAGGGCATGGAGAAGCTACTGACTAACTTGTTTTTTGGAGCAGATGTGTTGCTTTTCATCAGTGCTCTGTGAAAGCCATTATTTGAGAAGAAAAACCTCTTATGATTTTTTTTTAAAGATTTCAGTCTAATTGAAGTTTGCAGTCTGGCTTCATTCCGCCTTGCTTACCATATACTTCTGATTTTTAAAGACATAAGGGAAATTGCTGTCTGGTCAAGATGTAAGATGGTTTTTGCCACTGATGACTCTATACTTTACTTCTAATGTTGCTACCCTCCCTTTTGCTTTTGTTACATTCTCTTTCTTCCTCGGTCTTGCCTATGTAATTATTCCTGTAGTGTGCTTTCCTCATTGCCTGCTGGTTTGATGTGACACTGAAGGGCCCCATCATAGATGCTGGGCTCTTTTATGTTAATGTTATTTTAATTTTCTGCTTTTGCATGTTCTACAACAATGTGTGAGTGGCTTACAGTCTATTTCTGAGTTCCAAAACCTGTTTCTTTTCAGTTTTGAACAGGAAGGATTAAAGTCTTACTGTTTTTCCTCTAAACCTCTCTTCATGTATGTCTCAGTCGATTCTTGCTCTGACTAAAGTGGAACACTTGTACCCAATTTTTGCTACTAATTTTCTTGGCGCTCTCTGATCTTAATTCCACAGACAATATAATAACTTTACTTGTCATTTAGCTTGGTAACTTTGATGTATTTATTAAGTGATACCTCAAGATACTTATCTTCAAAACATACTGAAGCCTCGAATTATTTTTTTCATAGTATTTCAACAATGTAAGTCTATTGATATGGTTGAAGTCTTGTCTGAAATCTCTTAGGCATCAAATGTTGCCATAACTTCCTTCTGTGTTGATAAGCATAATATTGCTGTTCACATCTGTTCAAAAGGCTGCTACAAAGATAATTAATATTTAGCACATCTCATTGAGTGTCAGCTGCTTTTGTGCTCTGTTGGTCCTTGCCCATATACATTAAAATACATAAGCTGTAACAGTGAACATGTTTAAAATTTCACTTAGTAAGTTGTTATTGAAAAGTTGATAAATATGTAACCATTTAAAACCCTCCCCCAAATCCAAACCACTTTTTCAAAGACATTTTTTTTGGCCCTTGAAAGGGTAAGGTCAGAGTGATTATCATGTTAGTGATAAATCCTAAGGATTATTAATGAGTGTATCCTACTTAGCTTTATTAAAGAAGCTGATGTTTTTTATGCTTCTCTTAAATGACTTTCTAAAGAATTGGAACACAGAAAGGCACTAAGTTTTGGATCATATTTTCATAATATGATTAAAATATTTCATATTTTACACGTAATGGTTGGGAAGAACACTTCATAAATTGGTTTTGTAGATATCTTTTCCTCCAAACTTTCTCTAAAATTCTCATGTTCTGCATGACTTCTCCATAATGTAATGGGATTCGGGTCTGTGAACTGAAGTGCTAGACAACTGACTGTTACATGTATCTTTAGGAGAACCCTTCCAAATTAGGCAGTTAAATAACAGGCAATTTACCACAGAAAAATGAGGATGTTTTCCTTCTAAGAACACCCATTTTAATTAGGGTTACATAGAATGGAAACAATATGTGATATGTTATACCTTTTCTGTTTTCAGTTGGATAGATTTGCCAGTATAAGAATTCCAGGAAGTAAAAAGGAAAGGCCTCCTCTGTTGCATATGAAGCAGTCACATTCTATGGAGTCGTCATCCACACCTATGGATACAGAAGATTTTGCTCCAAAACCCCTGTCGGAAAGAGAAATCATAGCATTGTTTGAAAAAATGATGGTAAGAGTCTTATGCTGATTTCTTTTGCTTAAAGAATGCCAACATGGCTAACTGACAGGTGGAGCCTTCTTTTGTGCATGTGTTCTGATCTTTACCTGAATTATTGTTGTTGTTGTGAGTTTTTTAGGGTGTTTTTCGGGGGATGAAGTCTTTGAGTTATTTTGACAAGGTTTTGCTCTGAATATACTTAAAATGGAAACTAGAAGTTTCTGGTTATTAGAAGTGAGTTTATGCAACCGATTTTCAGGAGGAACAAGAAACAGGGAATCCTGCTTGTTTTCAAGATGATGTGAAATGTTTACAGAGGGATTTTATGCCTTTGAATTTCACGACAGGGTTTTGTTCTGAACTTATATTCCATGTCACTCTGGCACAAAAAAACCTTAAGATTCTTGCCTCCAAAGCAGTATTTGTCTGCACATGCAGTCTCAAATTTGCTTTCTTCCTTAGCTGTCATTAACTGTGCTACAAAAGAGCAGTCACTTGCTGGAAAGATCATGTGGCATAGTTACCACCTCAGTAGGTTGAGGTTTTTTGTCATCATGATGATGATGATGATGATGACATTTTGGGCAATTGAAAACTAAACATGGAAAAGCCGTGAGGGAAGAGAGTGACTGCAATCTGAAGAGCACAAGAAGGCATTAAAAGAGGAGTGATGTCCAGATTACTATTTCTTTCTCTACCTCACAGCAAGTAACAAGTAACTTTTGAAACACAAAGGGACAACCAGATGCTGGGATGTGGAGGAAATTAAATGTGCTATGAGAGAAGTACCATTATGGAATTTTTATTTCTTAGTACTCAATAATGTTATATTAGTTTTGAAGGTTCTTTTGCACCACTATTGAGAGCTATGACTGAAAGGTAGTATTCAGTATTTTCATGGTTAAGCTGATGAAGGAGGGGAGTAACTTACTATATCAACTTTAGTATTTGTACTTGTTCTCACATAGTCCATTTTTCTTGGTGTGCTTTGGTGTCTAGGGTATTTTACTTCTGTTAAAAAATTCACTGTGAATGGCAGTTGCTCAAATGTTTGGAAATGGGAGAGTTGTTTGTTTTGGTTTTTTTTAGAAGTTGAAGGTATGCCTCCCTGTGCACGCTCCCTGCTACATAACTGTAGGTTGTATTTCTTTACCATCCCACAGAGATTCTGGTGTAGGATAGTGTGTGATGTTGAGACTATGTTTTAAAAAATGTAAACTTTCAGTAAATCCTCAGAAACCTATTATTGTGTGTCTAGGTAAACAGAAATTCTTATACCCTTGGACCCTGAAATAATGAATTCCAATTTTGTAACTACTTTGCAAAAATATGATGTAATGATGACATCTTGGATAATGTGAATGTTTTCCTATTTTCATTGAATAATGAAGCATTTCAACTGTCTTTGGTAAACTACTTTATCAATGTTATTTTAGCTATAACATGTAATCCAGAAAGAATTCTTCAAATTATCTACACTTGAATGGTCTAGAATAAAGCTAGTTTTGTCACAGTAGATTACATAGTTATTATATATTATATCCTCTAGTTTGCTGTTCTGATCAAATTAAGTGATTTGGGGGGTAGGCCAGTGAATAATTTAAATGTTGTAGCCAGGCTTTTAGAACTAATTTTGCACAAAATAAAAATAGTCAGGTGAGCAGTTTCCAAATTCTGAAGTTTCACTGAATGTGTTACATGATACTTTGGGTTTTCCTGGATGCATACTGCTTCTTTCTCTCACTCTTCTATGTAGTGGTATCCTAAGTGGTTTTGATGGCAAAAATTATGAAATTGCTCATAAAACCAGATAGTTAAACCTAATAATAATAATAGTAACTCTTATTTAGCTCCTTTTGTTTCTGTCAGTGCTACAAGGAAAATATCCATATGAAATGACTAATGCACATTTTCCAAAGAGGTATTGCTCACCTGTAGAATAACTTTAAATGATTTAAGAAAAAAAATATAAAATAATTGACTGGAAGTATTTTATAAACTAAGCCATGTCTGATGTACCCCTTTTACCATTGAATATTTCTAATACGTAGAAATCAATTGCTTCAATGATTTTTCATTTGTTAAAAACAATGTAGAAATTACTTCTTAGTGCATGCACAAAGGCAGTATTTCCTGTAAATAAATCAGCCATTTCATCTAGGATTATGGAATGTAGTTTGTACTGATAGTTTTCTTACTTCTCCCCCTTCTCTTCCCCCTTTCTTTTCTTTTTTCTAATGTGATTAGAAGTTAGGTATTTCTTGCAGGAAAAACAAGCCCTTTGTTTTCTCTTTGTTATTTAAGTTGAAGGTTTTTTTCAGAAAACTTAATTGCAAGACTGCAAAGTACAAAACTGCTTTAAACAGAAGAATGAACTTTGCAGTAGCTACAGGCTAATGTGGAAAGCTTTATTTTTATTTGCTTTTCTTCCCCTTTAGGTAGGATATACATGCATTTCAATGTTGTTACAAAAAAGCCCCAAACTGTGGCATATTGCAGGCAAGGTACTGAAAATGTGGTAATTCTCAGAAAACACTGAGAAAGATCTAGCCATATATTTTTGTGAGACTTAAAATGGAATACTTTGGTTTCAGTGTTCTTACATTTCTATTTATGTAGGTTTTAAAAATACAATTTAAGTATTAAATAAAATACAGCTACTCTTATTTAATATACAAGTAAAGAGTATTTTCATTTGAAGCCAGTGTTGCTATACAATTCTGTCCCTGGGGAAAGGAATCCTGAGGCACAGCATTCCAAAGACTTTTATTGGATCTTGAAGGAAAAACCCAAATTTATTTGGTAATGTCAAGCTGGGCTTGGGTTTAGTAAATCATAGTATGGGTTGTTCTATTCATATCTCCACGGAGGTGTTGCCTGGTAATAAAAATAGGCATAAATATATTGTTGGGCATTTAATAGAATTAATGAATTAAACCGAAATGTTACATAAAATGAGAAATACCTGTAACAAGATAAGATAACAAATGAAAGGCTAGAGGGAATACTAACATTGTAGCAATCTGACTTGATTTCAATTATACCCCCCCCATCCCCCATTTTAAAGCTAAGGAAATGTTTTAGATAAGGCGTAAAGATTTCTGAGCAGTTGATGAGAATTTTAAGTTGTAGTATTTTTCTGGCTCTGAAAGAATTTGTTATTGAAAAAATATTTATAAAAGTTCTTATTTTAAATGCCTTTTAGCAGTCCCCAGATCTTTACTGATAATATATCTATGTCAGAATTAATTGTTGAATTGTAAAAGTCTTGGCTAGTTGTGTAATTAAAGACTGAATGCTTGACTAGTAAATTAAAATATTCAGATTTGTTGTGTAACTGTTTTAAATTTTAAGGTGTCCACCTGACCTTTTAACTGCATGTTTAACAGCCTTCATGTACCCTTCCTTTGAGCAAGTGGTTACTTTAAGTTTTTGATTTTGAAATACTGAAGACACAACTTTTTGTGCTTGATGATATGTTCTTTCTCATAAAAAAAAAAAAAAAAGTGCAGTGACATTTGTAAGCTTTGACAGAGACAGGTAAATATTTTTCACTTTTCTTCTAAATGGTGTGTACATACCAAAAAAAATTCCAATTTTTTATGTGTCTTGGAAGAAAATGATCTCTTTGCAGATAATACAAGATCCCAACTGTTTTTAAAGTACCTGTACCTGTATTTAAGCCTGTTTTTTTTAATTATTATTATTTTTATTTTAGTATGGATATTCGAGTCTGTCCACCATTTTTGGATCACACCAGGTTTCCCATCATTAAGTAAATCATAGTAGTTTCTTGTTTCACTTTCATCCAAGCAAAACTAGAAAATGCAGCATGCCCTTTCAAGATAGTGTCCCTGACACTTGATTTAGCATGTGGCAAGTTGCAAAATATTCAGGAATGCGTGTGTCTTTGTGGACTGCTGGAATTTTGGTTTAGGCATAAAGCAAATAGTTTCTCTATGAATTTTTTGATGATAGAAATGCAGTATTTTGAAGAACAGAACAATGAGAAAAGATGAAGCATGTGTAGCCTTCTTTCTTCCAGCCTGTTTAGACAAAGTTGTTTTGCATTTGTTTTCAGATGTATGAAGTAACACCAGTATACAAGTTGCCAAAGAGGCAAAAGATTGTGTTGTTACTGCTTGAATAAAAGAATTTTTTACAAGCATCCTGTACTTATTTGATACCAAAAATATAAAATAATATATTGTATATATAGTATCAAATATAAAAATATGCTATAAATACACTATATAGTATCAAATAAATAATAAAAATACTCATTTAATAATAAGTAAGAATTGTAATAATTTAAATGCATACTGGACTGAAGTGAGGAACTCTTTCTAGTCCTTAAGGAAAGGAAACAGTAACATGGTGGGTGGGGTGGGGTGGCGTGGGTGGCTGGGAATCCAGAATCTACACAAAATTGCCCTAATTGTATTTTGGAAGAAGTTCAACTTAAGGGGTCAGCTGTCTTCTTGCAGCTCAGATTTATGCAAAACTAAATGTTTCTAGGAACTGTCCTGGATTTTGTGCTATTCATTAGGAAAACTAGTGAAACACAAGGGAAGTAAAGTTTTAGTGTAGTATAAAATGTTGGTCTTCAGCTTTTTTTAGAATTCTAAGGTTATGAGTTTGTTTGCTCTTTGTCATTAATTTTTGCTTAGGTAAAATAGCTTTGATATCAAGATGGTTACCCACTGATTTTGTAGCATTGTTCCTGCCAAAGCTGCTGGGGATTCACCTCGTGAGTCTTAGCTGAAAATAACAAAACTGTGGTAATCCTGGCTGAGCTTGGGTGACCATAGTAGTACTGTATGCACTTGTATGTGTGAGTGCTTGAATTGTTTCTTAAAGCAATTTTTATTTATTTAAACCTCTAGTGTAATAGGAAATGTCATTTCTCACAGATGTGGAACTGATTGCAGTGATCAGAGCATTTCTAGGCAAGAGCAGTCCCTGTGTCAGAAATGTCAATGAATAGCTGCTGTGTGGCTTTGAATGTAGTTCTGCATCTGTTCTTTTTGACCTCTGCATTTACATTGGAATGAATGAATTGTGATGAGGTTTTGATAGCAGTTAAAGCTGTTGATTTAATGATGAAATCATCGAGAATTTGGCCCTTAACCTTTTGCAAAGGTGAATATTATTTTGGAACCAATCTCAGTGCAAAGCAGATTCTGCTGCCTAGGATTAAGTATTTGGGAATTGAGGAACAGAATTATGGATCAAATGCATATATCACTAAAAAGATCTTTCTAATAGACCAGTTTGAGTATGTTTATAAATTATTTAGGTAGTGTTAAATAACTCTTTTATGTACTTTAGTTAGTGCGTGTGAAACTCTCCGTGATTTCTAGGAAGACATTATGCTAGCAATGGTTGTGATAGACTGGTTTATCCTGGCATACTTAACTGTTTTTGTCTGAGTTGCTAGGGAAGATGGATAAGGATTTTATGGTTTTGAGTGTCATCTAACTTATGAAAAGGTTGTATAAGAGCTTTCAGTTGCTCAGATTCACGTTGTAAGAAATTTTTGTGTCTTAATTTTGTAAAAATAAGTTTCATAGTTAAACAACTCTGTCATTGGATGGCATTTAAAATTACTTTTTTTCTTCCCCCTCCCTATTCTAGGAAGATATGAATTTAAATGAAGACAAGAAAATGCCACTGAGAGAGAAGGATTTTAATACCAAAAAAGAAATGGTGATGCAATATATTAGCACTGCTTCAAAGTCTGTAAGTAAATTTCTCTGAAGTACACAAAAAATGACCTAATGTTTGATTTATTTCCTATTGGAGGGAAAGTTTTGACTAACTTGTTTCTCATAAATGCAAACATTTTTAAAGGACATTATTATGTTGTTATTTTAGAAGCTGCAATGAAAGATACTCACTTGTACTTGAGGTGTATCTTCTGTACACAGAGCAGAACAGCATTTCTTTTTGCTAAAGATATGCGGCTATTAGTGGAGATGGAAAGATTCTCTAGAAAACTTCTTGAAAATGTTTGATGTGAACCTTTTTTCTTCTCTAGCTCTGTTTAAAAAGAATTCCTTTACTTAGCCTTTTTTATACTTCAGCACAGAATTAATGTTGTGATCCTATGTAGTAGTTGATAAATGAAAGTGTTGCACATGAACCCAATTAGTGTTCATTTTTTAGTTCTAGTGATAATTACTGATTGCTTTAGAGAAGTGCAAGGGGTTGTATACTGGGCAATTTAAGGATTAAGTTGACGTAAGAAAAACCGCTTTGTTTTTGCAAAGTGGGGACTGGCTGCAGTGCTAAATGCTGCAGTGCTAATACTGGTCTCAGATCTTTTGTTTGTTTTAGGATTCATGTATTTGATTCTCTGATTCTCACTGCTCCATGCACGTAGAGATACCAGTAAAAATTGTCCATATGTAAGTATAACTAAATACTGAGAAAAGAAGACATTAAATATAGTAATTTAAATGAGGTACACTTATTAGTGTGGTACTCTAGCACTTTTAGGAAGGTAGATGTCTAGTGCAGGACCTAACTGTCTAGAGATTGTTTTAAGATGAGCTTATCAAAACTAAGTCCTTTTATAGCATGAAAGTTCCTTTACACCAGAAGATTAAGAGGTATAGCCTGGTTTTATTTTTTTAGAGATATTTAATGGGAAATCAGGAAGCTTCAGGCTGGTAAATCTCACAACATTCTTGTAGTTTCTCAACGCAAACCAGCGTGTCATTCCCACACACTGTTGTCTTGCTTGTTTTCATAAAGCCCTCAACAGCATATTTTCCCTTCCATTCCCCTTCTCTGGTGCCAGCCCATGTATCCCCCTTTCTGCTGTAGGAGATCACTGAAGAGTAATTTGTGCAGGGAAACTCTTGTCTTTACTGAACTCTGTTTCTACTGTTGTGTCCTTACTGGAAATGACATTCACCCATTGTATAACTGGGAGGAGCAGTTTCTGTGATGCAGATTCAGCTGTTTGATACAGTAGTGCTGCAGACAAATTCAGCTTGGTGCTGGAGCTACTGGGATGGGAAACTCATTCTGTCACCCTTGCAAAATCTTTGTTCCTGGCATGCTCTTTCATGCTTTAAGTGTGTTGGACTGTTCCAGTGCCTTCTCAGTCTAGGGAGAATAGTGTACTTGGTTAATGTTTTGGTGTACCTTTGATTTCATAGAAGAGTGTCATACTTATTCAGAAGAGCTAAAGTGCCGTATAGCTCCTAACTACTAAGTACAACTAATCCCATCTCAGATGGCTCTTCCTATGAGTGCTACTGCAGTAACATCTTTTGATAGTTCATACTTCTTCAGCTTTAGGGAGACAGGTACTAAGCTATATTGTGTTGGGACAAATATTCTCATTCACAATTGCAGGTTTCATTTAAAGCAATTATCATTAGCAAACCTATTATAATTAAGAACAGAGGCTGCACCTCTAATAAATTGCTGAAAATGAAGCAGCCTCCAGTGATCAAAGTGGACTCCACTACAGTCAAAGCTTCATCATTGACCTCAGTATCAGGGTTTCTGTTTCTTAGAAATGCACAACCCCTTTCCAATATTCACAAAGTACAACTCTGTTACTGATACATCTAGAAATTATGCTGGGTTTGGTGGGGCTGTGCTCAGGTGCTTATTTATATACAGAATACTGTGACCCGCTTCTGTGTATGCATGCGATATTTAGAATGAATGCATCTTTTAAGGACTCAAAGTAACTTCAAAGTAACCAGAGTTCTACTGATGTGCATCGTCCAATATTCATTTCACTCCACTTTGCTTAGAGACTTATTAAACAGTTGGCTGAAAGTATGCTTCTGTATATACGTTTGTCTGTAAGTATGCTCTTAGCATCACTCTTTATAACAAGTTCAGGGGCTCCCTGTAGAAGAATTGCTCAGAATAAACAGTCTTGGGGCTTGGGATACTAGTAGTACTTGCTGGAAATTTGAAAGGTAGCCAAACATATGCTTGGAAGTATCATGCTAGTACTTTCTTGTTTTCTTGTAATGTATAGTGCTTAAATGAAACCTTTATTTCTTCCCTTAAAAACATTATCTTAGAGGTGTCTATCGCATATATAAACCATCATGGCTAGGAAATCCTAAATGAAATTTTTGCCTGTTGTGCTGTCATGTCTTATTTATCAGAAAACAGCGTGAGAAGGGAACAACAGTTGTAGTTAAAGGCTATTATGTGAGTGTGAATTCACATATATCAAAAGCAGTGTGGTTCTGTTTTTAGAGATTATGTCCAATGTATTTTCTGTGTTTTTTTGTTTGTTTGTATTCTGTTTGTATGCATTATTATTATTTGAGGTTAAAAGCTATCATATTTTTAAGTGCTATATAAACACAAAGTTGTTCCAGCTCAGAAAAGTTTTAAAAATCAGTTTCCATGTTATGGAGTTAATACTCAAGTGGAAGTAAAAGCAGTAGTTCTATAATGTTACTCTGCCATAAGTTTTGCTGTTCTGTATGTTGAACACACGCAAACTGGGGTTTTAAAGTGAGTTTTCTTCACAAGATTTCATTTACATTGTGCAGCTTACTCCCTTGTAATGTTTTAACTGAATTAATTAATGCTGACTTCATACTGCATCTGCTCACAGACCAGTTGTTCTTCAGCTGAGCAATTAAATTTCTAGAGGCAATGATGCCTCAAGATATTTCCTGTTTCTCAGTTAACTCAAGCGTTTTGAACTTAAGCAGCTTTTCCCATGCTGAAACATAGCTAATATAATCAGTTTCACAATTGCTACCAAATGCAGCCCTCATTTTATTTAAGCACTGGCAGATGTATCATATTCTTACTATGTTGCAAAACCTTGGTGTTAACTATGAATAAGTGGTACTTGGTACTGTGGGTGTGTTGTACAGACATTCACAGTTTATTGGCATCTTTTGCATATGGTAATGTTCAGGTGGGCAACTGTTGTTAATGTCTGGATGTTGATGTGGCTCTACATTGCTTGTGACACTGTCTTCAGAAAGGCCAGATGAGACTCTCTGAAATGTCATTCTAGTGAATTATAGTTTGGCTGGGCTTTTGTCCCATGTGACCTTTCCACTGTGCACATTGTTATTGATTATATGAAATTACTTTCCAAATATCTTCTAACCATCTTAACTATATGACTGTTGATGCATGGAAAGAAAGCAAGTTTACTGACTACTTATAAGTATTTTAGTTATATCCAACTTGGTCAATTTTACAGCAGGAACTACTGTGGGAAGTCACTGGAAATGACAGTTTCTCCACCCAGGATATTAATCCATATGCTTAGGCATACAAGTAGCGCTTATCAACTAGTCTATGCACTGCAGGAGCTGCCAGAAGAATTTCTGGGACTTTTTGAAATTTCCAGCTGGAGAGCTCCTGTAACGTTCAGTTAAATACTCTGTCATGAAGGCTGCTAGGAGTTTGTTTGGTCATCTTGTCTCTAGTCCGTCTGTTATCTCATCTGTGCAGAGACCAGCTGAGAAGATCCAAGATCACGTAGGGAACTGTATATGCTGCATATGCATGTAGGCACCGCCCTGATCCCCTATTACACCACAGTTGTAACAATTTCCTCCTCCTATTGCAGCTGTAACTCAGTTTCCCCTGATTGTGCCTCAGGAGTATGTCTTGTCTACTCTTAAAATGTTTGCGGATTGTTGCAACAGGATGGATATGCTCTGTATATAAGCTCTTGAATAACCAGAGAGAAACCTTTGTTGCCAATTGTGTGCTTAGCCAGTGAATTTGTAGTGTTTTGGGCAACTCATGGTGAAGTGGCTTTTACATTTAATATTTCATCAAGTCTGATGTTTAGTTCTTAATGTTATGAATGCTTTTTTGTTTTCTTTAGGATCTTCTACATTTAGCTGGGAGATTCTCTCCAGTTATTTTTTCATTTCTCTTTAGACATAGCTGTGTCAAAGCTGTAGGGGAGCTGAGCTTTCTTGCCTTACGGAAGTGCAAGCAATTATATCATCTTGGTGAGGAGCGTAAATTGTTTATGGAATAAGTTTGCCAACTAGATGTTTTTTGAGGAGGTAGTGTTCTGTTCCTGACATTTGCGGCGAATGAAGAGACGGGATGCAGCTTGATGCAAGCAAATGTCAATTTATTGTACAGAAGCACGCGTTTTTATACACTTTCAGAAGCTGCGCGTTTTAAACAGATTGGTTCTTGAAGCTAAGCATTGCATACTAGGCAATCCCTGACTGGTGGTTAACTACCATCAGTTAACAGCAAGGTGTTACCTTTCCTTGGCGCCATCCTTGGCGCCATCCGTCTCCCGCTCCCCTGTGCTCTGTAAACATGCCTCATCATGTTAATTGTTGTCTAGACAAGCTCGAGCACATTCCCCTCAGCTAACTGATTGCCATGCATGGTCCTAGTTTCCAGCCCGCTCCTGCAGACATTACCAATGCATGCTGTTAACTCTTGGACCCAGAGAATATCTAAAGACATTAAAGTTAGTTCCCTTGCTGTGGGGCCTTTCTTACTTGAGTATTATGTGCCTATGAACTAAACACAGAACATGAAAGAAAGCTGAAAACACTGAGTTTCTTTTTGTCTGTGGGAACATTGGTTGTTACAGGAGTGGTTTTTTTTTTTGGTGTCTGGGTTTCCTAGGTCTCTAATTATAAGACTCCCCTCAACCCTCATCTCTTCCTGGCCATCTTAAATACTTTTTTGTGGAACAGAGTTATTGGAAGTGACTCTAAGTAAATAGGTATCTCCACTGATTCAGAGGCATGTTTGGAATGACATTCCATGTACCATGTGTACCAAAATACAGCATGATATGCTATATTTTCAGGGTGCTTCCAGGCAGTAGTCTGTTTTTTGGCATCTGGAACATCTGTTTCTCAAGCCTGAGGAAATATAGTTGGAACAGAGAGGTAGTACAGCTCCTGCAATGTTAAGTTATCACAGAGTCATAGAATAGAATGATTAAGGCTGGAAGAGACCTCTGGAGATCATTTTGTCCAACCCCTTATTTAGTCCATTTTGTAATATCTGACAAAGGAGACTGTACAGTCAGCCTGGGCAACCTGTTCCAGTGCTTGAGGAGCCTCATGGTAAAAAGAAACCACCAAGAGGGGAGGGGGGAAGTTTGTGTTTGTCTTGTTTAACCTATTTCCTCTATTTCAATTTGTGCCTCTTGTCCTTTCACTGATAGGGTTCCCCTAAGCCTTTTCTTCTTGGGGCTAAACAATCCCAGTTCTACCAGCCTCTCCTTGTACAACAGATGCTCCTTTAATTGTGTCCACAGCCCTTTCTGGACTCGTTCCAATATGCCCATGTCTCTCTCATGCTGGGGAGATCAGAACTGGACACAGTACTCCAGATATGTCTCGCCACCACTGAGCTGAGGAGAAGGATCATTTCCCTTGACCTTGACTTCACTATGGTCAACTTATCACCCATCAGGACCCCCAATTTTTCCTACAAATGTGCTTTCCAGCTGGTTGGCCCCAATGTGTTGGTGCATGGGATTGTTTTTCCCCAGGTTCAGGTTTTGCTGTTTCCTGTCCCGGAAATTCCTCTACCCATTTCTCCTGCCTGTTGAGGTCCCTCTGAATGGCAGCACAGCAGTCTAGTCTGTCAGCCACTCTTGACAATTTTTAACTTCACCTCTCTGCTAGAAACTATTTCATTATCTTATACTTCAGGAGCAAAAAAGTTTATTTTTCAACACTTAATCTACCAAAGTGAAAAAAATCTCTGTAAAGCTCTGTACAATAACATAATGAGACTATCTCATCATTTACTGTGGATAATTTCAAGTTGTTATTGCACTGCAAGTCTAATTCCCTTCAACTTCTGAATTAAGCCACTAGATAATCAAGTATTATTTAGCAACTCTCTTTAGTTCTATATGACAGAATAGCTGTGCTTCTGCTCTCAAAAAAAGGAGCCTTTCCAATGAAGTAAGTCAAATGTACGTTGTATATGCCATTGTAGACCTCTTTTTTTTTTTTTTTTTTTGTTTTTTTTTTTTTTGTTTTGGAATTCAGGTATGTTCTGTAGAAAATGTATCAGTCCTTCATGTCATAAATGGGCATTAGGTGGAGTACATTTTTTATCACCTCCAAAATTTTGTCTTTGCTACTACTTAAAAAAAAAGGGGGGGAGGAGAGGGTATGAGGATACACTTCAGAATAGGGTTAATGCCTCTTAGATTTGCTATTTTAGTTGTAAATTGTAGAGCTTCATTAGTTCAGCATAAGCACTGCTTTGTTTAAAACAATGGAAACTATATATCCTCCAGAAGAATCATTAATATCTTGAGTTTATTTTAAGCAACATTTGGTAACACAGATACAATGATGAGTCAAAGCTGGTGTCTTTCAACCTGTATTGCTAGGAACATAAAATATTTTTTTGCAAAACTACTTTTGCAGTGCTGCATTAGCTTGCTATTGCATTTTTCCTTTCCATCTACCTGTTCTCTATGTCTCATTTGCCTCCCCACCTGCCAAGAAGAGCAAAACCCAAAAAACAAGGCAATATCCAAATGCAAAGGTTGAGTAAGTGTTATTATGTTATTTCATCAAGTCACATTTGTATTGCACTGCATTCTTACAGATGGCAAACACAACACATGAGGAGCTGGGATTTGTCTTTAGAACTTCAGTGGTTCTAAATAAGTCTTTATTTTTTTTTTCAATTTTTATTTTTTATGTTCTTTTGCTTTAGCTTTTACAGCTAAAGCTAGTCTGTTTTTATAATCCCACCCTCATATACTCCTTGTCTGAAGGATGCAAGGGAAAAGCGTTTTGTAACATTATCTGCAAGAACTCAAGCTACTACAATAATATCCTGAGTACTCTACTGGTGCACTTGTTCTTCCCTCTGTGTTCTCATATGACTGCAGTCACCCTTCTGGACACATGCCCTGTGATCATTTCAGAGCATCTCAGAAGTGTTATTTTTTTGTTTTTTTTCTTCTGTTGAGTATTGAAAATTAAGCTGTTTGCAATGCATAAACAAAATCCATTCATTACAAAAATTGTATTTCACAGAGCGTGCGTGATACACTTGTACGTTTGATGCCTGCTGCTTTTGATTACCGATTATGAATTTGTTCCTAAATTGATAAATGAAGTCAGAATTTAGCATATATAGTAGATGGACAACAAACAGTTACAGGTTTGGGTACCTGTTCCTCCCCCCCGTTTTTTCAAGGAACAGAAACGAAGACAAAATAAAAAAAATGAATGTATTTTCTGTATTTCAGGGAAGTCTCAAGAAGAGTCGGAAGATTTCACCACAGGAGTTTATTCAGGAATTGAAATCTGGGTCAACAGATGAAAGACTAGTCACTTGCTTAGAATCTCTCCGTGTGTCCTTGACTAGTAATCCTGTCAGGTAACATCATTAACATGTATTGCAAAGATTAATCATATTCTTATTTGTTAATGGATTGAAATTAATGGATCTGTAGATGTATGCCACAAGGTTTTGCAGTTAATGAATATGCATGCATTAGTGAATGATTATACCTTTTTTAAAATTGATAATGTATCTTCTGTAGATCTATTTCTCAGTAGAGTATCTGTACAAGGTAATACTAAAAGAATGTAAAACAAGTGCAGTGAAGAGCAGTTTACCTTGTTTTCTAGTGCTAAATAGTCAAAAAGGTACTTTTATTTTCGAGATTCTCTCCTTAATCTTTTAACTTTGTCAGAGTAATCAATAATGGGAGATAGGCACCTTGGGGTAAGTTTGTTAGCCAGAAAACATTTCTATTTTTAATTGTCCAGTGTGCATCTGGCTTGGCGGAGTTGTTGATGTGGGTTGTGTATGTATTTTCTGTGTAGATGTTTGCTTCTTTCCTTCTATTAATTTGTTTTTGAATTGTATTGTCTTATTTAGAATACATAGTGGTTCACATGGGAAGAAACATGCTTTACATTAACCTGAGTTCTTCTGACAGAATACTTTACAGAAGATACATTCCCCATGAGTGCAAAGCTACTTTTTGATACAGTGTTGCTTTCCCTTTGTTTAAAAAAAAAACCAAACAAACCCAAAACAATAACCCACAACCCCAATTTTTTTTTTATTGACACCTTGATTTTTAACAAAGAAAACTTTTCTTGTGAGTATGCATTTGGAGACAGAAATGCAGAATGTAAGAAATGTGTAAACAAGTTTAAAGCAATCTCTCCTATCTGTTCTTGATATGACTGGATAGTTTTGTCTTTCTGTATGTGATCCCCTTTGCTGCCCCTTTCAAACATGCCAAGAGCAAAGTTAATCCCCCTCCCCCCAAAACTGATACAAACCAAACCCCATGATCTTGGTGAGGTACTAGTTCTGTCTGACAGCATAGTAAAATGTGGTAGGACATGAAGGAGTGAGGAAGGTGGAGAAATGGTATCGGAATAAGAAATGTGGAGGTCAATAGGAGAGTGGTGTTGGTCCACAATTAAGCCATTTGATAGAGGATGCAAGTTGAACCAGACTATGATGTTATAATAGAGCATCTGATCAATACCAAAAGTGTGGTGATCAATATTATCTGGAAGAACAAAGCACAGAAACTTAAAAGTATTATAGCATAATAAGAAATTTTGGACTAGGTAGGTTTTCCACAAATGTTTCCGTTTGAATAAGGAAAGGTTTAGAAATCTAAGGATATATGAGTACAGGGAAAACTGTAAGTGCTTTTGTGTATAGAGAAAAGGAAAAAAGAATGTTTTCATTTTTATAAGCTTAGTGCATTTTATGTCAGTCCTTCAAAGCATTGTTGATATTGAAGTTTTACATTGATGCTTTTGAGAGATTTGTACCAATAAGTTAAAGAAACTACTATTTCTAGATGGCAACACTGGCTTTAACTTTGTTCAGCTAAATATAAACTATGGTAGATAGAAAATTTGACAGTTGAACCTAAGTCCTAACTTGACCATAATTTATTAGAATTTAACTCCAATTTGAAACATTAAACAGAATGTAAGAGACAACAGAAGAGAACTATAATGTCTGGATTTTAGTGAGACTCATTATTATGTTAATGGATGTATGACCTAAGAATAGGTCTGAGTTTGAGAGGTTAGAATTGGAAGGATAGTGACTGTGGCTTGTAAAAACATGAGAGAAGAACTATTTAAGTAGGCAGCAGTTTTATAAAAAAAAAAAATAAAAATATCTCTACTACTTGACTGTAAATGCATTTTAGTCTACAAGTCAAAAGAAAGGTCACAGCCAATAGAACTTACAGGTTCTGAAACAGGGCTTCTTGTTTATTGACTGGTGTTGAAAAAGACTGTTAAGATAGAATTCACTAGGCTTAATCAGAGCATTAATAGCCTTGATAAAAAAACTAAGGTTTTTCCATAGGGCTTACGTACAAAAATAGTAAAAATGTAACTGTGGCACACTGTTCTTCATACTGAAAATTTGTGGAGTAAATATTTGTAAACCACATCCCCTTCTTTCTAATGAGTAACAACAATTTATGTTGATTGGATGCACATACTGGTGACCCTGATTTTCCTATCAGCAACCAGACCTTTAAGTAAGAATTTGCTTTGACACATAAATACTGAACTCCAGTCCAGCTGCTATAAATCCATGATTATTTTTATCTCCAACTTCATCTGATATGGACAATGAGAAATAGGTGATGAAATGTTGGGATTTTATTTTGTGCATGTATACTACTTAAGAATAATTTCATGCTGTTTTAACAGGATGAGAATTAAAGTTAATTTGATCTAGCCTGACAATCTTCACATTTGTAGGCTGTGATCTTTTTGACAATATATAATTTAGGGGTTTTTTTCTCTTTTTCCAATTACTATACTTTAATCAAGTTTTTAGTGTTGTTGACATTACAGTTTCTAATGCAAGAACTGGTTCTACAACATTGTTTCCAATTAATCCTTTATGTAAAATGTATTTTTAGGTCACAGAGAATATCTGAATCGAGTGATATTGATTAGTTTGATCCTGTTACTTAGAAAAATATATTGAACTGTATGGCTTACTGCAAAATGTAGTGTTTATTTTCCACGAGTATAAAAAGAAAGCCTCAACAGGAAAATGTGTCCACTGAACTTGGTTAGTATTCTTCAGGTAAATAAATGGGGTGTTTTTACCTCCCAGTTGCGAACACAATTCATCAAAAGTGGTTCAGTGATCTAACTTTACATAGTATTACAGATAACTAGTTATCTACAAGTATTTCTTCTCCTTTTGTTCTAATACTTGCAATGGAATTAGCTTTTTTCATTACGAGGACATTTTTAATAAATTGAAAATAGGGGCACTGATAACTTGGTGTTTTCAGACTGACAAAAACCTGAGTCTTTGCTTTGGATAGCGTAAGTAATCTTTGTTCAGCTGTGGAAACGGAGGAAATGGCAGTAATAATTCAACAGTATTTTAGGCACTTGATCATTATCAGCATCCTCAGCTGCTGAATTTATGACAAAGTGGTTGTGCACAATTCTGTCTAACACAAAATGTGCTAAGAAACATCTCATAGCATCATCTTTAGGTCAGATATGGCCACTTATACCAAAAACAATTGATAGTTATTTGCCTAATCTGTTTAAAAACACCCATCCAGTAAGGAGAGAATATATTTCATATATATTTTACTTTTAGGATAAAAACATATAAAAGCATCTGATCTGATTCTCTCTTCTTATAATTTTAAGTCCGTCATAGTTCTATATCTAGCAGATATGAAGAACTGTTTAATCCCATTATAGGATGGGATTGGAAGTACTATGCATTTCAAATGAGTGTTGCATCTCCCTTGTGTTATTTCCAGCAGAATAGCTTATTATTTGTCACTGGTAAGGTCCCACCATTATTGGAGTATCTAATTATTCTGGTTACTAATCAAAAGTGGTGATAAATACATTTTACCCAATATGTACAATGGCGTGCAAATAGATGTAACAGAACAAATGGTGAGTGGAGAGGCTATAATACAAATAAAGTGAATGTTCTAATTCTTTTACTAATTCTGATCAATGTCTTGATGTTGAACTTCTGATGCGGCAGAGTGGATGCTTCCTTTTTCTGTAAAAGACTTTATTTTGTTAATACATGACAAGAGATTTCATCAGCTGAAGTTTTTTTGAAGAAACTATTAGTACTACAGCCACAACAGAATCTGTATTTTGATGATGAAGATAATGAGAAGTATTACATGTTCATCATGCTAACTGTATCTGTTCTAAATAGAGATGGTTTTGTAATCACTTATTAGATAAAATTAATACTCTAATTTAGAACTGGGAAAGGTATTGAAGAGATACCCGTTATGAAATAATTTTCTGTCTTGTTAGCCAAAGACAATAAGAAATCCAAGGACTTGTCTTAACAGCAGTAGCATGGAAAGCATGGAGCTGTCAGGAAATATTTCTGCCTCTTATGGAAAGAGAAAAGTATTCACGTACTTGTGAATTAATTCCATAATGGACTGTTATAACTTCATCCTTTATAAAAGGAATTTCCTGAGCAAATACTCTACAGTTTTTCTGCTGTATGTGTGTTTTTGTTGCTTCTGCAGCCAACTTCTTCCAGTGGGATTTTGTTAGAAGTTTGAAATTTAAAATATCTGTGCCTGATACAGACATTGAAGTTTAAAAAGCAAATTATTCTTTCTGTTATGACTATGAATGACAGTGTTGTCCATGAGCTTTAGGGTTAGATAATTGACCAAACATTCTAGTTCCAGCAAGACCAACATCTACTGTCAAAGGCATGGCTGCAGTACTGCTGCCACTCATGCAATTACTTGTATTTGCTATCAAGGAGTTTTGAGCAATAGTAAACAGAACTGTGAAGCAGCTGTCTGGTAGAAACAACATGCCAAGGTTTAACCTCACCGAAAGATATCTTTGGCAATAGCTGAAATTTAAAATGTCTATTGTGTTTATGTGGAGATATTCCTATGTATTAATATCTCAAGTAACCACTTCTGCAACTGCCTTAGGTTTTCCCTTCCTTCTCTGCCATTTACGGTTAGATTCTGACCTTTCCAGGAGACCCTAAAACAGTATGCAGTAGGTATTTGTTTGTTTTCTTTCCTTATTTTGCAAGGGGTTTTTAATTACAGTTCTGTGCCAAAGAATGCTTAACTGTTAGTTTAAAAATTACAATTACTAAATTTAATGGCTACTATGATTTTAAAATCTTTTTTAGTTTAGGGTTATCTAATTGTGTCAATGAGTGAATGTAATGCCTCTTGATCTGTTGAGTAAAGAGTTGATTTTGGGTTTTAAAATGATCCAGTTATATTGCTTTTATTTATGTTGACAATTTTCATTCATTTTCATTAGTCTTTGAAATATCAAATTTTTTCATGTCTATTTTCTTCCTCCCTAGCTGGGTTGAAAACTTTGGCCGAGAAGGTCTGGGGCTGCTGTTGGATGTTTTGGAAAGATTGGTTGAGACAAAAAAGTAAGGATGATTTCATATCAAATTGTCAGCTGTTGTTAATATGTAAACATTGTTTAATTACACTAAACTTTTCATCTATTCAGCCAGGACAAAGTTGTGAAGAGGAGTCAGCATAAGGTTGTACAGTGTTTGAGAGCCTTCATGAATAATAAGGTATGGGATTTTCTTTAATCTAGAAATCTAAATTACTACAGTTCAATTAGATAATGTACATGATCAGTGGGTATAAGCCTGTGCAATCTGGAGAAGAGGTGTGCTGGTCAGCTGTGGTTTGAAGTTCTTTCTGCTGCCACTTCCCCTCTGTGGAAATATACTCAGAGAATAGTGTAAATTTTTGATGCTGATGTATGCCCTTATTACAGAGTAAGTGACCCATTTTGGACTTTTCTGTCACTTATTTTTTTTAATTAAGTCTTTGACAGCCATTTGAAATATTTACTTGAGGGAACTGTTGCTGTCTTTTGCTAGACGTTAGATGCAGTCATTTGGACTCCCTCCAACTCTCCTTACAACTGTTCTTCTGTTGTTTAGTATGGCTTGGAAAGAATTTTGGGAGAAGAGAGGAGCCTTCTGTTGCTCATCAAAGCAATTGATCCCAAGCAAACTAACATGATGACGGATATAGTTAAACTCCTTTCTGCAATGTGCATTGTTGGAGAGGAAAACATGTAAGTACTGTCTTTAGCCAGGAATAGGTAATTTTATGATATCCAAAACTATAGTTATACCTGAATAAAATGCAAAAATTCTCAACTTAGTACAGATATTACTTTCAAACCTATATTGTCAGTTTTCAGAATAGCTTTGTCTGTGATTTTTGTTATGGTCATGTCAGTAAGAGTTTTCTGTTTGACATGTGGATGTACTGGTTAGGTGGAACCAGTTATGCAGCCATTCTTTTGCTTAAAATTTATTAGCATTACTTTTAAGGTATCTTAACCATTGTAATCCAATAAGTCATTTTTTGGCTACAAAAGTCTCCAAGGAAACAAGTAATGCTTAAACCTCTAAATTTATACACAACAAGTCGAGGCAGGTGAGTGCCTTGGCAGCATGGCTCTTCAGATAACAAATGAACAGCAAGGTTAACTATCTCCTGAGTGGAATGCTTTTATTTTCTTTCAGCCTTGAAAAAATTTTGGAAGCTGTAACAGCAGCTGCAGAGGAAAGGAATATTGATAGATTCTCTCCTATTGTAGAAGGTCTTCAGGATAACTCAGTTCAGCTGCAAGTAAGCAAATTTTCTTCACAAACCTCTGCAACAAGTAAAAATAAGATTACTTGTTTTTCTGTATTGAACAAACCATTACAATAAAAAGGAGAAGGGATACTGTTTCAAATAAGGGTCAATTTTTGGAATGCTGTCTATAATGTTATCTTTTAAAATGTGGTGTGGGAAGATTCAGAGCTGAGAAACACAGCAGTGTTGAAGATTAATTTGTTGATTTCTACTCACCCAAATCTTACAGACTTTGGGAATTACATTTGTATTGCCTTTTAAAATAAAGCATATGTTAAATATTCAGATGCAAAAATATTATCTCATTTCTGGTGAAATTTGTTGAAACTTAAAGATTAATAGTAAAAAAGCAACTTTTTAGACAACTGCTTTTTATAATTAGTGTTTAGATCAGCAGGAAATCTGTCCCTCTTTATGGTTTCAGAAAACTGCACCCATAGAGTCTGAGGAAAGAAATCTTTCCCTTATTTTCAGTTTGCTTCAGTTGGATATAGAGTTTACCACAGATATTCATGAAGAATAGTGCATTTCAATGGTCATTATAAATCATTTGTTAGAATATAAATATTAACTCACTGATTTTCATGAGATTCAGTTGAACTGAATGCTGTTCATATTTGTTATTCTCTGTGAATATTACAAAAATGTTAAAAGTTTGAAAGAAAGTTTGTGTTGCTCCAGTGTCACCTTTTGTATTAAATAGTCCATGCCTGACAGTAAAGATTACTGTTTGTTTCATCTGGGTCACAGAAAGCCTAACCATAAAGAAATATTGGAAGGTGGAGAGTAATTTGTAGTTGAATTATGCTGGTACCGATGGGATTCTCCTTTGAAAACTTGTTCCTCCTTTTTTATTCTTTCTTTCTTATAATGATAGTGGGATTTGGGATGGAAGGGACATTTAAAGGTCATCTAGTTCCAATCCCTGTACTGTGAAGGGAGCATCTTTCGCTAGATCAGGCTTCTCAAAGCCCCATCCGACTTGATCTTGAACACTTCCTGGGGCATCCACAACTTCTCAGGATGCAATTGGCTCTCTGGGCTGCAAGCGCATATTGCTGGCTCGTATCTAATTTTTCGATATCTCCAGGTCCTTCTCTGAAGGGCTGCTGTCAACCTGTTCATTGCTTAGCCTGCACTGATGCTGGTTATTGCCCCAACCCAGGTGCAAGAAGTTGTACTTGGCCTTGAAACTCACGAGGTTCACTTGGACCTACTTCTCCAGCTTGTCGAGGTCCCTCTGGATGGCATCCCTTGATGTGCCCATCTTCAGCTTCCTAATATGTGATTTCATGTCTCTTCATTCTAGAATAGAGCTTTTTACAGTTACAGTTACTTATTTAGCTTTTTTATTTGTAGCCTCTGAATAAGTTGCTTTCTAACCCTTTTTAGTAGTCTAGATATTAACTTATAGTATAACTTACTGAGTAAACAGTCTGTCTTTTTTACCCAGTACTGTGAAAAACACTACCAGAACACTTTATTTTCTGAAGTGCATTCTAGAATATGTATTCTAGGAGTGCTAAACTGAGGCCAAACGATTATCATACAAAAGATGGAGGCAGAAAATTATTATTTGACATGAAATCAGTTAAATTCAGTTACTTTGATTTGACAAAGAAATAGTTGTCTTCTGTTTCTTTTATTTGTTTGGTTTCTTTGGATTTTTTTGTTATAGTGTGCATAGGTATCTTTGTGTTACCTGCCCTGAGCAAGAGATCTGATAGCAAGACTGGTTTTTTTTCTTCTTTTCTTTAAATCTTGCTGTCATAGCCATAGTGTGAATCAGTTACTGTGATAGGATAAGTTCAGCTTTGAATTACTGCTCAGTTTTCTGGCAGTAGGAATACATAGCCATGGCGTAGTTTGCCAGGTGAGTTGACAACTGAGGGAAGCACGATCCTCTAATATTTTTTTTCCTTTAATCTTGTAGGTGTTTGTTTATCTTGGCATGGATTTATTACTGAGTTAGAAATTTTTGACTGTAAACCAAATCAAAGAGTTTATGGATTCTCTAGTTCCTTCCTTTGCTTCAACCTTGAAGATTTCTAAATGCCTGTAATACATATAGCACTCCATTACCAATGATGATAGTCAGAGTTGCTTAGGAACCTCAGTCAGTCAAATTCAGGGTCAAGTAAGCTCTCCCCCAAGTAATAATTTTTATTGACTGGAAATGTAGGTTATTTTGTTTGTTCTTGCGTTTCATTTGTTGTTTGTTTTTAAAAGTGTGTCAGGTTGGTATTGGCTTCATATAGAAGATGTTGCTTCTGACTTGGCACAGAAAGATTGTCTTCCCCCACTCCTCCCTTTATTTGTTTTTTTTTCTTTAGAATTTTTTATTTTGCTAATGTATTGAAAGTCATAGTAATTGCCTTTAAGGGTCAAAAAAGAGACTTTATATTGGCAAGCCTGGAGCGGGACTGGAAAGGGGCAGTAAGGAGAAATGTAGAGTAATAATTTTTTTCTTTGAGCAGTGGCTGGGAGGCTCAAACTACGGTTATGATTAGCCAGGACAGGGAGAAAAAGCTTTGAGCTCCAGTTGTACTGGGACTAGAAGGGGGCTGCAGAAGGAAAATGTAGGCTATAAGACAACAAATTTCCTGTTTTCCATGGCTTTTGAGTCTGCATTTTCCAGACTGGACATAAATTTCTTGTAATAATGGATCCTTACCTTAGGCATTTTTGCAAGAATCGTTGCTGTTCTTCAGTATTAAATTTAAATATATGATCTCATTTATTTCTGTTCTCCTATGGGGTCTGTGTTTCATTTAGAATTTGAGATTAATGTTGTTCAGTTAACCAGTTCATATTCAATATTTTTTTTGTTGTTGTTGTTGCATGTTTTAACACCCTTGAGATAGTAGGCAGTCTGGATTTGGGCCAGATGTGCAAGCTTGGGCATGTCAGTCTTTCAGGACTATAACATTTGGCTCACTGCATTTGGGGCTTTTTTAACATTTGCATGGTTTTTAAGTCCTCAGTTCACTTATTTTAATTGTCTGGTTTACTTTGATATTGGGTCATGTTAAAGTAAAAAAAAAATTGTTATTATTGATCAACTTGAAAAACAAAAATATGAGAAGTTTGATATTAAGTTATGCTCATTTTTATTTATGTTTTAGTACATTAAGGTAAAAATGGCTAGATATTAAGAAAATTTTATTCATAGATATAATCAATCAAAGAATTAAAGAAAGAAGTCCAAATGCAGAAGTTAATTTTAATGTTGAATAATGGTAGTTCAGTGTCTCTTTACATTGGCTGAGCAGCTTTCTTCTTTATTTGGCATGAACAAGGGTATCAGTCAATTTTAAAAAATATCTTTATTTGGTAGGGAGAAATGGTTTAGATCATAGAAATTATGTAGTCCAATTTCAGGATATTGTATCTAACTTAAGAGCTAGTATTCTCTATAGAGCATGTAAGAGTTTGAAAACTTCCAGGTCCTTCACAGCACTTACATGAGATACCTAAATTTTAATAGTATGAAGGGTAGTATTTCTGTGACTGTTCTTTACTAGCTTGTAGGTATTCAGTCCTGAAATTAACCGCACTTTGTTTTGAGTGCCAGGCTTCCAAATGTGATCCTAAATTTTTGGGAGTTGCATATATTTGCATGTAAAGGAAAAAAAGTTATGTACAAATCCCTTTGCTATAGAGTTCAAAAAGCACAGGAAAACTTCCTTAAAAGCAACCCCTTCATTTGAAGCAACAGGTAAATTAAATTAATCTATGTCCTCCCCTTGTCCATGATGGGTACCAAAATGTGCATTTCAACCTTCTGTCTTTTTAAAAATTAAATAAATTTATAAGGGTCTCTCTAAGTCTATTAATATGCCTGGCAGAGTAAACTGAAGATGAACAGATAGTAGCTCTTTTGGATCAACGTTTAGGAATAGCCTTCAGAAATTATAATCCTTCGTGAACAGTGTTGGTAAGCAGCCCCTTTAAGAAACAGGTAGATACCAATATTAATGGTAGCTGTGACAGTTGATATTCAGGGAAAAAAAGTCATAACTGATTAACCACTTAAATCTTTCTCACAAATATAAGCACTTTCATGTTTACCATTTACAGCGACACTCAACTCCATTGGTGAGATACCACTGATGAGGTAACTGGAACAGTGCAGAAAACTTCAGCCCGGTTGTTAACTGTACAATAACAACTTTTATTTTTCTAGGACTACTGTTCAGATACTAAACAAGTACTTTTCTACTAGTTATGCCTTGTCATGATTCTGCTATATCTCCATTTGGTATTTGATTATCCTCTGATACAGAAGATAGGAGCATTGTTAAAACTGAGAATTTACTCTAAATGTTATAATTGTGACATTTAAGCTAAACATATTAATTTGGCTTTACTGAGAGTGTTACCTGTATTTCCTGAATATAGGTAACATTTCGCTGTTTCACTTGCTGTATCTTATGTAGGCATGGAAACCGTTAATGAAAGTTCTCTCTCTCCACCACCACCATGACCCCCCAAGTTAAACTTGTATTTGAACACATTTTTTTTTCATTAAGCCTTTTTTTTTTCTTTTTTGGACTCCACAAATAGTTTCTAGATTTCCTTTTTTAAGACCAGAAAAATCAAAGTTCTTCATGTGAATCAGTTGTAAACTTTTATAAGAATGACATTGACCTGGTGCTTAATTTGACAGTGTTTTAATGAGACAAAAGTTTACAGTTGTCAATTACTTGGTGTACTTGCCTTGATTATCTGCTTGATATGCGTAGGCTTGTTTTGTGGCGGTTCAATTTGACATTAACAACTGACCTTTTCAATTTTGATTTGACTAACGTTTCTGTTACTTATTGGGGCCTTTTACATATTCAGCCTTTATGATGACTTTTGTATTTTTAGTGGAAACTCTAGTATCTACTTTTTCCATTTGTTGAAAGCAAAGGATATTCTCCCTCTTGTCTTTGAGAAAATCCAAAATTATGGAAAGCATACTTAAATGGTTTTGATTCAAGACAAGATTGTTGATTCTAGTTTGAGAATATAACTATAGTCAGTAGTACTACTGAGTTTCTGGTTTTGTTAAAGTAAATGTACTTTATCATCTTAAGCCTGTATTCAAGAAAATGCATACAAGGAAATCTGGTACCTTGTATATTTATGACAACAACTGAAAAAGTCTAATACTTTGGTTGTTTAAGTCACAGGGGCAGGAAATACAGCTCTTCTGACAAAACCCATTTTGATGTATTTAAGAAAATGATGAATACAACAACAAATTGTGTATTGCCCAGTTCTTCTCATTCTTCTCATAGAATCAAACAAATACTTCTACTCTCTAATCTTCATCTTTCATCACTGTTCCTCAAGCAGGTGTTTTAACTAATAGAAGAGTGTTATTCTTCTGTACAGTTCTAGTTGCAGCCAGCTCCTTCAAATTTTCCAGTTAGAACTGAGAAGAGGTATGATGTTGAGGGAAAGGTGCAATTCTGACTTTTCCAATTAGATTCCTGAAAAAATTGAAAATTTACCACTGTGGAAACCTGCAGGTGTTTCATGCCTGTCTAAGGAGAAGCACTTTTGTGAGAAAGTAAAAGGCCTTGTCTATTAATCAGCAGATTACGTTCTCTATTTTTAGTTGTCACAGAATACCATTTCATCTCTCTTTTTAATCTAATAATATCAGAATGTGAGATGGTGTGGTCTGTGATATTTTGGTTAGCTGAATCACTTAATGACTATTGGCTGTTCTCTGCTAATGAGATCCTTTCCGTAACTGTGTATGTAATAGGATGAATCAGAGCAAAGGTCACCTTATGTGGACACTGATAATAAGTATTTAAAAGCCATGTAAATGTACATGTGTGTTGATGGTACATCTCAAAGTCATTACTAAGAATTTTTGTTATTAGCAAGGGTAAATAATTGATGAGCATCAATATAGTGTCTGTACTAAAGCCAAATCTGCAGCCAGTTTAATGCTGGCAAGCAGAATTTAACTAAATACACATAATCTTTACAGCCTTTTTTACAAATGCATACTTGCACTAAGAGTAACAAAGTGAAGCAGAAAAATCTTATTGCAGTTTTGCTTATTTAAATGGGCAATATATGGGAGAAGATGATACTTACCACATAGTATTGATTGTCTTGTCTATGCAAGGAAAGTACTGCTCTGAGCTGATGAGAGATACCTGACATTTTCCACCAGAAGAGGACCAGGTATAGTCTGTCTACTCTTCAACTGGGAAGAATGCAAGTTTAAAATACAGACTGTGGAATCCTCAAAAGAATGTATCTTGTAACTTGATAGGTATCCCTGGTTAGAATTGTGGAGGATTAGAATTTGAAGCTGTAATTTCTCACTTAGCAGAATATATCTGATTGCATTGGTCTAGTTCCTCATGGAGGAAAACATTCAGAACTTTGAGTTCCCAGGCAAAGTTCTTCTCTACCAAAAATAATATGTGTGTATCCATCAGCATATGTTGATCTCTTAGATAAACATACTAAGTCAAATATCGTAATTTCCCTTCCATGTGGTAGTAGGGTGTTAAAAGCATTCCAGACGGAATATATGTGCAGATTCAAAACCCCTCTGAAAACTAACGTGGTGGACTGCACTTAGCTTCAGTTCTTTAGGAATGAAGAAGGGAAGGAAGTGTTTAACTAAACTGCCAGGTGAAGTGAAATGTTTGCTCTTCACTTTTCCTTGAAGAAAGGAAAGTGCCTCTACACACCTTCACTGCATGCCTGTTGTAAACAGCAAGATACTCTCAAGATGTAATTACTCTCTGGGTTTGAGGTGCCCCTCAGGAAACAGTACTTAGAAATTGCAGTCCTCAGCACCACGACAGAATTTTAGAAGATACACCAAGAGAGCTGTGTATTACCGTATGCCTTTTGCTGTTGGACCCTGAAATAATTTTACTTTTTCAGGCATTTTCTCAGGGGCAAACGGACAAAATACCTCCACCTACAGAATCTAGAATTCCTTATGAATTGGTTTTGGATGTAGACCATTTGCCCAGAATGTTTTGCTTGCAGATTTTTGCCGCCTTAAGAAGATAATTTACCTATATTCACTAAACCTCATACTACCTCAGCAGAAGTACCTCTTCATTTGTTGAAGATGAGACATCTTTTGATGACACAGCTTTCCCACCTTGTGTCCATGCCTGCAAATACAAAAGACTGTCAGTCTGTTTATGGAATCTTATCCCAGGTAATTGATAGTAAAAGCATGTAGTTAGGGCCCACTCAGAGTGCAAGCAGTGACTGATAGTTCTGTTTCCCAAGAGCTGACATTTATAGAGTTTTCAACTGGAGTGTCACGGGCATTTTCCTTACATGTTACGTACTTTGAGAATTGTCAAGGAACGATGTTACAGTTGGGATAACTGTTCTTCAATTTTTTCTTAATTAGGAACGTTGAAGACAAATAATTGAGTGGATACTCATTGGAATTGTGTCTAGTATGAGTGCATTTAGAAACAAGCCCTTGAAAAGAATTAGTTATCTGTAGCTTCCTTTCTCCCTTGAGAAGTTCTTTCAACTCTTTGGACGCTGTTTTCTTTTTGGTTTGACCCTTTGTTAGCAGAATTAGAGAGTGAACGGTCTCTTTTTTGTGGAATAAATTACCATATCTGTTATTTCTATTGTGTTTCTTTTGATTAGTAGCCACACTTCAGAAGCAGGAAACAAACTCGCTGTTTGGCTTTTGTTATATTTGAAGTCAGTAGTACTTTCTTGGTAGTTTAATAATTCTAAATATCAATCTGTATTTGAATGTTCAAAATTTTTTAACCATGTTGTTAAGCGGTTTTAGTACTACTCTAAGATGAGAAAGTCATAATCTGGGATTTCTAAACAAAGGCCACATACCCCTATCTTTGTAATTTTTAAAAAAAAAAAAAAAAAGTCATGACAGACTTTATTTTTTGTTTTTCTGAGGCATTTTTGTGGTTGAGACTTTCTTCCTAAGCAAATAGACACAGATAGAGGTAAAATACCAGACTTGCTTAAAACTTTGTAAATTGGGAGCAAAGACCTTTCTAAGCCAGTGGCAGATCTTTCTCTTTAGCAATGTAAGACACTGAATAGGATTCAGTCTGCAAGTAAAACAACCCATCAAGCATTTCAGCTAGATATCTAAATTCAAGTAAACTATGGAAGTCCAAAGCTCAGTTTAGTTGTCTATGCATGAACTTCAAATGTCATTTTAGATGCCTTTGTAGATATGATGTGGTTCTTTTAGGAGATTCCCACCCTTCTGGATTGGCATTTGTAAGCCAGATGTGAGACGCTGCAGCAGCTGTAATGATACTCTGTATACTTTGTGTTCATGTTTAAACTGATGAATTAGGTCCCTAGTCAGTAAAGACAATGGATCCTGGAGTGCCCTCGTCACTCCGTGTGCGTTGCAAAGAAGATCATTTAGAATCCAGAATGTTAAAGAAGAAGCTTTAAGGAAGAATCTAGGAGACTACTGATTAACAAGAATGGGAGTTTAGCTATCTATATAGCTACATATAGATATCTGTCTACATATGGGCATCTACATGCAGGTATCTGAAGCATGAACTTTGCTGTCTTGGTAAACTCTCAAGAATTCTGGTTGAGTTTATTCCTGTGCATTACACAGATAGTAATTTAACAAAGCTTCCTAATTTTTCTTAAATTGGCTTACTGTCAAGCATAGGGTAATACTAATATATTGGTTTTCCAACTGCAAAGTTTAGGATAGCAAAAATTTTCTTTGCTCTTGAATCGTCCCTGGGTTATTGCTTAAAACTGCTTTTTAATAAGCCAGTCAGATGATGATCATCAAGTTTAAGAGGGCTATTTTTCTCTTTATCTTGGTTTTGGTGCGTTCCGCCAAAATCTAACTTTCCGGAATGCAGTGTTACTAGACTGTTCACAGGCTTGTTTCCTCTTCTTGATAGAATTTATCACATTTTTTTCCTTATGGGTTTTAGGTTTGCTAAGCAGGTCTATCTTGCTGTAATTTACTAGTGAATGAACTGATTTCAAATTACTAACATCATGCCTGATTTAAGTATTATATGCTAACTGCTATACTTTATAGTTTCATTTGGAGCATGTTTTAAATGTTTGTGATCTAGTAACAACAGGTTCTTTGTCTTTATCATCAGTCATCTGTAATTTTTAATCTTTTTTTTTTAAGTTTTCACGAAGTTAACTACTCAAACATAGATTGCTTAGACTTGTGTTTACTTCCTCTTGTATAACCTTTTCTCATTCTGCTTTTTGTAGACTTCTGTTTGGAATTTTCATTATTACTTTGTCTTTGTATTCCTTTAGAAATAGTTCACTACATAATCCAGTAGATTTTTGCCTTGTTTATTCCAGGAAAAATAAAGTATGTTCTGGTTATGAACTACAATTGAATTCCTACTTGATTAAATTTGACTAAAGTACTAGAATAACAGTACTTTTTACTGATGTGTTTATTGCTTTCCATTGTTGTATCTTGTCTCTGTTCTATTTGAATAGCACATGTACACATGTACTTGTTGGTTCGGCAAATTAGAAGAAAAAAATTGGGTTTTTTTTTGGGGGGGGGGGCAGCAATTACATCTGTAGACATCCTTTCATCTAAAATGCATTACTTTCTCAATGATAAAACTGTAGTTTGATCAGGATTTTCACAGTAGCATGCTTTGTTCAGTCTCTGATTGCCTCTTCATTGGTAGTTTAAATCAAGTGCGATAAATGCCGATTCCTAACTTAGTAATTCAGTCACATAAAGTTTTGCATGAAAATATACCATATTTTAAATTTCTGATAACAATGATGAAGTTTCCAGTTCTGTTGTAATCACACAACGTGGAGTTTGAATTTATTTGAAACGTAAATGTAACCTTGCAGTGCTGTCTTTATTACTGATGGTATGATAGTGTTGTCCAGTGAAGTCTGCAATCATTGAAATGCCTCACTGATGGTAACAAGAGTACAGGTGTTGATAGCATCTGTCAGTGTACAGAATTACTGGTTTTGAATGGCAGAGCTAATTCAATCAAGAAATTGCAATTGAATGAAAGACTCAGTACCTCAAGGAGATAAATAGGTAATGGTGTAACAATTTTCAACTAAATAAACTCAAAATTAAGGGAAGAAAAATTTTTGTCGTGGCTGCTGAAGAAAAAATTCAAATACTGGTGAAGCGGACCCATACCAAAGCAAATGCAAAAAGCTTTAAGAGTGAAGAATGCAGTCCACGCTTATCTAAGTGTGATAAGATTAGAATATATTATGTAAGGTATTGTTGCACTACATTTTAATTATTTTAGTTGCCTGCACTTTCTACCATTTGGTGCATCCAAATTCTTCACCATATTTTGACACTGCAATTTGTGCAGTGTCTGCGTCTAAAAAATACACCTCCTATTCAAAGCGAAGAATTTGTTTTAGGTCTAAATGAAGTCTTAATGGTCTAATCAAATTAGTCTCAGCAGTGCTAACACATGTCTTTCCTCACATCCCGTGCCTCTACTTCACTATGTTGCATTTTAATTAGGATCATATTACTATCTGCTAGTTATATAAATGTATTTAACAGTAAACTTTATGCCACAAGCTTCTACAAGGCTAAATAAAATTTAAAGCTAGTGGGGTGGTAGTCATTCTGTTACTAGACAAATCCTGTTGCAACTAAATAAGCCGAAACAGAGCTCCAGGCAGGCAAGCCAAGTCTCAAGTTAGGAAGCATGTTGTGTTAGCTTAACACAAAGCCTGTAGCATGCTACTAACAAAAATAGCTGGGCTGCAAGGCCATGTGTTCTGAACAATATTGTAAAGGACATGACAGAAAAATATTGAATATGAGAAGCTTTTTCAGTGTCCAAAAAGACTTGGTTGGGCAACAGGAAGGTCCTAATTTATTTTCTGTTGGATGCTGTAAGGCAATTACTGGAAGGTTTTATTCAGTCCACTTCTGAAAAGTGGACTGGACATCTTAGGCAGTTTGAAATTTTTTGTTGGTGTGTGGGGTTTAACTGTAGGCAACTCTTCAGAATTTTCCTTTAATTTATCTTTTGGTATTTTTAGTTTTGGGTTTTTTAGGGTTAGTGCCACTTTTTGTTACCTAGTGTAGAGCAATGCTTCAGTAGTAACAAACTACTAGAATAACTCTTAGAAATAGTACATGCACAGGAACAAGGTTTAGGAGTAGTACAAAGGTTTTGTTTGGATTTATTTGAAGAAAATAAGTTAACTAATATTTTCCTTTTAGGTTTCTAAAATACTGTAGGCACACGTACAGAATCAAATTGCATAAAATTAGGGAAATAACAGATTTCAGGGAGAAGTGTAAATAAGAATTGTTCTGACAGGCACTAACTACAAAGATGAAGAATCCACCATGTCATTTAAAGGCCCAAACTGTTATAAATTTAGCAGCTTTCCAAGTTGGCTGTTCAGAGGAGAATAACTGAGGATCGTTTCTTATTTATGATATTAAAGAAGCCCTGAATTTGAAAGATATTTTTCAAGGAAACATACCTTATTTAAGACAGAATGATTAAGATTGTGGTCCTGTTACCTGTATTCCTATTTGAGTTCTTTTAAAATTGACTGCCAGTAATGTAGTGCCAATATCTTTCTGAAAGAAAAGTACCAGAATTCCTCTTTAATATGTGTAAGGTTTTTCTTGTTACTCAATTAGATGATGGTCTAAGTGATCTCGCTGTAAAGAGTATGGAGAAAGGACAGGAACAGGCTTTCATTGCCTTGTGGTTTCTAGCTTTAGAAGTGCTTTACCTTTTTTTGTTTTATTAGTATTTTTATTAATTTTTTACATGTTACAAACTTTGCTGGCATAAAATATAAATACAGCTTTACGGGGGGAGGGAAATAAAAAAGTAGCAAGGAAACATTGCTTTGATAGACCTTAATACAGCCAAATAATCTTTAAGCCCTGAAAGCCTTTTTTTTAAAAAAAAAATTTAAACAAAAAATTTAATACTATTTTGTAGTTGGCTACTTAACATGCTGTTTTGTAAATTTTTTCTAAATGGCTTTGACATTTTGCAAATTTTTTTATTTTTATAAACTTTTATTTTATTAAACTTTTTTATTTTTATTATTTTATCCAGACTTAGACCAATCTGAGCATTCTTGTCTGTTACTTGAACCTTTCAAACACCTTCCATAGGTTTATGAAGCAAAACTTTGATTTACAAAGCCATGAGCCATGTTGCATTTTTTCGTACTGTCCATTTATTCAACTTGCATTTTTTACATTACTCAGTAATTTTGTTATCTATTATACTTTTAATATATTTGCAGTAAAGTCAAGCTTGCCAGTCTGTAGTTGTCCAGATCTTCCTGAAAACGTCCTTGTAAATATCAATATTATTTCTGACATCTTCCTTTTCTTGGGTGTCAACATGCTTTTCAGGATGAACTTCAATGCTGTAGCAAGTACTAAAGTTATTTTGTCCTCAGTTTCCTTCAAAACTCTAATATTTGAAGAGTGAATACTCTTTTGACTTCTTATTGTTGGCTTTCATCTTTAAGTTCTGTTGCCAGCCCCTGAACGTGTTTGTGTGTCTGTTCTACTTTGGGAACATCTCTCACACACCAGTAGAACATTTGATGAAGTGTTGCTATGGCTTTTATTTTCTTTGCGTACTCCTTTTCACTGTTGTCTTTTACTGACCCTACAGATTCTTTGGTTGTCTTCCTTGTTTCATTATCTTTGAGAAAAAAGATGGTTAATCAGAGATGCTTTTTGCAATTTGTCCCTCAAACTTATTTTTTATTCTTTTTTTTTCTCTTTTTTTTTTTTTTGTCGTCTTAATACAGACAGCTTCATGCTCAATCAGCTGAGGTTTTGAGTCATCCCCCTACCTTGTGTTGTTTTATTTTGTTTAGTTGTCATAACTTGAATAATTGTCCTAGACTGGAATAAGTTACAGAAGTCTATCTTAACATTTTTATGCAGTTGATTTAAATAAGTGAATTTAGTGTGCTTTGTCCTATTGTGTCAATAAAGTAAAAACAATGCTTTTCGTTTTTATTATTATGCAGATCTAGGTATTTGCATGTACTGAGTTTCATAGAAGTTCTGAGGGCGTAGAACTTAATTTCAGCTCTTCATTCAAGTAAGAGGAATGATGAAAGCTTACTCCCTCCTATTACTGTTGGAAAGTTATTGATGCAAAGTATGTTGTATGACAGAGTAATGTAAGAATAGATGCTCTCATGGCAGTTTTTCTCCAGGAGAGGTGTCAGATGGGTTAGTATGGTGGTTTCAACCACACCATGCCACAGCACCGTCCCTTGAGTATTCTTGTCCTCTTCAGCATCTCCAGAAGTTGGAGAGATGGTCCTAACTCCTGCTGCAGAGTTGTGGAACCCTTGGGGGTTCTCTCTTCAAGTGACTCCAAATACCTCCATTTATGGGACTGGGTGGAGAATGTCTGATGCTTCATTGGGTCATTGTAACACTCGGTCCCCAACAACCTGCTGGAGCTCACAGTCTGCTTGACTTGATTTTTCAACAGCTTCACAGCCCTCACATTCATTAACAGGCTGTTTACACTTGTTACATCTCTGTTCTTATAACTAAGCTATTCCCTTCTCCTACAGTGTTAACTTGAAGTTAATCTATGTATACTAAGAGGTCTAAATTATGCTGATTGCCATGCACCCCCAAAACAGTTCAGCTAAAATAATATATAAAACTACTTTCATACTTGTATTTTTTTGTGGTAGGATAAATGTAGAATCATGGTTGCAGTCTGTGCTACCATTTAATCTTAGCATGTTCCTCTTGGAAACCTAATAGTCCTGTTGTTTCTTAAAAGTAAATCAAAGTAGCTTGGCCATCCAGTTCTTCTGGTGGCCGTATGTAAATTCAGCACTTGGAATTATATGTACTTTGAAGATGACTGATGCTTTATGTTCCTGGTATTGCCTTTTGCCTGAACACAGCATGCTACATCATCATTTTTTTGACAATAAAAGGCTTTACAACAAAGAAAGTATGTGAAACAGATTGCTTTAATTGTTTACATAGTATGTTAGGCCAGAAGACAATCCTAATCAGCTTTTAAAAAAACCCTTACAATGCTGGAAATACATGAATAACTTACTTCATGTGCATTGAAGCAAGATGTGCAAACAATAAAGAGTAAAAAAAGGAAATAATGGCTGTTGTCACCCTTACTTATGATTAATAACAAGTTGCCACTGTTCTGAGGACTTGTGAATCTGGTCAGTGGATTCCAGCTGCTCCTTGCTCTGGGTTTTCAAGATGAATCGGTTGATTCTTCAGAAGAGAGACTACTCACTAGTTGATTTGATGCTTACTTTTGAGCTGAAGTACTGGTTCCCATGAAGTATTCTATCACACTCAAAATATTTAAAAAGGGAAGATTTTTAAAAAGAGAAAGAAATCCATTCTTTTCTTCAGGCTCAATTTAGTTTAATCAGCATTTTTTCTTCTGTTTCACACTGTTTACACAGACTTTTGCCTTTACCATTTCTATTATGTCACTAACTTTTAATGTATATATATAGATAAATATTTATTTACATTGATTTTCCTGTGTTGAGAATTATGTTATCAAGGTATTTACTATGTGCTAAAGTTCATTTACTAAAGGAACTTGCTCTTTTTATAAAATGACAAAATTAAATGGAGTGAGAAAATATTTCATTTTAATGGAAATTTGTGAACTAGTGTTTGGTATTTATAACTCATGCGGCTGATAAGAAATTTAAGTATCTTAATTATAAGATTATAGTAGATTGATAATTAGATATGATGCAATGTCTGGTTAGTGGTTTGTTATGTCTTTTTGACTGATGCATATTGAAATCCGAGAAATAAAATAGTTTAATATTTCCTCTGTTATAGGTAGCTTGCATGCAGCTCATCAATGCTCTTGTTACGTCTCCTGATGACTTGGATTTCAGGCTTCACATCAGAAATGAATTTATGCGTAGTGGATTGAAAGAGATATTGCCAGTAAGCGTCTTGTAGTCTGTCTTTGCATTACTATTTAAATTATTGGACTATTTGAGCTTGAGAGAGGGAATGGGACAGCAAGTTCTAATAAATTATTCTCAAAGGCATTTTATTAAGTCTGGGTGTAAGCAGTTAGATATGAGAATCAGTCTTAACATAAGAATGAAAAGGTGAAGTGTGCACTCTGAACTTTATGCCTGTTCCTCAGCATTTTAGGACTTTGATTTAGAACATGTGATGTGCTGTTGTGCAGACATTTGTTATGTCAGGCTGAAGTTGTGTTCACCTTTTGAATATTTAAATTAATTAATGTATTGTCACTTTAAATTTTAAAATAGCGTAGACTTATGGAAGTTATTAGAAAGATAAGGTTTATTTACATATGGAAATGATAATTTTGCAAACCTTTCTGCTGTTTCTTCTTTGCAGCAATTGAAATGTATAAAGAATGAAGCACTAGATATTCAGCTGAAAGTGTTCAATGAGCATAAGGAAGAAGACATGATTGAATTCTCTCATCGTTTAGAAGATATTAGATCTGAACTAGAATATCCTTTTGATATTAGCAAGAGAAACATGAACAAAATAAAGTGTATAATGGACATTTTTCTGGTATAATTCCTGTTTTAAGTAGTTATCAGTCAACATTTGACTGAAATATTTTTTTTCCTTACTGTTATTCTCCTTAACGCTTTTACTGAAGTAAATGATGTTTACAACATGGTGTGGAATACAGTTAAGGACACTAGTGCTGAAGGATATTTTCTTTCTATTCTCCAACATCTTTTGCTGATAAGAAATGATTATTTTATACGGTATGTTTAATGCTATGTTAAATGTTAATTATGGGTTTTGTTGTCATTTAGTCATTAATAGAACATTTCTTCCATAAATTTAATGATAAATGCAATTTAGTCTCTTTCTGTGTGGACTGCAATTCATAAGTAATACTTTGTGAACTCATGTTCGAAAGTATCAGCTTTGAATAAAAATGCTGTCTATATATTTTGTCTCTTCTGCTTAGGCCACAGTTTTCTATATAAATAAAGAAAATTATTTTTGTTGAGATCTGAACCTTATTGACTGCAAACATAAGTGATTCAGGACAGGTCTCTTAATCAGTTATAAATCATGGTAGTAGCGCTGCAATTTTGTGGTGTATTTGAGTCAATAGACAAAACCAAGTATGCACAAAAGAGCCCTTTGTACAGAAATCTGACCATAGGCTTATTTTAGAGCAACTTTTGGTTGGGAATTGAGTATTCTCAACATACATTATAGGTCAGTGTGAACTTATAGGTGTCTCTTAAATAACTTGTCAGATAAATTACAGCAAAATAGTTAATAAAATGTTAGATGTTTGAAGCTGCCAAATAATTTATTTTCTAAAATCTGCTTGTGTTGTTTTTGAGGAAACACTGGAGGAACCAGATACAAATTAATAGGGAAGGAAAGTCATCTGTTTTCTACATAACATTCTGCATAACCTTGTTTTCAAGCAAGGTCTAGTACAGGTGTACACTTAAAGGTTAAGAGTGTTTGCTGACGTGGGTACACCAGTGCTAGACGTCTTCTACCTGAAAGGTTTTGAATTCACAGCTTGAATGTTCTGGGCAAGTGAACTAGCTGTCATATCCCCCCAACATTTTAGAAAAAGTTTTTTTCCATTCCTCTTACTGAAGGAGGGCTGTAGTACATCTATAGTTAACAACAGTCACAAAAACAGAAGGGGCCAAGCTGAAGGAATAGCCTTCTCTTTACTGGGAGGAACAGGAAGGTTTCCTTCCTTCCTGTATTTCCTCAGGGGGAGAGATGCAGAGTTTATAAGAATCATATATCTTTAGGTCCACTGTTTTTTTCCAGTGTTGTGTAAACTGTTCTTGTGTAATAAACTGCCAGATGTATTTGTGCTTTGAGTTTTGGGAGTTGTACCTACCCTTCAACCATATAAATCAGTGCAAATCTTTTGACCTTACTGTGTTCATAGATTTAAATATACATTGATAAATAAATATGCTGTAAAATAACTTATCTCTGTCTTTAGTCCACAGTATTTCAAATTAATTGAAGAGTGCGTGTCCCAGATAGTGTTACATCGAAGTGGAACAGACCCAGATTTCACTTACCGTAAAAGATTAGATATAAATTTCAGCCATTTAGTGGGTAAGTACTATGTTTGGAAGTGATTACAGCATCAGACTTATTTGTATTTTCCAAAAAAACAGCTTAAAATTATGCACATGGTTAAGAATCTTCTGTTCCCTTTATATGTGCATGTGTGTTTGTTTATTTTTTCAAGATATTTGTGTAGATAAAGCAAGATTAGAAGAATGTGAAGAGAGAGCTTCTGAACTTTCCAGAAAAGTAAGTAATTTTTAAGTTACGTGATCATAAGATGGACACAGGGAGTTAATTAATAGTTTCATGAATGAACGTGGCATAGTTTCTAACTTCAAGTTACCAGTAGTTCTACGCTTAAGTGGGAATGTGGATGTTTCTTGTGGCCTAGGAAGCATAGAAAAGTGGTGTAAAGTAGTTAACCTTAATTGAGTCTTTCTGTTATTTATTTTAAGGTTTCATATACAAATCTCCCAAAAATCAGCTGAGTATTTCATTTGAGCAGTTACCAGTTTCTTCAACAAGATAAACAGTGGGAGAATAAGAATTGACTCATTTGTATCTACAGACTGTATTACTGTGCATCAGGATTTTTAAGCTGCTCTAATTCCAACTCAAAATACATTAATACTTGATACTATTTCATATAGTAAGGACTTGTAGTGGTAATAGAGTTAGTATTTCCACTCTGGATATATGGATATAGTGGATATATGGAAGTTAAAATAGCAGATACGTTATCTGTGTCCTTAGTATTGCGTGAGTTTTAACAAACACAAAAGGAAATGATGGAATGTGAAGAAACTATGCTGAACTGACTAGTATCAACAGTTGTCTTTTTCTCTTTTTCTTTCTTAGCTCGAAAAAGATTTTGTAGCTCACCAGGAGACCCAGGCCCTATTGCAAAAAAAAGAAGAAAGAATCAATGAACTTGAAGCAGAATTACAAGCTTTTAAATCACAGGTATAAGACAATTTAAATGAATATATAAAGTATTGTTTTTGAAAGGGACTTTGTTTTGCATCTTTTGCAGATTCTGGTGATAAAGTTGAGGATTTTTTTTCAAAGTATCCTTGGTATTGATTATTACTGACTTCGTTTCCTTTATTTCTGTTTAGTACAAAGAATTTTAGTGTGACATTAATTAGCTGTTTGAGTTCCCAGATGATCCTTTTTGTGCCTGAGCTCTGTTAATTAAACTAGTTTCTTATGTTTCATTTGGATTTTTCTTTCAGTGTCATATATTTCCAAAGTAATTAGCCACATAGGGTAATAAGTCTTATGCTTTTAGATTAGCATTCATCACTGTGATCTTTATCCCCCCCCAAGAAATTATTCATTTCGCAATTTGCTCTGCTGAAGCCTTACCATGGATATCCAGCAGTGAAAGAAATAACCTGTGGCTGGATAAGAACATTTCCTGATAATTTTTCAATTTTCAAGCATAAATAGATATTTTAAAATGTGATGAGAGAGGAGCAGTGCAGATTTTTGAGAGTAATACTTGAGTTGACCTGTAACCACTTTGGCTCTAAAATCTGAGTGAGAAGACTGTGTGACCAAGTGATTTTTCCTGTGTCTTATTTCCTGCCATAAGAAGGACAGTCTAAAAATGGCAAAAGGCAGACAGCAGCAGCAAGACATGCATATAGGAAGGTGATAAAATATATGTTTTGATCATAGAGGTTTTTTTTTATACTTTAGAGCTTGTTTGGTTTTCTTAGTGAGGAAAATTAATTTAGCTGTGCTTTGGTCTGTTTAAAAGTATTCTAATTCAGGTTTCTGGTCAGAATTAACTGTTAATATCAAAGTCAAACAGGCTTTAAAAAAAGCGATTACAAAAATCGTTGCATTGTGGAAAAGTAATTTTAGTGAGAGCTGTGTATCATTCGTTAAGAAAGCATTTTTATGTGTATATCTTGAAAACATACTTTTTGTCAGTGACATAGATTTTCCCTCCTATTGTATTCTGTCTCTAGTTCACTGTATTAAATAAAACTTTCTTTTATATGCAGACAATAACATATGATTATGCTCACTAATTAGAATACCATGAATTATCCCACTATTAATGGGACACTTGGGATGTTTCGTAAAAGTCAAGTATTTGATTGCTGCAACTTTAGTACTCTTAAATCTGTCTTAAGAGGAATCTTTGGTTTCCATATGATGTCAGTTTCTACTTAGCACAATACTGCCTCCTCATATGGCTGTTTTTCTCCTAGTCTCGTTCCTTTACTCATTTTGTTGTATTTGGTATTTGTTCATGTATTTCTTTTGTTATTAGAATCTAATTGTTCAGTGTCATATTGTCAGTGTAAACAATGTGTTGAGAAATGCAAAACAATACTACCATTGTGCATATACTTATTTGTATTTATTAATATTCAGCTATTTTCTTTTAAGAATAGTAAATCCTTTACTTATTCTATTTCCCCTCGTTTTTAAAAATAAAATGGACTGTTTCAGATCATAATTATTGTTGAAAAGTTAATGCTATCACCAGTGGATATTTATTTATTCATTTATTTATTTATTTATTTATTATTTCATTGGTTTTGTCAGGTGACTGTTTATTGTTTGAAGGCCTATGATAGAAATTCTTCAAATAGTAGAAATAAAAAAAATGTTTTTAGACTTACTAAATGCTAATAAGACTATCTTGATACAGTATAGATGACCTTGGTATATAGAATAAGAAATCTGTGTGTAACGCAGCAGCATTTTTTTTGAAAGAATTTTTTTTCATCATTACTTTGTGCTTTCAATTCTGTAGAATGAGAATGCTGCTATATTGGAAAATATCTTTTTTTCAACAGAATTACTAATCTCTTCAGATTCTGCTCTTATGTCCTTGGAATGTTCCTCTGTAATCTTTAGGATAAGGACATTAGAGACTATGATGTTATTTTTTTAATTTGAGCTCAACTGTGGTAGTCTAGATAAAATTTCATCAAGATACCTATCAGACCCTTCTTAGATCATGATCAGTGAAATAGGACAAGCGGGATGTAGCATTTCAGTTTGTCGTTTTTGGCATACGCCCTCCTGGTCTGAATATCTGCTTCAAATGTTGAGACTTTCGATTATGAAATCAAAAGCATGTTGGCTTCGTTATAATTCATATTTAATTGTCCTATACAAGAAAAATGGCACTGACTTTCAACTGGCTTGCTGGATTTAAACTATAAACTATGATTGTTATAGCATTTTGTTGATAAAAATGTGAAGCTGAATAATAGTACTTTCCTTATCAGTATGGCTCCTTGCCACCTGGTTTTCTACCATCCACATGTGGAGATGCATCTGTCATTCCACTGGAAGCTACAGGACCACATCAACTTCTGTTACCGCCTCCACCACCACAGCCTTCTAATGGAGCAATTCCACCACCACCACCTCCCCCTCCTCCTCCTCCACCATATTTTAATGGTTTGGGAACTCCTCTGGCTTTTGGTGGTGCTCCTCCACCACCGCCTCTACCAGGCCTGCCTGGAGCACAGCGGTTTCCACCTCCATGTACTTTGCCATTTGGAATGAAGCCTAAAAAAGAATTCAGACCTGAGGTTACCATGAAAAGACTCAACTGGTCCAAGGTAGTACTGTTTAATGATAAATACTTAATGTAAAATCTTACATAGAGATTAGGGTAAATAGATTGTCAGGGTTAAGACTATATAGAGCAATTGATACATTAGTTAAAATTATGCAAGATATGAATACTTTCTGCCTTTTAGTTTTTATTGTTTTCCAAAAACTGTGTTTTATTGATTCATGAGTCATCTGAGCAAGCGTCTGTTGACTTTCTGAGATGCCTAGAAAAGTCAGTTCTGGTCTAGAATAATACAGCCTTTGATAATAGCATGCCTCTTGGGTCCAACTACGCCTTGTCTTTTGGCAAACTGTTTATATTGCATCAGTCTCTGCACTGTACTGATAGCTATACTGATTCCAAACAAATGTCTTGCATCTGTCTAGCTTGGATTGTGGGAAGAAGCGTTACAGGTCTCTTCATTTTTCCTTAAATGTATTTATGTAAATTCAGTGGTTGAAAAAGTATAGAGCCCTTTTATTTTTTTTCTTCTCCGTTGTGACAGGATCAAGAATGCCAGGACTAGGAATCTACTAAGTTTTGGAAACTATAATTATTTAGACTAAAATAAGTCAGTAAAAAGATTTTCAGAGTTTTATGAAGCAATCAAAGCTACAATCTAAAAAGTAAGGTACTTAATATCTAGTTAAACTAGCTATGTTTAGAGGCTGTTCACCCAAGTTTTAGAACTAGACCGAAGATCACTTGCTACATTTAGACCTTAGATAACAAAGTATGTTGTCTGTATTGCTTTGTATTGTTAAAATCAGCTTGTCCAAAAGCATTTATTGCAATAATTATTATCTTCAATTAGAAATATATTAACAATTCTAAAGATGAGTTAGATACCAAATCTTCACATTTTACAGAGCTCTTAAGTGTTTAATTTGCCTTATACTCTACAGAGCACAGTCTCTGTATAGCATCAAAATAATTTTATTGTGAAGATTTTGTTTTGTCTCTTGCTTGTAGATCAGGCCTCAGGAAATGACAGAATCCTGTTTCTGGGTTAAGGCAGAAGAGGGCAAGTATGAGAATGCTGACATGTTTTGCAAATTGGAACTTACGTTTTGTTGTCAAAAAAGGGGTAAGTAATTGATTGCTTTAATTATCAGCTTTTACAGATACCTTTAAAATTCTTGGGGCTTATATATATATATATGAAAAAAATCAGAATATAACAGTAATGTTCTGGTATTTAAGTGGAATGTTTAAAGAAAAAAGTTTGAAAAACCTGGACTGCTTCATGAAAATTGTCTTGCCTTGCATTGGTAAAGAAAACCGTACCAAAACGTCCCCAGAAATACTTCTGCATAATACATACTTTTATTTAGTCACACTTGAAAAAGTATTTATAAGATTTTGTCAGTAGACCTTAATAAAATAGTGTGACCTGATCTAGAGTCCAGAAGATGGTGTGTTTACCCTCAGAATGCATATGGTAATCCATATGTTTTGGTTACATGAAGGAGGAGAGTTTTTAATGATTTTTTTTTACTTTCTGATAAATCTGTAGCAACATAGACCTCCTTTGCGGTTTTGCTTAGCTTCTTCAGCTTTTAAAACCTTTTGGAAGAGCAAAATATTTGAAAATATTCCTGGCTTTAAACATTTTCTCCCTTTCTGGAAGTAAGTTGTCTCACTAGTAGGTTAGATTATTCTGCTCCATATATAAAATATATTTCCACTATTATTTCTTGACACATTTCTCTCCCCACCTTGATTCGTATCAGAGACTTAATACTTGGGGGCAGCCTAAGGGATGTAATGATTAATTCCTTTTCAAATTGAAAAGGCATTAATATTTTTTGTAGTTTGTTTTACAAATTTTGCTTTGATATTTTTATTTAATATAGTGCGTGGCATTCTCTAGTTTCTTCTTCAAGGTGGGGTGGGTTTTTTTGTTGTCTTGTTTTGTTTTGGACTTCTTTTAACAATAACCAAGAACTTTAGTCTGCTTTTGTCAAAGTAAGATTGGTATTTCTACTAAGATGAATATTGATACTTAATAACATTAAGAATGTTGTACAAACATAATAAGGAAAGAAAACCTCATAGACCATAGACATTTTTGCTTGAATCTATTAGAATAAGTCTAAAAGATAATTATGATGCCTTTATAATGTTAGGAGAATTCCCAAGAATGTTTGCTGAATTCATAGGTTGGAAGTTTAAAAGCCACAGGAGGAAATACTGTTTCCTGTGTGTAATTAAACAGTAAAATTTGGGAAACAAGAGGGTGTTCAGGCTAAACATGCTGATGGCTCATAAGAGGATTATGAATCTCTGCAGACAGCGAGAACATTAGAGCTAACAAGATTAACATACCTTCAAAGTTTTAACTGAATGGACTGAATACATTGTTTTGATAAAATCTAATAGAAGGTAGTTATTGGATCTACAGTTGAAAAATCAGTGAAGTATACTTTTATACAAAATGGGGGGAAAGGTTATTAAAAGGCTGTAGCTGGCAGAGACAAATTAAAATTTTTTTTACAGGTGGAGCTTACTGCTTTATCTTTTTTATTTTAAGTTTTTCTAATCTCATCTGATGTGGATGATACAACTCTGCTCTCTTCTTAATTTTTTGAAGGAAGTGTAGACACTAAATATTTATTAGAACATCAAGTAGTGTCTAAAGGGCAACACGGAACTAAATTTCATCTTTCTTCAAGTGAGTGGTTTACAGAATTTTTCATGAATGCCTAAACACATAAACAGACAGCACCAGGCATCTCAGTGTCTCTTATTAACAGCATGAACTCTAGTACAAAAAGGACAGCAAGTGACTGGTTTTGTTCTTGTGACCACAGAGAGAGGGGTTGCATCTTCATAGCTTATGCATAGCTTACTGATTATAACAAAACTTGCCAAAGAAGTTGGAGATACCCAGTTTTCTTCACTTCCCAGTTTTGAAGGGATTTAACACCATGCTTTCTAAAGTAGAATCAACAAACTATTCACTAGACTCAATTGTCTCAAGGAAGCAGTCTTTTACTATTTCTAAAGCTTTGTCTCTAAAACCAGAAAGATGAGAAGTTGAAAATGATTCTGTACCCAAATGATGGCATGCAAAGAATGAGCTGGTTTCCACTCTGTTGAAGGGTCTGCTTATGAATTGAAGTTGTGTAAAAAGAGGTGTTTGATTGTGGAAGCAGGGACCAGAATGTTCAATGATACTTTGAATTTTATTCTGATTAAGTAAAATCAGATTGAAGTACTCAAATATGCAGTTGGAGCATTTTGCCAGCTGATGTGCCAGAAGTATTTCAGTGTTGATCCAGAAGAGGAAGTCTTATGTCTATGTAAATAATCCATTGAGGAATTTCTGCTACAAGAAGGAATACATAGCACTATAGAATAGATTTGAAGCTTTAGCAGATGTTTGTATAGAAGTTATAAACGATGTTGATTCTGAATGGGTATTGAAGCAATTGAAAAAACTGAAGATATTATGGAGGTATGAAAGAAACATTACTGCAAGAATAAAAAAGTAAAAGAGGGTCTAGCTTCAGAGTGTAGAAAAAGTAGCGAGTAGTAACATGGAGCAAAGACTGCTTGGATGAAAAAAAATCACTCTCAAGGATGTCTGGGGACACATCAGAGACATGTCCTTGAATCATGGAATTATTTACATTGGAAGGGACCTTTGAAGGTCCATTAGTCCAATCACCTTTGTAAAAGGACCAATCTAGTTCATCAAGTTGCTTGGGGCTTTGTCCATATAAGTTTCAGATATCCCTAAAGATGGAGATATATGGATGGACAACCTGTTCCTTTTTGTCACCATTGTGGTGTTTTTCGGTTTTTTTTCCATAACAGCTTCTTGGAATATCTCTTGTTGCAACTTGTGTCTGTTGCCTTTTGCTCATTGTGCACCTCCAAGAAGAATCTGGTTGCCTCTTATTTGTAGTCTCCTGTTAGGTAGTTTGAGACAGCAGTGAGAATTCCCTTGTCCTTCATACTTCTCAAGACTGACAGCTCTCTCAGCCTTTCTGTCTGCATCTTATGTTTCAGCACTCTAATCATGTTGATTTCTGTTGTACTCCTTCCCATATAACTGTATTTTATGTGAAGTGGGGAACCCCAAACTGAAAAAGTACTCCAGATCGCTCTCCCTGGGAGAGAATGGGACTAGAGGGAAATAGTCACTTCACTGATGTGCTGGCAGCAGTCTTGGTAACTTACTGGAGGAAATGTTTTCACTGTGCTGCTTGTTTCATAATAATAGTGATGGTGATAATAATGAGTCTGTTTAAGGGTTATGGGTGGTGTGGGGTATTTTCTCTTCGTTCTTTTACTTGTTAGAAAGCTGATTTTGTCACTTTAGAGAAACAACCATTTTGTGGCAGCAACATGTTTTATAAATATTAAAACTTTGAGTTGAGCTGGAACAATGAGAAGTATCAAAGCATCAGTTGCTGATGATATTCTTTTAGCAGCTTACTGAAGACAAAATCTAACTTTTTTATTAACTCAGAATTTATTCTAGTCCAGAATAAATTTGTAATCTTAAAGAAATCTAAGCTTATACATATGAAAGAAGTGGGCAAGGGCATATTTGAAAACCAACTCCTTTGTCATAAAACTGTATAGGTTTACTGCTACACAGGAAACGTGGAAGAAGAATATTAGTTTGGAATCTGGAAAGACAGGTCAGTGTGTGGATGGAATATTTTCAATGTGAACACTTGAGAAAAAAAACCGATTGTGACTGAAAAATGTACATACATTTAAAATATTTGCAAGAAAACATGAGACTTTCTTGTGAGATGCCCCAAGAAACAAACAAACAAAAGATTCTGAAACCCTCAAATCATTAGCTTTGTGTCAGCAGCTAAAAGAATAAAAATAAGAAGTGAAATCACTGCCTTAAAGACATCAGTGCGAAAGTAAGGTATGCTCCACAGTGCTCTCCCTGACTGAGAGGGGAAGAATAAAAAAAAGTAATTGAGAAGTTCTGAAAAGAAGGTGATGAATGTGAATAGTTTGCATGAATGATCTTTGGTTTTCTGATAATTTTTCATTTTAAAGGCAAAAAGAAGGATTGGTGTGAAGGGTAGTTAGAGATCTGAAAGAGAAATAAATAATAAGAAATATCAAGTGTTTTAGATTTATCAGGATTATAGTCATGGATGCAGATCACTGAAGAAAATCTGTGAAAAGCCTTTTTGGCAACAATGGTATCAAAGGAATCTCTTACTATAATTCTTTGAAAATATTAAGCTGAATATATGACTTAACTGGTATGTGAAATACTGAGTAGCAGAGCTAGACCAAACCTTATGTGTGCTTTTATGTTATCTTAAGCCTAAGAGGTAAGATGAATAAACAAAAATGCTCATTATTGAATGACAGCCACTTTATAACAGATGTTCTGGAAGCCTGATGGAAAGACAATAATCACTGGTGTATGATGTTAATATGCTGCCAACTTTGCCAGAATGATTAAGCATACAGACAGGGGAGTGGCACTTCGCATAAAAGATAGTGTGAAGTGTACTAGCATGAAAATCTCATGGCGGGGGGAGGAAGCCTACCATACAAAACCTTGTGAATGGAAAATCCTTCTAATAACATAGTGTTACACTGTATTAATAGCTCTCGGATCAGATTATGTTTGTGATGATTTTGTAGCAATAAACTGGGAGATTTAACTACCTGTATAGGGGTTGAATCAATTCCTCATCAGGATGTTATGAGAAGGTAAAGCTTTGGATGCAACTAATGACTGTTTCCAATATTCCTGTAATCAGTGTGAAAAGGAACTGTTGTGGAAATGGGCTTGAGTCACACACACGACCTAGGAGGTCAGAGTAGGGGAGGAGGAGGAGGTGAGAATGATCACTCTTAATATTGTACCAGGAGAGAACAATCCAAGTAAATCTATTACACAAGTATTCAACTTCAGGACAGGGAACTGAATGAAAGGTGCAGATGGTCAAGCAAGTAACATACCCATGCCTGTTAGCAGCCCAGAGGCTATTCTGAAAATGCCATCTTAAATACTTGAGTAAACTTTGTGTTGTAGTTCAGGAAAAAAAACTCAGCTGAAGCTGTGGGATAAAAATTGCATGTGGCTCAGTAGGAAAGTTAAAGACAGTATCACAAGGAAAACGATAGCATGAAAAATGTGAAAGGACTGCCCAAATGAAGATAACAGGAAAACTCATTATATATAGCTAGATAAATGTAAACAGTCTATTCTTCATATATTCTTTTGGAATTCTGAATTTCTTGCAAAGGATTCATCAGCTGATGTTGAAAAATGCATTTAATATTTTGGAAATTAAGTTAGCTAGGGAATTGGTGGCACCATTTGGTGACAACTTCAAAACTTCAGATAAATTCAGGGGTAGTAGGTCCAAAAGAAATAGGAAAGGATGTATTGGTAGGAAGACAAGCTTCCTCTTTTGGGAAATGAGGAGAATGGATTGTAAGTAGTGATAAGGCTGAGATAGCATCTTTTTAAGGAACATCTCTTACTGCAGCTCTTGGAGAGAGTGTGCCAGGCTTGAACGATCACTGGTCAGACCCAGCAGGGCATTTATTAGGTTCTCAATCATGGATATAAGAGGCTTGTTTGCTTGGAGTAGCTTCAAGCTACTATGTTTAACACTTGTGATGCTGAAATAAGGTAAATTTTTAAATGCAAATGCTTGGTCCTGTCACCTACAGAAGGGAGAAAAGTAATGAAGCATCTATAATAAATGTACTTAGTTTGTGGAGGTACTTTGAAGAGCACTGATGTGGAGAAGATACAGCAAGAAGTTGGTGGAAGTTTGTGAATAAGTGTAATTAATGTAGTGAGACTGTAGTAGTTACGCTCAATGTGGGATATGTGGTCAGGGTAGCTCAAGAGAGTGAGCTATATGTTGCTTAAAGTCGTCCTTCAGGTGCTTGAAGTGATTTGCCAAAGGTGATTCAAAGACTTAAGAAGTTGTATGGAGTATACAAGTAAGCAAGTTCTAACCAAGAATAAATCTTTGAAAGTACTTAAATACAAAGTTACAATTTGGTTCATGTATGCAAGATATAAGAAAGGTAGTAATTTTCTGAAATACATACTTTATAATTAGTGTACTGTGTTTATAAATACCTTATTGATAAGTTTGACTTGATTGAACAAACTTTTTTTACTTATGTTTAAAGTGTTAAAGTCCGAATGAGGATTAGAAACTGCAGACTAGACATACAAGAAACCACTCCTAAATTCTTCATTATTTTTTGCAATATGGAGATATCTGCAATTAATGGAAGATGGCATGGAAAATTAGAAATTTACTCTTCTTTCTTTTCTAGATATCAAAGGGAACTGATTTAGTACACTCCAGAGAGAAAGACTGCATGTGCACGCTCTTGTGCGTGCTCCACCCCCCTTCTCCCCATCAACTAGGACAGATTTTCATCCTAATCTTATTGGAGATGGCAGTGTCTGATCCCATAACACCAGAGCTCCTGTCAGACTTGATTATTCAGAAATAAAGCACTTCTGTGGGAGTGCTATCTCTGTTGGCACTTGTCTTGAAAAGTCAATATAGCTCTTTAACTTTTTTCTTTTTCTCTTTTGATCCCCGTCTCCCCGCTCCCCTGTATACTCTGTAAGAAAAGCCGTGAAGGCCTAAACTGCTATGGTGCCAACCAAGCCTCAAACATTTTAAACCAGGAAAGACAGTAAATGCTAGCAAGAAGGTCAAATCAGCAATATAACTTAGTTTAGTGCTGTATTTGATGTGCCTCAGCCTACCCAGCATATGGAATAGAACTTGTGGTCAGCCGCCTGTATGATTAAGTGGAGACCAGTGTCCTCAAACTTCCCTCCTCTGGAGGAAGATTTACACAGAAGTTGTTCCAAACTGTGCTCATTATAGAATCTTAGTATTACAAACCTGTAAGACTGCCAAAAATATAGTCTGGTAACTTCTGCTAATAATATAGCATTGAGTAACTCAAGTTACCTTTTAATGTAACTGTGTACAAGTAGAAGTAAAACTTGCAATGTGTTTAGGTTTGGCTGCTTTGCAGTATCACCCTAACTACCCTTTAAACCAAAATTATTTTAAAAGATTTTTGCACATAGGATGAAAAAGGAAGAAAAGTTTCTTCTTGAAGAATGCAGCAGTAAATTATAGGCATTTCTGAGAGACAGCAACCAATCACTTTTCTAAAGAACTGAAATGTCAATGGTATTTTGCAATTTCAGTATATCATTTTTCCATGGAGGGAAAGGATGGTATATTTACTGTTGCATCTGTAGTAAATATGTTAGTTGTGTCTATTCTTTGCAGATATAAAGATCTCTGGTCTTATCTTATTTACATATTTGTATCAAATATATTTGTTCTGTACAGATTGATAAATGAATATGCTTCTGTGGTGTGTTGACCCTAGCTGGCTGCCAGATGCCCACCCAGCTTCTCTCTAATAAAATGGAAAAGGTCAAACATAGAGTTAAAGATGGAGAGATCACTTACCGACTACTGTCAGAAGCAAAACAGACATGATTTGGGGAAAATTAATTTATTTAATTTATTTTTTTCTAATGTCCTATCATGGATGGGAGAAACCTTCAGTTGTTCACATTGCTAGATGTATTTCAAAAAGTGGAATGTGAATAACTCCTAAAACCTGACTTTTATATCCAGATAACTCCATGAATATGTAGCAAACAAAAATTGGAAAACCCAAAGAGGACATGAACATATAAATGGCTGGAATAGTCTGACAATAGCATTTGTTTTGTAGTTTGATTCTTTTTGAAGCTATAATTTGTGGCATCTTTTTCCCTTTACTCTCTTTCTTAGGATTTTCTTAGGATGAATTCTTCCTTGAATTAATTATTACTTATTAAATGACTGTGTCATCAGTACCTTAATCTGAGTACGTAAAAAATATCGGTAACATCAGATCATTATTCTGGTAGGACTGTAGAAAAGAGGCAGTCTGTCAGGAAGTGTTATAGTTTTAGAAAAACTTGTTGCTAGAAAGGGTTTGACTTGTATTTACAGTTAGGAAATTTTTGTCAGACAGTGGTCTTGTTGAAGAGTTTGTTATAGCACTTGTAACTAACTACTTAAGCACATATTATTTTTACCTTAATTTTAATTTATTTTAACTTATATTAACTTTATTTTTTTGCTTTACAGCAGAGTTGTAGTATGTGTTATTACTAGGTGATAGGTTCTTACCTTCTACACACAGACTATTTATTATTTCCTATCAGCTTCAAAACAGATTGAGTACTTTCCTTTCTCCTCAGTGAAGTGCCTTGAAGGAGTAGCTCCTGTAGTTCACATTTACCTTTCTCTTTCAAACAAGTGATTCTTTTTTTTTTTTTCCCCCTCATAGTTGATTTCTACCTAAAATGCAGTATTAGTCTGCAGTCAACTCACGTTTGATGAAAATATGACAGTATATTCAGGCTAACAGAAGCTCTCCCTCCACTCCTGTTTTACAACACTGTGGTAGGAAAAGCATTTGAGGGGTTTATGTTTTAGAAGCAACAAGTGTTCCTTTATTGATTTCTGGTAGAGAATATTTTAACAATGTGAATAAGTAAAATCTTAGAGGACATACATACTGCTTTCATGTGTCCAGAGAAGGAAAAATGTCTGCTCTTTTGTAAGTCCTTAACCATAAATACCAGTGGAATAGAAAAACAGGTTTGGAACTTAAAATGCAAGTTAAAGGAGATCATCACAGTGCCCCTGCTCAGTCTAATAACTTTGTTTATTTAATGGAAAAAACTCATTTCAACAATTTATATGTTTGTCTGTATACCAGCAAGGATCTTGCAAGAATTAATTTACTAGCATTTTTATCACATGTGGCATAAAACTCTATATACCTGCTACGAGCCTATTTGCATGGATTTTACCTCCTTTTTAGTTTTCTTACATGTTTATGCACTAAATGCTTTTGATGAATTTCTAGTCTAATGTTACAAGTTTTTATATCTGACTAAAGGTAACACTATATTTGAGTGTAATAAAATCTTCATTACAGCAGTGCTTTTATTGTAGCCTTTTTTCATTTTGAGCTGAGAAGTAATTTAAATGCAAGAAGAGAAATGATTAACAAACCTTATTTGGCAAACCTTCAAAGTCACTGTTGATGAAAATTATTAGCATTTAAATTTCCATAAGCACTACTTTTTTTCCTTTAGAAAATCTACCATTTAGTTCCTCAATGAATGGCTTGATTCAGAGAAAATTCATTTCAAGGACAATTCATTTTTAAAAAACAAACCCCCAAAAAATCAAATGAGATTATGTATTTAGTGGGACAGTGACTTCCAGTTAGGCAGCTGTTAGACAGTATTTGGGTAGACAGTGGTATGCCATGCAGAATATAGCAGTATATTTGGCAGAGCCTTTGGTTCTGTTTGCATTTGATCTGGTTCTGCTGGAACAGTATTTTAATTTATTCATATGTGAAACGTGGTTATAGACATCTTTTTTCCTTACTAAGATTACATATTCCACTTACCTACATAACTTCTTTTCTTAATTAAAGCAGGGTCTTACATAAGAAACTGTAAGTTGCTTACTTCATGTGGACATTTGAGAAACAGACTTCTACTGTAGGCTGCTGTTCTCCTCTGTGATCTCTACATGATAAATTTTTCATACAGTTTCTTCATTCTAAATAGATTCCTCTAGTCTGTAAATATTTTGCCTTGGTAGTTTCCTAACAGACCTTTTAAGGGGGCTTTTTCAAAACCTTTTATGAAACAAGCATCAACATAAAGGATGCATATCTTGTAAATATCCCCTGCCCATTAATAGCAGTCAGATTTTGAAGGTTATGTAGGAATGGAGAGAACTTAATTGATCTGAATTGGTAGAATTTTTGGGGGTTAAATTAGATTTTTAACAAAATATTCTTTTAAATAGGATATGATCTAGTTCAGCATTCTGAAAATTTTTCTAATAGGACAGAACATGTTTGCATGATGTATTATGATTATTGTCTGACACAATAGTTAGTATTTACAGTGAAACAATAGTTGTGTTTTCAGATACTTTCTTCTGGATCAGTTTGTTACTTCCAGTTTTGTTTAAATTAAGAGAGTGAAGACACTGGACAATAGGTTCTGTAGCTTTTAACACCTCCTATTTCTGTTTTATGGCTTTGCTACCCCACTCTTTCTACTTTTACAAGTTAGTGGGGCTATTCTTTTTAACTCACAAGATAGTTCTACAAGGTTACTCACCTCTAACAGCACCTGAGTACTGAAACTTGGAAACCTTATCTGCTGTATTACTCAGCTTAACAGTTGTTCCTGCTGCACAATCTGACTTGTCCTTTGGTACTGAAGTGCCTCTTAAAATGATAAATGCGTATGTATAGCTGGCAAGCATAACAAGGTAGAAAGAGCCTACTTAGGGTGACTGCTTATCTTTCCAGTTCCTTGGTTATGTGGTGTAATGCCTTGTGGCCCTTAAAATTTGGCTGTGATGTACTTCATAAAGTGCAGCAGGATGTTGGTTTTTGTTGTTGGCATTTCAGTGTAAGATCTTATATTGGGTCATCTATTTGAAACAGTGGGAAGATTGAAAAAAGCAACTAAATGTTCGGCAAGTTGTTTGAATGAAAGCTGCAATCAAAGCTGACAAAATGGAGGGTAGATATAACTGGAATGGGTGAAGAGAAATTGGGATTGAATGCTCAGCTGCACATTGGGGGAGAAATCTTGGCATGTGGAGTTCAACAGATCTATAACACTGCTGTGAAAAGAAACAAACCTGGATAGGTGTAGCTAAAACCAAACTGGATCATCCTAACTGCAAAAAGCCAGGAGAGAAAGTTTATTGTTAGTAGTAGTCTAGTTGTATGAACTAAATTGCTCTTCCAATGCTCTATAGAAGAGAAACAGTAGTGATAAATACAGGATTGGACTCAGTCAGACTTGAAAAAGGGGTAGATAGAATCCATTTGCTGCTGCCTGTTGACTCTCAGAAGGCACCTGTCAGTCTTAATCAGCAAAATAGTGGAAAAGGTAGTGAGCAAGTGGGGACAAATGGTGAGTTAAACTGTGGTGTGCAAATGCATGCTTTATAATAAACAGAAAGAACCTGAATAACTTGAACAAAAATAGGTTTTTTTTGAGGACTGAATACCCATATACACTGGAAGCAGACAGTTCTGATCTTCAGATTACTGTTGTTGAGAGAACCAGGGAGTATGGACCAAAACTGCAGTCCAAGTATGAAGCATATTTGGGGCTAAATAAAAGCCTTTCTGAAACAACAGTGGCAAAAATAAGTCAGTATGAAAAGAGCAAGAGAAATTAAGGACAAAGGGTTTCTTGTGTCAAGGGGATGTTGTGCTGCTCATTTGTCAGGAAAATACTGTGTTTAATTTTGTTAGAACTTGTGCCTACCTTTAGGGTGAAAAAGAAATTATTTTATGCGTAACTTCTTTAAAAATACTACATTCATGGTATTTGTCTGATGGGCCAGCTTCAGTAGGTATGCTAGATTTTCTATTATCTATTTTTAATACAGAAATATGTATCCTTTTGTAGTGTGAGAGAAGATAATTTGCAGTGAAGTTACACTCAGTTTTGTAGTATGGTGTGGTATTTATGTGTGCTCTAGCCAATAAAGATGAGAATTCAGTTGCAATTCCATCGTCACCATCGTTTAGTCTATGTTGAATAGTATGTGAGATGCAACACAGTGTTTTAGTGAGAATGAATGGTGCAGTTCTCTCCCACTTGCTTTTTAATATAATGTTCTGAAATGCTGTATCTTAAAGCTTGCTTACAATGGATGCTTTCTCAGTTTGAATCTTTCTCTGTTTACGATTGGCTGATCACTTCATTCCTTAATGTGCCACAAGAGTGTCTCATAGTACAGTAAATGATCTGTATTACTAAGTATCTATTACAGATTTGGTGAAAGATGAGAGAAAACTCTTAAGAAATGCAAACTTTGGAAGTAGCATCTGTTATACTTTTGTAATAATGCTGAAGAAACACTATTGTGTAATTGAAAGATACATAGGCGTACTTTCAACTAGAAGACTTTTTGCACTTTTTTGGAAAAGCAAGGTCAATGTTATTTCTTGCAAGTTTGTATTTTCTGTGTAATAAGCAAGTGGCATCTTGTAACCCAGAACCTAGTTTCCTTGTTGATTCCTGTTCATGTCAGTTTTCAGTATTTGTCTTTCATATTAGGAAAATATTTTAAAGAATGTTTTTATTTTAAGAAAATTGTAGTGTTTTCTTAGCTGTTTATGTAGAATAGTAAGCTGAATAATAAATCTTTTAGTATATTTAAATATTTCTAAGTACTTGAGCTGTGAAGTAATGGAAAAGGTTCTTTTGTGGGTTAGAAATCATATACCTAAATTAATACATTTACTTCACTCTTTTTTTTAAGTTTTTTTTTTTTCTTTTTAGTTTTTGGTAGCAATTAAAAGCATTTAATGTGCAAGTTGTGAACTACTGTTCTAAGATCAGAACACTGATGTGTTCTTCGAAAATTGTGCTGTGGATTCTGATATAGTCTCCAGTTACACTCTCCACTTCTGAGGAAAAACGTAAAGTGATTTGTACACATTTAGTGGGCATCCTGTTTGTTGACTTACAGAAGTTGGAACTTTTTTGTATTAAAAATAATTATAATTGTGTATTAACTAAACAAATGGGTTTTATTTCAGATTATGATTTCAGGATTTATTTCAAATTTCAGAGTTGGTAACTGCAACCCTCATTACATTTTATTTTACTGCATGTCTCATGCCACTAAGTACAAGTACACAGCATGCACCTTTTTGGGGGTTTTATGGTGCTCTGTCTTTTTTGAATAAGATAAGTAAATTCATTTGTTATTTTGAAAGGCTGTAGTTAGTGTTTTGTTAAGGTATCTGTGGCATTTTAGTGTTCTTAGTTATTTAATTTAGTTTCAGTTTTCCTGGAAAACTTGCTCTTGACTCCAGCTGTTGCTTGTACCTGTGATGTTATGAGCAATCATGAAAAATATACTGTAAAGTATGGGGAAACTGATGCAAAGGCAATGTGCAGTACAAATGCAAACATGAGAAACAATGAAGTTTCTTGGAAATATTTTTATCAGGTAGTTTTGCATTTCTGACTACAACATGTGAATATAATTTTAGGAAAATCACATGAAAATAGTATTTATTTTAAATTGTGAAGTTTTTTAATGTAGATTCCTGGAAAGAGATAGGAGGAAGCAAGTACTATTTGCACAAAATCAGCCTGGAGATGTATGACAGCAATGCTAGTCTAAGCTTGCTTTGAGAATGAAGTAGATGCTTTTTGTTTCAATATCTTAGTTCTGGTACTACAGTATATCAGACTTGCAGTAATCAAGCAAGTTTTACTGCTTTTAATATATAACTGATTTTTCACATGGATTTCATTGGAGAGAAAAGATCTAAGCTGCTTGCAGCTTTCAAAAAATTTGAAAGGTGCACTACTATCGGAAGCGGCACTAAGAACACCAGATGTTACTTTTCTCTCTCTCTTTTAAGTCCGGAAAGAAGATATGTTGGCATTTTCTGTAATTAACTATATCAACCTAAACCCTTCTCTCTGCGTTATGTTCAGATATACATTGATGAATATATCAATCAATCAGAGAAGTTCTAATGGCTTGTCTCCCTTATAGATTGCTATTGAAAAATACAGTTTTCTGGTATTAGGAAGAGTATAACAAAAAGAAGCTATAACTTCTGTTTAATGAGCATTGTACGTGAGAGTCTCTGTATCTCAAAGAAAAAAACAATTTGATACCTGAATAATCTGGTGTCTAGAGGTATGTGATACCATTTCCTCATACTGTAGATGCCTTTTTGAGTATATTATGAATACAGAAATTTTACCTTTAAAGATTTTCTGATAAATGAACTTGTGACTACAGATACTAGATGGTATTTGCTTTCTTTTTTGCTTTTGTTAGGTTTTTTCTTTTTTTTCTTTTGATAGTTTTCAGCTTTCAAGGCTTTTTTCAAGAAAAGCAGAACTTTAATAGACAATCTGTAAGGTCATAAAATTAAATAAATGATCATTGACTCATTTTGTATGTTTTTCTCAGTACTTTTTATTAGTTTTTCTTCTGTATTAGACCTGTCCAATATCAATAGTTAAAATGGGTGCTCTTCTGAACAGCCTTGAATAATTGGCTTATTACAGGGTATATTAAAGCATATAATCCAAATGAAGGTATGCTCCATTTACCTTTACTTGCAGTCTTGTTATGGCTTTAGACTAAAGAATTCAATATTTAATATGATGTGCACACAGAGTCTTAACGGTATAGCTCACATGCTTAGACAATATACCCTATAATAGTGTCATCTTTTTCTTGACACACAATGCACTGAAATTTCTAAAACATCATTAAGTATTCCTAATGTCCTATTTCAGCCACTGTTAATGAACCAGGCAACTTTTAAATCCTTCTAAAGTGATCTCACATTTTGATATAAACTGTAGTGTGTTAAGTAGAAATTTCTTATGCTAGAATATGTTGGTAAATCCAGTTGTTTCCAGCTTGAGTGTATGAGGTCATTGGATCTCTAGGCCTGTAGAAGGCTCATAGGAACAGCTATCTTTCAGAGCTGTTTAACACCTCCAGCCCACCAAGAAAAACAAACCAAACCAACACACCCCCTAACACAACAAAACAATCTACAAAACACCAAAAAAACCCCACCCCACCTGCCTTTACTTGCCATCTGTAATATTTAATCTCTTTCACTATTTGATTTTTAATACTATTTTAAGATGTACTTTGGAAGTAGGTTGAAGTTATTAATCAGATATTCTAGCAAAAATTAAGACAGAAGTCCTTAAGATAAATTTCTGATGTTTACCAGCTTCAGCCAGCCTAAATTGTATGAAATGGCATTTAATTTTATAAACATTTTGTTATTTAAATGTTTTCGGCAATATTACTCAAGGCATCAGGAAGAGTAAGGAGGCTGAGGTGAGAAATCAGGTTTGGGTGACTGAATTACCTTCTTGTTCATTTCTACTGAGACATGACATACTTTTCAAGCCTTTGAGACAGTTTTGGTCATGCAAAACTGATGACTTAGATCTGAACACACTCACAAAACTGAGTTAAGAGTATAATACTGGTGATTACGCTGGGCCCAAAAGTTGTATGATGTTTTTGGTCTGTGGAACATGAAATCTGGAATTCATTCTCTACGTTAGATCATGGAGTTGTTCTTGGTATTCTAGTGCAGACCCTTCTGGAGTGAGAATCTGTCTTAACATCTTTTGCTAAATGCTGTAATATACTTTAATTAAAAGTGAACTAATAATCCTACCCCCTCTCCCCCAATAACTGTCTGAACAGTTATTAAAATAGTAATTATTACTTTCAGCTAGTAAATGGTTTCAAATGGCTAAATAATTATTAAGTGTATTCAAATGCTACTATACAAATAACTGCTACATCAGGAAAAGGTTTTATGGTAGCTATTAAGACCAAAAAATTTCTTGCTCTTTTTTTCTGTAAATCGTGTGCATTGTTATCTGATCTTTACATCTAAATAGTCTAAATTTAGACTCTTCACTTACTTCGTTTGTAATGCTCCCTTTTAGCTTTTGTTTTCCTGTATGAATTGTTGACAGGAATTGTTTTAATTTTTGCTGCTGGATCTTTTTTTGATGTCAAGACACTGTGGTTTGAGATCAGCTTGAGACCCCTCTTCTTTTCAATAGCATCTTGCTTCTTTCTTCATTTGATTTGGTTTTTGGTGTCAATCTAATGTTGCTATGCTGTTTAATAGAATAGAAACTCTGGTTCACCATACAGGCACCAAAATGTAATTTCAAAAGGGAGTACTGAAATTCGGGAGAAAAGTGTACCTTCCTGCTTAAAAAAAAAAAAAAAAAGGATAGACTGAGTCATCCCTTCAGTTTAACGAACATTTTAGAAACTCATTGTTAGTGTTTGTTCTGAAGTGCTCAAGCTGTTGTCAGAAAGTTATCTTTGATATGCAGTGTATGACTGAAAGCCTAGTATTTGTGATAGTTAATAAAATCCCATTGCAAAATATGCAAAGCTATTAATCTAGCTTATTGAGGAGTTACGGTACAGACTTGTGCAAGGCAGTTCTTTATTCTTAATTTTTTTTCTACAGAATGCAGACTATGTTGTTTATGTTCACCTATTAACAAGTTAATGCTGTTGCTAATAGCTGGATTTATTTATTAAATATGGCAACTCTATCTGCATGGTGATTTTGTGTGACCTTGATTGACACTGGCTTTAGTTATAGAGCTGTATAACTTGTTTATCCTACAAGTACTCCATTGTGCTTTAGAGATTTGTTGTTCATTAAGATTTATCTATTACACTTCAGAATTAATTAATTTGTTATTTGTTAGTTTCTAGCTACTTTGAAAGATATATTGATGCTGCTTTCAGTGAATAAATATTCTGGGTTCAGATTTTTCTCAGAAACTATTTTGACAGATTTTTATCAAGTGTAACTTTCCCTTGTGCAACTAGGAGCTCACCTGTAATGTGATCGCTATGTACATTTTAAGCTTCATATGCCAGATCAAGTTCTTTCACAGATTTTTCTCAGGAAACTGTATATGCATGCAAATATAATCTGGGTTTCAGAGGGAAAAGATACTTCCCTCTGTCTTGGACATTCAGGACTAAATGATAAGCTGCTCATGGTACGATAGCTATGCACTTAGTGTGTTCCCTTTGCAAACTGTCTGCTTTCTCCAGTTTGTATGGTATCGGTATCTACTTCCACAGTGCTAAGTAGTGTAATTTAATTTAGGTGGAATACAACTTTCTTTTAGGGAGGTGTATATGTGAAATACCAACATTCCCTTGTTAGAGCAAACCAAACTTTTTTTTGCTTTAAAATTTGCCTAATTCATGTCTTGTATTTTTCTTTAATAGCTATTTTCAGGGGGTGAGGAGCGGGAGAGTGGAATTTTCCTGAAGCAAAGTTTATGCTTTATGAAACCACATTTTGTGTGCTAGAATAAATATCAGTACTTAGATAGTTATTAAATTTTAATTATTATAATTGGAACTTCTATTGTTCATTTCTGGTTTTTAAACCTCAATCTCTTACTATGAGGAAACTACATATATACTTGTAAGAATAGGTAGATCAAAATTATATCTGTTGCTATTACTCTTGCTGTTTGATTTAAAACTAATGTAAATGTGATAGTTCAGTTACTTAGGTCTAAGATGGTAAATTTTCTGGGGTTTAGCATTTGTTTAAATCTGCATGATGATTTAATGGCTGAGATCATTTAAGTTAAATCCTAAAATAAAACAGTAAAACATTTTTGTCACCTTAGGTCTTAAGGGGTTAAAAATAAATGAAATACTAATTATTGATTATGTCATCTCAATACGATTCTGTAAATTTTATATAAGCAGTCCTTTGATAGAGAATAAGGTTATTCTCCTAACAGAAGCTCAATGAAGCTCAGGAATTATAGTTTGCACTGTCATTTTCTAATAGAAATAGTAATGGTCAGGTAAAAGTTTCTGACTCAGCACTACTTTAGATTTCTCAATAAGTTTTCAGAGTATATTTCTGTCTTTGTACACATCATTCTTTAGTTTCACATATATTAATGTGAAATTGGTTTAATGTCTCGTATTGCATTCTTGCATCAAATCTTTTTGTTCTGCATCCAAATACTTTTTTAAAACTACTTATGCATGCCATTTTCACTTTCTGCTTCTTCCTGTCTTCACCATAGCAACCAGATTCTTGGATCTTTTTTCAGCTTGTAGTATGTTTTCTAATTCTTTGACCTTTGTATATTTAAAAAAGATTCCAAACTTTACTCATCTTACATTCTTACTGGAAACAGATCTTAATGTCATATTGAATAAATTACTAATTCATGCTTCTCTGTAAACCTTGTAACCTCTGCTTTTTTGATATACAGATATGTATGCTATGTTTTTAGAGACTGTGAAGTGAAGAATCTTTTTTTTCCTTCCTCTTTGTGTTGCAATTTAGAACTGTGAGTTCAGACCTATTTCAAATATCTCGTTAAAAAAATTCTAATATTTAGTATGTGTTGAAAGGAATGGCTACGCAGCTTTAGGTAAAGATTTTTTTTTTCTTCCTAACTCTACAACGGTAACAGTATTTAAAACATATTTTCCTATTGTAGTTAACCCATTTGAAATATACCCATAGAGAGGTACAGAAATACTACCTTTATAGTTCGTAACAAAGCAATATCATCTTAAACCCAAGTATTGGTTCTTCTTAGAAAAGGCTTTTATTGTGGTAGTTTCCAGAATAAAATGATAAGGTAATAGTTTGTAGATTTCTCTTAACGCATGAAAAAGAATTATTTATTTATTTTTTCATACCAGCCTTCAGATAAAATATAGGCGATTGTTTAAAAATAATTAAGCTTCTATACAAGTGTAATATTTTGTTGTTTCCATTTACACTAAAAGCTTTCCATTGACAAAAGCATAAATTATGTCTGTAAGTGCCATGTATAGTCAGTCTAGATCTATGTGTTGGTTTTAAATTTAACTGGACAAAAAATATTTTAAACATTGAACAGCCATTTCATTATTTATTACTTGTAGACTATGTGCTTGCATCTATATTCAGAAAGTGGATGCAAGAAGGCAACTCTGTGGATCATTTTGATGGTGAGATAGCTTTAGTAAGTACAGTTATCATGTTAAGTCTCAGTGGACTGATAATAAGGCAAATTGTAGATGTAAAGTCCATGTCACAGCCACTTAGTAATGAATTAATTATGTTGGTACTGATGATCAACAACAACAGAAATGTCAACGTTACAGAGCTAGAATAAGCTTGTGGATTTGTAGTCTCGATGTCCTGGCTTTGAGATGCTGTTGCATATAGATAATTTTAGGAATTGTAATGTCCCAAACTCCAATATTAGGGGACTTAACTTTTGAAACATTAGTGCTATCTTTTTGACTTCTAACCTAGCGGCTGCTTCAAATACTTGAAGCTTTGTGGAAAGGAATACAGCTAAAAGAACTGGAAATCTTCGGAAGCAGAGTTTTACATTTGTTCGGTGTCTAATACAGTACAGTCCTGGTTATCTACTAAGTTAGTATGAACTGTTTTGTAGTAGTCATAAAAAACTGAAAGCTCTACTTTGAAGTGGAAGACTGCTGTGTAGCCTCATTGCTTCCTGTTACAGAGCAGTGTAAACACAGCTGCGTTTCTGTTCAGGTTGACTGGGCAAAAGACATTTGGATTCAGCTGCTGAATAAGTTTGACAAGGCAGCAGCTCCCTATTTTCTTCCTGAAAAACAAAGTCTAAATTTTGTAAGTGGATAGAAAAATCACAAGTTGGAATTACTGTGCTGATGTTGAATTTCGATTGGATCGATGAAACCTGTTCTTCTAAAGCGTCCTACCCTAATTATAAAATGTGACATGATGAATATTTTGTTATGGCACAGTAATGCTGCTTCTGTTCTTAGCCTGATTTTAGTATCAATAAGCCAAGTTTTCTAAAGCATGCTAGAAATAAGGAAATAAAGAAGAGAACTTTTTCTTTAGACGTTTATGGTTTGAACTATGAGCATCTCCATCCGTGTAATGGAGGCAGACCAGTGGATTTGGCTGTGGGCAGAGTTCAGGCTGCTTTCTTCCCTCAGGGTGTTCAGTGTTTTGTACCTCTGTGCTAGCAGAGAAGAGGGAGGGTAGGTTGGGAGAGGAGCTGACAAAGAACCTTCAGTGCTGATTGCATAATGTTTAGAAGTCTTGATTTCTGAAGACAGAAACCAGAAAATTCTCCAAATGAATACATGGTATTCTCCCATTCTTCTCGCAGTTGATTTTTGGGTAACGTTGGGCCATTGTGTAGATGCTGCCATGACACCTTTTTTGTTTTCACATGTGCAGTTTTTCTTTCTTGTGTAGAGAAATGTTCATCCATCCAGAATGCACAGATACTATAGATACAGTTGTGGGGTTTTTTGCAACATTTTTTTTCTGTTGTATTTTCTTACTGAAATTCCCTCCCCAAAGTCTGCCCAGGTAAAATTGTGGTGAGTATATGTGTTCACATCTTTGGATGCACTTGAAGTCCAGTGGAGCCCTAATAGAGAAGTTTATTGTAATGGAGAGACAAAAATTGCATCTATCTTTTCCATAAAACACTGTTAGCATTGATTTGGTCATGGTCCCGTTTTCTGGAGTAGGTTTGGGAAGTACAAGAACCTTTTGAATTTACTCTTTCCACAGTAAGCATTACAAGTGCGAGAACTGTAGAGAAACAATACATAAGTGGACAGTAAAATGTTTAAAAAGGGCAAATTTGGGGTGGGGTGGTGGTGGGGTGGAACAGAACACAAGAAAAACAACAACTGAAATGGAGATTTCTAAATACCTCTACATTCTTGCCCTTATGTTGGTCAGGTTAAACAGAAACAATATGGTGTGCTTGCAACCCAGCCATCATGATCATGTTAAATTCTGGGGTGCAGAGGCCCCAAGAGCTTCATTTGCACTTTTCAAGCATTGTTACGAGGGAAATGGGTGGGATTCAGGGTGAATAAGCACTGATTGCCATATGGAGATATCTTTATAATATAATGGGGTTGTTGGTTGCTCCAAGTGCATTTATGCTTTTATCAGCTACTCTGTTGCTGATATCTCTTAAAACATCATATTGCTTTTTGAAAGAGCTGTATTTATTCTGTTAAACTCCAGGATGCTATTCCAGGAAAATGATGGTGTTATGAGTAGAGCATCTCATTGTCCACAGTGTGAACGTCTATATAAACAACTGTTTGAGAGACAGTACTTGTCAGTAATTGAAATTCATTGAGACATGTTATATAAGTGTAGGTAAGTAACCTTTCTATTCCCAATTTTGCAAGGATGAAAGTAAAGATCATGTATTACATTTGTATGGCAACATGTCCAGCTTTGGGGAAGAACATCTGGAAAGGAGCACGGTGACTTACTGTGTACCCTGAGAAATAGCAGGGCCAAAAATAGTATAGTATACTTGTGCTTTTATGCTAGAAACTGCAACTGTACATGTATGTCTGGATAACAGATCTCAAAGAACTTCAGTTACTGGCAAATTACTTTTTTTTTTTTCCATAAAGTAATGCTGGTGTATTACAGTATAGTGATATATGTATCACATATACAGATACATATGTATCACACACATAGTGCTTTTTTACTTGGTGCTGCCTTTGGGAGGTGGGTGCTACAGAAAACAATTCATTGATAAACAACTTGTTTTAAACTCTACTTGAAAACTTTCCTGCCTCCTGAAGGATGCTTACCACTGTTTGCCTGATGCAGAAAAGAAAACGAGGTCTTGTGTTTTCTTTAGATTTGTTTCTTTTTAATGATACTTGTCCAACTTTCTCTTTGGAATAGACACATTGCTCTGTCTGCCGTACTGTCCTTATGTATGCTCTTTCCTATGGCAGTGGGAAATTTTCATTTAAATATGTTGGTGTCCTGGTTTCGGCTGGGATAGAGTTAATTTTCTTCCTATTAGCTGGTGCAGTGCTGTGTTTTTGATTTGGTGTGAGAATAACGTTGATAACACGCTGGTGTTTCAGTTGTTGCTGAGCAGTGCTTACCCTAAGGCAAGGGCTTTTCAGTTTCCCGTGCTCTGCTGGTGAGCTGGGGCACACAAAGGGAGCAGGGCCAGGACAGCTGGCCTGAACTAGCCAAAGGGATATTCCATACCATAGAACGCCATGCTCAGTATATAAACTGGGGGGAGTTGACCAGGAGCCTCCAATCACTGCTCAGGAATTGGTTTGGCATCGTTCAGAGTGGGTGGTGAGCAATTGCATTTTGCATTGCTTGATTGTTTTTTTAGAGTGTACCCCCCCCCCCTTGTGTTGAATCTTTGGGTTGAATTCTTCTCTCTCTTTCTCAACTTTTCACTGCAGTTGTGGTTGTTTTTTATTTTTATTATATGTTACTTTATTTCAGTTATGAAATTGTTAATGAGTTTTACCTTTTTTTCCGATTCTCCTCTCCATCCCACTAGGGGGAGTGGTGATGGAGGGAGGCAGGAAGTGTCTGTGTGGTATTTAGTTGCTTTGGGGTTAAACCATGATAGTTGTGTTGTTTGGTTTAAAAAAAAAAAAAAATATCTTAGATAATTACCTTCTGTATAAATTCACATCACTGTCTGTTGGTGCAGTCCCATGTATTAGCTTGTTCCGAAGTGAAGAATTTGGGCAGGATATAGGTTTCTATGAAAAGGACTTTCAACTGCAGGGTTTTTTTCTGCATCTGAAGCCAGACTTGCTATTGAAAATCTTCATTCCTTTTTATAACTTTTCTTTCATCACCAAACTTATTTATTTTTTTATCTTACCAAAAAAAGTCTAGTAATTTCTGTAGATATCTGTAATTAAACACTAATAAAAAGGAAAACACATTTTTATCATGAAAACAGCCTTCTAAGTATGAATAATTTTTAAGAAATAATGTTTCTCTAGATATGGAGATTTTTCTGTTGATGAAATGGAGCACTTCCATTTTACCATCTTCCTCAGAAACTGGAGATAAGAGTACAGAAAGTTATCTTTTGATTTTCAAAATGTTTGAGTTTTGGGGCAGGAAAAGCAAGAGATAGTGCAGCATTGAATTGATTCTTGTTGAAGAGTTGGGGTACATTATCAGCACACAACAGTTTGTTAACAGGGATAGATGTCTGAGAGCTCTTTAACATATTTTTAAATAGGTAATCTTGTTAGCTTTTTTTTACTATCAGTATGTTACAATAACCATAATCTGGACTAGGTGGATTATAGTATTTTGTCACAGAAAGGCAGAGATATTGGTTTTTCCACTGATATCTCCTTTTTTGAATTAAAGCAAATTATATTTTGAGTTTTGAAGGAGGAGACTGGAAAATCGGGAGGTAACTTTTTTTCTTACCCTACAGAAAGAACAATATTAAGAAAATAAAAAGCTCTATCTTCCTTTAGCTTGTTATGAAATTCAACTGTACAGCAATGCTTTCCTTTGTGGTTTAACGCTGTGTACTTGATCTGAATTCTTTTGTTATGTTCTGAAGTATGACACTGTTTTTCTTTCAAAGGTGTACAGTAAAGTTAGTATGAGGCATAGTATTGTAAAGATGGTTTGTAGTTTGGGAAATGTATAAATTATTTTTGCGTTTTTATTAGCATTTAAATTAGATAATAATGAATGGTAAACTAAGCTGCAGTTTGTATCACATGACAATTTCATAAACGTTATATCTTCTGCTGAGCTGTGAGCTCACGTATTTCAATATTTCTCATGTGATCTAGAGAAATTTCTGTCTTAGAAAATGCAATGCAATTGGGTCATTAAAGCCTAAAATATGTTAGGATTTCTTCAGTTGCTAATGAAATGTCTTCTTTTCAAAGCTGCTGGACAGGACAGATAATTTTTAAACTAATTGTAATTCACTGAGGCACCCTATAATCTATAAGAAGGTTCACCTCTGCACTGTTCATGTCCAGCTGTTGTCTTGAACAATTATCAGCAAGTTATTGTTCTGGTATGAGCCATGTCATGCTTGCAAGTGAGATAAAAAAATTAATGAGGGTGCATGAATGCCAGTTGATGAAGGTTAAGTAGATACAGTTACGCTTTACGCATTCTTTACTATGAATGTTGAGATTAAGGCAATGTACTCTAATGAGACCACACAAAGAAATGTGCTGATTGACAGCGCTTGATTTAGAAATGAAAAATGTTGTGTGAAGCCATATTTTTTCAGCCTAATACTTGGGTTGTTTGTGCATATAAGGACTTTGAATTTAACTTGTATTATGGAGCGTTATTGTGGTTTTTTTTTCCTTTATTCAATTATACAAATCCGTTTCATTGCTTTGACTAGGAAAGGTATATACATATTTTTAGTGATGATTGCAAGAGAATCATGCATCATTATGTGGTTATAGCAAGGGAATACTAAGAGGTTTTTATTTTTGCTGGGGAAGAAAGGCTTATTGCCTTTCTATAAGTTAAATTCAAAAATCTCTTTGTGTTGTAGATTTGTTAGTCCAATGTCAATGATATGCAGAAATAACGAACAGTTTGTCTACAAAATTATAATCAAAGATATAGATTTTTTTTTAAAAAAAGGGGTGTATGTGTCTGTGTCAGATAGAGCATATGAAAAGTAAATTATGTTGGACAGTTGCTAAAATCTGATTTCTTTTGAGAAGATAATTTTTCTAAGCAAAGTAAATGTGATAGATTTAACCTGCACTGCAGTTGAATTACCACTGTGCCAGTATTAATGAAAAGTGGGATTAACTGCAGACTTGTAAAACAGGAAAGTTCAAGAGGAGGTGTAGAATATCAAAAAAGGATGCATTGGACTGAGGCTATTACTAGAGTATCTGAAGGAACAGTTTTAGGAATAATTATTTATTAAATAGTTTCAATGATTGGTTGCATATTTGAAACTGTGATGGCAGTTTGGAAGCACCCTCAGGTAGTAGGAGGTTAGGATGTCACAGGTAAGAATGATGGATGAGTAGTAGAAGCACAATGAAATTTGGGAACAAAACCCAATACTGAAGTACGACTGGCAAATTTTGCTGTTACTTTTAAGTCCATCAATTCTGAAATAATTCTTTCTAGTTAAGTGCATTTCAAGCAGTCTCAAGATATTTATGCTGCATATATGATCTACAAATTAAGAACCATAGTAACTTTTTTGTACAAAACCCCTTAATCTGTAACTTCACTTGTCTGTGTTTAAACAGAACCTTTGACACATAAAGGAATTTCATCATGTTTAATTCCTTGTTCATGTTGCTAAATGCTACTGTATTGAACAGCGTGCTACTTATTTTACAGTGTCTGTGTCTGATGCTGGGAGGGAGCTGAGGCGCGGGGGCGGGTGGGCAGGGAGTACAGAGAGCCACTGTAGAGGAATAGCAGCTAGTAACCTTTATGTTAAAGTTTTGTATCAGTCATTAAAATGTTTCTAATAAGAAATTGTGTACCCTTGCTAGCATCCATCTGGTAATACTTTATTATAGAGACCTATAGTAGCTGACTGACTACTTAGAAAGTGGCAGAGTACCATAGAGTGGCACTGGTGTTTGTGAATGGGAAGTGTGAGTGCGAGTGTACCTGTGTCACAAGCAAACAACCTGGTAATAAATAATCTCAGAAAGTGGCTGTCTGAAATCAAATAACACTTCTCCAGTCCATTCAAATGCATTTGATATTGTATAAGAGCATAGTATCGAACTTGCCTTACCTTGTGGTCAGGGTATCAGAGTCTAAAATAAGAGGTGCTTATGCCCAAAATTTAACAGTGTAAACACAAAGTTTAGGTTAGTACTACAACCTGTGCTTTTTTTACTTGGGTTTATGTACATGTATGTATGTATATGCATATATCATTTGTATACAAAAAAAGAAAGGAAAAAAAAAAAAAAGAAAAAAGGTAAGGGAAGAAGAGCAGAACAAATACTGGATTTCACAGAATTTTTTCCGGTAGTGAAACATCGTCGTTAATATGTTTACAAGTCACGCTTTGTAACGTGACTTTCAGTTCTACTGTCCCAGACTCAAGACAGATTAAATCACAGATGCATAAAAGCTGCTGGCATCATCAGGTGAAGAGATTAAATGGATTTGAAATCTTTAATTAAGAAAAAGCAAAGATCATGTTGAGTGCTGAGATGTTTTCTTATTCTTTTAGAAGAGCATTAGGAAGGGAAAAGAACTATTTAAACCAAGAGAAATAGGTATAAAATAGTCATGAATAAATTTAAACTGCAGATTGGTTCCAGTCAGCTAGATCAGAGAGGTTCAGGTATGCTTACCTTGTGAATGCATCTTTAAGAAAAAAAGCTCAGTATTTTGACTGTAGACTGAACAAAAATATGAAAAATGTATAAGTTGTGCTTTCATATGGCAGCGACTTGGTCTCTGGACCATGAGAGTTCCTATCTTACATTTATTAGATGACATTACAGTTAGTATTACTGTTGCAAAACCTTACAAGTAAGGGATAGACTTGATTTCCTTCATCTTCTCTCCCATCCCCATACGCCACATAAGGTAAATGTTTATGAGCAGCAGATGCAGCAGTAGTGCGTGAGGGAGGTGCTGGACTGCAGACTGCAGGATGGGAAATCCCCAGTGATTTGGCTGTTTCTTGACGTGCCTCCCAGGTTTCCCGGCTTCCAGGGGTTGTAACAATGAATAAGCAGTCTTGCTCTGAAGGTTCAAATTCAAGCATTTGATGTGCAAGTCCACTGTTACTTTCAGGTTGCCATTCACCGTAATGCCATCATCTTGGAGATCTAGAGATGCTGCATTGCGTGGTTATGTACTGGTGTCTGGTATCTTAGGTTGGTAGAAGTGACCCACCCATCTAGATCTCCAGGCATACTTCAGGGTATTTCAGGTGCTTAGAGATACTTCAAGGACTGGTGTGAGGAAGTGCTATTTATTCTCTCTGATGTCCTTGGTCTCCCACTGCCTGTGTAACTTGGCAGTCCACTGCTGACCATGGCTTCCTCATTCAGTTTCATTCAGGATACGCCAGGTCCTCCCTAGTAATCCCAGTTTGCTGTTCTCTCCCCTCTACCCTTTCAGTTTGGATTCCCGTGTATTCCTATTTCTTCCCACAAATTAATAATCAGTTCTTTGTCAGTTTAATTCTGCCCCTGCCTTTTTGGTATGTGAGGCACTGACAGTGCTATGAGGTGACAGTGATAGCTTAGTAAGTTTTTTGTCCCTCTTGTGTCAGATCATTCGTTCCTGCTCTTGCAATCCCCTGTCTGTTTTGCTGCCGTGTCCTGTTTTTTTTGTGCAGTCACTTGATGAATTAGATTGAAAACCTGATCCAGTGTTTCCCTGCTGGAAAAATCTTGAATTGTTTTAAGTTGAGATTAGAGGTTAATAAAAGAACTAAAATAATATCAGAACACATAAACTACACTTTGAAAATCTGTGTTCAGCAAAAGTACTTACAAAAGCATACTGTATAGTGCGATACGTGTTCTGTGATGAAATTACTTTTGTGTAATAAGTAGTATAAAGTGTCTTGTTTGTGAGAATACCTTGAGTATTGTTCATCCATAAGGATATGTGGTAAAATGCTGATTTTGAGAGCTGAGTTGCTGGTAAGACTTTAAAACACTGCATGGATTTATGAAGTGGTATTAAAACCATAGTTTAAGGGAAGGAGATGAGATTTTAATGGAATCTTTCTTCTGTCAGAAGCATGTTCAATTTAGCTGTACATATAGATGGTACTTGTTAACTTTACGTCCTACAGTAACAAAGATCACATCAATAATGAAAAATGTTTATGTTATTAAGTTGTTACAGTGTACTGTTATGAGAGAAACAACCCTGAAGTCAAAACAAATGTTTAATTGAAAATATGTAACATTTGTTTATAATTTAATATGGTAGTCAGTTTAGTGATTTTTTTGTGCCTTATTTCAGTTACAAGTAAATCTGGTGCTGCTAGATGGGGGTGTGTGTCCATCCAATTCTCTTTTCTTGTTTGACATGAGTGTTTACGTGGCTATGCAGTGAGCTGAGCAGGGAAGTGGCACAACTGAAAACTGGCTTCTGGCATTCACTATACAGGTAGAAGTACGCTCGTCAGTATAAAGTGTCGGGAGAAAGGGTGGAACAGCCTCTTTGAGGTGCAGTGCCAGCTTCTGCTCAACTGGGATCATGGGATAGTGCTTTGTGAGCAACTGAGCAGATGCGTCAGTTCACTCATGCTGAGGGAAGAGACCTGAGTTACGCTTTCTGCTCTGCTCCTGATTACATGGTCTGCCCTGCTCTGGTGCCGGTTAGATTACTCCACAAGCTGTGCACACTTGCTACTTTGGTAGAAAACTACCCACTATTTTGTTTTTTGCTTGATAATTTTTCTGTCCTGTTAGTGAGTTGAAGACGTTTTTGAAGCAGCCTGATTATTGTGCGAGCTTTTCAGAAAATATAGGAGCATACAGCCAAGAGAAAAGCTGGGTGTGTGAGGGGAGGGATGGACTTCCCATCTATTAGCGGCAACGCTGTACTATGTCTGCATATTGTGATTTGTGGAATCATAGAATTGTAGAACAGTTTGGGTTAGAAGGGGCCTTTAAACGTCATCTAGTCCAGCTCCCCTGCAATGAGCAGGGGACATCTTCAATTAGATCAGGGTGCTCAGAGCCCTATCCAGCCTGACCTTGAATGTTGCCAGGGATGGAATACCTACCACCTCTCCGGGTGACCTGTTGCAGTGTTTCAGCACCCTCACATTAAAAAAAAAAAAAATATTTCTTATATCTAGTCTTAATCTCCCCTCTTTTGGTTTAAAAACATTACCCCTTGTCCTATCACAAAAGACCCTACTAAAAAGTCTGTCCTCATCTTTCTTAAGTATTGAAAGCCTGCAATAAGGTCTCCCTGGAGCCTTCTCGAGGTGAAACAAACCCAAACCTCTGAGCATGTCCTTGTGGAAGAGGTGTTCCATCCCTTCGAGCAGGTCCAGAGGCAGGCCACAAAAATGATCAAACAGGTTCATGTCTTTCCTGGGCTGACAACTCCAGAGCTAGATGTAGTACTCGAGGTGGTGTCTCAGCAGAGCAGATTAGAGGGACAGAATGTCCTCCCTTGACCTGTTGGCCACACTTTTTTTGATGCAGCAGGAGATACAGATGGCTTTCTGGGCTGTGAGGGCACATTGTTGACTCATATGCAGGTTTTTATCCACCAGTACCCCCCAAGTCCTTTTCTGCAGTGCTGTTCTCAACCCCTTCATCCCTAGCCTGTATTGATACTGGGGGTTGCCCTGACCCAGGTTCAGGACCTTGCACTCGGCCTTGTTGAACTTTGAGGTTCACATGGGCCCAGTTCTCAAGCTTATCGATGTCCCTCTGGATCACATCCCCTCAGCAATGTCAACCATGCCACTCAGCTTGGTGTAATCTGCAAACTTGTTGAGGATGCACTTGATCACACAGTCTGTGTCATTGATGAAGATGTTAAATAGTGCTGGTTCCAATACAGACTGCTGCAGGATCCCACTCATCGCTGATCTCCATCCAGATATTGAGCTGCTGACCACTAACCTCTGGGTGGAACCATCCAACCAGTTCCTTATCCACCAAATAGTCCACCCATCAAATTCATATGTATCTAATTTAGGGAGAAGGATTTTGTGGGGGACTGTGTCAAAAGCCTTACAGAAGTCCAGGTAGATGACATAGAGGTGAGGCTGACAGGGACCTTCTTTCTAACCTTTTTAAAAATGGGTGCCGTGTTTCCCTTTTTCCAGTCACCAGGGACTTCACCTGACTGCTGTGACTTTTCAGATATGATGGAGAGTGGCTTGGCAACTACAGTCAGTTCCCTCAGGACTTGAATGCATCTTATCAGGTTCCACAGAATTACGTATGTTCAGGTACCTCAGATGGTCATGAACTTGATCTTCTCTTACACTGGAAGGGACATTGCACCCCTAGTCCCTGCCTTGACGTCCGTCCACTTGAAAGGTGTGTGGGAGGAGAGGTTGCTAGTGATGACTGAGGCAGAAAACTTGTGGACTCTCAGCCCTCTCCTCGTTCGTTGTTACTAGCTTGCCAGTTACGTTCACCAGTGAGGGCACACTTTCTTTCACCTTCATTTTTTTTGGCTGACATACCTGTAGAAGCCCTTCTTACCATTCTTTGCGTCCTTGCCAATTTCACCTCCATCGGCACCTTGTCCTTCCTGTCTCAGTGTACACAACTGGGCAGTGTCCCTATGCTCTTCCCAGGACACCTGTCCCTGCTTCCACTGCCTGTGCGTTTCCTTCTTACCCTTTAGTTTGACCATCAGGTCTTGACTTAGCCATGCCAGCATCTTACCGCCTTTCCCTTTCTTACATCTGGCGATTGAGAGCTGTTGCAGTCTTGTGGAAAGTGTTCTTAAAGATCTGCCAGCTATGTTCTGCAGTCTTGTCCCTGAGGGCAGTGTTCCAGAGGGTCCTATTGACTAAGTCCTTAAAGAGCCAGAAGTTTCCTTTCCTAAATTTCAGGATGCTGACTTTACTCTTCACTTGAACCATATCCCTCAGGACTGTGAACTCCACCAGTGTGTGATCACTGCAACCCGGGCTGCCTCCAATCTTGATGTAGCCAAGTGGCTCACTTGTGTTGGTGACCAGCAGGTCCAGTATTGCATCCCCTGTACTAGGGCTGTCTGTTACCTGGCTTAAGATGTTATCCTCAATGCAGTCCAGGAGTCTCTTGGATTGCCTACAGCTCACCATGCTACTTTACCAGCAGATGTCAGAGTCGCTGAAATCCCCCAGGAGGGTGAAGCTGCCTCAGTGTTTCATTTGGTGATTTGTGTAGTTTTCTTAGTACAAAGTAATGCTCAGAAATCTTTTTTCTTACACATAGACACACATTTGGTGTAAATACTTACTTTTAATTAAATGGGTGGGGAAATTTACACAAGTCAAAGAGTAATTTAGAACAAAGAAATCTGTGGTTAAGGTAGCATTTTTTTCCTAATGATGGTCCAAGTATTTGGGTTTGAAGTGAGATCTGTTTAACGTGGCTTAGATAGGAAAACAGTATGTCTTTCTCAATGTGAAATGTGCCTTTGTGTATTTTAACCAAAGGACTTTTTAATTGAGATACACTAAGTAGAGTGTTTCATGTCTGTTATAAAATAAGCTCTTTGCTAGCAAACTACTACATCTCACAAAAAATGCTTTCAGCTTTGTCAGAGATTGCTATCTGAAAAATAATTGTATTCCATATTTATAAAAAGGTATTTCAACTGTAAATTTATAGTGAACTTCTTGAGTACCTTGCTAAAACTCACTCTGGAGCTGTAATCCTCCAAAATATTTTCATCTTTTAGGTTGGTATAGCATATGACTTTAAAGACCGGCAGTAGTACAAAAAAGTTAATTCATTAATTTCCTCTATATGCTGCATAAAACCAAGATTAAAAAAGGAAGTTGTTAACATTTATGGATGTAAAAATGTACATATTATGTCTTAACTGGAAAGCATGCAGTATGTTCAATAACAGAACTATATCAGACAAGCTCTGTCTAAACCTCTGAGGGCAATTAGGTAATTTGGAAGTAATGGAATCAATGGTCATTGCATGTTGTCATTATTTACATCTGAAGGCATTCTTTTTTTTAATTTTTTAATTTGGAAAAGTATTCTGACTTGTCTTTCCTTTGCACAATTATAACTTTTCTTGCTATTTAAATCAATGTAGTGAATGATTAAGATTTTTTCAGTAATGATTTTGCAGACTACTGTAATATTTTAATATTTTAAATTTACTTCAGAATTTCAAATTTTAGGGGGGGGGGGGAAGCTTTAAACAGGAAATGCAGGAAGATTCCGCTAACTCTTTAGTTGCTTACTCTTTTGTTGCCATACTCTGTGTTCTACAAAGTTGAGATTTGGGAACCTTTTTTTGTTTGTTTTTCCCCTTCCTTTACATTCTGTTTTGTGTGGTCCACAGATCAAAACTTGCAAAATTGTAGACTTTAGGCACTTGAATTGTTGTCTGTCTTGGAATTTTTATAATGGAAAACTTCACACTGACTTTGAGGTGAATAAGCAAAAGAGACCATGATAAGATAATTATTCTAACAAGACAGTCAAGAAGAATAGAGAAGACTTCTGCAGAACTCAGGAGGAGGAAATAAAGTGTTAAAATATATTGCACTATATATCTTTTTTTGGTATGGGACATTGTTTTCTGGTCACAGGAAGTGTTATAGAAATTCTGTTTTTAAAATCCTGCTTGACTGGAGAAAATTACCTTGGGGATCTTGTCAATCACGCAGTGATAAAGTAATAATGACAAGGATAAAGTAATAATGTGCAAGTAACTTGGGATTTAAGTTTGTCCAATGACTCTATGAGTGTGCTCTTGCTTTCTGTCCTGGTTTTGGACAGGACCATGCCACTTCTCTCTTGTGAAATTATTTCTTACAGCCAGTTTTCTATTGGAGTGTTAAGCGAAATGGGTAATAATAGGGATGTTTGAAAGACACGCTCTACTTCTTAGCAGCTTCTTTGTTTTTAAGAATTTAAGCTTATATTTCAGTCTGTAAGTTCCTAAGGTCTGCTTAAAGGGAACTGTAGTCATTAAGTCAACCTTTAAGTGTGTGCTTTTGAATTAAAAGCCTAACTTGAATGAAAGTGGTGCTTGTATGAGAAACTGAAGGCAAAAAAGTTGAATTGCTTTATGTTCAGTGCTGACTTTTGGTCTTTGAAACTCAAGGGCTGAAAAACATGTTTTAAATTGAAAGTAAAGATTGTAGTAAATCACTTTTGACAGTGTAGTGAACTAAGGTATAAATGGGATAAAAGATATTTTTACTTATTCTTGTGAATAAATAATGATAAATACTAACAGTTTGAAAAATTGCACAGTAAGATCTAAAATTAGTTTGTACCTTGGACTTTGGTCTAGGAACAAGTAATTGTCCAACTTTTAAAAGCTATTTCGTGAAGCTGAAAGAGTTTTGGTATCAAGCAAATAATGAATTGTTCATTAGGAGATTTAAAAAATCATAACTGTTTAACTAGTAGTCTTACTTGTAAACAACAGCAGCATAGTTAGGGAAATACAAATACTGCAGCATATTAATGATATTTAATATACCACGTAATATCTATAAGCAACAGAAGCCACATATTGGAGTGTCTCTCATTCACATTTTACTTGAGCTTGTATTTAACATACTTCAGTATACTGGTTTCAAATGCTGTTCTAATTTTTACTGCTTTACGGAGTTAGAGCTAGGGTGTTAAAATTTTCATACTAGTGAATTTTGAACATGGCTAAAGACTTAATAAAAGTGCAGTGCAAAAGTATGATTTACTGCTGCTTATCTGTCTTCAAAGAAAAAAAAAGTAAGTTTGAGTAACACCCCTCTTCTTACTTACAAATGCTGAAGCTTAGAATGATTTCTGTTTGTTCAACAGTTATGTTGCCTCCAAACTGGTCTTTGGCAGGAACACTGTGTTGGAGGTTGAATCACAACCTGCATGGTCAATAGAGGAAGTTTTAGGGTAGGTCGATAAAGTGGACAGTAACAGATTGCTAAGACCAGCTGGTATTCACCCCAGCTTCTATGGGTACTGAAGGATGAAAAGCTGAGATATGACCTGTGCTGTATAAACTGTTATTTGAACTTATGCCAGCATCAGAGGAAAGGAAACAAAGTGAAAAATGTGATGACAGTTTTTAAAAAAGTTTCTGGAGTTTGAGGATTGACAGTTAGCAAAGTTGATATCCACGGTAGGTATATTGTAGATAATCACTAATAGAATTAGTTAACAATTTAATAAATTACTGATACACTGGCAAAATCTTCTCAGTCTCAGTAATGGTTGAAAGCAAATAGGATTTTGGAAACTGTTAGGAAAGAAAAACAAAATAATAATAAGTAAGTGTCACTGTACAAGTTCAAGCTGTGCCCACATCTTGCATACTTTGTGTAGGTTTGTTTCCTCTTGTTAATAAGAGGTATAGTAGAGGTACAGCAAAACTGATCAGGATTATCAAAAGAAGTAAAATAAATCTTTCTTTGTACAATGCATAATTAAGAATGGGAATGCTGTGCTGGAGGACTTCATCAGTGTTTAAAATTTACTAGGTCTTAAAAACAATTACACAAATGCATGGAAGAACAATCTGTTGAGGATTATTACATGAAAAGATTTTGCTCTGGAATTGGACAGCCTCTGAAAGGCAAGTACATGGAGACTTGCAAAGAAGTGTATGCTTGACTTGTGCTTGTACTTTTTCCTGTGCATCTTATTGATCCCTGGAAGAGGTTGACTTTTGATCCAAGAGCATAGCTGCTCTTATGAAGAGTATTCTGGAGGCAAGCAGTGTAGTTATGATTCTAACTGCTTTTTTAACTGGATCTTGCTCATTATGTTGCCTTGTCCCACTTAATCTGACCCATGCTGGCTCCTTGTCCAATAGTTTTGTGTGATTCTCTATCTCCTTTCAGATATCGGACCCAAAAAAGTGGAGCTGAACAGTTGTCATTCCATTTCACAGTGTATATAATAAGATTATGGTGCTTCTTGAATCAACTGTCCTTACCTCAGGTGTAACTGCACTTGGGTCTTGTTATTCTGCTTTTGGTAACTTCTGTTAAGTGACGGATCAGCCTTGTAAGGCCGAAGCAGCTAGGTCTTGATGGTAGGAATATATCTTAAAATGGGGAGGTCTGAAAACAACATAATTATTATGTGTTTACAGGAGCTAGACTCTTAACTTAACTGCTGGGAACACCAGTATTGTTTTGCTTTTCCCTGTTCAGCAATCTCCGTTGTAGTAGAAATTTCAAATAAACCCCTTCCCCCCTTTTTCCTTTCCCCTCCCAGGAAAGTTAGTGAAGTTTTCAATCCTTCCAGGAGTTCTATCAGTCTTAACTTGAAACTTTCGGTTCTAGTAGGGAGCCAAGCAGGTGTTCAGATTGTAACTAAAAAACATTCTTCTGATTTGTATATGCTGTATTTGTGAGAGGGTTTTAGATAGTTACTTCTTAAGAAATAGGATTTGAGAGCTGATTTTTTTCCTTCAGAATTTTATCAGCTGCCATTAAAAAACATGAGAGCTTAATGTCTTTTTTTTTTTTTGTGAATGAACTAACGTTATTTAGAAACTGTTTAGTCAGTATGATAACATGTTTTCAAAATAAAATGAAGATGGTATTTCTGCTTGTCCTGGTTTCAGGTGAATAGAGTTCATTTTCTTCATAATAGCTAGTGCAGTGCCGTGTTTTAGATTTGGTGTGGGAATCCTGTGGTCGGGGACTTTTTGGTTTCTCAGACCTTGCCGGCAGGAGGGCTGGAGGGGCCCGAGGAACTGGGAGGAGACACAGCCAGGACAGCTGAGGCAAACTAGCCAAAGGGGTATTACATACCATGGGCCGTCACATTCAATGTATAAATTGGTGGGGGGGCTGGCTGGGGCTGCTGATTATTGCTCTGGGAATGGCTGGGCATCAGTCAGTGGTTGGTGAGCAGTTCTATAGTGCATCACTAATTTTTTTTCTTTCCTCCCTTCCCTTTTGATTTCATTCCTCTCCCTGTCTCCCTCCTTTTCATTATAACTGCTATTGTTATTATTATTATTATTATTGTTTTGGTTTTATTGCAATTGGTAAACTGTTCTTATCTCAACCCCCGAGTTTTACATTCCTTTCCAACTTTCCTCCCCATCCCTCTGGGTGAAAGGGGAGTGAGCAGGTGGCTGTGTGGTACTTAGTTACCAGCCAGGGTTAAACCATGACACTGCTTTAGAAAGCTTGGCGATTTAGTTTAGCTACTTGGCTAATTTCCGAAAAGTGTGTGTTCATGGTTATAAAAGAAGACGAAAGGTGTGGAGGCACTACTAACACAAATCTGTGTGCTTATTCACATGCTAGTTCCTGTTGTGTGATTGGTCAGCCTATGCCTGTTATTGCTGTCTTCCTTCAAAGAAGAAACTTATATATACATCTTAATTACCTGTTGCTTTTTTTAAATCTTGGACTGCCTATTCATGTCATGATTGTACAGTATTTTAATGGGCAAGTTGCATGTGCTGGCAATTGTAAAGACTGTAAACTGAAGTACTTATTTTTGTGCATGTAATGTGATGTACATACAGAAAATTAAAGACTTTATTAAATAATATAAGAGGTGCTATGTGCTAAAACTATCTGAAAAGATGTTCCAGATTTTTTGGTTTTTTTTACAGTGCTATTAAGAAAAATTATCAGTATATTACGCTTATTTTTGAGAGTTGGGGAATGATTATATTTACATTATATATGCTTCAGTTGGTTTTTTTTATGCAGATTATGTAATCCTACAAGTTTAATGGGATGGGTATTTTGTGGTAAGATGAAATACTTAAAAAATAGGCTGATTTGTAGAGAAGCTTTGTGTGAAAGTATCTATAAAGTCAGTCATTGAATGTATTTAATAACTGAATATAGAGGCATATTCTTCTGAATTACCTTGCATTAGTCTGTTGGAGATAAAATGCCTGATTACATTTGTACCTTTGCTGTTATCAGTGATGCCAGTTCCTATGTAACCTGGAGAAATGTTGTGGTAAAATCTTCCATTTTGAATGAGTTACCATGACGCATGAATTTGAGTTATCATAACGCATGACTGAGTGATTATGCTGTATACATGAATTGTGCCAATTCAACAGTACCATTTTCAATATAGGAGCAACAGTGCACGTGTGCATGACTGAACACGTTTGAGGGAGGTAAGAAGTGACAATCTCTTACAAACTGCTCAGAAAACTTGGGAAATACTCACTGTTGCAGCAACTACCATTCCAAAGATAGGAGTTACCAATGAACAGAAATTGTCAAAAAGGAGAGGCCTGAATAAACAGCAACTTAGGATACATTGGCAACCTTCCATTATGTTTTCCACGTAAGTGTTTTAGTGAGCATGAAGAATAGCAAGTACCCATACTTTCTAGGAGTTTGCAATGAAACTTAATGTAAAGTAATGGAAACATTTTTATTTTCAAAGCTGACAGTTAAAACTGTGAAACATTATTTATATTCCTATCATAGTTAATAGCTTCTTCATACTGATTTTTCAAGTTTTGGATATATGTAGATGTAAAATAAGATGAAGTGTGAAAGCTTTTTCATAGTATTTGAAACATAGTCCGTACCCCATTAAAGGGCTGGGTTGGATTATTAGGGGCAACGAACAGTCCCCGAGGCTAACATTTGTGTTGCTACAACCTTAGGCTGCTCTGTTTGGAAAGAGCATTGACCAGCTTCCTGGCCTCTCAGCATTCAGGCATTCTTCCTACTGATGTGGGCTGTGCCCAGTGTCCTCATTTATGCTTGTTTTTATTAAAAAAAAACCAACAGGTGTTTTCAACAACATTGTAGAATGATTTGGATCTAGTTTAGAATTTCTTTGCTGTTTTGAAGCAGATTGTCACAAATAACTGCTGGTGAACCCTGCAACTCAGTATGGAATTTGCAAGTGGAGTTGATTGATTGCACCTGTGTAGTATCAGTCTAGGAAATAGGCTTGCCGGTGTCCTTTTTCGGAGGCTAAACTTTTTGTTGCTTTGTTGCATGTCATATTGCTGAATGGTAGTTGTGGAGCAAAACCCCATGTATTCCTTGTCAGACCTCTGATTTCAACAGTGGTGAGGCGACACCTGCAGCACTGCATCCAGCTTGAGGCTCCCCAGTAAGAGAGAGACATGGACATCCTGGGGAAGGTCCAACAAAGGGTTACAAAGATGATGAAGGGACTGGAGCGTACCTCCTACAAGGAAAGGCTGAGAGAGTTGGGACTGTTTAACATGGAGAAGAGAAGGTTCAGGAGGATCTTACCAATTTATATAAATACCTGAAGGAAAGATGCAAAGAAGATGGAGCCAGGCACTTTTCAGTGGTGCCTAGGACAGACAAGAGGCAGTGGGCAGAAACTGGAACACAGGAGGTTCCTCCTGAACATGACAAAACACATTTTTTTACTGTCATGGTGACTGAGCACTGGCACAGGTTGCCTGCAGAGGTTGTGGATTCCCCTTCCATCCTTGGAGATATTAAAAAGCTGCCTTAACACAGTCCTGGGCACCTGCCAGGTGACCTCCAGAGGTCCCTTCCAACCTCAGTAGTTCTGTGATTTATAGGAAATTATTCCACATTTTTGCTCTGAACAATTAAGAACTTTTTCAGCATTTTCTATTTGGCTACCACCTCATTTGCTGTTAAAGATCTCTTTGATTCCAGATAACTTTCTGGGGATAAAGAATGCATGTCTTTCACTTGAATATCCTACATTATGGGGTACAAGCTATCATTTACTTCTAAAGAAAGGAGGTAGGCATCTGCTTTCATAACAAGATTAGGTACAGGTATATCCTTTGAACCCGTGACCCCAGCCTTGCTCTTTCATTTTTCAGTGAAGACAGGCTGCAAGATGACTATTGTCTTAGCTAAGAGGGTAGGAGAGGTGCAAGGTCTTGTATAATTTTCTATACACTCTGTTACAAAGTGATACAATAACTTTACTGGGTGTTCTTTAGATTTCTGTGTGATGCAGTTTTCAAGTTTCATCTGAACTAGGAATTCAGGCTTTTTAAAACAAAAATTTACACCTTCAAGTTCCTTTTGAAGCCTGTATTTCAAGGGTGTTCTGTTTTTATTTAGTATGATAATGTATTTTAGAAGATTTGTTTTTCTTTGCATACAGATGCACAGACATGATTTTTCTTACAACAAAGGTAATGGGTAGCAGGTTATATCAAGTACATCAAGACCTGTGGCAGAAATGGGAATGTGTATAGCAATTCATGAATGTAGATTATTTCAGTGGCACCTACCAAGAATGTAATTGTTTCAGAGATCTGCAGAGTAGCTACATAGGTTTCAATCCATATTTTTATGAAATGCTATTCTGTAGGCTTCCAACTGTGATGTCGTATTTGTAAAACAGTCCTGTCACCACTTCCTTCAGGACTCTTAATTTCAGTCAGGTCGTCGCCACAGATGGAAGTAGTTGACTACAGTTGAATATGTGTATGGACACGTTTGATGAGACAATAAAAGCAATCTTTCCAGTAGCTGAAACTTCTTTTTGAGGTATTTGTCCATCTGTGCACTGACAACCACATCTGTTAATTTTGGAGTCATGTCCATATGGATGTGGCATCATGGAGATAAGAGGAACTGTGAATGATGGGAGATTAATTCTATGTGTTTCAAAGTGCTCTAACGCTTTGTTTCCCAGCCTGAGAGGGCAGAGCAGTTGGAGCACAAGGTGAGGCACTACTGACTAAAAATTATCTGCTTCAGATGCTGGGGCCATGTGTATGCCCCCCAGTGCAATAGATGTGGCATATAGGCAGAACTTGAAAGGATGTGTCATTCTTGATACGTAACATTCCTTTTTAGTTGTATAATGCCTGAAATAAGATGTAATTTTGAGAAAGTTAATGGTTTATTATGATGGTCCAACTTCTGGTGCCGTGCGAACTGTTTGTGCATTTTTGAGATGCCTTGGTTTAATTCTTCTCTTGTTAGTACAACATCATCTTACATCTATTTCCCTCAGTAGTCACCTCTTTTCTGCAACAGCTGCCCACTTTCACTAGGCTGCTTTCTCTTTTTCCAGTGTAAGCAGATGTTTCACATTTTCTATCTTCTGTATATTTTCCTCCCTGCTCCAGTGCCCTCCCCAGATAAAAATCTAATTCCTTATTTTCTTTGATTTCCAGTTAGTCTAGATATTTACTTCCCCTGTTCAGATCTTTGTATTAATTTGTTTGCTTTTTTTCACCCCAGTGCACTACTTCCCCTTTTTTTCTTGTTGGTAATAGAAAACAGTTTTCTCTTTTCTTTGTGTTTTTTTGGTTGTTGTTGTCATGTCCATCCCCCTGTCCCCCACCCCCCTTCTAAGTTAATAAGCTAATGAAGTAAAAATTTCTAGAGGCACTAGGAGGTATCACAGTTTTCGTTGGAAAGTGCAACTTTTCCGATAGGGAAGACAAATAATATATATGCTCTACTTCTTATTGCTGCCAACTACATAAGGATGTGACCTGAATTCTCCTGAAGAAGTATCACGTAAGTTTGCAGTAATTTAGTTTGTTGTGCAGTTTTATCACTCTGCATACAATCCCTGCACGACTGCCTGAAGTATATATGTTCTGTGCTTATACATTTTTCTTCAGGATTGTGATGTCTTAAGTATTGCTGTAACATTGTGTGTAACCCCATCCTCAATGAAAATTCCAGAGGGAATTAGCTAGTTCATCTGCAGCTTTTTTTTTTTTTTTTTTCCCTTGATTTGAAAGTTGGGAGTTAAAATAGTGCATGATTTGCTATTTTTTTCTTTTTTTATGTTTGTATATCTGTGTATTATCTCTGTTAGAAGACTTGTAATAAATAAACATTGCTTTCTAGTGCTGGAAAAGCAAACATATTTGTATTTTTTTCTACTTCACCCCTGTTAGTATCCAGTTCAAGGCTGTCAGGGCAAGTTTAAGTAAATGAATATATTCAGATAATTTAACTCTTTTTGGTTGTGACTATTAAGGAAATTGTTTTGTTTCCTGTAAAATGATGATTTGCAGAGTTCCAAGATAGCTGTAAAATATTACTGTATTTTCATTATGATTCAGATGAGTAAGACACATGGAGTCTGTGCTACAGAGATGTCCAGGTCTTCAAATGGAATCTGCATTTTTAGCATTCATAAGATAGGCAACTCAAAGTGATGCTTTTAAGAATCACTGTTTTCAGCATGTAGCTGTTAAGAAATGTCAGAGGTCAGTTAAGGTGTGTAACTGCAGGAGAAAACAGTTGTGTGATCCTGAGATCCATAGCCCCTGACATGCCCTTCTGGGTTCAGCAAGGCCTCTTCCTAAAGCATAACCAGAAAAAAGTGAAGCTTTAGTGGTAACCTCCTTTTGATCCAGCAGCTCAAATGTCTTTCTGTTCCTTTTGAACAGGGTACTGAGTTCTCACGTGGGTGGTTAAAACCTACTTCTTTTGCTTTCATGTGCATAGTGAGCAGAATGTCATTTTTCCAGGGACACGAAAATGCTAACCTTTCTGTTAAATCTGTGCTAAAAGAAATTCAAGGCCAACTGATTGTTGTGGGTAGGGTGAGGAGAAAGGCAAAAGAGGAGGGTTGTGGCTCTGTAACCTATTTGCTGGGAACTTGCCTATCAGTCCTGCTTCCAAGGTCTGCTTTATGTGTTAGCTCAGTAACTTCACTTTTCATAATACTAGGTTCTTTTCCGCATAGTAACGTGTCCTCAAGAGGAGCATTATGTTGCCTAGCAAAGGTAGAGTATTAAAACTGGTTTAGAAGGTGATTCAAATTTGTGTTTCTGCCAACTCAGAAAGGACTAGAATCTGGTTCCTTCAGTCTCTATGTGAGGTCTAAGTTCTTATCTGTGGTACTATCCTAAACAACAAAGCTCAAAGACCTCAAGAGGTCATTTAGTCTGTGTCCTAATCCTAGGCAAAATTTATTGCGCTTAGAAAAACACTTTTTGAGAATGACATAGCTCTCAAAAGATCTCTCTTAAAATTTAGAGATGTAATTTCCGTTTAGGGAAATCCTCTTGATAGTTCATGTTACATCTAGTTTTGTCAAGTGAGCTAGCAATTTTAATCCTATGTCGTCTTTACAATACTTCTCATCTATATCTAACTCCTGAAGTCAGTAGCATATGTTTGTTACAACATATTTTCTACTCCCAGATAACTTGAAGGATGTATAACTTAATTTGGAACAATCTTACTGTAAAAGCTTGGAAACTAATTTAATTTGTGAAATATTATACAGAATTAGATAATAGTAATACATTGAGTGAATAACGTTTGACAGTGCAGATTTATGCTGGGGAGAAAGAAAGAAAAGGGAAAAAAGGAAGAAAATAAAAAGGACAATCAGATTGGATTTAAGGAAAGATTTGGGTGGTTTTGGTCGTCTTGTTTGTTTGCATAGTAATTGCAATGATTCCTACGAATACATTACCAAGCCTATGCTGTTAGTTTAAGTGAAATTTGTATGACAATGTGTGAACTATGCGAAAATAATTCAACTTGCATAATACATTCCTATTCATATGAATTATTTTCTGAAAACAAAGAATAAGCTAAAATTTCCAGCCATGTTAATGTATGTTTATACAATCACTTCATTTTTGTGGTATTTTATAATAAGGTGATTACATCATAAATTTAAAATTACATCTTTTTTTGGAAGAGATAAGGAAAATAGTTGTATATTCATTTATATTCTTAGATGAAGAACCAACCCAAAATTTAAGCATTTTTAATGAGCCAGTTGTCTTTAATGATTTTGGTGCATATATTTAGACAGAAGTGGTCACAAAAATGCTTAAATTTTGGGTTGGTTCTTTATTGCTCAGTGTGGAGACATACTGAAATATCTTCTTTAAGATTTGTTATTATTAAAATCCAGTTCAGGATGCTCACCTGGCCGGGGTGACTGAGATATGTTTCATGGTATTTTGACTATGTCTTTTATGACCTTAGGCCATTTGTACAATTAACGTCAGCATCTTCACTCAGTTTCTCTCTATATACAAAAACCAATCCTGTTCTAGAAGGCTAACATGCTGACAAATTTCACTGAAGAGCAAAAATATTGAGAATGCAAAGAAAAAATGCAAAACCTGTGTTTTGTTTTTTTGTCTGTATGTTCTGATACATTTTTTCTTTGTAAATTCACTACACTTCATAGCAAATATCTTTTCTGAATTCATTAGTGTTTTCTGTTAATACTAATGGTTAACAATGAGTGTATTTATGTTTACTTTGACAGTGAAAAAAGAGGATGAGGATTTGGAAGAAAAGAAATCCGTTAAGAAACGAATCAAAGAATTAAAAGTTTTAGACCCAAAGATTGCACAGAATCTGTGTAAGTAGTTTCTGATTTTATGGCAAAGTAATGTTCCATAAAAATTTCTTTCTTGTCCAACTGCCTGGTTAGCACTTTTTGTTTAAAATGTGAGAATTTGTGCGTATTTGTGTTAAGCCCAAATATGTGAGTTAATACAACTGAAACATGTTTTAAAAGACCCAGAAAAGAGTTAATTATCCCCTGAGATTATTCTCTTATGTATATATTGAAGTACAAGCGTACGGCTTTACAACTATTTATCTATTTATATTTTCAAAATATACATCAAGCAATGCTTCCTGTCCCCTGCCCCTGGCAAGAAAGACAATAATGTCTACAAGATATCTGGCCATCTCTTGTATACTTTATAGAAAGAAGGCAATACACAGTAATGTGCAGTAATATGCAAATAATGATGCTAACGTTTTGGCAGAGAGGAGTGCTGTAAAGAATAGGTTCCTAAATTGTGGCAGAGATAAAATAAGAAAAGATTGTATTACAGTGAATGAATAAACACTGTTTATAAGAGTATTTTGGTTTTTAACTGTTTATATGGTTTTGGCTGCTAATGGTGCTTTTTAAAGAGAAAGCTCTGGCAAGACCATTGAAGAAAGAAGTGTAATTGTCACCTCAACACAAAATACCATAACAGCAGGGATTATCCTGCAAAGTAGACTTGTCACTGGCTGCTTATGGAGGTCTTCCGTGATGCTGGATGTTGTGCATAACAAATGGATGAAGGCCAAAATTGTAAAACAGTAATTAAAAATACATTTTAAATTGTTATCTCTTATCTGTATTAATTTGCATACTGTTTGTTAACCTGTACATGCTATAGCCTGTTTAATTGGTGTTTTGTGAGAGAGTTGTCATCTTGCTTTCTTCATTATGTATTAAATCTTTGTTTTAGCAATTTTCCTTGGCTCTTTCCGAGTGCCTTATGAGGAAATCAAAATGATGATATTGGAAGTAGACGAAACACAGCTGTCAGAGTCCATGATTCAGGTAAGGAAAATGACACTTCAAATCTGAATATTTCAGGGTAAGCTTCTCATTAAATAGAAACCTGTAGTTAAAAAGCCTCCTTGTGGTGACGCAAGTAGAGACGGACTCAAAACCACTATTATCTGATTGGCTGGGGTCAGACAAAATGGACCTTTATTATTTTTACATATTGCTTATATATCTTAGATAGTACCAGGTGGCAGGCGCTGATAGGCTTTCTGTCGTCTTCTTGCTTGCTGTTGCCATTACATCCGTATGCTTCGGTTTTAAGTTCCGGGTTTTCACATCCTGTTTACATACTTGACATTTTTGTGGCTGTCTTAAAGGTACACAACTAAGTCTTCAAGGTCAACTAACTCATCTGCAGATTCGCTGCAGACCCCCACACCTCCTAACATAAACTTTTGGCTAATCACTGCAAGAAGCTTTTTTTCCTGTGAACTGTAGGGGATTTTTATATTTGTAACGCTATTTTTTTAATGAAAGGAAGTGAATTTAGATTCTCTGTTTTCTGCATTCATATTGTCCACATCTAAATTGAGGTTTTTGTTTGGTATATAATTGAACAGCATATGATACTCTGTTTCTTCCCTAGTTGCTATTTTTCTCTTTAATTTGTTTCTACCTCTATCTCATCTGCACAAATCTGTTCTTCTGGTTAAAAACTAGATGGCAAAAGGTTTGGTGTTTGGTTTGGTTTGGTTTTGGTTTTGTTGGCTTTTTTTTTGTATTTTTTTTCCCGTGTCCTGTTAGAGTTGTTATGATCCAGGATCTTGCCTTAGGGCATCCACAGTGACCACTTGTCTTCTCTAGGGTTGATTTGGATGATGTTTTCCCTTTCTGTATTATTTTATTCAAAGCACAAAATCATTATGGTTCTGTGTGGAGATGAAAGAAACTGAAAGTTCCTTTTGTTGTTCTATGCACAGTGTTATTTAAGGGTTGTTAAGTTGAAGAATGTCATAAAATAATTTAAATACAAATACTTCATTATAGAACCATGGAAAAAAATAATTTGGAAGGGATGTCTGGAGGTCACGTGATCCAAGCCCCTGCTTAAAGCCAGGTCAACTAGACCAGGTTGCTCAGGGCCTTTTCCCATTAAATTTTTAATATCTCCAAGGCTGGAGGCTCTGCAGCCTTTATGGACACCTTTTCCAGTGTTGAACTACCCTCATGGTGAAAACTTTTTTTTTCTTGTTTATCTAATGGGAATTTTCATTGTGACCTTGGCCTTCTGTTGCACATCTACAAGAGGAACCTAACTGCATCTTCTCTGTACCCTCCGGTTGGGTACCTGAACACCACATTAAGTTCCCCTGACACTTCTTTTCTTACAGTTCAACAAACCCACTTCTCTTCTCCTCACCTTGCCTGTTGTGTGCCGTGTTCCCCAGTCATCTTGGTGGGCATCCATTAGATTTTCAAAGTTATGCCTTTAGACTAAGATTGTCTGTCTTTTGGACAGGACTCCTACATGTTGTGATGAATATCAAGTTATTGCTGTTGTGGCTTATAAATGTCAATTTAAAATAATTAGTATCAATCTACTAGTAATGTGGCCTAGCTTTCAATTACAGAGAATTTAGGTAGTCAGTCTCTACAGTTTACCTGGAAGTGAGGTAGAGACATGGATACTAGTCTCTACTCAAACATGCAAGAAAGGTAAATTTAGATTTTTTAGAAACATGCTTTTTGCAGGAATGTTGATTAGTGAAGAAAGAAATACAGGTAATAGTGAGGCACAGAATCAGTTCTAACCCTACGGCTCTTTGAGATTCATATGTATGACTTGTACTGCAACATGTAGCAATTTGTACTCAGAGGTCAAAATGAAGCAACTTTATATTTGTGCGCTTAGCTTGCAAAATAAATTTCCAACATATTGCAATGTCAAAATAAGGTCCAGCTGAGGAGGCTATGCAATGTTTAGAATGCTGCTGTTCTTCCCACAAGAGGGAAGTTTAAAAGATCTTTAAACGTTGAGCTAATTGGACTTGACTTTCCTTTCTTCATTGAAGAATGAGATGTTTTCTCTTAAACAATGTTTGAAGTAACAAACATGAGCTGTCATCTCCAGTGATGGTATATATAATCATTATATAATTGTCTGTATTTTGTTCAAAGATGCCGTTAATATTGGCACTGAAACTATTACTTTGAGGTTATTAGCATGAACAGAGTGACTTACACCTCTAAGCTGTTTGTTTATTCTAGTTTGCACTTACATCACTTTTTCAAGGTTTTTTTCATGCTCAGAAGAAGTATGATTTGTATCTTTATTTTATTTTATTTGGAATAGTAGTAAAAATTCTCTAAAATAGCATGAAAAGCTGAGAGATGGAATATGCTATGTTGTTATGTGGCATAGTAGTTCATATAGTCCATGCTTGCTCTGAGACTCTTTCCCATGCTGTTTGACTTCAGCAATGTTTTTCAGTTGTGAAAATTTAGCTTTTTAATGAAATTAGGTCCTCAACAATATCATGAAGCAGCCTGTATATACTAAATAAATATTATATATCAAAATTATGGAAAAATGGCATCTTGATAATTTTTATACATACTAATTAAAGAACGCAATACTTTTTTTGCATCTAGGCGCCGGGGAAAAACATCATCAAACTGTTAATAGGTAGCTAATTAATGGCATAATTTTATGTGAACATTTGGCAAATACTCTATCAGTTGCAGTAAGTTAGGAAGAAAAACTTTACTTTCATTGAGAATTGTTTACTACTTTTTCCTCCTTTTTACTAATGTGGACTATTATTTCCATTTCAATGGTATATAACTTGGGATAAAGAATGTCTAATTTCCTGTGTATTTAAAACAGCTAACACAACCTAACCCCATTTTATTCTCTATGTAATTGGCATGGTTAACAATATTAAGAAATACTTCTTTGACACTATGCTGATAACCTTGTGGCTCTTTTAATTGGTATTAACAGTAGAGTAAATTGAAAGTCAGTGCATCCAGTAACATCTCTATATAGTTTTTGGCATCAGAATTGAGTCTTAAATATTTTTGACAGCATTTGAGTCGTCTTGTGTTGCTTTTGGAAGGGACTGAACGATTTTACTTAAGAAAAGGGTAAGAAAAGTTTAACAGCCAAATGTGAGGTGAGGAATAATGTCCTACAAGAGGACAGTGATGTCAGCAGCTACTTTGATTGAGTGAAAGTCAGCGTAATAGAATACAAGTAAAAATGCTCACAGTATCCTGTATGAGCACAGTCATAGGTATAACAAGGCATACTCTTAAAAGGATGGCAGGTCCCACGTATTGGGGATTTTTAAGGCATATAAATGATTCAAGAGTATAGATTGCATTTTTTTGACAAATGATTGAATACTTGCAAGCCTAAATCAAATGGAAAATTCAGTAGAACTTAGGCTCCAGATTTACTTTGCAAATTTGGATCTAGTCATTTTTATGAAATGATTTCATCCAAGTTTCTTGTTTCTGGGTAAAACAAGCCTGTAATAACTTTGAAAAGGGGACCATCTGAGTTTAAACTCAAAAAAGCATTTAAGACACCCATCTTCCTTTGGAAGTGGTAATTTGCTTCAAAAAATTGATATCTACCTTCACATATGCCTAGGTTACTAAATACATTTAATTATCCAGTTATATGACTCTTTCTGCCTTTAAAAACCTTCACAAGTACGGGTGATGGCCACGCTATGAAAATATGGTGCTGTGTTTCTTGATTCTGAGAAGAACAAAAGCATACGCAGGTTTGCAAGCATATGACTATTTTTATTTATTTATGTAAGATACCTCAGATAGTATGGTACTCCTCCTTTCCAGAAATGTATTGCTTTCATCAATTTTGTGTAGCTTTAAATATTGCTCAGTGTGTCTTAATGTCACAGTTTCTGAAGTTAGAAAATTATTCTTAATCCTACTCTTTTTATGCTTAAGAAATAAAATATATTCTCTGCCTCTCCTCCATCTCCCTCACTCCCTGCTTTTCCCTCTCTTCCTGCCCCTGCCCCGTTAGAAATTAAATCTAGTTCTGAAAGATGTAAAAACTCCAAAAGTCATATAATCCAGATGATCATTGACTAATTACTGGAATGTTTCTTAGTCAAAATTCTTTCTCATACTTGATCTCTGATATTCAAAATATGTTTCATCTCTAGTAGTTCAAAAACTTTATCTGAACACCATAAAGCTGGCTTTGATATCAGCGGCTTCTTAATTTGTTTGTTTGTGTTTTTTGGTTGTTTTTTTTTTTCCTGACACTCAATATTGAAAACTTTCATACAGCACTTGACTATTTCTCTTTTTTGAAAGTTTTGTGGGCAGTTTTTCTGTATGTGAAAATTATTTTACCATCAAACAACATTTTAATCTCAGTAAAGTTTAAGGAAATGTAGTATATTATAGAGGTGGTTATATGGATGTTGTATATCAAGATGATAAATAAGTGGGTTATAAATTTCTAATTTAAAATATATCTTTTTATGCTTTGTACCCTTTCATTTTTGCTCAATGTTACTGATTTAGTGCTGGACATCTTCATTCATAATTAACAAATGTAATCTTTTTTACAAAAATATTTTCCAAATGTAATTAAGTTAAGGATATATATGACTACTGTAATAAATCTTTCATGTTGAAAGTCAGTCTGGCCATGTCCAAATGAAGCTCCATAAAATTTATGTTTATTTTTTTTTAAGCATCATCATTCGCACATTTTTAATAGTTCTCCTATTTCCCTACCAAAATCCTTATCAGAGCACAGACACTGTATTGAAGCAGTCTACTCTTTAGCTATAACTTACTCTTTTTTTGGTTTATTTAGACTTTTGCTCATAAGTCTATCTTTTCTTATTGCCTGACGTAACTTTTGTGATAAACTACTTGATCCTTTGCATATGACAAAATACTGTAAAACAAATGACTTGTCATAGTCCTGAGAATCAAAGTAGGGTTTCAGTTCTTAAAATAGTAGCTAGTTTTGCACTAAAACAAAACAGTGATAAAGGATTGTCTAGGTCTTTTTATCCTCTAGAAAGAAAAGGTTTGATAAATGCTAAACTATCATAAAATGACAATTGTTAAAACAGCTAAAAGACTTGAGTTATAAAAAATTAAAAGTAGTAGTATTAAAACAAAACATTCAAGCTGCTTTTAAAAACTTTAACACTTTGGATACATCTGTTCTTTAGTTACAACTCTAGTATTTTAACTCTGTAACAAGAGGAATATCTATACTGCAATCCAAGGGTGCTATTGCAACTTCAATAAACACATGGAGTTAGCTTTGAATTAGCTAATAGAGCTTCTGAAGATAGTATAGCCACTGGATTGACCACCAGTTTAAGGATATTTTTGGGGTACTAGTTGGAGTTCAACTCTTTCTTCTTAAGTTAGGGAAGTATGTTAAGCAAAGTGTGGCTATGACTTTTCATCTCTCTGGCCCTGGAGGGAAAATCAGTATGTCCTAACTGGCTGAATTTCCTGTAGAAGAGGAAATTAGGAACTTTTGTGGTTAAAATCAAGGTTTTTTTAAGACTTTCAGATGGAGATCCTGTTTGCTACCATAAGTAAATTCTTTTTTGTGGATTGTATATCACTAAAGCTATTTATTTGAAGAATAATAAAACAGATTTTGCCTTAATTGTCGATCTCTGCCATTTCCATCAAGTAATGGGGAAGTGATGGAGTTAATCTTTCTGATAATTTCTTGAAATATTGTACTAGGTGGTGAGATAGCTGTGTTTGCTAGATCTTACTCATTGACAGAAGTATTGAATCTCTATTTCAGTTGAGAAAAGTGATCTTCCCAGTAGACCAGGGAGTGTTTTAAGAAAGAACACACTCTCTCGTTCCCTTTACTATGATGGAGGCTTAGCTACTGAGTAACCAGGAACACAAGTCATAATCTGAGAAAGAAAGCAGGCTAGGGGGACCCCAACTATTATCTAGTAGTTATAGTAGTTGTCTTGGGAAGGGACAGAACTGAGCTACTGACTCAAATTATATACCATAATTAAATATTTGAGAAGCTCTCTACTTCTAGAACCTCAGAATAGCCATTTTTAGGCAACCTAGCTGATTGTAATTACAGTGGGAATTAGGGGCCTAAATTTAAGTGTCTATACATAAACATAGGTGTTGAAGTGTTCAGGAACCTCCAGGGAGTCTGAGGATTCTTCAGCTGATCAGATGGAAGTAGCATGTTTAGATTCCCTTACCTATGTTCACAAGACATTCACTTGTGTAAATGTTCAGGCTCCCCCTGGACTCCTGAATTCAGCTGAAGCTGAGTCCCACCTCTGAATTCCTACTTCTGGCAAGTTTTCAGGCTAAGTAGTGTGTAATGGGTTAAAGCTGTTGTTTTGAAATACTAGAAAATAAATTATCAATTTTCAAAATACTTTTTGTCTAGCACTAATAATTCTTGCCATCCTATAGATGGATATGTTACACTTGAAATACTTGTTCTATTTGCTTCTTGGTGTTCTGTTTGCATAGTTCCTATCAAGCATATTCCTTCTTTAAAAATAATGTTTAAAAGAAGACTACAGAAATGTTTGTGGAATCAGCAAAATATGCTTGCTAGCAGTATGGACTCACTTTTTACGCTCTCAGTTATGTTAATTTGTGTGTTGCCCATTTACATTCTGTCTTCAGGGAGGAGTGTTGTCTTCGGAGTATATGGTAATGATGTATATGTAATACCATTTGGCTACAATAATACAAGCAACATAGAATCTGAGCTTTTTTTAATCTATTTTATTTTTCTTGATAGAATTTGATAAAACATCTTCCTGGACATGAACAATTGAATGCATTGTCCAAGTTCAAGAGCGAGTATAATAATTTGTCTGAGCCGGAGCAGTTTGGAGTTGTGGTGAGTTCTGTTTTGTTATCACTTTTTTATTGTCCATTCCTGAAATACAGTTGTGATATAATATTAAAGAAACAATACCAGCTGCTCCTTCAAAGATGTGAGGAGGTTCCAGACTGGCAGAAGAGTACAAGTGCTGCCTTTTAGTTGACTTTTAGTTGACATATCCATGGATGTGGAAAGCCTGATTGTTGGAATATGATTGTTGGAATTATTTGGGATTCTCTTTCTCCAAAGAAGTAATTTAGTTTTTTGTAAGAAAAAAAAAAAAAAAAATCAGTAGTATTTTCTGTGGCAAAGTTTCACTGGGAGACACAGAGCTATTTTTGAATTTCCACAACTAAAATAGTTTGGCTTTACTTTTGTTTGCATTAATAAGTCTTAACTTTTCAGTGATGTTTACTACACTAATGTTTTTCTTTCTATTCTCCATGTATATTAGAAGAAAATACTGTAGTTATCATCATGTTAACATATTCTGTCTCATTCCTCCTATGTTTTTATAGTACGTTTTGTCAAAGGTACTTGTAATCTTTTTTTCCATTCCCAGAAGGAAAATGCATTTATAATATCTCCCAGGTTGAATTAACAAAGGAAGACTGGAAGAGAGAAAAGAAAATGCTGCTAGTTCAGTGTTGGCAGTTGACGCTTTTTGTGGAAATACAGTTTGGAAATGATTTCTATATAGCTCATAATTAATAATTTTTAATTATTTAATCCAAACACAGAATAAGGCTATTTCTTGAGTGCATATATCTATATAAAGTCTTTGATTTCTTTCTCATCCACTCCTAGCATTTCAAGCTAAGATGGTCATTCTTAGCTTCATCTTGGAGGATTTACCTGGGAGAGAATAAATCTTTTAGTTATCTGTGGGCTTCAGGAGAGGGAGTATTGTGTCTTTGTAACAGTAGGCACTTGCTGTTGGTAATTACCTGTGTGGGTATCAAATAGCTGTACTTAACTACTGGAAAAGCTGGAGTGCATGTATGGGATATAAGAGCAGCAATCACTATTATGAATCAACTTAAGAATCGTAGAATCATTTGGGTTGGAAATGACCTTTGAGATCAAGTCCAACCATTAACCCAGGACTGCTAAGTCTGTCACTAAACCATGTCGCTAAGCACCGCAGGTAGGTGTTTTTTTAATACATCCAGGAACGGTGATTCCATCACCTTCCCGGATTGCCTGTTCCAATGCTTGATCACCCTTTCAGTGAAGAAGTTTTTCCTAATATCCAATCTAAACCTCCCCTGGTGCAACTTGAGGCCATTTACTCTTGTCCTATCACTTGTTATATGTGAGAAGAGACCCCATCTACTTACAACTTCCTTTTAGGTAGTTTTAGAGAGCACTAAGGTCACCCCTGAGTCTCTTGTTGTCCAGGCTAAACAACCCCAGTTCCCTCAGCTGCTCTTCATAAGACTTGTGTGCTAGATCCTTCACTGCCCTTCTCTGGACATGCTCCAGCACCTCTGCATCCCTCTTGAAGTGAGGGGCTCAAAGCTGAGCACAGTATTCGTGGTGCGGCCTCACCAGTGGCGAGTCCAGAGGCACAATTGCTTCCCTTGTCCTGCTGGCCATGCTGTTTCAGATACAAGCCAGGTTGCTGTTTGGCCACCTCAGTGCACTGCTGGCTAATGTTCAGCCAGCTGTCAACCAAGACCCCCTGGTCCTTTTCTTCTGCCAGGCAGCTTTCCAACCACTCCACCCCAAGCCTGTAGCATTGCATGGGGTTGTTGTGACCCATGTGCAGGACCTGGCACTTCTCTATGCTGAACCTCATACAGCTGGCCTCGGCCCATCAATGCAGCCTGTCCAGATCCCCCTGCAGAAGGTTGGTCTCGTTTTGAAGCACCAATGCATTGAATTGGTGCTGGTTACAGATGTGACATAGGCAGTTGTCTTTGAATATAGGTACTTGTAAACCAAGGCTAGTTCTGAAGTGATGCTTTTGCTGAAAGATGTGGACCCTGTTCATTTTCCATCCATCTTAACAAGAATGACAGATATTGTATATATAATGTAATGTTGATTTCTATGTTTTTGGGAGTCTTCTAGCTACAGTTTGGAAGCCAGAAAAAAATTAGGAACACCACCACGGTTTTTAACACTTTTATTTATTTTCCAAAGTTTTCATATATAGTTTTCTGATTAAAGCCAAATTATCAATTTCTCTTGGTCCAAATGTCTTAGTTACAAAAGGTAATGAAATATTTTCGTTTTAATTTCTTGTTGAGATTATATCACATATTCAAGGGATCTATTTATAGTTCATCCTGATCTTAACCTTACTTTATATGATTAAATTATCACCACTCTGAAAACGTTATTGAATAAAATCCTTAGAAGTATTCTCCGTCAACAAAAAAAATCTAATCAGAATATTTGTTGTTTTATGAGATGTGAAACTAATGCTTTCAGAACTTCTGTTGCTTGCAAAGAACAACAAATGTCTAAAATGAGAGAAATTATTACCTTTTCACTTGTTTTGATGTATGTGTTTCCTCAATTCAGCAAATAGAAGTAATTTCACAAAGGTAGGTTTCACACTGGCAAGTTTTAGGTTTATTTCCAGTGTAGTTTATATTGCAGAGCTTTAGAAAGAGAGAAACAGGTTAGCAGTTCAATCTACCATGTCCAACTGTATTTAACTTTTTGGTAGTAAGAATTGGTAAGAGGCTGTGATAATGATTATTATGTTGGAAACTGTTCTCCAGGTGGAAATTTTGGTTTAAATCTGTAATTTCATAAGTGAGAGTTCCTACGTTTATTTACTCAGTTGTGCTAATCAACATAAAGTTAAGATGCATCAATATATTAATGTCTGTTAATAAAGAAGCAGAACCAGAAACCACCACCACAACAACAAAAATCTAAACTCCAAAAGAATCACTGTAATAATTTAAAAAGATAATTTACATTAACTTAAATTGTACCTTCTGACTTGTCCAATTCTCTTGAGATTTTCCATGGTTCTGGGCTTTGAATGTTTTTGTTTTCTCACTTGCATATTATTTCTCATTCTTGAACATGAACTACTACTGCAGCTGATGTACAGCAGACATTAACTGGGAATGCTTGGAAAATATAGCCACATCTATGGTATAGAACGCCTCTTATCTGATAGAAGAGATAGTCTCACTTTCATCTTCCCTCCACAAATTTCTTCAAAACCTGTAGGGTGAAACAGCTATGTTAGTTTCTACAAACTCCTTCCTTGTTCTCAAAGTAAGTCTTCATCTTAAATGCCATTAAAAAGTCTGATGAAATTAGTAATCAGGCATACTAGGTTTAGTCTGGAGTCTTGCATGTTCAAAATGTAATTAATACATTGTAATACATACATTTCCTAAGAATATATTTCTTCATAGGCCCATATCTCAATCAGTATATGAGATTGGTGGTGCCTTAGGAATGAAATTTCCTTGTGTAATGAATAAAAGCTGTTGGTAGAGTTCCTGGCTCATTTGATCTAGAAGTTAAAATGTTTGGAGAAGAGTTGATGAAGGACAAAAGGAAGGGGGGATAAAGATCGGTTAGGAAGAGTGAGTATAAAAAAGCAAATAAAGCAATCTCTTCCATTTCTGCCTCTACCATAGTCTTTTAATATAAATCTGACTGACTCAGACATTTAGATAATGCTGTGAAATAGATAACACGGGATAAGAGGAGAAAGATAGTAATGAAATATTTTACAAAGACTTTGTCGAGTTCTATTTTCTGTTTTTGTTTCCTGTGGTATTTGGTGCCACAGATGGCAAGTCTTTCTGTGCTTGTCAGAACTGGACCCTCCATGTAAATATTTTGGGGTTTTATATTTAAGTTTTATGTAAAAAACAAGCATTAGGTTTTTTTTTTTTTAAAAAAAAAAAAAAAGTGTCTGTTCTGGAATTTAGCTTTATAAATGCTGCACTAATATTAAAAGTTCATGGTTTTCCAGAAAATTTAATATTAGATAACTGAAAGAGTAGATTGCTGATGTAGAGAGATTTGTATGTATCAGTCTTACTGAGAAAACTTCAAGTGCGCTGTTCTGAATAAAGTAGGCTAAATACAATGCTTGTCCCTGATAACCTTGTTTCAAACTCTGTCTGCCAGGACGACAGAGATAAACATGTCTAAACTCAGCAGCTTCATTTGAGTCCAACAAATTGCCGCAAAATGCCAGTAAAGATGGATTCACATGAGTAAATTTGACCATAAACTGGACTGGCTGAGGAGTAGACACCTATCTGACCATGCCAAATTCTTCTAACAGTAATATGTATGTAACTGTTTCATTGGGAAAATACTTATACAGGACAATTACATGCAGGGTTATGCATTTTAATTGAATTTGTAAAATACAGAGTTAAGTAGCAAGCATATTTTCTACTTTATTATCAAGAAAAAACATTGATTCAAAAAGAGGTATTTAAAAATGAATTCCACATAAGCTAAAGCTTGCTTTACTACTTTTATTTTGTATTTGAACTTCACTCAGCTGACAAATCTGGTTTTTGCTCTTTAACAATGCCAGACTTAATACAATTTGGCATACTAACAACAGTAATAAATTTGTAATTTAGTGTGTCAATTTTCCAATTGATAGGAGCCCTAATACTAAATATGAGATGTCTTTTGGAAAGAAACTTGCCTTATGGGGAAAAAAAATGTTTAATTTTTGCTGTCATTAAACCATTGTAACAGGTGTTATTTTTAATTTTAAAGAATAATCTCTAGTTTTAATTCTTTCAGAAAGACTCCTGTAGTATTTGAGCATTTATTAGCAGTATTTTTAATACCATATTATTGTCTATGCGAACAGTATTCTCACTATTTTACAACTATAGAATTGGCTATCCTGATCAGTTTTGTCTAAAAAGGTACTTTAGTTGGCAAGCAAAAAGAGGTTTGCTTAATAACCAGCCAACATTCTGTGGTCTAACTCTTTTCTGCTACATGTGTTGTTATGAGTAATAAAATTTCTGAACATAGTTACACACATTTGTGATACTCAGTTCAGTCACATTACTCCTTTAATTATTCCCATTTCAGCACTACCTATGGGTTACTTTGTAAATGAGGTTATATTTTAAAGCACCCCTGCAAGTTAATTCAAGATTTTCTTACATCTTAAGTAATCAATTTTAGTCCACTGTCCATTTGCTGTGTGTTTTGAAATTTGGTAGTATTTAAATAAATGTAAAATTATCTAGTGTAAGACATTGATTGACTTGTATTGACTGACAAGATGCAACATTATTGGTAGACATTTTTAACTGTTAGTTATTTCTTTCAGACAAACTTATTCAGTTAGATGGGACTGTCAGTGTGATGAGAAGAGTTAGACCAGTAGCACTATAGGTCAAGTTTTCTGGACATGGCCCAACTGATTTGATAATTTTTTCTTAAAAATTTAGGCAGTGTGATAACTCAGTAAAACATTGCATTAAATAATGAGTTCTTGTATCTCAAGAGTTGGTGGAGTTTCTTCCCTGAAGGAACAACCAGGTTCCCACTGAACAGTGCAGGTGTGTGTTTTCCCTAGTTTTCCATGCAAAGCATTTAAAAAACCCCAAACAAACCATACAAAAAACAAACAAACCACCCCCACCCCCACCTCAACCAAAAATACACAAAAAACCCCCAAATCCTGTCATTAGGTGCAATTCTTTTATTGTCACTCCTTGTATGCTTCTAGTAGAGATGACTTCAGAGAACAAGCTACAATCACTTTTTAACAGGAAACATTCTCCATTTCTCTTGGGGGGAGTTTTGAAAAAGTTGGTCTTTTTTACTTTTTGAATATTGTATGCTTTTGCTTTTCATCAAAGTTCTTCAGTCTTGTTCAAGCTCTTCTATATTTGGTTTTATTCTGGCTGGGGAGCAGGCTGAGAACTCATTTCTTTGAGAACTCCTATTGGCTCAGATAGGAATCTTCTCAGTACAGCTGGTTTTAGTTTTGGTTGTTTTTTTGCTTAAAAATACTGGTTTATGCTTCATTTTTTGCTATGCTTTTCAAATTAGGAGAATCAAACTTAAACACACAATACAAGACTTTCAAGCTTATCTTTTAGGTGAGTAGTGTTGTGTTGTTAAAGTATTTCAGAGCATTCAGAGATCCTATGATTAACGTTCCCCTAAAATTGTGATTAATGGAATGACTAAACTATTTGTCTCCCAAGGAAGAGTCTAAGTGGTGAATAAATGGTTTATTAGTCCTTGTGTGATAATGAAAAATTTTGTAGTGGAAACCTTCCTTTATCTTTCTGGCTTAGAATTCAAATTCAAGATTTGGTACTCAGGAAGAAACAGCTAGACATGTACCGAGATACTGGCATCCTGAGACTGTTACAGTATTGTATGTTTTACTTCAACTAAAGTTAATAAACTTTTATTGTTGGCCTAAAGACATTGAGGTCATGACTCTAAACAGTTCAGGTTTCCTTCATGAGTGTGGCTTGTGGTGGTGCTTTTTTTTATTATTATTTTTTTTAATTTTATTTTGTAGTGACTCTATAGGTTCCTTCTGTGATTTCTGCAATTATTCTCTTCTTTTTACATTATTTTGCACTTTCATGTTTTCTGTTCATTCAGCAGTAAGTATAAAATAAATCCTTTATTAACCTTATCTTCTCTTCCAGACTTTAGGTTTTCTTCAGATAAGCTACTTTATTTTCCTGGACATTTTTTCTTTAACTTAGTCCAGGCTGTTGTCTCAGAACACAGATATTATCACCTGTTACTGTGGAGTTTGGTGTTTGATGTTACTGGGGTTTTTTTTATGCTTGCACACATCCAGGAGCTATTTTATGAAAGCTATTTAAATCTGTTCATCTTACTAAGCACTTTAACTTAGCTTCATAGTGTTATCTTAAGTTGATGTTGTTTTGAATGTGGTGTGTTGTTGCTCAGATTCTAGATGAAGTATGCTTGTACTTGTTCAAATTTAAATATACAATTGCATTTTGTTTTACTGTACGTCTGGTTTTGTACTTGGTTTTACTTAGTGCTAAAAACTTCCTCCTAAAGGAATCTAACCATATTTTCTTGGAGGTTTCATTGATTATGACTGATACTGGATGATATATTCTATAAAATTTATTATTGGGGAAGATTATCTTTGTGTTTAGAAATGAGTAGTCATATGACAGCCTGCTTGCAATGTCAGACCCATCCGAGATGAATGGGCTTTCGGCTAAGTGGTTATCCTGGTAGGTGACTGTTGTTTGAAGATTGGATTTTTTGGTGGTTTTAATTTTTTTTTTGTCCTCGTGCTTTCTCCAATTGGCAGTATAAGTATTATGTCACTTGAGGATTTAAAGCATAGAACAGTGTTGATTTGTTTTGCAGGTATTTTTTTTTTTCTACTGAGAAAAAACCTATTGGTTTACAGAATATTATTTTTTAATTTTGGATTGTAGCCTCTGTCATTGTATCAAATAAACAATATTGACATTACTAAATTATCTACTCCTTGAATCTCATTTGTTTTCAGTGAAGTTGATGTAATAGTTACTAGTTAGATTTATTAATTGTGACTGATACTTTAAATGTAGTTTTCTGTTTAATGGATTTTCGTTGACGAGCTATTGCCATACCACTGTTCAAGCCTTGCTTCTGAGTACAGGTATATAATTGGCTTTCGTCTGAAACAAAACCCAATGTATTTGCCATCAACAATGATGCTTTGCATTTCAGACATCTTTCTCCAAAGTCTTTTGTTCTTATGTAGTCTTACCCAGCCCTAGAAGTTTTCATTATACCTGGGGTATACAATATAGCCTATTTCTTAGAGTCTTTTGCATAAGAGATGATAAAGGTACTGAAACACTGAACTATTTTGCTAAAATTTACTGGGCAAAGAAATAGCTGAGTTCTTGAGGTATACTGATTAAGTGTCTTTCTACTACACAAACAAGATGACAAAACACTGGAGAACCATTGCATTCCTTTTTGAATTTGTCTGTGATTCTTCCTTTTCTTTGTATTCATAGTCCAGGAGTGAACTGGAAACCACTAGCAAGCTTTTGAATATTGTAAGAATGTGGTAATTAAACTCACATCATGTATCTTCTAAGTTTTTTGAGTATTCTAGTGAAAGAAGAATTTTAATCACAGAAATAATACATTAGAAATAAATGTTGGGATGCCAAGCCAACAGTTTAGATTTTTTTTAGAAGTAAAATGAGAAGTAATAACAAAATCATGATTTATCCCAGTTTAAGAAGGTATTTTTGCTAAATAACAAATGAGATTTCTGAAGTAAATGACTGGACTCTGGAAATCATTGTTACAAATAAAGCCTTTTTTTAACCTCGCATTTTTTGTTTGACGTTTCTAAATCAGGCCTGGGCAACTGTATGTTAGCTACAAAACTAGTATTTATTTAACTGCACTTTTTGTGCTGAACTATGCTACGTATCTTTTTTTTTTGCAAAAGGTTTGTAAAAGAAGATTGGGCATTCGTATAAAGAATTTCCTGCCCTATTAGAGCAGCATAAGGTAATTCCTTTGTTTGTATGACAAAAATTGAGGAGGAAATTTTCTGTAGGACAAGTCTCATGCTTCAACCATCTGCAGTATTTGTGTCTGAAACACCTAATATTTGACTCTTATGTCCATTGATTCATGTAACAGTTGCTTTTCTCTTACTTTCTGATGATCCCAGATTTTGTTGTCAGCTCGATTTACAATTTTTAAATCTTTTTTTTTCTCTAATGCAAACAGTTTGGCATTTAGTTTGTCTGTCTTTGCAAAATACTTATCTTTATCTCAGTTTTTTTGACAGATAGAAACACTTTTCCATGTACTCTTATCTCCATTCATGCTTGCAGTAACTTCTTTTTCTCTGATTTTACTTCAAAACTTGGTCCGTTGCATACTCTTTAGAATACATCTCACCTGTCATTTAGACATTCACTCTGCTGTATCAATATATCCCATGACTCTTATCCAAATATAAGTGTAGCTATATTCTTACTTATCTTTATCCCTGTTACAGCAATTATAGTTTATCGTTTTCTTGTATTCCAGTGTTGATTATGAGCTCTTTGCTGGTTTTTGTCCTTCTATCTTCATCATTTTTTGTATTTCAATTTTCTTCTCACCTTTACTCTCTAGCTGGTAAAAGTTCCTTACCTTAATTGTGTGGAATTCTTAAAGGCTGGGCTCCTTCAGAAGTGCATTGTACAAAGGAGTGGTCCTGTCTGTGTCTGGAATTCTCAATTGCTTCTTCCAAAGACGGAGGCCTACTAGCCTTGAATGTATTTATTAGTCCTGTTGCTGTGTCCTTTTACTGAAGCCCTGACAGCTTCACTGTTTCTGTTTTTGCTCATAGTTCCAAGAAATACTGGACAATTCCCTGCCAGAAGTTGAAGGATTTCTCTTATTTACTTGCACACAATTATATTGTGTGCTGTTCTAGCTGTTGCTTGATCATCTAGAGTTTCAGCTTCCTTTTGACTTTAATGGTTTTGTCTGGGTAGCATAAGATTATGTCTGTCTTCAACATTGATGACCATGCATCGTGTGTCCAGTTACAGCTGAGACAGAAACCAATATGCATGCATAGCTGTTTTAGCTGTGAGGCTGGTTGCTTAGATAATGTTTGTTTTTTTCCTGTTTTAGTACAGCTGTCAGGTATTGTGTGGCTTTCCAGGAGCAACAGGGCCTTTCTCTGGCTATGTGAGCTAAACCATCTAACGTTCCTTCAGTTCTACTCCATTAGGGTATGTTTTTTCCTTTGGAGTCCAGGCATGGGCGGTGCTCTGTCTTGAGTCCACTGTTGACACACCTGGGGACAGCTCAGTTTTTCTTCTCTCTTGCTTAGGCCTTCTGAAGCTCCCATCTGACTGCCAAGTGAAGGTGCTGGTAACTTCAGAAAAAAATAATGCTCATTTAGATATTCTCTTGAGAGAAAATTAAAAGGAAAACACCACCATGGGTGATCTCAAGAGTAAAAAGCAGGTAAAATAAAGGGATTTAGACCATGGAGGTACAGTTCATCTTCACAGGAAAATAACTTGCGGATGACAAAATAGAAGAAAAATACGGATATGTAGGAGATTTATTGGTAAACATGACTTGTAGAGTAGCTTTTCCAAAAGAACTCTTACAAACCTTTTTTGACAACAGATTATTGTGTAAATAGGAAGTCTAAGTTAAATGCTCTTCTGAGTTATTGTTAACAGTTGTGTAGGACTTTTTGAAAATAAGAACAAAGAGAACGGCAATCACTTGCTCAAATCATAATAAAAAATGTGATCCTATATTACATTGGTATTAATTTCAAGCAAGCAAGGTTAGGACCTTTAAAGATATATAGTGTGAGAAAAGAAATAATATATATTTATTTGAGAGACTACTAAAGAGTTCATTATAATTATTTTTAATAAAGCTATAATACATATGTGATTCAACATTTGTTCAGTGCTTTTTGAATTCAAGCGCTAAAGATTATCTTACTGTTCATCTGTATTAATTAGATCTGAGCCTGGGGATTTTTTCTGAGATACTAAAATTGTAAGCGTCATGAAGCAACTGATAAGGACATCTTATTGCTTGCTTGTTTGAAATAAACTTTCTGAACTTTCTTCTAAGTTGAAGGATAAATGCAAGAGAGAAGTTTACAGTAACTAAAGCTTTGAAGTTTCAGGTTTGCATGGGAAAATGAGCCATAGAAAAAAATCTCTTTGAGATTTTATGGAGAAGGAAAAGGGTTTTTTTATGTACAAAATCTTGATATAAATTGATTTTTACCTGCTTGGTACCTTATAGATTTAATTAACTTGTGATATCATACCCACATTCTTCAGAGCACCACCATATGCATGTCCAAGCATTCTGGCCAGGATCACAGAGGACAAGTGACTCTGAACAACTTATTATGTCTCTGTCGTTGTTCTTGATTGGTGACAGCATGCTTTTTTGGACAGATCTTACAAATGATCAGAAGTCATCAGTTGCTATGAGGTTGTCTTTTCTCAGAATCTCCCATCTTCAGCTTCTTGTAAACCTTGGCCAGGTTGCCACCTAGTGTTCTCTTTCCCTTGTTTGGAATCTATGTTTGAAATACATACTTACAGTTTGCTGGTGGGCTAATAAGTAAATGAATAATCATAGGGTATCTTGAGTTAGAAGGGACCCATAAGGTTCAACAAGTCAAACTCCCTGTTCCTCACAAGACTACCTGACACTGGATTATATGACTAAGAGCATTGCCCGGATGCTCTTTGAACTCTGACAGACATGGTACCATGTCCACTTCCCTGAGGAACATGTTCCAGTGACCAACCACCCTCTCAGTGAAGAATCTTTTCCTAATGTCCAGTTTGAACTCCCTTGGTGCAGCTTCATTCCATTTCCTTGTGTTCTATAGCTACCCTCCTTGAGGAAGTTGTCAACTGCAATAAGGTCACTCCTCAGCCTTCTCCAAGCTAAGAAACCAAGTGATCTCATCCACTCCTCAGGAGTCTTGCCAACAAGACCTTTCACCATCTTAGTGTCTCCTCTGGACACACTCTGAGAAGTTTGATGTACTTCTTACATTGAGGTGCCCAAAACTGCACACAGTACTTAAGGTGGGGCTGCACCATCATAGTGCAGAGCGGGACAGCCAGCTCCCTCAACCAGCGAGCTATGCTGTGCTTGATGTGCTGCAGGACACAGTTAGCCCTTTTGGCTGCCAGGGCACACTGTTGGCTCATATTCAACTTGCCACTGCAATTTGCTGGGAATGGTGTCCTATGAAGAAATACAGCTCATTCTATTGACCCTTGTGCTGCTGTGTTTTCTGCTGCATACATGCGTATGTTTCTATTTGTACTAACCTTACTGTTTCTGTTAAAGAACGATACAGCAGGAAGGAATCACATCAACCTAATGATGTAGCCAGAGCAAAAAGGGCTTTTGGTATGCTATTGGCCTGTGCAGAATTGCACTTTCCTAAACAATTTCTGGCCATGGTTTTGGACATAGCAAGAGATCTCATGAACTGTGCATCCAATCATATAGTTGAGGACTCAAGAATAAGGCAGAGGCAGATAGGCTTATTAAGACAAGTTATAATGGTTACAAAGCACATCGTCCCCTTTTCATCATGGGGAAGATGGATCAGCAAGCACATTATAGGGAAGCTAGGTACAAGCATGTTCCAGCTGTTCAGAACTGGTATCTAGCAGGCATCTCAGCACCTCTTGGACCTGACATCTCAGGGCTATTTTGGAGGCACAGAGGTGCATGGTCATGTTTGGTCCCATATCCTGTGGCTCCAGCTCTTTGCCCTCACCTTCCCTAAGTTATTTTGGGATGCAGTATATATAGATGAGTGTCAGAATACTGAAAATATAATTGATTCTTTAGAGAGTTGGATGCTGTTATGATAGGTTAGGCTTTATTGGTGCTCCAGCTAAGTATGGTCTATAACTACAGTTCCCCATTAACTCCCCAGCAGCACACATCCACCTCTCTCCACACGTCTCTCCACTCTCTTGCCCACACAACGACGTTAAGGTTTCAGGCCTATCCATGCCAACCTATGATAATTGCCTGTTGCACCAGGAACTGTTCCCAAAAGTAGTTTTGGTTTGGTTATGCTGCATGGAGGGAGCTGAATCCAGTAGTAAACATGTAGGCTTAGCAGTGTCTGTAATCTTTAGCGGTGTATAATAATCCTGGACATACTTAATCTATTAATATGGATTTAAATCCATAAATGTAATTCCATTTAAAAAATAATAGTTTTGGTGTTCTTGTAAACACTTCTGATGTGAAAAGTTGCTAATACTTGTCAGGGTGCTATTGGTGGACATTTGACCTTGGGTAAGGCACCTGTACAGTCTCACACCTGAGAAGAGTGTCTCAAGAGCCGTGTGTGATAGTTTCTGCTTCATTTCTTCTTTTAAATCTTGAGATGTTTGGAAATACTTTCCCATATTGTGTGGGAATGGGGAAAAAAAGAAACAGATTTTTCCTTGATCACTTTTATTTACTCAAAGATAAAAATGAGGGAATTTTGAAATATTGTTTCAGAAATAATTAATGCCCAGACCTTGTGAAATACACTGATAGCTAACCCAAATAGAATTCGGCAAGCAATACTCATGTGGCTTCACAGCTTGTTCGTTGATGGATGTGTTTTTAATGAGTTCGTACCAAAGGAAAAGATTTCACTAGAGTAAACTGAAGATTAGAGTGAGGCCTGATGAAGGCTGGTTTGTCTTAAATAATTCAGCAGACACTTAAAATGATCAATTCCATATTCAGCTGATGGTTTCACCTGTATGTCCTCATTGAGGATAACTGAGAATGTATTAATGATCTTCACTGTTGCCTGGAAAATATCATACTACTGGTGTATCTGCATAGGGGGTACTCTGCCTTTCCCAATACTTTATGCTTGGCACAGCCATACCTGGGGACATTTCAGTTTGTTTGAAATCCTGAAGCGGTGAGGAGTATCTGTGATGTGTGATATTTTGATCGTGTTAATTTCTGTCTGTAAACCTTACCTTCTTCTGTTGTCTTCTAAAAGTCATGTGTATCTGCTGCTCTGCCTTGTCAGTGTTTTCTATCAGTAATTCCAGCCTTTCCAGGACTGTTGCCAAAGATTAACTGTCTGTTATATGGCATCTGTGAAAGTAAAAAAATCTTTATGACAAATTGTAGTCAAGTTACTTATATTGTTTAGAGGGAAAACATCCTTAACTCCTGTAATGTTGGTGTTTTTCAAATCTTGAACCTGGATAGGATGGAGAACCAGGCTCCAGAAATACCTTCTGAAAGTCACCATCATCATCTGCACTGAGCTTAGTGCTTGCAGTTGCCATTGGATTGGATTATGTTACTTCCTCTGTGTCACTGAAAGATTGTGATGCTGAACCATGAAGCAATGTTCCTGTAAAGTTTCAGTACCAGTAGGTCACACTCTTACGCCTGTTCAGTTTTGGAAAAACTATTTCAGGTAGCTAATCTTAAGAATAGGTTAAAAAAAAAAAAAAAGTCTTACTGTTGTCTGATGTTAATTCAGGTGGCTGGAAGTGTTTGGCTGTTGTTTCTTCTAGCACACACATAGGCCATCTCTTTCAGTTCTTGCCAGTATCTCTACAATTTCAGATCAATAAGGTTGTTTGTCTGAAGGGTCCTCCACCTTTTGCTTCCAGCCATTCATTTTGCAGATTCCTCTGATTGTCTCAAGAGTCTGTCCTGAATCTGATTTGATGCTTTTGCTTCACTAGAAATGTAAGGAATCTTCTAATGTACGTGTTGTGGTTTGAACATTTTAAGAAAAAAAAAAACTTCTGTTATGAGGAAGGACCATGATCAATACACAATCCTGCCATTTTGAATCTCAGCAGCTTCAAGGTTTTCTTGGAATTTAGCTACCAAAATAGAGCAAGTTATCCAAGTGACTGGCTAATGGAGGGCAGCTGTTCTGAAAGAATCTTGAGGCTGGTCAGTACCTCTTGGATTCCTGGAGCTTGAAATTACTATGCGGATATTTCACCTGTTCCAGCTTCAGAATTTAGAGCTCCTATGGAGCCTAGGTGTGTTAGGATTTACTTTCCCTGTGATGATTTTGTAGAACTGGGGAACTTTCTCCAAGATACGCAAGCTGTCTTCCATGTCTGCTACAGTATTCATTTATGTGACACTTCATGTCAGACTGTTTTTGCCACAGATTATCTATGGTTCCAAATACACTAAATAACTGTAGGGATAAAAATTCCATGGTCATTATTGAATTCTTTATTGACAGGACTACAGAAGATCTGCAGTAGAATGCTTTTTCCTTACCAGTACTGTCATCATCATAGACACATACCTTCCTGCTTACGAAGTTAATTTGGACACCTTGTTGGCTCAGACTATACTAAATATGAATGTGCTAGAAACATGAGCTTTTTTGAAATGGGTCATATCTGTCACATCAAAGACATCATAATCAGTTGCCACTGTGGTCTGTTGCCACTGTGTATTGCTTAAATACTTACACAGCATCAAATTCCACTTTTATGTTGGAGTTGTTATGGTGGTTTAACCTGATGGAAAGTGCTAATCCTGCTGTCACAGTTTTCAGACATTCCCATCCAGACCTTCATCCTCTGTACCTTCCTGGCCTGTATGTTGGGAGACTCACAATAATAGTGTAGACTTGCTTTTCATTAGGAGCTGGATTCCTGGTAGTAGCCAGACAGATGAAGCATTTATTTTGGACCTAAGCTGATCAGATTTTTGCATCTGAAATACAGCTAGATCTGTTTTACTTTTAGAAACTTTCCTCCGTTTGGTTTGATGTTATATTATTCTACTTTGAATTCCTCAATGACTTCTGCCCTTGACGTATGATATAATTTATTTTTTTTCCTATCTGGCTGAATTAGAGGTTTTACAGAGGATTTTTATGTGTATTAAACTCTTGACTTCATTTCCCATGAGGAAAGTCTAGTGGCATCTGCTCCATATGCACCTTTTAATGAAAATAGCTTCTCTGACTTACATTAGGTCTGCTAAAACTAGAAGAATTTGGGAAATTCTGACCCTCTTACTCTTGGATGATTCCTTTTTAGGAAAATATCATTATCTTAAATTCAACTTGGAGAGACAAAAGCTGTCTCTGAGTTCCATTTTGATCAAGATGTCAGTGAATCTAATTGTATTTTTTGGATAAGACAAAAAAAAAATCACCTCGTTCTTTTCATGGTACAATGTACCTATTGATGAATTTCAGCATGAAGGCTGTAAACTCAGCTTATTTTGACAGCTGTGGTGTTGCCCCATTGGCAATTCAGACGTATTTCTTAAGACGGGTGACTTCTAGTGTGTTCAAAAGCAATGCCCCTATTTCTGACATCTGCAGACTGTCTTGCTGGTCTGTATTTGTTGAATGTAATGCCATCAAAAAGAGTGCCAGCGATTTTCTGCACTGTGCATCAGTGTGCTGTCATCCACAAAACAAGAGAAAGCTACCTGTGTGCAGCTAGGAGGTGACTGATAGGTGATGTCTCTGTGTCACAGTTCACTCCCTTCTCTTCTGTCCTGCATATGATTTAGGAAAATCTTGGATTTGCAAGCATTAGTCAGTGGTGCAAATTCAAGGTGTTTATAATTGAAACTGGAGAAAATACAGGACATGCCCTCTGTCAGTGCTAGGAAGGCTGAAGAGTTATCAGTTCAATTGTTTGTGTGCACACATACCCACACTGTAAATATAAAGCCCTTCTGATTTCTTGTAAGTGATTTTAATTTTGAGTCGGCAGTTCTTGACTTTATTATCATTTATTTGGGAAAAAGAGTGTCAAAGGTGAAGAAAGATGTACTACTTCCAGATCGCCATAAAAACATCTCAACAAAAATAGCAGTCCATTATTGTGGATTGACTTCCCATACACTGAAATGATCTTTGGTCTTTCTGTTTTGCTGGTGATCTTCACTAAGATTTGGGCATGCTGACTGCTCATTTCAGATTGAGCAGGGTCCTTTTTGCTTCAAACTTGGCAAAAGGTTTGTTAATGAATCAGTTCTTCCTTACTTGATTATTTTTTTTCTGCTTTTCAAGTGCCTGAGTCTAAAGATAATTGTTAAGGATTCACCCTTTTAACTAAGCACTCTGTAGAGTTCACTGATGCTGCAATAATGAAAACCACACATTTTCCACAGGGGATGCCCTTCCACTTTATTCTTTTAGTTGGCTTGGCTGTAACTGTTATTTTACTTTTTGGATGGGAATACTTTCAGGTGGTCTGACAGCCAGCCTCAGCACTGTTGATCCTTTAAGGAAAGGTATACTGTGGAACTGGAACCCTTGCAAGTGTTTTTTCTCTACAAGCTTGTGGTAAGAATGAATCACATTCAGTGATCAAAATACGTCAGTGTAACCTCTGAGACATGTTCCTTTACTTGGCATCAACAAAACAGACAGTGAAAGTACACATTTACCAGATGGCACAGTCTTGCAGGTGCCTTCTGACTTATGTCGTATTTCAGAGAAAAGCCTCTCTTTGCTGTTGGATAAAGGACTGTGAGAGCTACTAGTGGATAGCTGGAGAAGTTGTCAATTCCCATTTGGACTTGCACATAGCAAGAATATTCTAGTGGACTGTTACTTGAAAAATAGAACAATTTGTTACCCACAGGCTGTGTTCTCTGACATGTGTAGTCCACTCGCTCTTTAGCTTTCTACTTCAACTTCCCTTTTTAGTTACTTGTATCGTCTGTTTTCAGGATTCCACTATAAGGACATAGACAGACTTACATGCTTATATGTTGAGTATAAAAAAAATATAGGGCATGAACATAAGCCTCTCAACATCACAACACAAATTCTTAGCATCTCTTGTGATGTATGGATTTTACCCTTTGAATATATTTGTAGACTACATGTCATAGAGGAAACCATATATTGCTAAAGGAACTCTCCATCTCCCTTCTCAATTACTGACTTAGCAAACAGGTAAACAAATAGTGCCAACAATGTGTTGTACATGAACTACGGATTTCAGAGTGTTTAAAAACAATAATAAAATAAGCCCAGTGGCATTTCTGTTGCGTTTCTGCCATGTGCTTCTGTTCCTGATTTTTTAGATTACATATTTCTGCATCCATCCTTAATATTAATGTACAGAACTATTTAATTTGTTGTAGTTCAACTAGTCTGATGAAAACTTTTGCATATTTCATACACATATGCTTGCTCACGATTGTGTAACACATCTTTGTAATCTACAGTACCTGATTATTTCAGTTTCAAGAATCTGCCTGTCTGAGAAGCCAAGAGTCAATAAATGATACATGATCTGCTGGTTCTGTAATATCTTGAGTTTGATACCGATTTGAAATGATTAATAAAATTAATATATTGTTAGTAGTTTGATTTTGAGAGAATTGGAACAAATGAGTTGTTAATTCAGGTTAAAAGCATTTTTTGTATGTCCTACTAAACTCTTCATCAAGCACCAGCAAATCCTTTTGTTTAGGAAAGGAACTTCACTAAGGAAGCACCCCCACAAGACAGATGAGCTGATAGGAAGCTCATCACAAGCAATGAGGTCAGCAAAATTAGGGGAAAGGTAGTTCTGTCAGGGGAAGATCAGGACCACCGACCAATTGACCACCAGTTCATGAATCCCTACCCCCCTACACACAACTCAAAAAGAAGTGGAAATTGACCATGTGAACTAATTAACACAGGAAGTGAGATAATTGCTTAACAAATAGGAAACTGAATACTAAGTAATGAAAGAGTTATATAACTTGTAACTAATGAATGCTGATGTCTTGGCTTGTTGAAATGTATAGTGTAAACTTTTGACAAGCAGGGAGCTAGGCATTTGTGGGTTACCACCTAACTCCCTTCTTTGTGCAAAGTAGAATAAAGGAATAGGAATACCTCAACTCAGTGTGTGAACTGGCACTGCACACAGAGTAATAAACGCACCTATGGGACAGCAGTACCATTTAAAATCAATGCAACTTGCACTTTATTTTGTTAGTTCCCATGGTTTAATGTTACTGATCATCTCTATTGCACCCTGAGTAGGGACAAAAACTAAAAATGTGGATAATTTCAATGGAGTTTTGTGGGTTTTTTCTAGTCTAGTATCACATTTTTCCTGGCTGAACAGAGAACAAAACTTAAGAATATTATTCTCAATATGCTGAGTAGTAGTAGTACATATATAAATATAGTAAGTGAATTGTTTCACGAAAAGGAGTTAATGTTGGTTCTTCCTGATGGAGCTGGAAGAATGGTTTTGTCACACTTGCCTCTGTTCTGTGCCTTAATATTCATGTGGGTATTTATTCTTCAATTAGGTGTTAAGTTGTAAGAGTACTATATTCATTTTAAGTGGATTTTAGGTATTTCCATTTCTATTTCACTGTGAAATGCCCTGTTTAAATTCAAGTCCCATTATCCTTGCTTACCAGTTCTTAAGTAAGAATTTTACCAAACTGCTAGATGCTATTTAGTGTATGATGAGTACAGAATATCTGCCTACAGTTGATACTGAGCCAACATTCAAAGTGCTTACATTTATAGTGTTTTACTTAAGGACCAAACTGGAGGCAGTTTGTGGACTAAAGCTCAGTAACAGAGTTGATTTTCAGCCTAATTTCATCTGAAAGACATCCTGTTTACATGCTTTGCTTGGTGATGAAAACCAAAGTGTGGTTAGTGGAAAGGATTGCTTATTTTACTTCAAGATTTCTTATCTGAAGTAAAATGCAAATGGTATGTTATCTTCTATGGGTTGCATGTGCAGTCATCTTCCCTGGTGGTTTTGGGGTGGTCAACAGGGTCTTCAGAGTCTTCAGATGAAGTCTTGTAGTCTTCACTGTACCAACTGATTGACCTGCACAATCTCAATTCTGGGGCCAGAAGACCATGTCCTTCAATGCTGTTGCCATTCTCTTGTCCTGTGTATCTGTTCTCAAGACTGAGTTGTCTACTATGAGATTATCTGGGTGCCCCCTGGTTACCCCCATCCCTTATCTTACAACCATCCAGAGTCTCCTTTGCTCAACTAAGTATCTAAAATACTTACAACATCCTTGGTTTTGGGACCTTAACCCTTGCAGTATGTCTAGGGTGGGAATTCAGTGACCTGAGCTGTTTGGGAAGATTGAAACTTTTGTGGAAAATATCTGACCAGTAAATCAGAGAAAAAGCCAAGTCTTTTGCATGTGATTTACAGAAGGTACTGTTTTCCTCAGTGCATTTTGCTTTACTGAATTAAATGTATAAGGTTACTGTACAGGACTATAGTGGGGTATGAATACTGGTATATATTAACATATTGCTATATTAAGTGTTTCATAGTTGAGGTTTTTCAAAACTTATTTTCCTTCAAGTTTACAGTAAGCTCTTATTGAAATCAGCTTTTAAATATTTGCACCAGAAAATGACATTTGCCTAGTTTTGGTACATCCTGAGTTATACAAAATTTGTGAACTACTTTTATTACTTTGCAGCTACTGGGTCATAAACTTGGATTAGTTTTATAGGATTTGGTATATGAGTTGACAGATGTGATATATGATGACACTTTATCTTTTATTGCTTACACATACTAGTTATTGGGAAAGGATGGGGGCAGTTTGTATTAACCACAAGATGGGATTTCAGTTGCTTACCCAAGTGTCTCTCACTCATTCATTCATTCATTTGCTATCAGTTATAGTGGATATATTGCTTCTTCAAGCCTGTCACCAATAAATCATTTCAGATTGTATGCATTTGTACAGTGCCAAAGTGTACCATGAATTTTAAAGGAAATCTCCTATTTTCTTTTCAATCAGATGAGCAATGTGAAGAGACTACGGCCACGGCTCAGTGCTATTCTTTTTAAGCTTCAGTTTGAGGAACAGGTGAACAACATCAAACCTGACATCATGGCTGTCAGTGCTGCCTGTGAAGAGATAAAGAAGAGTAAAAGCTTTAGCAAGCTGCTGGAACTAGTATTGTTAGTGGGAAACTATATGAATGCAGGTTCTCGGAATGCACAGACCTTTGGATATAATCTCAGCTCCCTATGTAAAGTGAGTTTTGACATGTTCTTGTTGAGTATTACCTTCACTTTTCTGTTTCTTTTTATTATGCTACTTAAATACCTTGTTTTGATGTTTTTCCTGCAGTTAATTTTTTGTGAGGGGTTTTTTTCCTTCTTCATAATTCTTAGCATTTGTTGATGCTTTGAACAATACAACTAATCTGTGTACAGTCGTCTTGAGACTGGCTTGCATTTAAACTTTCGGAAGATTCCATTTTGAAAGAGTAATAAAAAAACCCGGACAAACTCATTAGGATTAAGGAAGACCATATCACTGTGATCATAGTGTAGTATTGTAGTCTTAGATGTCTGAGCATTTCTAAGACTGTCACATTTTAATCTGTTATAATACAGGTATGTTTTTTCTTTTACATCAATTTTCTCCTTAACTGATTCTCTTTTATTGTTGCTCAGTTTCATCAGTTCCCTGTTTCTTATAATTTTCCTTACATTTCCAACTTTAATAGAAGGTATATACAAGAAGACTTATACTTTTCTGAGTGTTGATTTATAATCCTTTCTAATGCTAATTGCCTTCTCATTATTAAATGTTATTTTTTTCCTGTGCCCTGTGGGAGATCACTGCAAAATCTGCAGAGTATACGTGTATGTAACAGTGCTTATGAGAAAGGGATTACTTGGAAATTTGTATGTACTCTGTCTTCTCTCAGCTGCTTTATCTTTTTACACAAGAGAAAATATGGTGTGTTAATTTCTACATTCTCTAAAACAAACACCCTTATTCTGCCATGTTTCAGAAGAATTCATATAGCATAAGTTGCATACTTTCCCTAGTCTAACGCAAACATTTAAGCATGCATCAGCCACCTAGAGAAATACAGAGTAGACTAAATTATTGAGTTAAAAATATCATTTCTTGAAAAACATATTCAGAAGGAAATTACTGAAGGTTCTCTCTCCAGCTGGGTGCATTTACTTATGCATGATTTTACAAGAATCTGTCCTAAGTCTGGTTATATTCTCTGTATTTTTAAGGCACAAGGCAACAAAAAAAGAAATATACTTATGAAAAGAGTATTAAGGTAAATATTACAGGCACTTTGCAGAAATGGATCAAAATTAAAAAAATTGTCTTGGAGAAATAATTTAAATCTAGAAGATGAAAATTTTGAAGAATACCATGAAGTACTATACATAGGAAAGGGAACTGATGTGTGCAGATAATGACAGTAAGGAGTGAATGGCTAGGCAATATTCTAGAAAATTGGCTTTAAGTCCTGGCTAACTACAGTGCTCTGGCATGAAATGCATTTGATAATCTAGGATCTCATAGTTGCTTAGATTTGCATGCTTACAGGTTATTTAGCTTTACAGGAGGTTACAGCATTCGTTTTAGTGGTCCTTCTATGTGTTATAAAGATGGTAATTATCTCCTGCTTGCCTGGTGCTGATAAGTTTTAAGTGAAGTCTTGCCTGAATTACTGCAGAAAATATATAGACTGACTGGTGAGAATACAGATGATAGCAGCATTTAACACTTCTAAAGTGAGAAAAAAGCATTTGGGTGTGTTTATTTTAGAAAAGAAAGAAGAGGAACATGAGGAGGATGTAACAGTGTCCTTTTATTATTAATTTATGATAAAGAAGGCATTTGAACATTTCTTTTCTATGTAGTTAAGGTAGGAGATTAAATAATTTGCTTTGCTGGTAACAAATGAAGTTTGCTTAAAAATTAAGAAAGCTTTCTGACTGTAAAGATAGTTAAGAACTCGATAGTGAAGAAGATTGTGGAAAGCTTTTGAAATCCAGGTATACTATTAATTTCCAAATAGTCTCCATCAGGCCAGATTAAGAGCTAAAATAAGTTATATTTTGAATGGAGTACTTAGTTAACTAGTTGGGAAGTGTGTGCATGTTTTTTTGAATCATGAAATAATTCAGATGGTAAAGGATGTCAGTAGGCTTCTAGTCCAACCTTTTGCTCAAGAGAGTTGCTGATCACTACCAGTAGTCTATAGGTGAAGTAGACAAAAACCTATAAAAGAGGTAGTTTGCTCCCTATTATCAAAATGCTTAGTACAGTATAATTTTGGCATTGTATCATGTTATATATTTAGAAGTGGTGATACTGGTTTACTTCTTCCAGGATTTTATTAATTTATGCATAAACATACATCGTAGTACTCAATATGTTTCATTTACGTAAGAAATGTGCAAGTGAAAAATGAAGTTCCAATGACAAAGTTTTTGTATATGTTTGATTTGGCATCACTTCATGCTAGTTTGAAAAAAACAGACCAGGGTGCTAGGGGGAAGATAACGCAACCTTGATGGTTCTTGAATATGAGTGTGTTATGTCCATGGCCATGGCAGGAGCATTGGACTTAAAGGTCCTTTCCGAGTCAAACCATTCTATGATTAGGAAAGAAATAACAACTATTATAGATTTGCTAGGAGACAGAGCAACTATGACCACCTTAGAGACTAAAATTTCACATCTCTGCTACTAGATATCCCAGGACAAGTGCAACGTACAGTCAACTACTTGTTCTTTTGAAAGTTGACAGTTTTTCAGAGAGAATCACTGGGATTCTGCATTTACTATCCTGTGTGTATCATGGTACTAGTCACCAGTTCCTAATTTACCTCATCCAATTGTGGCCTCATTTAGGAAGTCCGTGAGTGCCAAGCCTTCACTGGTTATGAAATTGTGTCTTACACAGACAGATCACTTTGTCTGGAAACACAGAGGTAAAATTATGTATGTGTTAATTTTGGGGATTTTCCTAACTATCTGTAGTGTCTTGGTTAATGCTTAATGTCCTCTGTTCTGAGAATAATAAACTGGTTCAACTATTAAAAATATTAGTATTAAACCAGGAAAAAAACCCCACCCAAACCAATATTCCTTCAAGGCCCCAAACTAGAAAGCTGCAAATTGCAGACTGCTTGGTTGTCTTGCACAGCAGTTTTCAGCAGGGGTTCCGAGAAATTGAGAAATTTGCAGTGGCTTTTGTCCTTCAAAGATCTTGGTTTCTGCAATATTTTTGGAATATACAATTTGTCTGTTCTTGTTCATTGGTGCCCAGCTATGCATAGGGAACTATATGGACTATCCAGTTTGCAGGATACAATTCCATACCTTGCCTTCTCCCTGCATAATGTAGAATTGAACTGTAGTAGCTCTCCCTCAAAGAACATGTGTCCATATTCTCAGAAGAGAGATACGGTATGCTAATAATTATTTATTAAATACCAATACATTAAAATGATATGCATGTTTATAACACTGGTTTACTTTTAAGACTAACTTTTGTTAACTACATATATTCTAAGCAGTGTCACATAGAAAATGTGTGATGTTTCAATTATTAAGACATTCCTCACTAAGATTCCCAGTATAGTAGAATTAACTTTTTTATAACACTGCATACAGTAGTGACCCTAGAATATACTTTTTGGTTTTGATATATATGTGTTTTATTTTATCTTTATTTTTAAAATTACGTCTTACATTATTATTAAGCCACTCATCTGAAGGAAAAGATAAGCATTCTGGAAGAGGATATCTCATCATATTTACTAAGATAGTATAATTTTGATCTTCGAAAATAATCACTGATTTTTTACAGTGAAGTATGAAATGCCAACCTCAGTGATAACCACCATACAGAATTCTCCATTTTAATTTACATACAGTGTGGAAAAAGCAAACAATGTACTCTAATTTGTTTTTTAAATCAGATCAATTAAATGCCCTTTAAGTGATCTCTGAGGATATTGAGGAGCACAAGAAGTGTGAAAAAGATCTCTTTATAAGAAATTTGCAACCATGGGAAAACTGGTAATATATCTACAGAAAAAAAAATGTGTACATGTATTTAAATTGGGATTGATTTTGCTCCTGGTTCCTTATTCAGAAGTAATCCCCATATAGCTCTGTGTCTGCTTTTGAATGTTCTTTGGAAAGGGAGGCATTTTGTCCTTTCTGCCTTCTTGCTGTAGTTACTCTTATACCATTGAGCATTGCTGATCACTTTAGTTTGGTTACCATGAAAAAATACATCTTAAAGCTGAGACAAACTAACATGATTCTTCTGCTTGTGTACTATAGTGCTAGTTGTAATACCACCTTAAAGTCTCCTGGCCTGCCCCAGCCCTGCCCTTGCCCCCCCCCCCCAAAAAAAACAAACAAACAAACAAACAAACCCAAAAAAACCCCAACCCCAAACAGAAAACACCAATACCAAACTCAGATGTAGAACTTTGTGTGCAATTGTGGCAGCCCTTTAGTATGTGTGCATACTTTGTATCTGCGTAAGGACATGTGTACTTTTCCTGTTAAATTGTTTTATGCAAAAATAGATTTTAAGTAGTGAAGAAACACTTTCATATGATAGTCTGCATTTCTGAAAATCTCTCCAATGATTTAAAAGACTGGCTCAAACAGGGAGCTACAACCAAAAACCTGTAAGTGACTGTTTGCCAGTTGTCAGTTGTGTTTTCACACAAGGAGCTGCAAGTTTTAAAATGGCTGGGCTTAAAATAATTGTATATGGATAAAGGATGTAGAAAGAAAAGGTTATGCTTAAGAATTTTTGAACTTTTTAAGCAATGAAGCCTATGAATTTGTTTGCCTTATTGAGAACTGATAGCAACAAGAATTTGTGAAGGTTGAGATTGTAGCTTCCACTACATAAATACTATTCGGCTAGAATTAGGTTCACCCATAAGGAAATCATAAAATGGAGTGGATATGTGCATCACTATTGTTAGTTTTTGCTGATTTAACTCTGATTTTTGTGGGATTTATGCTTTCATGAGTCTAATTGCCATTTTGAAAATATTGCTATATTGCTTAAATAATTACATTTTATAAAGAGAAATGTACCGGTTTCGAGTATGGAACTCAAATATTGCATAGAATTAAAAATATGTATTGTGATCTTTCTAGGGACTTTTAGCAAGGAAATTAAACAGCCCATTACTTATGGTTTTCCTTAAAAGAGTTGTACCAGTTCAACAGTTTGTTCTTACCTTTCTAGGGTTAGCAATTAGTAATATACATTAGTATTTTAACTTTTCTTTTTTTTCTCTCTAGCTGAAGGACACGAAGTCGGCAGATCAAAAAACGACGTTGCTCCATTTTCTTGTTGAAGTGTGTGAAGAAAGCTATCAGGATGTCCTGAATTTTGTTGATGAATTTCAGCATTTAGATAAAGCTAGTAAAGGTTTGTGTAACTATCTAAAACTTCTTATTCTGAGTGTATTCCCATGTCTTTTATATAAGGTGATGCTTTTTTTTACTAACATTATTTTAAAAATAGATATTAATAGTCTGTATCACAGATGGGTAATTTGAGCTGCTGCAAGTGATCTTGAAGGTATTTATTGTTTGGTCCCCTAATGCTTACTATAGGATTTCCTGTTACATTTCTTCTAACATATCATCTAGAATCATTGTCCAAAATTGATATCTTTTAAAAGTTATTTTCTAGTAATAGATCTTAAACTATTTCTGGCTTTCAATCTTTTATATGGTAAGTGTAGTACAATCACTCAGTGTCTTTTAATTCAGAAATGCAGAAAGGCTGTCATACCATCACTTGATTTTTTAATCACTTTTTGTCCCCTAAACATGAGAACAGTTTTGTCTTCCCTGTGTGGATGTTTTTCATGCAACAGTAGCACTGGAAGTCTGGAAAAATAAAAACCTCTTTTTACTGCTTCGTCATGCAATACAGAATATGGTAAACCTCAGTATAAGCAGCAGTGGGTTTTTTTTCACTTAATTTCTTAGTTAAGAGTGCCTTCTCCATATTTTATCACAGTTTAAGTAATTTAAACTGACTAAGCATGGAGTTAGAAATTGATGCCACCTCAGCACTGTCCTGCTGTTGTAGGAAAAGAAGATTGGATGGGCTGTCTCAGTTAATCATTCTTTAGTTTATGTCAGTTTGCAGAATATCACTGTTTATCAGTATTACTTTGTACAGTGTCACTCATGCCTCAGTCAGCCTCCTTGCCATGAGCTACAGCTTTGCAAAACCTGCTTCTCATAGAGAACTTGAGATAGTGGTCACTCACATAGAGTTCACTTTCTGTTGTCATGGTTCTTACAATTTCCAATTTAGTTTGTGCATTATAACCATTTAGAAGTTCAAATATTTTTGAATAGCTGTCAAATGTTTCAGGCCCTTCATCTGACTGTACTGATAATAGAAGGAGTTTTTGCTGTATATAGATTTAGTATTTCATGTATTATTTTCAGTGTTAACTTTGGATTTTTTTTTTCCCGGTACTAGTACATTATTGGCTGTATTGTGGTTAAATTTTGTGTATCCGCCAGAAAAACTAAAATGTTCCTTATTAGAAACCATTATTTTTAGTGTAGGCAGTCATCCTATATGAAGCTGCTGATTGTCTTCTGGAAAGCTTCTGAGGTATAAAACACTGACCATTCAAATAGTAGCTGGTAAAATAAGTTATTCCATGCTTTCTGTTGTTTCTTAGGTATCTACTGTTGACTAGATGAATCTTTGATGTTGCTCAATATGCTGTAGGACGGAAATCAATGACAATATTTTAAAGTTTATATATGGGATTTACTTCAGTTTAATATGACATATACTTTGCATTTCTGTTTTAGTGTATGAAAAAGGCAAAGGTTTAGTATGTCTTTAACAGATTAGCATATCGGTGTGTATTTTTATATTTGTTTCCCTACCTGCAAAACCCCATTTTGTTTTGAAAGACTCCTCCTGCACTGCAATTTTGGAAAATCTAGTGGATCCCAAAGGCTGCAGCTCATGGGTCTTTTTTACAACCTTTTAGTACTTTTGCAGAAGTATATTGTTACAAAGCAGGTTGATTAAATATGCACCAAGTTTTGCAGAGTAAATTTGTAATGAAGTGGCTATTTTTGCTTGAGCTTAACAAAAAAGATCAGTTCAAAAAAAAGCTGTGGTTGTGATCAGCCATATCCAACACAATAGACTCACTAGTCTGATGTAACTTACTGATACACTGATGAAGACTGACAAGTTGACTAAGAATGATTTGCATTGAGGCTTCTACAGTGAGCTGGGGAACACAGCAGATAGTACAAGGCACCATTATGACAGCCATGGAGAGTGACAGAGGGGAAGTCATGAAGAATCTTCTATCTTGATGATGATCTGGTCAAATGTACTTCAGAAGAAATACTGGTTGTGTTAGAACAGAGTTTGGGTATTGAGGGCTTAGAGCTTCTCCTCCATTCCAAGATACTGTACTTAGTGCTTAACAAGAATAATCCATCCTGGATTGTATTTACTGGTGGCAGTTCAGACTTTCAGTGAATTTGGAAAACCGCCAGATCCAAAGGTTACCTTTAAGGGTTACAGGCTGCTGATAGTGCACAAAGAAAAAGTCAGTCTGGATTTTTCCTGTCATCTGATAGGAAGGTTCTGTTTACATATGTGCTCCTTTGTTGGTCAAAGTTGTTGGGTGAGGAGATACATCATTCTTTTCTGCTTTTGTATCATACTAATACAATGTTCAATTTTTCTGTGAACCATATAGGTTGTATTTTGTTCCAGTATTTATTTGTTTCTAAATACTTTTTTCTACCTGTTGTCCTAGCAAAGTTTAGGGGCTTGTAGAGGTGAAGGAATACCATTCCCTTCGTGGTTTCACTGAATCCTGTGCTCTGAAGTAGTTTTGAAAAGTAGTTCCCAAGAATAAATCAATTAAGTTTCCTAAGAATATTTTTTTCCATACCTTTGTTGCAAGCTATTTTTTTTTATTGAGCTGCTTTTTATTTCCTGTCTGCATATTCATTTCTTCAAATACAATAATTTTGCATTTTTTATGTGGCATAAGGTATTATTTGCAAGTGCCCTTTAAATTATAAATCAAAATTAATATGTCAGAAAGACATGTAAATGCCATTTGAACAATATTAACTAAGTTGAACACACTATAAAAATGGAACAAAACTAGCATTCACTGGTGTTGTTTTTATCATCATCAAGTGATTGTTGAACCTTCTAACAAGTTTCTTAAAACAAGCTACTTAAAAGATGCTATTTTTAGAATTCTTCCTTGACATAATTGTCCGTGTATCAGTCAGGCCAGTTGTAGCATACCTTGTATCTTTTTTTATTTTGTACTTGCTCAGTCTTAAAACTTCTCTTTCAAGTTATTTCTGATTGAAAATGGTGAACATCAGAGCGTTACAATGTTTAGGAACTCATTTTTTTAAATCCATTTTAGAAGAAAAATTCTTGCCTCTTTCATTTCATTAAATATTGTCCAGTAATTGTCATATGGTAAGCTGTTAACATAGCTTGCAAGGCATTAAGAGCAGTGACACGGTCTGTTAGTTTTGACGCTAACATGTATTTATTTTATAGTATTTTATAAATGATAAAACATTCACAATATGTAAATTAATTAATTGTATTAGAAATAATAATTATTTTTTAAAATATAACTTTGACAGGCAAGCAGCAAGGGACGTGACCTATGCAATTGCAGTTTATTTCAGGTTATTTAATTTAGTTTTTTTCTGTTATATTAAACTTCTAGTTTCTACTTTTGTAGTACTAGAAGTAAGCTTAATTCACTGTTACAGTACATGAATTAAAGATACCTTTTCGTTTTGAAGTATAACAAATCCTGTTTTTTCAGTACTCTTAGATCAGCAGGAGGAACTCTCATTGCAGCTAATGAGCATACTGATATGACAGTTCCTCAAGATTCGTGTAATTAAAGCTGTCTCTTCTCTTAAATGTAATTACTTTCCTACTTTATCTATTAGTATTCCAGACAAGAAATATTTGGGTAATTTAATACACTTTACTAATTTTTTATTTTATGGTATTCTAAAGATTTATATTGCATTTATCCAGGCCTCTTTTATTTGGTTGACTAATTTACACAGACCTTACAGGTAATGGTATATAGTCTTTCATTCTGCAATAACAATATAAACCTGCATGTTTTCTTTTCTCTAAAAGTCATTAACTCGTCACTTTGCAGGCAACTTGTCCTTTTTCTCATTTTTGAAACTTTTTTCAGATTTTTTCATAGATAAATAACTTCAGGCTTTTTTTTTAAGCTAGGAACCAAATTGTAAATATGAAGTTTAATCTATATTCATTAAAAAGTAGAACACCCCCACCTGCAATATTTGAAAAACATTAGAACAGCATGAAAAAACAGTAATAAAATATATATACACACTATAAGCAAACTATATGTCATAAGGAAAGGATATTTTTTTCCCATTACAGAATTTCTAAAAGTTTATGGCCATTTTCTCAATAATATTAAATAACATACTTTCTGCTATGAATTGCTTGCACTTTTATTTTGTCTTAGGTTGCAAATTCACAGTATGTGTTTTCATGTATTCAGGATTGTTGTGTTTGTTTGGGTGGGGATTTTTGTGCTTTCAGAAAACATTACAAGCTTCACGATTTACTCCGTACTGTTTTATATTCAGTCAGTACCAAAATCAATAGATTGTTCCAGTATCTTGCTGATCATGCAGGTTTCTAAGTTCTTATAGCAGACTCTTAGTGTGGAATGGTAGACCATTCAGAGATTTACTTTGAAATATGTTTGTAACTCACATAGTAAAAATTTATCTTAATTGTTTTGGGTTTTTTAAAGCCCTTTTGTTTTTTAAAGACAAAGTTAATTTTCCAATTTTTTTATATTATGTATGGGATGTTTCTCTGCCTTAAATGATAGTTTTCAAGAATGATGGCTATGAAGAATAACCAGGAGACATGCTACCAACCAGAAGTCTGGTTTTAGAGGTTCATTTTTTTTTATACTGTGTCTGCTACCTGAATTTTATTTTTTATTGGCTTTTCAGAAAGTGTAAAAAGAGTTCTTTGGAGTATTGAAAAAGGAACAGTATCCTTCATTCTCAGATGTTAATTAAATTAATTCAGCTATTAGGTATGTAGCTTCACTTACGATATACAATTTGTCTGTGATTTTGTTAGGTTTTTTATATGTAGATTTATGAGATACAACTGAAAGTAGCTATTCAGAGACTTCCATAAATGGCAGAGAATGTGACAAGTGGGTTATGTTCCAACTTTCTGGTACGCACAGGGCTGTAACTCAAAATCTAGTGGTAACAGTCACAAAATTTCAGGAATCAACATTATAGTGAAAACACAGGATTTATCCTCTGAGTGAAAATCACTTTATTATTTGCACCAATGAGAACTTCTGCTTTCTTTATCTGTGATCCTGTTGGTTGCATATGGAGACTGGACCAAAGGGGAGATATCACATGTACCTTATGCTTTAGGTTATATGGAAAGAAGCTAATGTATACTTTACAAGAGCTATTGAATACTCTTGTAAATTAGTCTAGAGGCAGCTAAACTAAACATTCATTATATTAAGTGGAAAAAAAAAATCTTGAAAGAAATGTAGACTTAATTTCAGGAATTTTATCATAGTAAAGAATTGATTTTATGCCCCATGGAAAACAGCTGTTGAAGTTGGACAAAAGAGAACTAGTGAAATAAATGTTTAAACAGGAATGCAATACTTAATTTTGTAAAGGAACTTGCTCATTTGGGGAACAGTTGTAGCTATTGTGATTTCTAAAGATTTACTGTTACTTCAGTAAAGATTTACTGTTACTAGAAGTAAAAATGTCCTAGTGAAATGAGGTGATGAGGCAAAATTAAGAGCTGTTGTTAGTGGAGGGCTAAAATACCACAATCAGGAAGAGAACTAAAGCATAGGTGTGGGAGTAATAAAGAAGAGAAAAATATCTCACTTAATTACCACAAGTACAAATTAGTTTAGATATTAGATCAACTAACTATGCCTAACTATCAAAAAGAGTAAGATTACAGACTTGCCTTCTTGAGACTTGTTTTCCTTGGTGGAAAAAAGCAACTCTATGATTTAAGGCGGAGTTAGATTGCTTATAATGATGATTATATAAATGTGCTGCTGAAAATAGCAAATACTAAATTTTATGGCTTAAAGAGATTAACAGTAATGGGAATTGAAGTTTTGGGTTGATTTGGCATTCAAACAAGACTCCTATTAACTGTAAAGTAATGGTATTAACCTTAAAATAAATACTGAAGTGTAATGAAGTAATGACAGACAAAGAATTCCATATGCAAAAAGGGTTTTGAGATACCATTGTTTAAAAATAATTTTTTAAAAAAGTATTAAAAGCCATCTTTTTTTCTTGCTTTTTGTTGTCAAGACTGAGAAAACATGTAATGTTTTCAGCAATTAATTTTACAGTCTTATAGAGCACTAAGCAATAGAGGAAGTTATAAATATTTGTCCAATAATGCAGTAGTTGAGAAGACTATTTCAAGCTCTAAATTGTGTGAAAGAGATTCTTATACAAGACTGAAAAAACATGTTGTTTTGTGGCTACTGTTTTTTTAATTTATTTGAAGAGAACTTGTTTTTTAGTCTTTAAAATCTTAGGCTAAAAGTATATATCTATTTACCAGAAATGTACCATTTAAGACATAAAAATGTGCTACTCCAGCATTTAGGATGCCACATCAGAGCATTAAATATTTGCAAAGGGAAATTTGTGAGATAATCTTGGTGGTGTGGTTTAAGTATACTTTTAAATAAGTCTACAGTTTTGTGTTTATTGATCTTTTCTGCACCTCTGTCTATACCTGTAATGGATCAAAAACTTTTGCGCTATTGGGACACAGGTTCAATATCAGCACACTGCAAACTTGGCACTTTCCCATCTAAACAATTTTATAATAATTTGATCTTATTAAAAATAAGTAATTAAACACACCTTGTGCTTTTTTGTTTGAGTGCATTTCACTGCACTAAAAATTTAGATTTTCAGAGCTGATGGAACATATGCAATACTATTAGGTAATTCTTGCAAATCTCATTTCTTCTAACATTTGTAGCTTTAAGTTGTGCACAGTACTGTTATCTGGAAAGTATTTTTAAGATAAGATTTGCAATGAACTACTAAAATGTAAGTGAAACATTCTCTTTCTTTAGGGCATAGAAATATATGCATCTCTTACAAGTATAAGTTAACAAATCAAATATTAAACAAGAGTTTGAGTATTTGCACATTTTTGCCAAAATAACACTTTAATTTCTGATATGATATTGAAGTATGTCAGTAGTCCATGAGAAGTTTGCTTTCTGTATCATGCAGTGATTCTACAGTTAAGTATCATGGCCAATCCCTGGTGCAGTCCTTGAGCCCCCAGTTATTTAAAAATGTGGACAGTTTGATCTGTAGACCCATCAGGATTCAGATAAAGCTGTTTGATATTACTAATTTCATATATATTCAACTGGATATAAATATCTGCGTGTTACTGAGAGATTTCATTGTTGTATAGTGTTTTAAGTGATAGTGAGATTAAGACACAAAATAATACTGCTACTCTGTAGGGTAAAACTGTAGATATCTTCTAAAAGACAAAGGAAAAATATCAAATGGATTATGCAGAAATCAGTTGCAAGAACCTTAAAATGGTGGAAAGGGCAATGAAATAGAAAAGCTGAATACATTGTGAGGGTATAAACCCTTGAAGGTGAGAAAGCTTAATTTTAATGAGTAGGGAAGCGCTGCAAGCACATATACATGTATGTCTAGGCTTGAGTATCTTGCTGCCTATATATCTGTCTTGAGGAGTTAGAGATTGGAGTTGTTATCCCAAATCTGGGTTCTTTACGTGGTGTACAAGAGCAGATTCACAGAGCGTCTTGTTTTTTTCATGTCTACAGAGACATGGGTGCTAGGTGGTAAATCCACGAAGCTAGCACACCTTTTAACCCATAGTAAAATATTTTATAGACTTTGAACAATTGTTTATGTTTAATCAAACTTAATTCTCATTGGTTCTTACTAGCCTTGTATCCATTTAAAGGTAGAGCTTTTTTTTTTTTTTTTTTTTTTTTCCCCACTGGCCACATTCTGCGGGGAGGGGGCTTTGTTAGTAGGGATCTTTCTTTGCTCCAGGGTGGATCTTTTGGTATGCTAATTAGGATAGTTCACACACAGTTTTCAAATAATTTCCTGTTTAGTCTGGTTAACCATTTGGTCCTCCTTGAGTTTATCTTGTTACCTCTTAGCTTGACATATTTGTGGTTTCTATTCCTTCTCCCATAGACCATGTTTTGTTAACTATAAGGATTAACATCCTCTGTTTTTGAAATTATTTCTTGTTTTTCACTATAGATATTTACATATTTATTTTTTCTAGGGTTTTTTATTTTTTTAAAAAATAAATTATTCTTGTATCACAGTGAGGGATTGTTTAGAAGACTGATAAATCTGGCTGGTTTTAACTTTTATTTTAAATTTTACTAGACTGAAGCTCGTTAATGTTTCATGCTAATGGTTCATTCTTAATCATTATTAATCACTATCACTGTGTATTCAAAGCAGTTAGTTACTAAAAATAACTTAATTATTCCCCATCCCTGGAAGTGTGGAAAGCCAGGCTAGCTGTGGCTTTGAGCAACCTGAACTAGTGGAAGGTGTCCCTGTCCATGGCAGGAGGATTGGAACTAGATGATCTTTAAGGTCCTTTCCAACCCAAACCATTCTGTGATTGTATGAACAGTCATATCCTAAATTAGTTGTTAAGATACAATATGCTGCAGTCCAGTACTTTATTGTCTGAGTCCCCTAGGGTTGAGGTGATGAGGCTCAAGAGCTCTTCAGTGAGGGAAGCCACAAGTGATGTGAGGGTCTTCTTTCTCTTCCCTCCTCCAAACTTATTTTCTTCTTTTATAAGATGGTTCTGTCTCTTGGCAGCTCTCTGTCCACCACTGCAATGTATCACTGTGTACATGCAGCACTGAGGGATATGACTTCTTTTTGCTGGGGCAGGTGCCATAACCTCTTGCTTGGCCATTCTTTCCCCTTGCCTTAGCAGCTGCTTTCTTCCAATAGCAATCCAGTGATGAATAATTGACCATCAGTGAATTGTTCGTTAGGGGGTTTCTGTTTTCAACTTTTTCCCATATTTTCAAGTTCTGAGCTTAGACTATATAGTGTAAAAAGAGATATGTGCTCTCAGGATGCATTTCACCTAGGAGGTTCTCAAAAGAAGTTTATAACAAGTCTAGCAGGCCAGGGCTCTTGTGTAGTAGTGTAGGGCACTGTTAGTATAAGGTCCTAGGCCTATTCCTACTGATGGCGGTAGTATTACTAGCAAACTGGGTATAAAAACACTTATACATTTACCAATTACATGACATTAGTGTGCTCATATTTGAATTCAAAGTAGGAGAAAATTAATTAAATCCTTCTTAGAGAGCTGCTTCTTTCATGTGTGCAACTAGAGCCTGCTTTGACTAGAGGAGGGGAAGTCTGGGAGCTCAAGAGGCAACGGCATTGTCAGAGTTTTGGGGAAAAAGGATTTCAGCAAGAGTATTATATATGCTTGTTACACACACACACACACAAATAAGGGGAAAAAAGGCAAAAATGCCGAAAATGGCTGTAGAAGACAAGAAAAAATGTCATCTTGGGAGAAATAAAGCATAAAGATTGTATTTTCAGTCATCTGTGACACTATGTATATGCAACTAGATCTTATTCCACTGTTAATGGATATTTCGGGCTTTGCTGGTGTTTACAGAAACCTCCTAATACTTTGCCTCTGGAATATTTCTTTGTTAGTGCTCTAAAACCACCTGACAATACAGGGATTTTTTTGGTTGCTTTTGGGGTTGGTGTTTTTTAGGCTGTATTTAGTCATTTAACATCAATTTTAAATGCTTCATTAATAATATGTTGGCAATTAGAGATTTATTTTGCAAAGTTTGTCTATCAGTTCAGTATCAAATTCAAATGGCAAAAGAAATAGTATATTTTCAGATATTATTACTATCTGAATAATATTATATTGTGATATAATATTATTGATGAAATTGATGAAAATATTGATGATATTGATGAAAAAACAATATTATATTGTTTTTTGCATCAGCAGCTTGTCATTGTTACACTCTTCCCTAAGAATATAGGGGAAGGAACAGCCCAAGGGAAGTGAAATATTTGTAGTCAAGACAAAGTTTCTCTTGATATGGAGATTGCGACCATCCAAGAAAATTGTCGTACAGGGTGGGCAGCATGCAGGATTGCTGAAATATCAGCTGAAATGTCTGTTGCAAAAAGCAGCAGGAAGAGGTCTACAGCAATATAAATGAGAGAGCATACAAGTAGTAGTGCTTTGCTTTGGAGAATTATTTCCAGTATTTAATATAAAACCGGTATAGGCTCAAAACTAGATTAAATATTGCTTTAATTTTAAGAAAGGATAATAATCTGGGGATGGGATAGAGGGGAGAAAAATATCTCTGTAGAAATTTGTTGGGGGAAAAAAAAAAATTATCAGAGTACTGTATTCACATATTGTAAATACCGGTTTCCATTTCTGCATTCTGAGACAACCGAGATATGGAACTAAAAGTTTAGTAAGTACATTTTTTACAAAGTTTTTCTGTGGCTATAGTAATGCTGTGTGATTACGGAATACTTAAGAAACTGAGCAGAAAAGAATGGTTTGGGCTATTACACATCTCTTCATCTGACCTTACTGATAAAAAAATTTATAGAGGAAAGAATAATCAAACATGGCAATGACTGTAGCATAAAATGAAAACAAATTTATTGTTAGTAATCTGCTAGCTTTAATTATATTTTTTTTCGATCCATGGAACTTATTTTGACTTCAGGAAAACATTTGATATTATGTAAAATGGGAGAATATTCGTTAGAATAAACAGTGGAGTAAAGTATCATCTGGAAGGAATATGGCAAAAAAATAAAGTTGTGGTATCTCACCAATGAGTGATGTGACAAAGGATTAGACAACTTTGCCAGCTGAGAGGGGGATTGGGTTGTCATCACTGAATGATCCTGAGGAAGCAGAGTAAAAGAAAATAAAATCGATAGTATGAAGTACAAGATCATGCATCTTGGTACTGTGATGAGAGCTATGGTCAAGAAAAAAGGATATTTTATCATAAGATAATCAGATAAGGTATTTTCAGTAGAACTGTGGAAAGACTAATGCAAACATTAAATGGGCTGGTGAATCATCACCTGAAATAGTATGCAGAAAGGTTTTAAAACAGAAGCAGGTGAAGAGGCTTCTGGAGTAATGGTGCTATTAGAAAACCTGAATCAAGAGAGGAAATTTTAAGAACAGAGTTGTTTTAACCATGAAAGGCAGAAGGTGGAGAAATCTAATTATTACCAATAAAAATATCAGGAGCCTTTTTGAAAAGGAGCGTGAGAGTTCAGAGGGTATAAGTGAGAGACTGTTCCGGCACACATGTGTTGTATTCAACAAACAACTTGGGTTTTGTGGGCTCACTGACATTTAAAACCCCAGTCTGACTTCATTTTCAGACTGTCCTATGAGTTGCCTGCTTCAATTTGGCTTGAGTTTATACCTGAATTCTCTCAGGATTAGGGGTCAAAGTTAGGAATATATATATTTTTTTTTTAATCTTCTGCCATTCTTCTATGTCCCTTCAGATTTTATAACATGTTTCCAGATGGGCATGAGGGAAGGTTGGCAGGCGCTTCATGTGATATTTTTGTTGAAGATCTGCTAATATTTACAGATATTATTTTTTTCATATGTTTTCACAAAATTGAACATTGCAAAGACAATAGTACCAAAGTAATACCATCATGTTGTGAGCTAGCCTCTGCTTGAGACTGTCACCAGAAATATAGTCTTAAAGGAAAATATATTGAGTAGTTGTGCACTGCTGAAATCAAAGGAATGCAGAATTTTTATATTCAGGAACCACTTCAGATCATGACAGAGGGGAAAAAACCCCACCCTTCAGAACAAGATAGAGATGTAAAGGTTCTTGATCAAATATGTAACTGTTCAATGTCAAAGAACTGAAGTAATAGAAATAAAAAATTGGCTTTTCTGGAAGCAAGAATTCAAAAATCTCTTGTATACAACCTGTTGATCAACTCTAGGCATTGAGTTGGCTTGGGGGTTTTTGGTGGGGTTTTTTTTTGTTTGGTTTGTTTGTTTACATTGGGGTAAAAAAATGTAGCTGTTAGCTGCTACCCACAAATGATGTAGAGGATTTTTTGGTGGGTTTGGGTTTTCTGGTTTATTTTGTTTTTAAACCTGTGTACTTGCCGAGTCTCATAATTGTGACTTTTTTTAAGTATGTCCCTTTATTTTTATGCTGTGAACTCATTTTATGCAGACTAACTACACTGTGAAGAGTCCTATTGATAGTTCTATTAACTACAAGGTATTATATTCTGTGTTTCTTAGCAGCTTTCTAAGTAAATCAGTGTCTTAAACTTGTGTGTGCTTACCGTCAAAGGCTTCTTATCACAGCAGAAGTATGACTTGATTAAAATCACGTTTGTTTCTGGATCCTGTGAAGACTGAAACACATCTGTAGTCAACATTGTCAACTTCTAATTTTAGCTCTGCTTCCTAAACAAGTCAGTTTCTTAACTACTGAAGCCAGCTGACCTACCTGGTGATGGTTTGGGTTTACCCATTGCTGAGTGAAAATCTGCCAAATCTAACATCAAACTGGAAAATGGTATTTTTGAGTAAACAGAGGGTTTTAAAAATTGTAATTATAAACCAAGTGATGAGTTATAATGTGAACATAAATTTATATTGTCTTTTCAGAAAAGTTTACTGTCTCCAAGTTGTGTGGTGGTTGGGTTTTTTTGGGTTATATTAACATTTTAACAGGTTGCCATTAATAATTTTATAGTTGCATTAACCTTTCTGCTATGAATGGGATTGTAGTTGCTATGCAACATTTTACTCTGACAGACTTTTATGAGAGAAAGATGTGTTCAGTGTGTGTATCTTTTACATTTTCTGTCACGTAACTACTCAGTGGATAAATCATGGATCCACTCCAGCTCCTAGTGACATCATAGGGCCACCAACTTTCTCCAGGGATTTTTTTAGATTAGGTTTAAGGTAGCTTTACCTTTATAGGTACAGTATATTATGAATTAAATAAATAATGAAAAAGAAGAAAAAACCCAAGTCATTATACTAAAATTCAGAGTATGTTCATATCTATAGATATTGTTCCCACGGAACATACTTAAATGTTATGTTTACTTCATAAACAATCAGGAAATAAGTTTTTACTGATTGCAATAATATAAATCTAAGACAGAATACATGCTAACAGGAGTTATTCTCAGGTGACTCTTACAGTCTTGTTATTTTAGTTGGTTATTTACAGATCAAGTGTTCAACTTCCATGCATTGCTTCAAATGGATGAAAATTATATTTCTCCTTTTCAGATAAGGAAAATTTGCACTTTTTCTACATTTTTCTATCAATCCCTTATGTTTCGTCTATACTCTTCTTTCTCCTAAGTCCCTGTTTTGCTCTGCTGCACCCTCTGAAATGCTTGCACTTCCCTCTAGCTTGGCAAACACTTCCGCTCTGATAAATTCTGTGGTGTGTTTTACCAGACATCGTCTTTCAAACTAGGCAATTGAGTCTTAGGTTTCATGTGTATGTGTTTAATAGCCGCATTTTCTCTATGTTTTCAGGGTCTTATTTTCCTCATGATCTTCCGTACAAATTTTCATATTTTCTGTTTTAACAGGATTAGATTGAAGAAAGCTTTGTTCTTGGAGTAGCTTCAAAACTTGTCCTTTGGTTAATCAGAAAGGAGAGACAGGCATATGTGTATCTCAGGTTATTTCAAACAGACTGTTAATTACAGTGCAAGATCTTAGGCACAGAATACAGTGTTCAAACAGCACACATCTAATCAGAGTAAGGCAACTGCATAAGTGAGGGGAATTGAACATTATTAGAGTGACCCCCTCATCTTGTATTGTAGTTTGTTCAGTGTGCTTTTATTTCAGAATTAAACGTGTAAAATGTATTTTACAAACAAAGGTGTTAACGGAATGAATGTTCTGTATTTTAGTCTCGGCAGAAAACCTGGAGAAGAGCCTGAAGCATATGGAGAGGCAACTCCACCAGCTTGAGAAGGATTTGCAGACTTTTCCAGTTCCTGAAGATAAGCACGATAAGTTTGTAGCAAAAATGTCAATATCCTTTGGAGTATTCTTAAAAAAAAAAAAAAAACAAAACCAGAAGTAATTTAACTGCATTACCTTAAACATTGCATTTCTTTGCATAACTTCTGTCTATGTAGCATTTATTTTTGAAAAAAATTAACTTCCCCCCCCCAAAAAAAAAAAAAAACCCAAACAAAACCAACCACAAACAACAACCCAACAAACAAAAACTAAATACATGTACAGTCCAATTAAAGGATTCATCTGTAGTGGAAAGGATGAGGGGGGAAAATGGTTGATGTCAGGTTTTACACTATGTAGAACGCTAAGTTTCTTTACTTAGAGAAACTTAGAATGGGAACGTTAAGCACTTTAGTGCTAAATGATATTTTTTTTTGTAATGTGTACCATAGAAAAAGATGTCTGTCACCCTGTGTTTGTTTTCTAGTGTATGTATTACCACTGTTAATGTTTTTGTACATGCAACCACAGAACTAAAAACCTTCTTTTAATTCAGAGATTATGTTCATAGTATGTGAAAACTAATTTCTGGTCTTATTTTTGCCAGAATTCCTTTTCTCACTATTTATTCCAAATCCTACAGACAACTTCACTGCCTGTCTCTCTCATAAGAAAGCCTTGTCACACGAGGGTACTCAATTAAAGCAGAAAAACACATTCTTTCACTTAAACCTCCCTACCAGATGATAGTTGTATATACTTGGCGCCGAGACTAATCTAGAAGCAGAAATATCAGCAGAGACAGGTTGAAATTTCCTCTGTAGTCATGGTTAGATTATCACCTAGTTGGTACAAAGGCAGGGGGACTCAGGAGACAATCTTCATGATTAACTTCATGCTATTAAAGAGATGGCAAGTCGACCCTGAGGTCAAGTGGATATACCTGGTTCTTGCTGCATTAGGGCCAGTTCCATCTTCAGTAGACAGCTGCAACCAGAGTGTTTACAACTTAGCTTTAGGCCTTTTTTGGATAATGTGGGTTAGCTGTAACCTTTCAGTGTTGCTACAAAATTTTTGTGAGGTCAGGTATTTTGTTGGTGAGGTTGTTCTGTTTGTTGTTGCCGACTTTTTTCTCCAGCTCAATGTGGTTTTGAGAGATATGTTGCAGCCCACCAGCATGGTGTCTCTATAGCACAAAACATAAGTTTTGTCTCCAAATAAGACAATAGCATAACAGGAGAACTAGGAGAGGGGTCCTGAAGACAAGAGATAAAGTATTGCTAGGAAGTTAAGAGGAAAATATATCCATAATAACTTTCTCAGAAATATTGTTAGGAAATATTGTAAGTCTGTGCTTGGTTAAAAAAAAATGATGTGTAGTCTAGGAAGTTAGGACTGGGAAGCACTTATTAAGAAATCTAACCTATGAAAAAGGGCAGACTCTTCTTAATCTAATCTGTTAGAATAGAATAGACTTTCAGTCAGAAGGGAGTTACAATGATCACCTAATCCAAAATAGTCATTATGATGGCACTTAAAATGCCTATAACCTTTTGCATTTTTGACTAGAGTTTGGAGTAACAGATAATTTAGTTTACAGCTTTCTTTGGAGATATGGTTATAAAACTTCGATATATTTAAAGTAGTTATGAAAGAAATTAGCAAAATTCAGTTGAGAATGAGTGAAGAATACCCTGAAAAAATTAGTCTCACTTAAGAAGGAAAGCACAGGAAAAGTAAGCTGAGGAATAAATATGTACTTCTTAGCTCATATCAAACATCTAAAATAAAAAAAAAAATGTTTATGTAGGATGCCTCATTTCTCTTTGTGTTACTGACATATTGGGCATTTCTGAAACTTGATGGCAGGAAGTGAATGGAATACTGGGATATAAGGTTATAAATTGTATTTAAGACAGAATAAGTCACAGTTGTAGAGAAATAGTGTGAAAAATTAAAATACAATAAAAGTGAGGTAGGGTAAATAGGTGGACCTTGTCAAGTCTCATATATGAAAAGCATTAGAGCAGTTTACTGGTTGCTTAAAAAGGATAATAATCATCTTAGGAAATGCAAAGGAGGATCTGCATGTCTTTTTCAAGCATCTCAAAAGCTGTAATCCTGCCAGAGAAAATGTAGATTGTCAGTGTATGTCAGGAAGATAAGCCATAGCCATAAAGCTAACTTTGTTTTTTGCTTTAGTTTCCTCTAAAGGAGAAATTTGTTTGCCCGCATTGTGCAGCATTTTGAATGGAAGGATGATCTCAAATGAAGGAGTCAGTAGAAGTTTTTTTTAAAGGAAAATATGAAATAAATATCAATAAATCCCGAGGAGTAAGCAGTGGTCACAAAAGACTTGAAAATATTTTAAAATTAACTCAAATATAAACCTATTGGACTACAGATTCTTATACTAAGTTAGCCCAAGACACCAGAGGAATTAAAACTGAAAGGAAGCATCTGAGTGTTCTGAAAGGTCTGCAAGGAGCATCCGCAAGTCAAACTTCTCTGCCAGGAAAACTGATGAAGGCTAAATAAACACAGGACCAACATGTATATGTATGAGAGAAAATGTGGTGAGGAGAGTCAGCATGGGTTTTTTAAAGAGGATTCACTTCTTGCAAATCTATTACAGTGTGCAGATAAAGGTAGGACAGTAAAGCATAACTGAATTTCCATGCACCTTTCAACAAGGTGTTTTACAAAGACTTCCAAGGAAAGAAACTTCTTGGGTCAAAAGTGGAATGATTATTCTTTCTGGATTAATATAAAAAAAAAAACCAAACCCACAACCCAAACCAAAAACCTCATGTTGGAAGGGAGATACTGGCAGGTGCTGACAAAGGAGTAAGTGAACCTCAATGATTATAGAATAGTAGATCTGGAGAAAAAAACTTTATATTAGAACAATTGAGAATAATTTCAGTTAAAAGCAAGCAGAAAACATAAGTAAGTTGCTATAAAAATCAGCAATACTTGTATCTTGAGTCCTTCCATCACCCCATCTCAAAAAGTATGCTGTATACCTACTGATGTGGCAGAGAACAGTAACAATGATCAGCAGTAGGCAATAGTTTCTGCATAAGGGATATTTTGATAGATTAGGTCTCTGAAGGTGGAAAATCAAAAAACTTAGGAAAATACACTAAAAATACATGTAATTTTGTATGCCATATAGGAAGCAAGTTAGGAACATAGTCACTGTGTCTTATAAATAACCAGGGTTCATCCTGTGTAACTGTCCAGCAGGTTAAAATATACTGACAGAAATGTTTTCTTCACAACAGACAAACTGTAGCATTTACTTTTAGGATGTTGTAGAGGCTGAAAATTAAATTAATTTCATATAAGGCTTAGATAATTAGCTAAAGATGGTACACCTGGAGCTATTAAACACAGTAGTCCAGAGGTACCTCAGAAAAATCACTAAGGTGCAGACTGTTAGAAACTGAATACTACTACATTAGTTGAATTATTGTGCTATACTTGCCAATTTCCTTCTTTTTTTCCCTAATCATTGGGTATTGACTGCTGTCAGAAACAGGCTAGATAAATATTTGGTCTAATCAGAATAAATCAGTACAGTTAAATCCAACCATACTACATATTTCATTCTATTAGACTATTCAAATACAATATTTTGAACAGTAAATATTATGAACAGGAATAGTTTGCCCTCACTTACTACCTGTCCCAGCAGACAGGCAGTAGTTTCAATACAGTAAAGTTACATATGGCTTCTAGCAATGTCTACAAAAACACTAATTAAAGAAGCCCACTTTTAGAAAAAACAGGAACTTCAATAAATTACAAAGCAAAAAAGGTTTGATGTAAAGGTTAGATAATCCTGCACAGCGTGAAGAATCCTGGACCTGTCTTTACTTTTATTCCTATGACAAGGAAAGCTGAATGATGCTGATGTCTTGAAAAGCATTCAACTCATAAAAAGAAACCAGCAGGAAATCTGAAAAAGGAAGGATGGTGCTTTGTTGGAAATAATTTTTCATCCTGAGTACAATTAGGCTTCATGGACAAGCAGGCTATTACATCCTGTCGCTAAATATCACAACCCAAAGGCCCCTAATGAACTGATTAGCATTCTTGTTTCTTTAGGAAGTCAGATATATGCACAGTTGGTGCACTCTTTTATTGACAAAGTCTATAATTATGAATATTTCTCCTATATATTAGATTGTGCTAGTGTGTCAGTCATCTTATGTATGCTAGATGAAAAGAAATTATAGTTATTATTGCAGTTCTGCTTCCTTTAATTAGGAAAGTTGAAGAATGTTGAATTTATATTGATCTAGAATATTAAATCCATTCAGTGAAATGTTCAATAAAAAGCACAGTGAACAAAATACACTTGTACATTCAAAACAAAAATCTAGTGGGTTTATGGAGAGTATTTAAATTGCATATTAAAAGCTTAATTAAGTAATTTAGTCAGCGTACTCTTTATCAGTCCAGCTCACATCTTATGGTTTTCTAAGTAGCAGCTGAGAAACTCTTGACAAGTTTCAGCCTACCACTGAATGTAGTGTTGATGGTGAGTTTTACAAAAGCTTATGGAGCCAATATTTGAGAGACAATGAGTTGTTGAGCATCTCTAGGCTCGGGACAGAGTCCTTACTTTTTGATTAGTTCTTTATTCCTCTTTGTTTTTTAAGTTGATTCGTTGACATTACAAAAAGAAAAGGAAGGGCCAGCACTTACCCAAGTCAGAGCCTGATTCAAGTGAGGTAGAAGAAACCCATTTCAATTGTAAGGAAGCTATTACATGCTGCCTCCTAAACTGTCAGTTACTTAAGTGGCCTCATAGTTTGAGCTTCCTTCTGTGCAACATAAATAAGCTGAAGTCTGCAAGTCCTTGTATCCTACGGACTTCGGAAGATTACAGGACCTAGCTCGTTAAGTGAAAAAAGTTTGTATGTTGCTCTTTGGGAGTGCGTCAAGGTGTTGGCTGTGTGGATAGGTAATGAGATAGGGCTTTGGCACAGTGTAAATTTAATTTAAATTTCTAATTCCTTTATACAGGTCTTTAGTAACTGATCTGAACTTCAGGCATACAGTTCCAGCTAGCATTGGTTTTGCTGGAATGAGCAAAACACTGGATGAACAATAGAAGTACATGTCAGGGTTTTTTAGCATTATAATATAGAGATGTGCAGGAGTGGGTGAATCAAGGAAAAGGTATTATTTGACAAATAATCTTCAGAAGGTACTAATTTAAAAATCTAAAAGTTTCTGTGTGTTTCATGAACTATTATATTCAGATATGGAATTTTACTGTGAACCTTGCTCTATGTATATAAAAGTATGTCTCTGACATGTATTTTTCAGACAATTGCAACTATTTTCCCCAAGAACTTGATGTGAGAAATCCTTAAGAGAGCCCTGCAACATTCACACCTCCTGACTAGCAAATCATTATTTGAAATGCTGGTTTGAAGTGACCTCAAAGTCTTTTTGTACTAGTCTTCAAAAAATTTCCCGAAATTTTACGGAGACTGTGCTAGCTAGTGTAGTGGCAGTCTCAGTTCAGTTTCGAAGATTCTGCTAAAATACTTGCTGCATCTATGCCCAGTGTTAATCTTTTGTTCTTATACAAAGGAATATTCCTTTTTCAGTTGTCTACACTTAATACACAGATTAGTTTGTTAAAAAATCAGAAGCAGTGAATATGAGATCTTTTAAGGAAATGTTTGGTACAGGTTAACATCGTTCATGATCTGTTCTAGGGTAACAGCTGCTTTTACTTGGCTTGATACTCTGCACTATATTAGTATTTTATATACCACAATATATTAAAATCGGTATAAACTTCAGACAAGCAACCCGCTATGAGAAGAGCTGCCAAGAATATGCAAAACCAAACACAGAGCAGTTAGAAATTTTGCCACAGATACATTCGTCTCAGCCCTGCATTGCTTTCTTGTTCCATTAATGAGCAGAATGATGATCTGTAGTCCTGTGGGTCCAAACAGGCAGTCCATGAAGTGAAGCTGCCTCAGAAAAAGTTAACAAATACCTAACTTCATGATTTCCTTTTCTTTCCACCTGTGTTGCAGCTCTGCTGTACTTCTGTCTTCATTCATCCAAAGCCAATGAATTGTGTAGCTGATAATGCATATATATCAACCTGTTCATAGTAATTACAGTTGGGATTGCTGTACTCCATAGTATTCCCTGTTGTCTCCACTTTAGCTGGTGCTGGCTAACAAAAGCCATGTTTAAGTAAAAAAGGAATTGGACTTATTAAAAATACCTAAATTGAAGCACAGTCTCAGCAGAATGCCAAGAGCTTAGGGTATCCCATAATGCACCAGATGGAAAATAAAAATCTCAGGATTCATCGTGCCTGGCATTCAAATACTGGATACTAAAACATTATTCAGAGTGCTGTATTTGGGGTTTAAAATTGTGCATGATTATTTTCAAGGGGAGTCAGTTTTAACAGCGCAAACTAAGCAATTTGTATGGACTCTTAAGATAGCTGTAACTTTAACTATGTCTTGCAGAATACCACAGAATTTTTGTCTCTCTCGCCTCCCTACCTCGCAAGTTTCCTTTTCAAGATATACTGTGGCATATCATTCATTTACAGGATTAAGTATACATCTTATTGATAATTTTAACTTTTTTTTTAAAGTTTTTTTCTTCCTAGAAAACTGATAAAAGTTACTGAATGTATGGCATTTATGTGACAACAAAACAAATTTATCTAATTTTCCTTCACCTTTCCACTCTGTGGAAATAAACAGCCTCATAACTGCAAAAAGCAGTGTCGTTTTCCCTAAGTTTTGTTACTGATTTAAGAATCACAAATAATAAGTATCCTAAATTGTAGGATCGAAAATAAACAGGATATAGAAATGCTTGCTTGTAGTTTCACTCAGCATTAATTTTACTGTTTTCCTTTATTACAGTTGTTAGTTGTTTCAGTTTGTTTGGGTTATTTTTGAATTGCTGACATTTCTTTTGATGGTTCCAACTTTTGTGTTTTCATGTCTTGTTTCTTAGAATCTTTTTTTTAAGTATTTAATATTTTGTCAACTGTTACATACTGAGCTCTCATCAACTTTCCTTGGTGTCCCACCAATAACTTATTAACATCCTTAATAATTTTAAAGGAACTCAATTCTGAGGAGTAGTTTCCTCTGATTGTTGTGCCTCTTGGGAGCTAAGTGAAGGAGAGAGATTCAAATAGATATGGAAGAAAAAGTGGGCCAGCAACATCAATTCCCTTTGAGCTGTTGCTAGCCAGTCAGCAAGGCAGTCTGAAGCTGCTTCATCATGTGAAGTCATGGGAAGAAACTCATACTGGACAAGGAGCCTTGTCAGAGAAGGTCTGAAATCAAGTGGCTGGGGGGTGATAGAAGATGTATCGTTTAAAATCATCAAAATCTAGGGATTTGTTAGTGCTTTTCTACAAGACTGTCATAGTGGAGACTGTTGTGCCCTTACAGACCAAGTAAATAGCCATCATAGTGACTAATTTGAATGTTGTGAAAGTACATTATTTCTCCTTTCCTGTATGTGTCTGAGAACATTATTGTTTGACTTTCTGGCATGGATTCTAAAACACAAAAAGAAAACAATTAACTGCTTACTTGGCATTTTAAAAGCAACCTTAACAAACCCAGAAGGTAATGGTGAAATTCAAATGGCATTCAGCCTCTAAACAAAACTAAAAGAAGAGTGCATCATAAAAAACCTGGAGTGAAAGCTGTCAGTCAGCAGTAAATTGTTATTGTGTATTTGAAATATTTGAAACAGCATGGTGGACAAAAATTCTATTTGTCAAGTTTTTAATGCACTTGTTTAAAAATTCTGTGCTTCATAAAATAAAGTGACCATGGAGCGTGTATCTGTCATATAAAGTATACAGATACAGTAAATCCTCTTTTGCAGCAGTTGGGGTGGGCAATTGGGTGTAAAGGCAAAATTGCTGTTTCTTGTCTTTTGTAGTCTTTCCTGCAGCAGGAGAATAACGAAACATAAATATTTGTTTAGCTACCATTCCATTAAAGTAAGCATTTTATGAAGTTGTCCTACATAAGAAAGTGACCACACACAGTATTGCTTCTTTGAGCTTCTTTGACAAACTATTATCAGAAGTCTTGAATAAACATGGGGGGGGGGGGGGGGGTGTGTGTATTTGATTTATGTTATGCAGTATTATGGTGCTGTTTATAAATTGTCTCTCTCTTGTTCTAGTTCTATTGTTTTCACCTCTAATTTACTTAACTTCTATTGACATTGCAGATAGCCTTAGAAAAAGCATAAATACCAGGTGCAGCCACCAGTAACAGAAATGAATGCATTGCTATTGCTACAACAGCATTTTGAACAAAAGCTGTTAAGATGAAGTTTTTAATATTTAATAGTTTTTACTTTTAATACTTGTGTTTATCAGTGTTTCTATTTGTACTCTAATTTCATAGGAGCTATACTATTTCTTGATATTTTAAAGTATTCAAGCTAGTTATTGGTATCTGTACCTAAATTCCATGTAAATTGTAATTTATATACCTAAAACTTTAGCCTCAATAAGGAGACAGTGATACTAAATAAACTATAAAGGTGCTTGAAGTTAGATTAGTCCCATCCATTTCATTTCATACGAAATTATATGGTAATGGAATAATCTTTAAAATTAAAGTGGTTGAGAAAATTTGATGAAAGCACTCTGATTTATTCATAAATCTGATATACACAGTAAATACTAGGAAGCATATATGACATGGAAGGAATTCTTTTGATACTTCATTTGATGCAGATGAAAAGTGTGTATGAAATACAGATCAATGTGTAGTAAAAACTGTGGGTTTAACTGGATTCACTGAGTATTCTTGCAGCCTTAACAGCAGTGTACAGCTTTCTAGTTCATGCCAAAGAAGATTTTCAGAAACTTTCACGGATGCATGAGAACATGGAAAAACTCTATCAGAATGTCATGGGATATTATGCCATTGATCTGAAGAAAGTTTCGGTGGAGGAGTTTTTAACTGACTTAAACAACTTTAGGACAATGTTCATGGTACAATCTGTTTATTTTATGCCTAATGTTTGTTAGGAATTATTTTTGTAATCTTTCAGTTATTGAACAAACTAAAAATAATTTTATTCCTCCTAAAATGGTATCTGATACTCACATCAGAAATGTTACTTTACACATCCTAAATTCTTAGGATATCGTAAGGGTAATGGACTTTTTAATTATTATTTGTGGATTATTTCTTTCTGAAAGAATTGGAAATTCCTAATAACAATGAATGTGATTTAAAACTGAACCTTTTAAATGCATGTATAATCTGAAGGGGGAAAACCTAAAACTCTACCTTTTTTAAATATAGCTGCATTTTCTGTTTAAAGGATGCTTGTTACTTACATACGTAATACATATTCTTACTATTATTCTGTGTTTATAAGGCATGCTCATTCCATGCAAAATCCAGACTCAATATTTTATTTTGTTTAATTTGTCATTTATCTGCACCACTTGATCAGTGTCGAGGTTTGTGTCTGCTATGGAAACTCAAAGCTCCTTTTCCTGGCTTAAAAAAATTGCATATTTTCCTTAAACTTGGTCAGTTTCAAAGGACCTTTACTTTTGTGACTATAGATTGTCTATGATTTTAGGTTTTATGCATTTTAAATGATTACTTTCTCCTTTTCCCTTTAAAAAGGATGTTCTTTGGAGGGAGGGACTAAGAAATATTATTTTATTATTATTTTAAGTATTTGAATTATATGTGAGAAACAGACATTAGGTTGATCCAGGTTATTGTTGTGTAGCTCCTTTAGTATAGGGCTCAGAACATAGTTGTAACCATAATTCAGACTCACTGTTAGTTAGCAGAGCTTTGCCTTAGAGTCATCTATGATACAGGTGTGGAGGTTAGCCCTGTCCTTGTATCACAGGGCAGCATCTGCATTATGTATACAAATGTTTGCACATACTAGCTCATCATAAAAGCTTGAACTATTTTGGAAAGCTAGTTTTATTTTTCTTTAAGTTATTTTTAGAGTCCATTTTCATTATGCTTACAAGTTTCAGTAATGAGTTTTTTTTGTTGTCTTGTTTGATTTTACCAAAATGTGATTTAAGAATCTTTAACAAAAGAATTTTCTGAAAGGGAAGGTAGAGATGTCTCACCAGGGTGTTTCTTTATATATTTGGAGTTGATTATATATGACTATAAACAGTCTTCTTGGCAAATTTCAAGATAATCAGATGTTCTCCAAAATATTGCAGGTTCTTTTACCATTGTCAGTGTAGTTCTTCTGGAAAAAGAATGATTAACTTCATGATATACTTCATAATACATACTAAAGACTTGTGCATCCCTCAGTTTAAAATAACTGAAGAACTTCAGGAAAGCTGATGGCTATATAAGTTCAAAATACTTTTATAGAGCTCTTATTTAGGATTAGTAGGGGGTTCTGTCTTGGTGACTTGTAACTAGGCAGAGAGAGGTGTTTGATTTTGTGTGGAGGTTGTCGTGGGTTTTGGTTGCTTTTTTAAGCTTTCTTAGCAAAAATAGTTTTTTCTTTTGGATTCTCAACACTAGGCTAGTAAGCAACTCTTTTTCAATGAAGAAATGGAAGAATAAAAAGGCAGATCCCTAACTGCGTATGAATTTATTTGTTTGGCTAATTTGGAAAGGTGACTCACGTCACGTCTGGCTACCTATGATTGCATAGCTTAATGTACTGGCTATGCTCCTGCAGGAATGTTATCTGAGCATCAGTTTTGTGGCAAAATCTGAAGCAGTGATCCAACTCATGCCTATTGATCTGTAGAATGATTCAGTTTGTAATTTTACTATCTACTCCTTATTGCAGCCTCATTACAAAACACTTATTTAAGTTGCTTGAATGTTTCCCAGTCTTGTTTGGTTTTGCTTGGTTGGCTGGGTTTTTTTAATGATTTCAGACATGTCTGAGGGTGTAAAAGGGCAAAATACTTCTTTTGTAAATATTGAGGAAGGGTTTGAAATTCCTATGTCCATCTATTTTGAGGAAACTTAAAATAGAACTCATATTTAGCAAACATACTGGAACATGTAAAGATTACTAAGCCTCTGCTATTTTAGAATTTAACAGTTAAAAACTTAGAAGGCACAGTCTTCAGTCAGAATAATACTGCTTGGCAAGTTACGTATGCCAGATTTTTCAACATGGACATTGATTATGTTTTCCTAACTTGACCAGTACCTAATATGAAACTCAGGAGTCTAATTTCAAAATTGCTAAATTTTATGAAATAGTTGTATTACATTAATTTCTGATATTTAAACCACAACTCCCATCCCTCAATTCTTATGTTCATTTTGAATTGGAGACTCAAAGAAGTGGTTGTGCTTTACCTTAATTTCACCATTTTTTTTTTTTGTGTGTGAAAAATTAGCACTGATAATAACCCCTGCTTCACAGCGATGTTATAAAGATAGATTAATTAATGCTTTGAAACCGTTAGATATTATTGATGAGCATGATAGAAGAAACCTTGAGGAAAATTAGTAATTCTGTTTTGCAGAGCACAGTTTGAAGGCTATATGCAAAAGTTGTGTAGTTCAGGCATGAAACCCCTTATCATTCAATGACGCTAAACAATATGTTAAGTAGCTGCTCAGTTTTGAGACTGTTGAGAAGATTTTTGAGGTGCCTACTGACATAGGATGAAGAAATTGTAGTATTTCCTCTTCTGGTGTTTGGCTAATGGTTAGAGTTTTCCCACAGTTGTGGAGAGGGAATGAAGAGGCCTTGAGTCAACAATTTCTGTGTCCAGGAGAGTACGCTAATCACAGGGCTATAGAAACGCCTTGCTCCCATCAGCCCCAGGTTGCTCTGCAGCGGAAACATGACTTAAAGAACCAGAAGAAGAGCAACCAAGTAAAAGTTTGTTCCCTTGACTCTAGAGTATTTTTCTTTTATGTTCAGCATATACTTAAATAAAAATCAGAAATGATCCTGGAAAGCACAAGAGAGAACCTAAGAATGCCTCCATCTCAGAAATTCTAGGCCTTGACATGGTATGCAAAAAGTTTCTATTCTGGTAATTCTGGAAGTTAACTTTGTACACTGTACCATATGGTGAACATAATGCTGCTCATATGTAGCAGATGTGGTCGGACCATGTTGAACTTTTTAGGCCTTTTGAGCAAGGAAGTGTGAAGACATTTAATCACTGAAATGCAAACAATGTGAGAGACAAGTATGTGTTTGTCTCAGTCAAGTCTGTGAGAATTCTTGCAGAACTTTAGACACCTATGTTTTCTATTCTGTTCGGCTCTAGGGTATAGACCTCTAAATATTGTCATCTGTATGTGAGCTTGGGTGTCTAATCTTGTGTTCTAGTCAAGGGAGATGCATACTTAATAGAGTCAGTGGAATTTGGTGAGTTGTCTACCTGATGTCTCAAAGGACACAACAACAGGAGTGCCTGGTATCCTAGAGAGGTGTCTGGAACAGTATCCAAGACATTATCAGCCTGAAATTTTAAGTTATGACACAGAACTTACGGTAGACCTGCATACTGCTAGAGAAAGGCTGGAGGCAAGGTGTGATACTCCAGAGCATCCACTCTGCACTGAATATGAAGGTGTGAGCTACTAAATCAAGCCCAGTTGATCAGTGTGATTAGAAAGGAATAGAAGCCTACAATTGGATGACTGCAATCTGAGGCTGAGTTCTACTGGTATTATTTTTTGGGGAAAATTACACGCAAAGTAGAAATTTCCTTGGTCACTCTGTTAAGAAAGTGTAATTTGTGCCGAAATTGTACTTGTGCTCAAGTCCCATTTCAGTTTTGTCCAGCAGTTTGTTTTACAGAATGCCCAGTATGAAAATCAGCAAATAATTTGTTAAAATTAATTCAATCCAGAATTTTAGCATTTTGTAGTAGGCTTCCGCTCTCTTCCCCCCGTATCAAGCAAATTGACAGAGATAACCGTGGAAGACACTGTGCAATTATAGTTTTGCTTTGTTTAAAAAATCCACTCTGTTATCTTTTTTCATTATTGAAAGTTTATTCTTCAGTTATCAAAGACAGGTATTTTCTCACAAGATTCATGTGATTTCCACACCCACCCCACCTCACCTTTTCCTTTGGTCAGTATCTATTGCAGTGACGCTACAGGCAGTGCCCGTGCAAATATTGCTGTAATCCACATTAGTCTGTGCTTTATAGCACTCTTCAGTCCATTTTTACATATGTTGGGGTTTTTTTTTCTGAAGGCAGGCTAGACATTTTCCTGCTAAAAGCAACATGAGACATTAATTATCTGTGCAAACATGCAGCCTCTGCCTCAGGCTTGTGAAGATGATGTTAGCCATTTTGTAGGAGGGGACACTTTGAACTAATGTGAAAGATGGGATTTTGTTTCTAAGTGCATTCTGAAAAGAGAAACTTCCTGTGGTGAAGAATAGGTGCATGGCACTTCACATTTAATGCAAGCTGCACTAGAGCACTGAGAATTTATCAGTGTACATAGCTAACACTAAAATAATAAAAAGGTAATCCTAAAATAGCTTAGTTAAAAAAAAAATAATGGAATGTAACAGGTTTTTTGCGTAATGTCTGAATATGCAAAATAATGATTTAAAAACTCTGAAACTCATAGTTATATTTTGGCTTCATTGGAAGCTTTGGAGTGTATAGTTTGTTTTGAATTATAAATATGTTGTACAGGTATTAACCAGAAGACAAGAATTTATAAACACAGTGAATTAGTGCATATGTAGATAAGAATAAGAAAACTTCACAGTGAAGTCACCCGAGCATTGTTTTGCTTGGTGCGGTGGCAGGATAAGAAAGAATAAATGCTGAAAGTCTTCTAGAAATAAAAATAATAATAATATAATTATAATTTTGAAAAAAAAAACCCAAAACAACCCACCAGGTGGTTTAGATAATTTGAGTTCTTCCTACGTTAATATGCGTATTTTTTGCTGAATTTGTAATCCCCATTTGGGGGCAATTAGTATGCTTTTAATGTATTAACTCTGAATTTGCTTACTCTTCTGAAGAAAAAATACTAAATATGAAATGTAAAATATTTGTGTAGCTTGGTAAATTAAGGTTAGTTAGGAGATGTGATTTTAAAGCTTTTTTCTTTGTTTTTCAGGTTCAGCTTTGTTTTTGCTAAGACTTCAGTTTTAATGGAACTATTACTTTTTTCATAGCAAGCAGTAAAGGAGAATATGAGAAGAAGGGAAGCAGAAGAAAAACAGAGGCGTGCTAAAATAGCTAAGGAGAAAGCAGAAAAAGAAAAACAAGAGAGGCAACAAAAGAAAAAGCGCTTGTTAGAAATGAAAACAGGTAAGTAATGTAGAAGACACATTTTACTTAGGTTTTTACTGGAAAGAGTGCTGCTATTTTTTCATTATCTGAATGTTCTATGAGAAAAGGCAGAATAAATGAATGGTTTTCACTAATTAAAGTTTACAGAAAAGAGGTTCTTAAATTTTGTTTTGTTAATAAGCTTCTCTAATTACCTGTTTTCTGCAAGCTATTTTAGAACTTGTAATGCTGCTTTGTATTTTTCCATTAGAATATATTAAAACTTATATGACCAAGTATAAGTTCAGTTATGCTCAAACCCCCTTACCTTACCTGAGAACAGAGATTTTTCCAAATCACAAAGCCATTTTCTTTCTTTTAACTAAGGTTACGTATTCATTTTTGCTTTTCTGTGAGATTAAGCCCTTCCTGAAGTACTCTGGATTTTTGTTTGAGTACATCAGTTATTATTTCAATTGAAACACCTTAAAAGAAACCTCAGCCATGCATTTTAAAGTTACTCATTTATGCTGTGTTGTCTTTTGTACCAAAAGAGACAGCAAACATGCTGAGTTCTCTGTAACTAAAAAAGATGTCTGATGATCCTCTATACTTCTACATTTTATCCCAGACTGAGATTCTGGAATCCTTCCAAATGATATGTGACTTACTGTATAAATTATTGTGAGCTACTCTCATTTATTTATTTTTTCTGAGCAGATCTTGTTAAACAGGTCCCCACTCAAACACTGATGGGCACCTTTGGCATTAATGATCATCTGTCTCTTCCACATTTCACTAATAGCCAGTATAGGTTGTTTAGTTTCAGAGGTTCTTCAGACCAAAAGTCTTTGTTTTATTTTCATAAGAGCATCCATGTGTTGAGGTGTGAGACTAAAGCACCACTCTTAAGAAACCAGGCAGCTTCCCTCTGAACACAGAATTTCTAATTCTTCAGAAATAAATTCAAGATCCAATCAGAAAACTACTAATGACAATCTTTATAAAGCTCATGAAAGACAGAGAAGGCTGCAGAAGACTAGGAAAGGGTAAAACTGGTACCTGTATTCATGCATGGTTGGAAGTGTTTCAAAAGGGATTAGATGTTCTTCTCTCAGGCATGTTGTATGTACGACCAATAGTGCTTTGGATGGACAACTGGTAGTCTTTCAGGGAAAATTAAAGCTCCTCTCAAGTCCTATTCTTTATGATCATGTTCAGGCATTCCAGAATACAGGTTAAGGGCTTCTAAGTCATATACCCACATGTGTATGTAGGCTTCTGGTATGATAGTTTAACCTACTGCTTCAGTTCATATAGTGGGGAACTGTGATCAGCTAGGGGATTGAGTAAATAGCTGCTTTGTCCCTTAGTAGCTTAGGTTTTTATTACATGGTGTAAGTGTATGGAAGGACATTTCTTGCTCTTGTTAGCAGCCACTTAAGGTTCAGTCTGGAATTACTGATCTAAACAACAGCAGATGGGAAAAAATGGTGTTAGGATCACCTGAAGCTATAAATATCTGGAGTGTCTGGTATTCACTAAATTGGCCACTGATGAGTTATTTTTCGTTATGGGGAGCCTCCTTATAAGGTTTCTTGTGCTTGTTTGCGACATCATTTTAAAAGTCTATTAGAAAACCCAAATTCTGGAAGTGGAAAGCACCTTTGGTGGATTTGTTTTGTCAGGAAGGACAGCAACAACTATATGAAAAGTGGGGGTTGTTTGTTTTTTTATTTTATTTTGGCAGACTTCTCAAAACTGTATTTACTACTTGAAGAGGCATAATGTGGCTCTGAATCTGATGGAAGAGTAACATAAGCATTCAAAAATTATTTTTTCCTTTTTTCCCTAGCTTTGTCTAGTTCATTGAAAGGCTGTCAGTTATTTTCAATTGACAAAATAATTATCAATCAATTAGTTTGATCTATCACAGTGTAAAGAATTATGTTCACTGTGATAACACCAGCTAAATTTATTGTAATGTAATTGAGAACTCCATCATTGTGGCATCTTCATTGTATCTTACTTTGAATACTGTTTAAGTAACAAGCCACTGTAATCAGTGGTTATTTACAAAGGCTGCCCTTACCCAAAAGCAGTGAAGCAATGCCAAAATGTCTTAAACATCTGATTTACAATCTAGAATATTAGTTTGTTTTCAGTGTTACTCAGTTTCAGTTTTATCACAACTAACTTTTAAAATCCATGTTTCAGATCATTTAGATAGTTATGACCTTATTTGCAGTCAATTTTGCAGCATTTATTTTTGCAGGGTTTTATATTGTTTATCTGGTTTTGGAAAAAACATTCATAACTCACAAACTTGTTAAGAGTGTTTTAGGCTGTGGTTCTTCAAACATTTATTGTTTTATTACTGTCTGCTAAGTTGTGCAATATGAATATTTTCATTAGTTCTGTAGTGTTCTGCAAAACAAAAGGACACCATGCATCCTAGCACTGACAGTTTAAGCAATGAAAATAGCAAGCATAATTAGGTAATATAGATTCTAACAGATAAAATGCCTTTGAAATAAATTAAAAAAATCCCCAAACATACTTATATTAGTAGTACCCTCAAAGACCCTGTTTTCCCTGCCTAGCTCAAGTTCGTAAGGCCTCCATTTTATTAATTTCCTCTCACTGGGAGAGGAGAATCAATACTTCTTAGTAGTATTCCTTTCCTCTGAGGGGAATGAAGGACTGCAAATGTCACAGATCATAAAAATCTGCTCATGTTCCATTACAACTTAGATGACATCAGTAGTTTCTAACATATGTTGGTAATTTGTTGTTTTAAAATGTCTGCTGGGATACTTTCCTGAAAAACACAAGTTTTAGAAAATAGTAGGTTTATTGCTAGATTTTGGGCACTTAGGTATATGTTTTGTGCAACTCATTTTACCGTGAAGGAAACAAAAAGATCTGATAGTGCTATATATGAAGAAATCCTGCAGGTATAACATTAATATCCAATAACTATTTTGTGTAAGAGCTCCTTTTGGAGCTGTGTAAGTTTTCCCTTTTGGAATTTCAAGTGCGCCATTCAACTCGGTTCCTCCTTGGTGCTGATAACTTTCCAGTTATCCCATGGCTGCCTCCACTTATCCTCAAATTGGATCCTCTTCACCAAGAGGGTTCCTGAGGTCACTTCTTGTTATTTAGATTTATTCTTAAGTATCACTTCTATTATGTGGCCAGTAGGGAATAAATCTGTTCTGTAACTGTGAGGAGCGTAACTTCCTCTTATAGTAAATAAAAATGAGCAGAAATAATTGTGGGACATTATAGAGTTGCCTACTCGTACTTATTCATGTTAATACTTTGTGCATAGTTGATGGTAAGACCATGACAAGCTTGGAGAGTAGGTCTCACTTTATGCCAGTTAAAAAAAATAAATTAAAAATTCTATATATGAGGAATGGGTTGTGACAGACATTGACCACAAGTCCATTGGATGGGAGATGTCACCTGGTATGTCACTAAGTACTCATCTGCAAGTGTATTGTTTTGACAATAAAGTGTAAATCTGAGTAAACTACTGAGAACAGATGTTCCTTCAATAGGTGAACAGGTGAATTCAAATGTGAATAGCTGTCACATTTGCACTTGAAAATGATACAGAGAATGATAAAATACAGGTATGTTTAAATAAAAAAAAACAAAACTGTCCTGAGAAACAATGTGTGATAGATCTGCAGAAGTCACAGCAAAACATGAGATACAGCAAAACCTTGTCAAGTCTCATCTCACACTGTAGGATTTTGAGAGGTGAATGGGTTTTGTGCAAAAAAAAAAAAAAGTAGAACTGATCTGAATCTTTATTCTTTAAAGCCCTACAACTAGTACTCACAAGTCATGTTCTAACAAGATCTCAAAGGTGCTAAATCTTCTGAAGCATGGAGGTGTAGTTCATGCACTTGTTGGCAACCCATGGGCTCAGAATGCAGCAGCTGCTTTTTGTTTGTACTAAGTAGTAGCTCCAAAAGAACAAGATGCTTAGAAGAAACAATTATTTTTCTTTCTGAAAATTTTGCTTAGAAGTAGAACCTTTGGAGATAGCAGCTGAAAGGCCTTTGTGAAAGTGAGGTTTATACAAAGTCCCTGAAAAAATAAATAGCAGCTGTACTTGGGAGAGAGAGAAATAGTCAAAACAAACAGAACTGTTGCGAAAATTAAGGATCATTAAAGTAATGTCTGTAGATAAATATTCTCATAAGACTTGTCATTTATGTTGTGGCAGTAAAATTTCTAAACAAATGTGAAAAGAATGCTGCAAACTTAAAATGGCATTACCATGAAAAAAAATTACAATCTCTGGAGCAGTCTTTGGGATTAAGAGCTCTCATATTTATGCAAATAGTAGGTTTTGGTTTGAGTAAGCATTTCCTACTCCAAATACTAACCCACATCTCCTCCATAAGGAGGTAGACATCAGAGTCCTCTTTAAACTCTCAGTCCTGCTATGTGTAAATGTTTTTGTTCTTTGTGTTTTTAATGAATCATCAGAAGTTTCTTCTCTCAAGTTGCAGAGGAGGGGAGGAATAAATATCCTTACCAAAACATTGGAGGAGGGTATGCTTTATTTTTACTTGCCTTAGTCCAAGGTTGTAAAAGAGCCAGGAACCTTCTCTGTCATTGTTGGAAAACTAGCAGAAGAGAAGGTCATGTCTCTGAGTCTTCCTTCAAAATGATTCTGCTGCTGCTTCTATTTCTATGCTGTTCCTGTAACGCTTATCTTCACTCGGCAGTACCTCAGTGGTTGTACAGACATACAGTCTTGTTACTGCATACCAAAATGTTCTTGCTCTGAAGCTTGCTGACAGAAATTGCTTGATTTCTCTGGCAGCTTCTATCCGTTGAAAGCTATTAAATGCAAATACAAAGTCTATGAATTACAAACTACTGGAGACCAAGAGACTATGCTAGAAATGTCATTACATATTTATCCTGTCCTTTTTATAGATGTTTGCTGTTGGCTGGTAGTGTGTGAAAGATGCAGAGTTAGGTGGACCATTGATCTGATCCTCCTGGGTGTTGTGGTATCTTTATAGCCACCCAGACGAAAAGGAGCTTGCCCACCCAAAGCTGTCCAGAAGATGCCCTTTTACTAAGCTCAGTCATATAGGCCAGCCAGAACTTTCTCACTCCATGAGTGAGAAATTAGATAATTTTTAAATTTCCTTCAGCCCCTCATCTCTGTACCACAACTGTCAGTACAAGTGATCATTGTATGTATTTTCAGATTTATCATTTGTTTATAAATTTGAATGGAAATAGTAATGTCTTTCCCTGTGCTTAATAAACTCCTTCAGAGGCACCCAGTAACAAAAAGACAAGATGTTAATACACACACATACATTATATTCAGCTACATATATTCTTTTAAGAAGCTATGTTCATTTAGGAATGCTACTAGAGTGGTTCTAACTGCTTTCCAAATCAAATTGTAATTGATACATCTCAATAATAGATTTTTTTTTTTACCCGCTCTGTGAAACAACACTAATGAAAATACTAATTTTTGTCTAGTCTAAAAAACCAAATTGGTTGGATTGGTTGCATTCTTGTCAAGTGTTGTTGGAGCTGGAGCTGTGATGTGTAAAGAAAACAGAAAAATGTGTTGACTGACTTCTTTATATGTAGCTGATTGTCCTATTAAGTTGTTTTATCAAATCTTAATCTTAGATAACTGTGGATAAGGGTGGTCAGTTTTAGTCATGAGTGATTAAATGTGAGCCACTAAAGCTTAGCATTCTGCTTAATTTAGCAGTTTTATTTTTTCTATTAAAAAGACAGAGTGTACCTAGTGAATAAAAAAAGGACTATAGGAAGATTGTGTCTGTAAATTGGCTGTTTAAAAGTATTATCAGATAATACAATATATAATGCAATATTAGAATATCCTGTGTTGTTGAGTTGGTGAGAAAGTAGATGTGTACACAGAAAAAATTTTCATTTTCACACTGTTAGTTACTGTTTCTGGGGGCTTAGTGGAATGGTGACCTCTTTTTTGTTGTAGCCATGTTTAGAGTTTTCATTCTAGATGGACAACCTGTTCTAGTGTTTGATATCTCTCAACAGGGGAAAAAAAAATCTTATGTTTGAATGCAGTTTCCTGTAATTAAATTTGTATTCTTTGCCTCTTACCCTGTCTCTGGGCACCTCTGAGATGAGTTTGGCTCAGTCATCTTTACACCCCACCCAGTCCGCCACCAGATATTTATATATATATTGATAAGATCCCCTGATCCCTCCCTTCTTTTGGCTAAATAGTCCCAGCTGTCACAGGATGTTCTCATGACAGAGATGCTCCAGTCCCTTGATCATCTTCATGGCCCTTGACTGACCTTGCTTGACCTTGTTTGTGTCTCCCTTGTACCAGAGAGCCCAAACCTAGACCCAGCACTGCAGACTTGTCTCACCAGCACTGAATAGAGGGAAAGTATGAGCACTCTTGACCTGCTGGCTATGCTTTTCTTTGGTGGTTGTTGCCATAAAGGCACCATTCTGACTCATGGTCAATATGTTGTCTACCAGAATTCCCAGTTTTTAAACTTTTTTTTTTTTTCTCCTTAAAGCTACATTCCACCCATTTGGCCTTCACCTGTGCTGGTGTATGGGGTTACACCTTGCCACATGCAGGTCTTTTGATGAATTTCATTAAGATTCCCATCTGCCCATTTTTCTGACTTCTCAAGGTTCTTCTGAATGGCAGCACAACAGTGTGGTGTGGCGACCCTTACTATGAATATTGCACCATATGCAATCTCTCTTACGGTGCACTCTGTCCCATTGTCCAGGTTACGAAGGAAGATGTTATAAATATTGGCCCCAGTATTAAGTCCTGGGGTACACCACTTCAAAGGCTTCACATCCTGTTTATTCTTCTGTAAGTCCAGTTTACCTCAGGAAAACATTTTAGGAGTTTGCCTCAGAAAAGCTTGCTCTATTAAACCCTTTACTGGATCTGGAATCAATGTAAATGATCCTGGATAATCTCTGTGGAGAGTAAGTTCAGTGTCTTTCTTCTGTCATCACAGAAAGAATGGGATTTATAGACTTGTGATGAACATCAGAATTTTATACGATTTTATTACAAAGTTCAATATTAAGATGATTTCACTTTCAGTCCCATTACTTCAGTGGGTAATTGTGATGCAGGTGAGATGCAGAAATAGGCACCTTACATCACTGAATTATTTTTGTCTCCAGTGCAGAACCACCTCTAAAACCACAGTTTACCTTTTGGGGTTTATGGTATGAGTTGTCCTATGGAATTTAAATTGGTGTAGTTACCAACCTCTTAATTTCAAAAATTGGTTTGAAAGGGACAGCTGTCTTTCAGAGTTCATGAAGGATGGGTGCTTAGTTTGCATTTTATTTGTGTTGAGCTCTTTGAAACTTGAGGTAACACTTCCATTCATATGCTCAGTGACAAAGTCTTATCTTCTTCTGTACCATAAAAGCACTTTATGACAACTCAATGATTGAACAATTTCAGCAAGAACAAAAAAGGTGAAATGAAACCCACTCTCCTCAGCCAGATTTATGGAATAGGTGCATCAGTCATTAGGGGAAATCATACCTTTTTATAGTACACTTGACTAGGGCTCTGAAGCACTAGCAAAGGCTTACTTTGTGCTGGGCATCAGTAAGAAATATAACTCTTCTTCTGGACTAGACTGTTTATATACCTCACAGGACTCATGTACTTGTGTTTCGCTTTTGTGAAGGCCTGGTATATTTTTCACCTGAAGTCACTGCTGAGGAAAGACAAGTGAATATTGACATTTCTGGCTGAATTTGGATTTAAAACTTTTTAAATCTAAAAGGAACTGTCCTTTCAGCCAGTCCATCCAATAGCTTCCAGGCTTGGCAGCTATTTCTGCTTTGCGTTTGTACATTGGAAATATTTTTTTTTCCTCCCTGTAATCTAGCAAGGTTCTTGCAGAACTTGCAGACTTGCAGAGTCAGAGGAACCCCTATGTTATGTTACAAGTCACAGCTAGCCCGTGCACTGTTATTGGAATACATGGCTATCAGTTTGAGTTTCTTTTAGTCAAACAAGAATAAAAAAGTATTTGTTCTGGTAATTACTGAATTGTGATATCAGGACTTAATTCTTTACACAAGGAAAACAAATCCAATAGGTTCAGCACTCCAAGTTTGGTTTTAGTTTGGTTTTAAATTGTATAAAAAATTGAGTGCCACCATGGAATTACTTTGAAGGTGATATAAAGATAATTAAAGTCTTTGCTAGTTCAGATAACATGATGAGTAGCGCTTGAATTTTTGCACCCTTTTCTTTCTGTTACAGCTATGAAATATTAAGATCTGTTTTCAATATATACGTTTATCTTCACTGTGTAATTTTAATTGCAGATGAGGCTTAGTATTCAGAGGTTGCCTTTAGGAGCAGACCCTTTCCAGTACTTATGGTATAACAGAAAGCTGTGTGTAAGTAAATAGAACCTAGTGGAAAATGACAGTCAAAGTCCCTGTAGATAAATCCCTTAAGTGTACCGACTGAGTAGGCGACATCAACACAAATCATGGTAAAGAACTCTTGGTCTGGTTTTTCTGAAGCGCCTTAGTATTACCTTCATTTAAAAAAACCCACACCACCACCACCACCAAAAAAAAAAAAAAAGTGTGTTTTTTTTTTTTAAAGAAGTAGCTGAATAAAGCTTTGATTCCTTGAAAGAGGAAAGAGACATCTTATTACATGTTTTTCTCCTGGTAAAGTGAACTTCTGGAGTCCCAGTGTTGAGTGTAATGTTTTACTTTATATTGGACAGATGCAGGGGAACTGTCAAAATATTTTTCATCCAAAGTAATCTTGTTGCACCACTCTTATTTTAAAACCATATTGCTAATTATGTTTGTGATTCTGTAATGTCAGTGGACTACTGCTCCTGAAATTATGATACATATCATTTCTTCCTTAAGTACATAAAATGAAGGAGTCATTACCAACTGCAGTATCTGTTGCTATCATTCTAAGACGTATTAAAGTTGCACTATAAAGCTTATGATACTCAGGACACTAAATGAGAAGGGTCTTTAATAGTCTTAGCATTTCTAAAGACGCAATTATGAAATTAGGTAGTTTATATCTGACTTGGCACTGAAATGTCAAGGGCAAAACTTGCCAGTTATTTTGTCAAGTTTACTTCTGCTTTAGTTGGTATTTAAGATACTTGTATGAGTTTTAAATAGGTATGATATTAAAAAGTATTTAAATCTCCTCTTCTGCAATTAAAGGAAAAGAGATCATTTAAATCATGGAAGGGTATGTTTCTCAAAGGACTTTTTGTGGGTTATGTAGCTATCTGCAAGCCAACTGGAGTTACTAGTTCTAGGATGTCAAAAGATTGATATACTTGACTAATTAGGAAGCCAGCTGGGATTGGTGGCAGCAGTCTGCAGCAGCTTGTGGAAGCCAATTTAAAGGTCCCATAGGAAGTGTTAATATTGAACAATATTTTCAACTCTTACGCTATCACTGTAGCAATGTTGTATGCAGTTCTCCCAGGGCAGTTTAAAAGATTTCTAAAATTCTGCATGGTACACTTCCATTTCTTAAACTTTCCATCATACAAACTTGGACAATATTATAGATAGTATGGGTATTAATAGTTAGCTATGTAACTTCATAGAAGGTGTCACAGTCAGCTGTTGACGTAGGCATCAAAAAAACAGCGTTTGGAACCGAACTGAAGGTGTAGGAGTTTGAAAAACAGGCTTTCTACATGCTTTGTGTATCTTCAAATCACAGAATTGTTTGGGTTGGAAGGGACCTTAAAGATCATCTAGTTCCAACCCCCCTGCCATGGGCAGGGACACCTTCCACTAGACCAGGCTGCTCAAAACCCCATCCATCCCAGCCTTGAATACTTCCAGGGATGGGGCATCCACCGCTTCTCTGGGCAACCTGCTTCAGTGCCTCACCACCCTCACAGTAAAGAATTTCTTCTTTATATCTAATCTAAATTTACCCTCTTTCCATTTAAAGCCATTCCCCCTTGTCCTGTCACTGCATGACCTTGTAAAAAAAATCCCTCTCCAGCTTTCTGGTAGACTCCCTTTAGGTACTGGCAGGCTGCTATAAGGTCTTTCTGGAGCCTTCTTTTCTCCAGACTGAACAACCCCAACTCTCTCAGCCTGACTTGAAACGAGAGGTGTTCCAGCCCTCTCACCATCTTCATGGCCCTTCTCTGGACGCACTCCAACAGGTCCATGTCCTCCTTATGCTGGGGGCTCCAGAGCTGAACACAGTACTCCAGGTGGGGTACATAGATTATTAACTATGTATGTTTTTATTTGCAGTGGTTAACTTTTTTCAGTACATCCATGCATACAGGAAAACTACTAGAGGAATTTTTTAGTTCAAGTTTCTATATACTCCACTTATTGTTCTGTTAACTTGGAAGCACTAACCTATAATCCAGTTTGTGACTACAGTATATTTCAGATAAGTATAAAAAACAGATAGAACCCATAAATGTGTTACAGCTATGCTACAAAAAGTTGTGGATTTGCAGTATTTCTATTCCATTATTTAAAATCTTTTTTTTTTTTTTTTTTGATGGGTCTTTTTATAGTATAGCAGATTGTGCCTCAGGATTTTTTTCTACTGAAAACTCTTAAGTTCTTGAAATAACTGTGAAATCCATAGTAGTCTTGGATAGGCTTAAAAGGAAAGAGATGACATGCTGAAATAGGATTGAAATTTTTCTTCTGTTATTCCTACTTCCTAAAACAAAGCTTATGAAGTCTTTTCCATAAACATTTACCATATCATTTTGGGGATTGTGAATATTATTCCGTCTTTTTTGAATTACTATTACCCAAAATGCTTAAAACTTTCCTCCAACATTCATGTACCTTACTGTAACTAATGGCTTGGCCTCAAAATTTCTTCAAGCATCACTTTGGTTTGAAACTATTCACTGAGTGTTTTCATTCCAGACATCAGTGTTTTAGAGAATTGCATTACATCAGATGGAGAAAGGAAAGTTTAAAAACAAAACTAAAAGAGACCAACAAAAAACCTGCACCATCAAAAAAAAACCAAACCAAAACAAACCCAGGAAACTGAATATATAATCTGAGTGATTTTTTTTTTTATTTTTTTTTTTTTTTGGAAGTTACATTCCAAGCCTTGTTATTTGTGGTAGGCCATAAGTCATAAGAGAGCAAACCTTTGTATAATAAAGCACAGCACGTTTTACCAAATGCAAATCGAGAAAAAATATCTGTATTTCAGTCTTCATCTTTAATCTATGTCTTGCATGTGTTGTAGAGACATGTACTTAAATATTATGCAAAATTACAAAATATTTGTTAATTTTCCATTAATACTTTTTGCATATAGCTCTTTTGTGTGAGGTTGTTAACTAGTCTGGTAGTACAGAGTGTAGAATTGGATGAGCGGATCAAGTGCACCTTCAGTAACTTTGCAAACACCAAGCTGGGTGGGAGTGTTGATCTGCTGGAGCACAGGAATGCCCTACAGAGGCATCTGGACAGGATCAATGGGCCAAGGCCAGTGGTATAAGGTTCAACAAGGTCAAGTGCTGGGTCCTGCACTTGGGTCACAACAACCCCAACCCTACAGGCTTGGGGCAGAGTGGCTGGAAAGCTGTCCAGTGGAAAAGGACCTGGGGGTGCTGATTGAGAGTTGGCTGAACATGAGCCAGCAATGTGCCCAGGTGGCCAAGAAGGCCCATAGCACCCTGACTTGTATCAGAGAGAGTGTGGCCAGCAGGACTAGGGAAGTGATTGTCCCCCTGGACTCGGCACTGCTGAGGCCTCACCTCAAACACTGTGTTCAGTTTTGGGCCCCTCACTGCAAGAAAGACATTGAGGTGCTGGAGTGTGTCCAGAGAAGGGCAACGGAGCTGGTGAAGGGTCTGGAGCACCAGTCTGATGAGGAGCAGCTGAGGGAACTGGGGTTGTTTAGCCTGGCAAAAAGGAAGCCTGGGGGTGCCTTATCATTATTTACAGCTACCTGAAAGGAGGTTGTAGTGAGGTGGATGTAGGTCTCTTCTCCCAGATAACTACTGAAAAGGTAAGAGGAAACAGTCTCAAGTTGCACCAGGGGAGGTTTAGATTGGATATTAGGAACAATTTCTTCACTGAAAGGGTGGTGAAGCATTGGAAGAGGCTGCCCAGTGGGCAGGTGGAATCACCATCCCTGGAGGTATTTTAAAAAGATGTGGTGCTTAGAGACATGGTTTAGTAGTGGAGTTGGCAGTGGTAGGTTACCAGCTGGACTTGGTGATCTTAAAGATCTTTTCCATCTAAATGATTCTGTGATTCTAAAGGTGTTTTCAGATTACAGTTTTATTGTTTTAAGGACCAGCATCCTGGGAGAGCAGCAAATCAAATACTACAAGGGAGGAAGTGAGTTCTCCTTAGAAGATAGTTTCAGGAAATTCCAAATATTATATAAAAATCACTTTCTAAACACAAATACACGTGTAGAATTAACCGAAATTAAGGAATGGGTAAAAATGAAAATAAAAGGAACAGAAGTGCTAACTAAATGCAATTTATAATACAGTTGTACAAAACTAGATTTTAAAATAAATGTGTTTGGTCCTTCTGTACATAACAAAGTAGTTGCTGATGTAATAGGGAAAATGACAAAAACATTTATGAAAATCTAGTTTAAGTTTGAGTCAGTGTTAGGGATTATCTGTTGTTAGCTTTAGATATGTTTGTGTGTGTATTTATATAGAATTTTTGAATATATAAACTCTTACTGTTTTATGAGGAGATTACCACTATGTGACTTTAAATTGTATTTGAAGGACATTTTTTCTTTTAATTTGAGGGCAGGAAAGCTTAAATTTTAAGACAATACTCAATTATTTTTTTAAAAAATAATGATTTTCATATCTTGGTTCCCAAAATCTTGTGCTTCCTTTTCTTATGCTTTCCTCTTCTGCTTTTAAATGATATCCAGGCTTAGGGTTCTCAGTAGCTAAATTAGATTCAACTCTTGACTTAGGTGTAAAATCATGAGAGTAAAAATATGGTTTCTAGAACATCATATTTGTGATTTGTCCCATGATGATTTGACAGTACTTTGCCAGACCTCCTTCTCTGCAATTTTTAGGGTTTTTTGTCTGAACGGTTTTTGTTGCCCTTGAAACCACTTACCTTAGATGCTAGAAATCTGTAAAGCTTATTGAAAGATGGAATTTATTTAAAGAAGGGAAACATAGAAATAGTGTTGAAAGGCAACATCTCCCATAATAATTATCCTCCATATTCAGGTCTTGAAGATTGCCCTTCTTCCTTACTTGTAGTTCAGCACTTTAATTAGTGGTGTGGCATCTTGTTATACCCATCAGCTAGGTCAGATCCTGATTTGAATATTCACTATAAGCAATAACTGCAGAACCATGTGGCATGTCTGACTGTATCCAAAGTGTGTGTTGACCTAGGGAGTTTTTCTCAGTGAGGCGTAATGAGATTTCTATCATGTAATTCTTTATTCCTCTGTGGTGATTTTTTCATCATATAGTAAATCCTTGGAATTGCATTCTTTGTCCTCCCAGGCACAGACACAAGGGGTTAACAAGGTTAAAAAAATCTTAACATTTTCTGATAGGTTTATTTGAGGAAATAAAAGTAGGGCATTTAATGTTTGCATTTAATTATAATCTCAGAGTGACATCCGTAATTCTTTCTACTTATTGTATTGCACATGTATGTATAATATCCCCCGAATTTTCCTGAACTACATCAATTATTTAATATTGGCCAGAAGTTATTAAATACAAGCAGAAAATGGCTTTTGATTAAAGCTACCTATAGATATCGCTGTGTATCCTATCCAGTCCAATATTGTTCACTCAGCTTCCTGCTGAGAAATAATTTCAACTTTTTATAAGAATAACTGAAACGATCTCTTGTCTAATACAGCAAATCTTTTAAGGGACAGCTCTTGAAAGCTGACGTGAAACTGATTATTTGCAGTTAAAAAAGGCTACTGAAATGAAAATAAGTGAAATGACATTTCACTTAAAACTATGCTTGACTTTCAGTATGGAGAGAGGAATGTGGAATGAATGGAATAAAATTTGCCTAGTTCAATGTATAGAAGACCAAATCTGTTGTGATTAATTGCAAGAGAGCAATTTGTGAGTGTCAAAACCTGGTCTGAGTTTGAAATAGTTTTAATAATACTATTAATATCTTTTATCATGTTTTATTGTTGTTATTATTATTTATGCTTTGATATTGTTATGGTAACCTAAAAGGTTCCTTCTCTCTTCTTTACAGAAGGTGAGGAGACTGGAGTGATGGATAGTCTGTTGGAGGCCTTGCAGTCAGGTGCAGCTTTTCGAGACCGACGGAAAAGGGCACCAAGGTCTAAAGGTGAATATTCTATTTTACATTTTATTTTCCAGAGAAAGTTAAAAGCATTATGTGTTCCAGTAGGTCCAGTGCTCTTGAACTGAAATGCTATTGGGTTTAACACTTTTTTGCAATGACAAGTTTCAGGGATGTTCAGACTGCTTTGCAGATGTCAGTAGCACTTTGGAGATTAATTTATTGAGCTTGGCATAGCCTGATTATTATGACAGGACTCTTTGATATAGCCACATGTACTGCAACTTTTTAGGGTTTATAGTTGAGTGCGGGAAGTAAAAGTCATCTTGCCCTGTAAGTTAATCACATTATTTCACTGGTATGTAACTGTCAATTTGCTCCTAGAAATGCCTAACTTCTAAATATTCTTAGTAAAGTTGTTACAGTACTCCATAACTTTCAAAGATGTGTCTTATTTCCATTCTTTCCTTGCTTTTACAGATGTACCACAAAATCTCAGTCCAACCACACAGCGGCCTGTCCTGAAAGCTTGTAACCATGGTAATGAACCATATTCATTAATTGCATGCTCTTCTCAGCTTATGTAGTTGATATGTGCTTTCAAAAGATTGCTGTCATTTTTTCAGTTTTCCACATTATTAAAACACTGAAACTGTATTTGAACCTGCTTTCTAAGAATCACCTGAATATTACATCCTGAAACTATATTTACTGATTACTTTGCAAATCTTTTCTATCTTTTGTGGGTTTTTTATTTATTTGAAATTCAGTTACATGTTTAAATGTAGTACTTCTATAATCCTCAAGAACAGTCATGTAAGGATTTTTGAATGTATTATGGAACTATAATAGAAAGCAGAGGTTGTGGAACATTTTATGTTGCTAAGTATTTATGATACCATATCAGAGAGCTGTTTTGCATTAATTCTATTTTTCTTTGTCTTGGTTTTCTTGATACTACAGCTGGAAACCTTTAAGCTATCATTCACCAGTCTAATTCAAAAGTGATGTTGTATCTGCAAAGTAATAGTAAATTAATCAGTTACTTAATTGCAAAATATTTCTCAAAATTTTGAGCATGAGTCTTGTGCGTATATTTATTCATAAACTCCTGAACTATCTTACTGTAATCAGTAAGACTTGTTCATATATGAAAAGTTACAGGGAGGGTGCAGTTGCTTGTTAGCTTTGTTTGTTAGACAATCTACAGAATATTGTTATACTAGCTGTGCTTTTGTTAAGCTTGAGGAGTCCAGAGTGACTGTTTTCAGTTGCTCGTAACTAGTGGTTTCAGGAAAAAAATTATATATGTACTACTTCTGTTAGAGGAAAAAAAATGTGATTGAAACATGATGAAAAAAGATATCTCCTTTCTTAGTTTTTTAAGCAGAATGCATTATCCTTCGATGTTTAAATGCACTTCAGAGTTTATAAAGCAGATGCCATCAAATTGATGTTATTAATTATACCTCATGTTTAAGTGTTTATTTCTTAAGTGTATATTGCCAGAAAAAGATCATACAGAATTTGGCATTATTAAACACAAAATTAAAGAAAATAGAACTGGAAGGACAGTTTAAAGATAATTCACTTATAGGAATTGGCTCAACGAAAAATCAAGTACATCTGACAGGTTCTTGTCTAGCACATAACACTGATATTTGAATGATGACTACAGAGCACATCTGAATTTCTTCTGTAAGTGTTTCTGCTTGTAAGAGCAATTATGTTGAATGTTACTTCTTTTCATCCCATTCTATCTGTCTATCAAGCTGTCTGTGGACAGACAGTGTAGCTTCCAGTTTTCAAAGTAACAGCATTTGGTCAAATGTTAGGGCCGTGTTTCAGGTTAAAAACAAAACACCAAAAACAAACAAACAAAATCCCCAAGATTTTCATTCTACAAAATTGTAGTCTAACCCAGGGACTGATTTGTTCAGCAGATGGATATAATTTGATACTGAATTTTTAAATTCAGACATCTGATTTGGAGAGAAGAGTAAAAGTAAACTCTTGGATATTTTTTTGTGTTTGTTGTTACCAATGTCAGTTTTTTCATAGAGCATTTTGAGGTAATCAGATTGTAAGGCATTTTGAAATAAATCCAGCTTTTCTTTCACATGTCTTGCTAGCTCAGGAACAGAATAATACACCTCTGAACTTGCTTTTAAAGAATTCTTTAGTATGTTTTTGATTTGTTGGCACCTGCCACCATATCTACATGTTTTAACTTCCTATCTTGAGATAAACAGAGCCCTGAAGTTGATGTAGATTATGGTGAGTTGACTTATCAAAGCTTTTTTGGCTTTTTGATAGAAATACATTGATTGTCATTGGTTGCTCCAAGTTCATCTTTGAGGTGAACTTCTTTATTTTTATTTTTTTTTCCTTTTCAAAATCTGTGTAAATTAGTTGAGAATTTGCTTTTAATAACTTATTTTGTTATTGGGAAATCAGAAATTTTGTAGGTTGCATACTATCTAGGATGAATACTAGACTGAGTATCCAAGGTGGTTTTTTTAGATAATAACCATTATAATTCTTGCTTTGACTGGCTACATTGTTAACTTTATTATCTAGTCAGACTATACTAGATAATATAGTATATTATCTCTTAGCTGTGTTATTTTCAGTCCTACTAGATAATAAAGTTAACAATGTAGCCAGTCAAAGCAAGAATTATAATGATAAAGTTTCTTTAATTTTCTGCTTCTGAGTTCAGCAGTGTGTAATGTGAGGATTTTTTCAGGCTTGTTCTCCGTATATTTTTTCTTGCACTTTATATATAAACATAGATACATATGTAATAATCTATTATTACATGTATAGTAAGTGGTGAATACTGTATATAATGGTATATTACATATAGACTGTATAAACAAGAAGTCTGTGATTTCAGCCCACTTCAGAAAAACTGGGATAGGTCATTAGACAGAAGTATTGGCTTGCTCTTTCATTGATTTGCTGTTTTTCCCAGCCTAAAATGTCAAATGGATGCTAAATTTTGTATCATGGCAAAAACCCCACTGACTTAATCTAAGCTTAAAACATGTAGAGACAGATAAAAGTTCATACTGGTTTTGGCTGTTTGGGTTAACTGGTAACTGCTTTGGTTACTGCTTATTCTGCTGAGACTAACAGATTCACTTAGAGTAGATATATGTTAATACACACCTCAGATTCATACCTAAGATGAACTTCTTTGACTCGTCATGCAGTGGAAAAGAATTACAAGCCACGACTTGAAATGTCTGTCCTCTGAATCATTCAGAGTGTAGTGATCTGTTAGGCAGATACCATCAAGTTCTAGCTAATCCCTTCTGTTTCAAAACAAAACCAATCAAATTAAAAAAAAACTGGTTTCATCTTTATGATTAAAGATACTTTCCTTAAAAAGTACAATACGAATCAGACCCAAGCATGATGGGAACTGGACAGTAGTGGCTCCATATCTCTCAGATTGACAGGGGAAAGAAATACAGCCAGAATGCACACTTTTTCCTTAGCTGTAATACAAATGGAAGCAGGAAAAAAATCTCTAACCATTGCCATTGTTATCCTCAATACGGCTCAAGATACCAAATTATCACTTGCTCATGAGGCTGAGCCAGTCCCTATAAAACAAAATAATATAGAGGAGCAAGCTCTAGAACCGAGAACTGAAATTGTTTCCTTTAAGTGGACTGCTTAAGACAAAAAAAAAGGAGGAATAGTAAATTTAGTGGAATATTAGCCATTGGTTAGCCATTTTTCTCTTCGTGATCTGTTGAGCTCCCCAGAAAAGTCTGTTAGTGTTCAATCAGTTGGTATGTCTGATGAAAAAGAAGTACTAGTTCTCATGCTGCATCCCAGGGTGGCCTCTTAGCTGTGTTATTTTCAGTCCTACTGCACTCTTCTTTTATTGAACAGATTGCCTCTTTCTAACATGGTATGTGTTTTTTGCCATGTTTAAATCTACTCTGTAGATTTAAATTCTGTGAGATCAGAATTACCAATTGTATTTTTTCTGCTTGTGACAAGGCCCATCAAGTCAGATAATTTCTTGCTGAGGAAATGCCCTGCTGCATAACTAATGGAAATAATATACATTTGGAATTGCTATGTCTTGGAAATGTTCTAACACCTTAAGAATACAAAAAAAAAAAATCCCTAGATTTTTGTTGAGGCAGATATGATTGGTATATTTATTTCTTTTGTTTCCTTCCATGGTGTTTGTATTTTTAAATTAACAACTGAATTACATATATGTTCAAAACTACCTGTTAATGACACAATTTGCTATAACTGCAAAGAGCCATAAACTGCTGTAAATATTGTGGTATCTGCTTTTGCTGTAATTCCCATTCAGAGTACTGTATGACACAAGTATTGGTGTAGTTTTAGTGTTAAACTTCAGTAAGGTTTTGGTTCAATAGCATCTAACAGGGGAGCTTTTTTTTTATTTATTTAGGGAGCAGAAGAAAGCACTTAATTTTCAATGATCAGGATTTTGCACATTAGAAGATAACTTCAAGCAGCTAATAGCTATGGCTTATCTGAGTATAAATTATTTACAAGAACAGTCAAGGCATATTTGCAGCTTGCACATTTATTTCAGGATAGTTAAGTTCAAACTCAAATAGCAGCATATTCAAGGCAGCACAGAGCCCACTACAGCACAGAAAGCTGCATTATTCACTAAGTTTTCAGTCAGGCTTTGCAGCCTGCATCAAGTTCTCTGCTGCTATGGCTACGCATTTATTTGCAGTAACATTAGCCAAGGTAATGGTATCTGAAATGCATGAATACAAATTTGAGATGCAGCTTTGATTGCATGTATATGTACCTCAAGTGCAGCAGAAAGTGTTTTTCTTCACAAATAGATTGTATTCAAAATGCTGTGAGTAAAGAAAAGCTATAATAAAATGGCAGTAAAAAAACACAGATTGCTTTTTGTGGCTGCAAAGGTTATAAGAAATCTATGTCTTGCAGTCAGTAATTGGCTTGTGGACTGTACTTCCAAAGGTAACAAAAAGCTCTTGATTCTATATTCAAATCAAACTTTCATGGTAAGAGATAGCCATAATTACCATAGCTGTTTGTTCAGTATATCTATAAACAATAGAATAATTTTCATGTCACATTTAGCCTGAAGCATTTTAAACACTTCTGTTAAATAAAATCCTTGTCAAGCAATGTCATGCTGGTCCCAATTAAGTAGAAGAAAACCTTTTTTTCGTGTTCATTGGTTTTTTTTCATCTCTTATTCATAATAGAACTGTCATCTGAGGTTCATATTAGTGCCTCTGCTACCTTATTTTTGACAATCATAGCTGACAATGAGCTCAGGCTCATCGGCTCATCTTAATTCTTGAAACCGACAGTGCAACCACTTAGAGGTCACTGTTTTATTTCATCATTGCTGTATATGACAGCAAACTATGATTGACATTTAAACCTATTTTTTACTCATTTTTTTCTTATGTCTGTGTATGTTGCTGTCTTTTCCACAATTGTACATAGCAACCATTAGGAAGTATCTAACACTGGAAAACCTGGGGAGATAACTTTTTACCCAGTACTTACCCAGAACTCAAGATGCGTTCTTGAGCACTACCAGTTCTTCATGGTAGTAATTGTGTTGAAGGCACTATGCATGTTAGCCTATTCTTCTTTTTGTAAGTGATCTAAAACCATCAGTGTTTGTAGCTGCGGTGGACAAATTTTTTGTAAGGCTTTATGAAGTTTTACTCAATAGACAAGTTTCCTCAGCAGAAGACCCAGAATGTCTGTAGGCACTGTTATGAAATGAAATCATTTAATAGGATTTCTAATAATAAACCAAAATATAGTTCTTAGTTGTTCCCAAAGCTTCACTTCAGTATTGATTTCATAGGTCAAGTAAAATTGCTGCTTATTCTAACAGAAATAATTCCCCTGAAACCATCTGCACTGTTCATAGTAAAGAGACTTTTGCTAGAGCAGGCAGCAGGGTACAAAGAAACTGTGACCATGAGTCAATTTTGCATGTGTGGAAAAAAACCCATCCAGACAAGGAAGGTGAATTTACTCATTTTTGTTTGTTTATTTAGAAGTATTTCTGCATTGCCATACTTGCATACTCATACAGTCTCTCACAGAAGTGGCCCTGAAAAATTTACATTCCAAAATATCTAGGAATAAGATTAATTTTGATGCAAAGTTTTCAGGATCTTTTTGTAGTGATCTTCCTGTCATAATTTAAAGTTGGAGCGGAGGAAGTACTTGAGTCAGAAGGGATGACAGAGACTAGTTTTGGATGAAAAATGGCATTATTTTTTTTCACAGAGTCATTGCAACAAAGTTAATAAAATTAACTTTTATAATAAAGACTGACATAGAGAGGTATAAAACATTCATTTATTTATTCATTTCCAGATTCCAAATGCTGAAAAATGAATGCAAGCTCTGTTAAGAATAGAAAAGGGTACTTTAAATTAATAGTAAATGCTCATCAGTACTGTGAAAATACTGGTATAAATGGAAAAAAATAAATGTTGTTAGTTTGCCCTTAATATAAGCCAAGCATACACTGTCAACCTTAGCACTCCCTGTATTTACAAAAGGAGAGAAGGAATTGTAATCCTACAAAAAAAGTCTGTTACTCCTTTTATAAAGTCTTGTGAGATTTCCCTTATCAACCCTATGAGTAAGGTGAGATCCTCCATTCTGTCTTATCATAAAGAATTATATGTGAACATCATATACAAAAGACAAGAGAACCAAAGCTTTTTTAGAGTAAAACATTTAGGTGCCACCTTGAGACAAGGTGGACTTTATAATGGGGTTTATTCTCCAGAGGTCTGACAACTTCATTCCTCAAGTGAGACCCTTTGAAGATGTCAAATTAGGCACTCAGAAGAGCTAACTGCTTTTGTAAATACCTTGCTGGTGTTCATTGGTACTGTTATCCCACAGGTGGGCTTGTTACCCAGTGCACAGCACTAATGTACACACTGAGTAGAGGTATTTCTATTCCTTTATTCCAGTTGTCACGAAGTAGTGAGCTAGGTGGTAACCCACAAATGCCTAGCTCCCCGCTCCTGAAAACTTTCCACTATTTATACGGTTTAGCTTACAAAGACATCGACCTTCATTGATTACAAGTTACCTAATTCATTACTTAGTATTCAGTTTCCTGTTTGTCAAATAATTCTCTTGCTTCTCATGTAATTAGTTTGCATGCTCATCCTCAACTTCTTTTTGGGGCTGGCGGATTTCTTGAGTTGGTGGTCGCAGTCTCACCCTGCGGGAATTACCTTTCCCCTCGTTTTTGCTGAGCTCATTCCTCATGATGAACTTCCAGTCAGCTCATCTATCTTGTGGGGGTGCTTCCTTTTGAAGGTACTTTTTTGGACAGAGGATTTTTTGATGCTTTACGAAGCATTTAGCAGGATATACAAAAATACTTATGTCTCGAATTAACCATTAACAACTCATTTGTTTCAATTGTCTTAAAGTCAAACTTAAAACAATACATTTGATTTTATTAATCATTCCCTTATTCATTGATGTCAGTACGAGTTGAATAAGCTCCCCTCTCTCAAGGGAGGCAAGGACATTTTCTACAAGGTAAGAACTGTGGCAAAGAGGTGATATTTGAAAGCAGTGACACTATGTATTCCGTAATTGCACATACAGTAAATGTCAGCTTCATAATTGTCTAGCTAGGTAACCAGATTTCCAAAAGCTACAGCAGGCAAGTTATATATTCAAAGCAGTCTTTTGAATATGCATCAGTGGACAATCTTAAATCTGTGAAGGGAGCTGTAAATTACCAACAATCTACCCATATGTGTCTTTTCATTGTTTAGCCACACAGAACTTCCCGTTGGAAGACAATTACTGAGTTGATCTGTATAGCAAAGAGGTCTTGTCACTTTTCAGAGTACTTCTAAAGTCTCTTCCATATTTGTGAAACAAGATTTTAGGTATAAATTTACTAGAGTCTTTCACTTCTGTTTTCTGAATGTTAAGAACAAGTAGTATCTAAACTCCTGCTTCTTGCTTCAAAGGAGTTAAGAACTCTGATCTAAATAAAATAAATGATGTATTTATTAACTGAACAACAGCCACAATGCTCTTTATATTTCTTTGTTTGTTTGTTTTTCTCAAAGGGGTTATCATTCTTTTAAAAAAAAAAAAAAAAAAGTGAAATATTGGGTAGGGAATTTTCATCAGCTAGACATTAGAAATGATTTTTCTTTGGTTAACAGACTCTACTGGGGACAAAATATGAGATGGAAACAGTGTAGCAGCCCTGACCCGAGTCTGTTTTGTGACTCAATTGATATCTGGTTAATGCAACATTGTTTAGTCAGCAATTCAAAAGATGTAGAGAAAGCACAAAACATTGCTTATTTAATTCTTTAAGCACACTTCTTAATTCATCTTTCTTTGCCGTGTAAATGAATATGTTCCCTTAATGTTCTGGGGATTTGCTTCCTTTATTGGGAGAATTGAGTTTCATTTTTTCCTGAGTGGTTGTTGCAACAGAGCAAAAATGTACAACGTAAAAGAAATACTGGAGTTATGTGTCTACCTGATTTTTTTCATTATATCATTATTAGATCTTTTTAAACAAACAGGAAAATTACCTGAAGTCCATGCAATTTCCCGGCATATTTTACTTCCTCTGGAAGTAATCTGTATTTTACTGGATTTGCAAAAACCAGGATTACTAATACATACTCCTCCTTTCTTTGAAAGACTGTAAAAATGCCTTGTTAGCATGGTCTTTCTGTTACAATGTTTTGTCATGCTATCTTAAAAAGAAGACATTTTTATAATGGGGGGGGGGGGGTGGGGTGTATTTTATAGGAGGAAAGAGTTTTTCTCCTGCTTTTTTGTCTCATATTTATCTAACTCTGTATATAGAGGAATCAAAGAAAAATTGTTATCTGACCCTACAAGTTTGACCATATTTGCCTTAAGTTTTCAAAAATCTAAACCCTGAGGTTTAGAAAACCAAGAGTGAATTTAATCTACTTTGTATTCAGACTTGCAGTCCTTGATTTTCTCTCTCCTTGTGGCACAGCAAAATGATAAAATAAGAAATTTAAAAGATAACATCGAGAATACTTAGTGTCATAAACAGGAGAATGGAATGAAATCTCAGCAGATTTTCAGCATGGGCAAATAATTATTCCAGAGTTTTTTCTTTTTATCTGTTTTCTTAAGCTTTATGCCTGTTTGCATTTGAAAAGAGGTGAGTGTACCTGGTATGTTACAGTACAGTGCACATACAGATATTGAATTAGTTCTGGAGAGACTACTTTGTCTACTTGAAGCAGGATAGCTTGGAGGCCAGGAACAAATTCAGGTATCACAACCCTGTTTGGGGATAAACAAATTTGAGTATCTGTGTACAGCACCTAATTGAGCTATGCAGTTTCAGGAGCTATGTCCAAGAATTTCAAGAAGCCTTGAACCGCAGAAAAGTAGGATACACTGCCACAATGAAGGATCTTTTCATAGGTTTCTTTTCTATTTCTAAAATCTGAATTAACTAATTTAATAGGTTATGTATTTTATATCTAGAATCAATTTGTCACTTGGGTTCTTCCCTGCCATTTGGGAACCTATACTGGCTAGAAAGACAGCATTTTCTGATAGTCTCTTTTCATAAACAGAAAGAAGGAAATCATTTTAAACAATCTGAAAATGGGATATGCCTCCTGTTTTACCTGATTTAGTGACAGTTTGTTTTATTTAAAATATTAGATGAATTTTTACTTTTCCAAAAGATAAGTTGTAATAGTGGGAAATTGAGAAGATTGTATTAATATCACGGAAATTTGCCACATGGAATGGAATGAAATCACTACTGCTTTGGTATAAACACGTTGGATAAAAGAGTTTAATAGAAACACAGGTAAACTATTTGTTGGCAAGTGCTTGCCTAATGTGACACAAGCTGATAGGCTGCTGTCATGGCCAGAGCTTCCAGATGATAGTATGTATTTCACTTCAATCACTGTTTTTTTGTTGCAGGAATCATTGTCAGCCTTCCTCATTCAATATGAATATTTGAATTACTAGGCTTGGTAACATTTGTTATTTACAGTGAAATGCTGTGTGCAGGGGGATGCTAATGAACAAAAGGGAACTTTCCAAGGTTATGGAAAACATGGTTTAAACCCTTTCCCTGAGGGAATAATTGAATCTGGATAACCAGGGTCAAACACAGCTGAGTGAAACTTTTTCATACCCAGGCTGACTTTGGCACCTAAATTTCACTGGAATTTTAGTAGTGTAACTGAATTTATTAACAGCAGAAGAAATTAGTATCGGAATTGTGTGCCTTAACTGAGAGGCAGTGTTATGAGGTGCTACAGATCTCTGAGTGTCCTGGTTTCAGCTGGGATGGAGGTAATTTTCTTCTTACTAGCTGGTACAGCGCTGTGGTTTTGGATTTAGTATGAGAGTAACGTTGATAACACGCTGGTGTTTCAGTTGTTGCTGAGCAGTGCTTACCCTAAGGCAAGGGCTTTTCATTGTCCCGTGCTCTGCCGGTGAGCTGGGGCACACAAAGGGAGCAGGGCCAGGACAGCTGGCCTGAACTAGCCAAAGGGATATCCCATACCATAGAACGTCGTGCTCAGTATATAAACTGGGGCCTGCTTATCGCTGCTCGGGGACTGGCTGGGCATCTGTTGGTGGATGGTGAGCTGACCACCGGTATTGTGGATGACTTGTTTTTTGTTTACTTTCATTCCTCTGTCTTTCTTTTTCCTTTTCATTACTATTATTATTGTTGTTATGTTTTGCTTTATGTTACACTGTTCTTATCTCAACCCATGGGTTTTATCTTTTTCCAATTCTCCTCCCCATCCACTGGGGGTGCTGGGCTGTGAGTGAGCAGCTGCAGGGTACACAGTTACGGGCTGGGGTCAAACCATAACAGTCCTTTTTGGTGCCCAGCATTGGGCACAACGGGTTGAGACAAGTCTGACTAGAAATGTCAGAACAAATTTGTTGTAAGCATTCTTTAGATTAGTTTGATAATTGCTGGTCACAGCGTTGGTTTATTTGCCGTCAAAGTTGGTGTGCTTGTTCTTAAAGTTGCATCATGTAGTACCTTACTTGCAGTATATGCTCCGTGTTGTGCTGTTTATCACCTGTGGGAACTGAGCTAAGGTTGTCATGTTGTACTTTGTAACACTGGCTTATGGTATGACAGAATTGCTGGTTGTGAGGCTAATCTGGTATTTGTACTCAGCATTGCCATCATCTCCGTACTTCAGGAGCCATCTATCGGAAGCTATTAATAATTATACCTTTTAACTTTTCTCCCAGTCCATGGGGGAGACACCTCCCTTCATCTTCCCCTTCACCTCCAGGCTAATTTTAATAGCTTTTGAGAATTTTTGAGAATTAATATCTTGGGATGTCCAAAACAGCATGTTCCTATTGCTATGTTTTCTGAATGTATACCAAGTCTTGTTTAAGGTTAAACAACTATTTAAGGATATCAACCCAGAGATCTGCCCCAGGACTGGATGAGTGGCAGGCATGCGGGATAGTATGGGCAACTACCTAGGGACAGTGCACTTCCAGTGTTTTGGAACTTCTGCTGAACAAGTGCAGAATCTGGAAAAGCTAGTAAAAAAGAAAGAAGCTTTCTTAGGCATTGTGGATTTTTGGAGAATGCATGTTCCAAATTACAGTCTGGTTGTAAATACCCTCTGTCAAGTGACCTGGAAGAAGAGTGATTTCAAATGGGGCCCTGAGCAACAGCAAGCTTTTGAACAAGTTACCCAGGAGAAAGTTCATGTAGTAGCACTTGGGCCAGTCTGGGCAGGGCAAGATGTAAAAATAAAAATGTGCTCTACACCACAGCCAGGGAGAATGGCCCTGCCTGGAGCCCCTGGCAGAAAGCACCAGGGGAGACTCAAGGTTGACCCTTAGGCTTTTGGAGTCAGGGATCCAAAGGATCTGAGGCACAACTGAAAAAGAGATACTGACAGTTTGTGAAGGGGTTCAGTCTGCTTTGGATGTCATTGGTACTGAAGCACAGCTCCTCCTGGCACCCTGGCTGCAAGAGCTGAGCTGGATGTTCAGAGGGAGAGCCTCCTTTACACATCATGCAACTGCTGCTGCTGAGTTGGCTGGGAAGTGTCAATCACTGCTAAGGGGCTGGTGGGGCATCAGTCAGTGGGGGGTCAGCAGCTGTGTTGTACATCACTTGGGGTTTTTTCCGCTTTGGTTTTATTCCTCTCTCATTTTGTTATCTCCTTTTAAATTACATCATCATCGGTAGTAGTAGTAGTAGTAGTATTGAACTTTAATATACTTTATTATACTTCAATATACTTTAATATACTTTATTGTAATTATTAATCGGTTCTGATCTCAACCCACAGGTTTTACTTTTTTTTCCAAGTCTCTTCCCCATCCCACTGGTGGCAAGGATTAGGGGAGTGAGCAAGTGGCTGTGTGGTTGCTGACTGGGGTTAAACCACAACAGTTAGCCAGAGAAATAAGTCTTCAAGGTGGAGACTGATGGGATATATCGTTTTTCCAATTGTTTTCTCCAGAGGCTGGAGAAGAGATCAAAATACTTACTTATTAATACATAAAGGCTTCTATTGCCTTTATAACTTTGTATAAGGTTGGGGGTTTGGGGAGGGTTTACTGTAATCATATCTGGTGATTTATGTTTTTTAATGTTTCCTTAGTTTCAAAAGTAGAGATTCATCCCCAATACTTTACTTCAATTTGCTTTCTGTTCTGTGCATAAGAATTGTCTATTGATAAATTTATATCTAAAGACCTATTCTTATTTTAGTAGGTGCATTTTATTGCTGTCATTGCCACAGAAGGGAGACTTAATATTTTTTTCCTACATTGTAAAATACAAATATTTTTTAATGCGCCTTTTCCATGAGAAAGTAAACTTCATGGTGTCTAATCTTTCACTCCACCATCATTAGCTTGAGAATTGGGTGAGTCAATCTAATGATTCCAAACCTGTTCATAACTCTCATGAACATAATGCCAAATTAGGCTGATGGGGGAGCTGGGGGAGGACTCTTAAATTTTGCTCAGTATTTAAAAAACAATATAAGAATAAATGAGAACTACATCAAAAGAAATGGTAGAAGCTGGTAGAGTGCCCTATTCTTTCTTCTAGTCCTAAACTATTTGTGGGGGGAGTATTGTTGGCTTTGAATTTGGGTGGTTTGATTTTTTTTCCCAATTTACATTGTGTGGTTCTGAAGTTGAGATCTACAGGGTCTGCTTTTCAGATGTACCAAGCATCTACAACTGCAGTGAAAACAGTAGGATGAAAGCACTAAACACGTAAATTAAAAAAAATTAAGCTTTTTTAGCTGATCTCCCAAAATTAATGTATGCACTTAATATCTTGAAGAGATAAAATACCTCATAAATATAGATATACAATTTAGGGAGCTTAGGCTCCTTATACTGGCTAGAGAGAGGAACTTACCCATCTTACGTGGGAGTTAGCTTACATAAATTGTTAATAGTCCATGAATTCAGGCCTCTAATTTAAAGTGCTTGAGGCTGAGAGACCTGAAGAGGTTTCTCCATGTTTTAATTCTCTATTTTTAATAAAGTTAATAAAACATGGCACAGTGCACTCAATACTGAAGATAAAATAGCTTGAGTAGCTGTGCTTTAGGTTAGTACATTCCGTCCTAGGCAATGAATGGTACAAGTTCTTGGGGGGGGGGGGCAGGGAAGTAATTCTCTTACAATGCCTATATATAAAATTAACATTAAATTTGGATAGCTAACTTGGTCATGCTTCTAAATTCTAGTACTTTGATACACAGCTCTTTACTACAGAGTGTGTTTGTGTAATTTATGTTATACTGCTAGCTGGAATGATAATATTTTTGAGTGTACTGAAGTTTCATTAGACTAGCTGGATTAAAATTAAATTAATCAGTACTATGGCTTTAAGTTACACGACCTTCCAGGTATGTAAGATAAGTTCCTAATTTCAGCATAGAGTAAATCAGGACTGATGCATGAGTAGTTGCAAACTTCATTGAGGCTGTTCAGCACAGAATAAAAAGTACTTTGCTATCAGTTAATCCCTAGTTTTATAATTGTACTGTAGATGGTAGTCTTCCCCTTTCCCTAAGAAATATAAAATCATTTTAATTCTGTGTGATCCATCATCAGGCAACTACTCAAAAAAATAACGTTCTTAAATGCTCTCAAATGTCCAGTAGCAAAAATAAATGAAGGGCAGAGTGCATTAAGGGATTTCCAGTTGTGTCTCACTGGACAGAGAGAACTGCTGTGAGAGAGCTCTTGGGATAGCTCCTACTCTTGCTGCCTTTAGCAATAGCTTCCTGACTAATCAGTCTCCAAGCTTACCCCAGTGCTTTAAGTCTGCTCTTTCTCTGTTGCCAGCTGCTGACTGAAAACAGGACACAGCCAATTACTCTCCGCTGAGTTTACCCAGTCTCTGTTTATCCGCCTAACAGCAGTTGCTCTGAGATAATTTTGTTGAAAACTTGTTATGTAGTGAGATCTCTTACTGTAAAATGTTGGGTTTGTTTCAGTGGGGTCAAAAATACATTAATCTTATGGTCTAAGATTGGTTATATTATTTGGAATTGTTGCTTCTTATGGGGTGGAAGATGAATTATTTTCTTCCTTTTCCACATTCTAATGACAATCAATTAGAAAAAGGTTTATCTTCATTATCAAAAGTTAAAAAAATAAATGTTAATGACTTTTTAATTGAGGATACTGCTAGCTATATCCTATATCTTAGTTTGGGATTTGATCTTCCTTTGTGGATCTTTTTTTCTGAAGCTTTGTGAGCGATACCTAATGATAGTTTTTCTTGTTCCCAGCCTCATCTTGTCACTTCCTTACTTTAAGCCCATCTTTCTTACTCATCTATCAGTGCTATAGTACATTAGCATATTCAACAGTACCAGTTAATTGTAGTATATAGAACATTTTACTCCTACTTCCGTCTGTAACTGCAGATTTAGCCCAATAAAAAGGCCATTTTTGATCTGTACCAATAAACTATAAAATGCACTGTGGCCTAAATGATAATATTACTTACTATAGAAGTCTTCTACACTCAACGTGAGTCATAAAGCCACGGTGAAATCGTGCATGTTAAAGAAACTAAGCAACCAGAAAGGCTGCAAAGGGATCTAATCTTTTTTGGGAAAGCTATAGTAACACAAATTACAGTATACTTTTGTTACTTTTCTAATAACTGAAAGTACAAAGGGATGCATTAAAAAATTATATTTTAGCTACTTAAGAGAAAGCTAAACAAGAGGTGGTCAGCGATAACTTCATGTACTGTCCAAACATTGTAAAATGTTTTTTAAATAAGTAGCCATACTGTTTACGTCCTTTTAAAGATCCAAGGGAAAGGTGGCAGGACAGGGTTCAAACATCATACACTTAGATCTCCCATCCAAAACTGTGTGTCACTCAGAATCTGGATTTGCTCAGAAATTTCTATAAGATGCACTTTAAAGAACTGTAGCTCTGGTATTACACCGTACAATCCCACAAAGTTTTCTTCATCTGTGCTTCTACAATGTTAGTACAAAGAGTAGTTGCAGAGTATTTTCTCGTATGCCTAACACTTCTCTGGTTTTAATTTAGCCAATTAAAAATAAACAAACAAACACACTGGATTTACTTCTTATTTTTAGTTTGCAAATCTTTATTGCCTTAGCCTGCATTGACATAGTGAAATTTATTATTCTGCAAGTGATAAGAAAACTTCTTTGGTCAAGAACACTTTTTAACTAGAATACTAACTGCATTTTGTATGGAAATAACGTTTGACTAAAATTAACCTTCTGTGGTCTGGTTTCATTGCAGTTCAACTGAGCAAGTTAGGGAGAACAAGAGGAAAATACAAGAATGGAAAGCTTTTTAAGCTGCCAGTGTGTGTGTCAGTAAAGGGCACATTGCACTGCCTTATGCTCTTGTCTTCAGTTGCAGATTTCAGCCTGTTTGTTTGTTTGTTGGTTGTTTTTTTTCTTGTTTTTTTTTATTGATGGTGAACTCTCTTTACATCAAACTGTCCACCTTCAAATAACAGATTAAATGCAGTAAAATTTTATAATTTGTTACTTTTCTTGGAATGTGATGTCCATGCTAAGGGAGAAGACCACTTCAGGGTGCTTTATATTCAGAAAACACTGCAGCATTGCTGCCATAACAAGATTTTCAGATTTTGGAGCTAATGGTGTGCTTAGTACACTTGCATGAAGTATACCAGCAAGAACTAGAAAAACAGAAAAATATATTGCCCTCGAATTGTTTTGTTCCTTGTAGCACAGTGTATTCTGTCGTGTCAATTTCTGTTGCCTGTCTGTGGGAGAAAAAGCTTGGTGGTTATCACACCACATAACGTTAGAAGTATCATAATTGGTATTTCAAGTCCTTTTAACATGTTCTTGTTCGGTGTATCAAAGAAATCAAAATTGAGCTTTGAACCTATGCCATTTTCAATATATGTTGAAAATCTTCCTTCTTTTAAGGAAAATAATGTATACTTTAACATATGTTTTATGTGTCGCTTCTGAGCAGTTTCTTGTCTTGGAGGTATATGTGTTGGGTAGTGCAGTGTT